>NC_091456.1:22930666-23663791 GCF_027789765.1 Dendropsophus ebraccatus | reverse complement strand
GGTTTTCACCTGAATTAATGCCAGTTAAGATTCTCCCCAGTATGATCATTTCAAAGGACTTGGCATACCGACTGAACCCACATAAGATTGCAGAAAGTATTATAAAAAGATTGTTGAACAGCAAAGACTTCTTTCTGAAAAAAAAAAAAAAAAAGTACTTTTAGTTACATAAAAAGGGACATAAAAAGCCATGATTATGTGCTACTGCTAACACAAAAGTGTTATCTCCTCCTACACAGGCTATACCCCTCATACAGAGACTGAGATAATAGGTTTGTACACAAGCAGCAGGGAAAAAGGGAGAAGACAATAGAAGGTAAAGAGTAATAATAATAATAATAATAATAATAATAATAATAAAAAAACCTGCCCAAAAACATAAACCATAATGGGATGGAAGCTGTGTCCCCCAATGAGCTCTGTGACAAAAACGTTTTACAGGTAGTTTTTTCTTTTTTTCCTCTTTTATTGTAAAGCAGCTGGAGAGATGCCAGTGTTGGAGTTTATTCTAGGAGCCCCGAAATAATCTAGTCCCATGGGAGAGAATATATAGCCTGAGGGGATAGTGGTAACCTTTATATGCCCAGATCCTAGGTCTACTACAGGTAGAAATTGTTGCTTGCTCAGAGCTATAGAGGGAATGCATACAACTTTTGAAGTGAAAACCAGCTGAATGAGCGGGGAAGACACAGAGGAACACAATGGGGGGAATTTATCAAGACTATCATACCTGTACCTGTACCTACCCACACCGTCTCTCAGTAAATCCAATGAATTTGAGGCTGCTGTACAGCTCTTAGCTGGTGTAGATTGTGGCCATGATTTCTGCCTGCTTGAAGGTATAAATCTTGATAAATTTGGCACGGGAGGAGGCTACACCTCTGACTTGCCTTTTCACACCTCCCTGCCCACCCATCAGACAAACGGGGTGAATGTCGGCACAGATTTTTAAACAAGACAAGCTGTACAAAAATCTGCTGGTGTACGCCAGGTATGTGATTTATAAATACTCCCCCACCCCTTTGACTTCTTCAAAAAAGGGTTAACAGTGTGACCCTTTATTTGCCATCCCCACCTGGGAAATGAGGAAAGCCATGTCCTCCTTGTTTTCTCCACTTACAAGAGAAAGAGAGGGGAAAAAAAAAAAAAAATAATTAAAGGGTACCTGTTGCAAACTTTCTTTGAGGGTGCCTTCACACAGGATGACTAGCAGCAGAAATCTCGCTGTGAGTTTTGCAGCGAGATCCGCTACGATGTAAGGTTCTGGCAGGTCCCTGTGAATACATACTCTCAGCGGTCTGAAGGAAGCGCAGATCTGCTAGATTGGAGCTCATTTACTGAACCTATTAAACCGCTTCACTATTGTGCAGCAAGGGCTGTATATATATATATATATATATATATATATATATACAGTATATATATATATATATATATATATATATATATATATATATATATTGTTAGTGATGTCCATGCAGCCTCTGCCAGTTTAAAATAAAAATAATAATAAGTTCATACAGACCTATTGCCCCTATGCTTCTGCCCGCTCTCTCGGGTATCTTTCTGGCTTCTGCGCAGTCCCATAGCAGCCGCAAGAACTGCAGAGCCGGCCAATTATTGGCTTCAGAGACCTCCTCTGAAGTTCAAGCGGCGTCTGCAGGACTGGACAAAAGCAAGGAAGATTTTAGGTCAGGACCAAAAGACTCGATCAGCCAATGATCGTTGTCATTGGCTGATCACTGTCTTTATTACACAGAGTCTTTATTAGCACATATTCGGCAGATTAGGGCCATAAGAGTGTAAGGCTAAAAGAGCAGAGACCTGCATCATTTAGATGACAAAATCAGACCATAACCTCAAAACCTTGGCTTCAACAGCTGCACTGGTAAAAACACAGCTGAGGTAAAATGGGGTAGAATAGTGAATCACAGGAAAGAAGGTTGGGCAATAGTGGAAGAAGTCATGGCACACCTGGAAGCAACCTCAAGTGGTCGGCATACTAGGCCCTGAGAATGAGTCTGGGGATACTCACTTTGCCTTGACCCATTTGAAATGCAGGACTGGAGGGAAGAAAAGAAGAGAAAACTCGTTCCAAGGAGTAATGATAAAGACAACTGCAAGGGTCAGGGGGCCTTAATATGAGGTATCCTCTAGGCAAAGAGACTGATCCATTGGGTCTAGTGAGAAAGTAGGAAATTGGAAGATGTCCCTCGTCTTCAGAAGAGTAAACTGTACTGGTTTCCTTTTTTTGGCCACCAACCCTGAACCATGTGATTATTGACAAATGAGAAGAATCTTCAGGCTGCTGCTCATGTGACTGTGGTGAGGGGGAAGAAGGTTAGGAGCTAACCAAGGTCCTGTTGGCTTGGACTAGCTTAGGAACTAGGAAGTGAGTATACTGTGATGGGGTGCTGCGTGAGTGTGTGTTCTCTAGAGTCTGCTAGAGAAGAATAAACCTGGCTAGTAGGAAGTTAAGATATCCCCACAAAACATGGACTTGATCCAGAGATCAAAAGTCCCTTTGCTCAGAACAACACCCTATTGAACCTCTGAAGGATGCCAGTGCAATGAGTAGGAGGTGATGAGTCAATCACTTGAAAAAAAAGAAGAGAGGAATAGAGAACGCAGAGAGAAGGGACAAAGAATATCTAAATACTTACCTTGAATTTCTCTGGGTGCACCCAGGGCTACATCTTCTGTAAACTCTCACTGTCACTACAAACTGCAGAGTAAGTAATGGTACTAGGAGACCAGCTGGAAAGGAAGTGCAGGGCAGGTGACTGTTAATATATAATTTAAAAGTTTAAACATAGATTACCTTCCTAGCCTGATCGCCATAGGACCTGCAAGCAGGGCTCCCATGAAACCACCAAGGGGCAACACAGAGACTATTATGGACCAAATGAGAGTAATTATCCAGCTGTCCAGCGTTGATCCATAGCGCTCTAGCCATGTTTCATTCACAAACTTTTGAATATGCTGTGAGGGGAATATAATGGGAAAAGTCATAATGAGACATATGACACTCAATGACATTGAATGACTTTAAAGTTAGCAATATGTAAGTAATTCTATAGATGAAAAATGAGGTTTTCTCTGGGGATTTGCTACTACTCTGGGCAGCTCCTGACATTGACAGAGGTGGCATCAGAGAGCACTGTGTCAGACTGAAAAAAGTACACCACTTCCTGCAGGACATACAGCAGCTGACAAGTACTGAAAGAGTTAAGATCTTTAAATAGAAGTAAATTACAAAGTTGATTTAAAAAACATTTTTTTCTCTGGAGTACCCCTTTAAGTATACTACTATAGAAGACACAGGGAGAAAAAGAGGTTATTTCTGAAATGGCTTTCAGCATACATGTGATCATAAATGAAAGAAAGCAACAGAAAAGCAAGCAAATGGTTACAATAAATCCTGCTGCTGAGAGGGATGCCATTAACTTATATGGACAGTGCAGATTGTCTGTAAGCTCACAGCTTGCGGGTGCAGAGCCCAGTCTTCATTAGGCCTTCCTTCTCATTCCCTCTTTCCTGCGCAGGGCACATGGTAAACCACACACTAACTTACTATAATCCTATAATATAGTGAGGCTTTCACTAGAGACAGATTTCTAATAACAACAGGCAGTGAACAGCAAATTAAAGGGAAGGGAGACACTCAGTGGCTAAGATTCTAAAGCTATTTTTTATGGGGAGTCATCTGAGAGATCAACTCCTCCCATATACTGACTGTAGTCTAGAACACAATCAGGTTTGTGTGCCACGGTTCTGGTACCTCACACAGGTACAGGGGTGGTGCTATTTCTTTGAATTGTGGTCAAAATAAGGACATCATGTTTCTCCTTATACTTAAAGGGGTTGTCAAGTGAAATTTTTTTTTCTTTCAAATCAACTGGTTTCAGAAAGTTAAATAGATTTGTAATTTACTTCTATTTAAAAATCTCAAGTCTTTCCATATTTATAAGCTACTATATATCCTGCAGGAAGTGTTGTTTGTTTACATTCAGAAACAGTGCTCTCTACTGACATCTCTGGCGGAGTCAGGAACTGTCCAGCGCAGCAGCAAGTCCCCATAGAAAACCTCTCCTGCTCAGGACAGTTCCTGACTCCGCCAGAGATGTCAGTAGAGAGCACTGTGTCTGAATGTAAACAAACAACACTTCCTGCAGGATATATAGTAGCTTATAAGTATGGGAAGACTTGAGATTTTTAAATAGAAGTAAATTACAAATCTATTTAACTTTCTGATACCAGCTGATTTGAAAGAAAACATTTTTTCGCTGGACAACCCCTTTAACCAACAACATATTTTCTCTAAAAAAAGCCCCTGCTCTCCCCCCTTGGCATTGGTTGTCTTACCGGATGACTTGGGAGGCTTCTTTGATTTTTTTGGCTCGTGCTGCAAGCTACAGTAGCAACTGGAACAGGGGGATGCTGTTATAAAAGTTATCCACATACAGGTGGTAACCTTTATCCAGCATTGGGAAGATCAGTTCCCAAACTATTTTCCCACTACTCCTAGGATGGGGGGGGGGCATTCTGGGGGTTGAATTCGGGTGTCCCTTCCTTCATACAGTCTAAGGCCATGTTCACACAACCGGAGTAAAGTGTTAATCATGGCCGTTGTTGACGATTTGCAACACGGCTGTTTTTAATACTTTACTTACATTGTGCTGAAGCTAGAGGAAATCCCATCCAGAGTGTATACACATAGCATGCGCTCCGCTCAGGATCGCTGGTGGCCACACAAAAAAGTGACATGTCAACCTGTCAGTTCACACAATGGAGCGTGCGGCTCCGGCCACACGCTCCATTGTGTGCAGCGGGGAATTCGGTCCTGGCAGGCCAATAACAACAATCAGGGAAGTGGCACCATGGCCACTTTTACACAAAACAGTAACGGCAATTGGTGCTGTCTAAGACGGATGACCCAGAAAGCCAGGGATCATCGGCACAGGGGGTGTAAGGCCAGAGATGGCCTGCTATCACTTATAGCAGCCATCTTTACCCGATCGCTTTGTGTGTACACACAGCGATCGGGTAAACTGCGGATGTAAATGTACGCCTGTTTGTGTTAAGGCACAGGCTGCGGGGGTGTACCTATATACCCGCGGTTGTTAAGGGGTTAAATCTGACCAGTCTGACATTCCTAGCAATTCTGAAACTGTTATCTTGTGACATATTGTACTTTAGGCTAGTGGTAAAATTTGGCCGATGATTTTCTGATTATTTTTTTTTCTGCGTCACTGTGCGGGTTAAGTTATGTGATAATTTTATTGCCAGCGTCATTACGCACACAGCAATACTGACTATTTGTACTTTATTTATTTATTTTACATTTATTATTACATTGGGGCTATAGGGATTTTATGTGTTGTGTACTTTTTATTTATTTATTTTTATTTGTGTGTGTGTTTTATGTTTACTGTTTTACTTTATTTTACTGTCCCACCATGGGGGCATCACTATTTGACATCTCTATTTGATTGCCAGATCTGCATTGCATTGTAATGTGCCTGTAAAACAGGCAAAGCTGAACAGGCTAAGCCTATGGGTGGGTTCATACTGAGGAATTCTCGCGGATAATGTTCACGGAATTCCGCAGTATGTCCGCGCGCACGGCCGCGCGCCTTTCCGCCGGCCATGTGTGCGGACATACTGCGGAATTCCGCGGATTTTATCCGCGAGAATTCCTCAGTATGAACCCACCCTTAGGCTGAGTCTGTCCAGCCACCATAGTTATGACACAGGAGGCTTCAGGGAAACCTCCTGTGTCATAACATAGCAACCATCGAGCTGTGCGATCTCTTCTGCATGGCCCCGATAGGAATAGAGGGAAAATTCTCCCTCTATTCAACACTATAGGTGCTGCGATCGGCCTGATCACAGCACCTATAGTGTTAACTGCCGCGATCCAGGCACGGCTATCACTGACAGCTGGGACCTGCCACGGGATGACACGGGTGCAGGTCCTGCGCCTGTTTCATCCCAGATAGTAACTTTACGTCCTTGAGCGGGAAAACCCCGCAAAAAAAGGATGCATAGTTACGTCCACGGTCCTGAAGGGGTTAAGGCATTTTCATAATTTTGGGCACACTGTGATACAAAATAAGGTTAATCCAGTATAATAATTTATACATATAAAAAGGTCTCTCCAGCCTACGTACAGTTGTGGGTGCATTGATGATAGTGAGATTGTAACCATACTGGAAAGTGCCACCGATACCTGCAGCGCACATAGTAAGGAGCAGCAACCATCCCTGAAATAAATAAATACACAATAAAATAAATACACAATAAAACATTACTGATGATAAAATAATAGGAATCACAATCACCTGGCTCAAAGTGTCACTGGGAGGGAAAGAACAGGCATATCATGAGAAGCAAGTTTACTATATGAATGTATTTGCAGAAATATACAACTTGACGAGCAAGATTAACTATATTAGTTGAGATGGGAATACCCCTTTAAGGCCATGTTTCCACATTTGCATTTTAGAATCCCAGAAAAAATGCACTGGAAAAAAACCTCTAGAAAACTGCCTGTTTTAAATTGCACTTGATAAAAAGCAGCTGGTTAAACATGATTAATGAATAGTCTTTTCTAATGCTGCGTTTACACGAAACGATAATTGGCCCAATCGTACGATTAACGATGTCGAAGTAACAATTATTTTTCATAACAATCAGCGTTTAGACGGTACGATATATCGTATGGAAAATTCGTTTTGCGATCGTTTAGCGATCGCTTAAGCCTATCTTGCACATAGGTTAAATCGGCGAACGACTGTTCACACGGAACGATCTGCGAATTTTTTGCCAACGATCAACGACGATTTGAGAACATGTTCAAAGATCAAAATGAACGATTTCTCGCTCGTAGTTTGATTGTTCGCTGCGTTTACACGTACGATTATTGTTCGAATTCGATCCTTATCGCGCAAATTCGCACGATAATCGTTACGTGTAAACGCACCATTATGCTGCGTTTACATGGAATGATTATCGTGCGAATTTGCACGATAACGATCGAATTCAAACGATAATCGTAAGTGTAAACGCAGCGAACGATCAAGCAATGAGCGAGAAATCTTTCATTTTGATCTTTGAACAAGCTCTCAAATCGTTGTTGGTCGTTTGCAAAAATTTCGCAGATCGTTCTGTGTAAACAGTCGTTTGCCGATTTAACCTATGTGCAAGATAGGCTTAAGCGATCGCAAAATGATCGCAAAACGATTCTTCTGTACAATATATTGTTCCGTCTAAATGCTGATTGTTATAAAAAAAAAAATTGTTACTTCAAAATCGTTAATTGTACGATCGGGCGAATTATTGCTCCTTGTAAACGCAGCAATATGGTCCGTTTACACGTAGCGATAATTCGCCTAAACGAACAATTAACGATTTCAAAGATGTGTTTGTTATAACGATCAGACGGAACAATATATCGTTTGGAAAAATCGATATTGCAATCGTTTTAAGATCGCTTAAGCCCATCTCACACATAGGGTAAAAGACTAGCCGAAGCGATCTGCTAATTTTCAGTGAACGACCAACGATGATTTGAGAACATGTTGAAAGATCATGATGAACGATTTATCGATCGTTGCTTGATCGTTCGCTGTGTTTACAGGAGCCGATTATCGCTCAAATGTGATCATTATCGCGAAAAATCAAAAGATAATCGTTCTGTATAAACGCACTATTAGTTTTCTAGGACTGGATGCAGCTTTTCCCAGCACCTGGGGAGGAGCAGTACAGAGTTAGATGATGAAAGATTGAAGAGATATTGGAGAGTTTCACTGCACTATTAGGCCCCGTTCACACAGAGCAAGAGGGGTGGAATTCGCCGCCGGCAGTCTATGAGAGGCCGGGCTGCGGGCGGGCACTGGAGCGAGCGTATACTGTACCTGATCCCGGCTCCAGCTTGAAGACTCCGGGAACTGCCGAAGCAAGCCGGAGCCAGGATCAGGTAAAGTATATGCTCTGGCGGCCGGGGGTTAATGGGGCGGGCTGGGGACAAACTCGCAGCAGGGATTTTGTCTAACATTGAAACAATAAGGCCGGGATCCGCAGCGAGCGTATTTGCAGCGAGAGGTCTTGCTGCGGATCCGGCAAGTGTGTTTGTCCCCTTAGGGTACGTTCACACTGAGTAAATCAGGCGGAATTCTGAGGAGGAACCCCAGACGCAGAATCCAGCCTACCTCAATGTGTCAATAGGATGCCTCATGCACCTCTGCTCTCTGACACTTATGGTGGGTTCATACTACGGAACCCGAGCGGAGAATTTCCGACGGATTACGTAGCTTGTACCTGTTCACAGCCGCGCGCCTTGCGGCTGGCTCCATAGACACCATTCTATGAGCGTCCCGATTCTGCTATCCGCCGAAAGAATCGGCGTGTCAATTTTTTGGGTGGAATGCGGAATCCGCCTGTGCATAGAATGGTGTCTATGGCACGGGCAGAGAGGCGCGCAGCCTACGAGCTACGGAATCCATCGGAAATTCTCCGATCGGTTTCCGTAGTGTGAACCCGCCCTTAAAGAACGTCGGAGAGAGAAGGCACGCGAGGCTTCCCATTGACACACTGAAGCAGGCAGGATTCCCAGCTGAGAACTCTGCCGCAGAATTCCGCCCGTTTTACTCAGTGTGAAGGTTTTTACGTTACATTTTAATGTCCATAAAGGTCACCCTTTTATAAGGCTGGATAACCCCTTGAAGCCCTGCCTATAAACAGCAAATTTATATAAACCATAGTCCAGAATAGGGACTCTCTGCAAGACTGCAAAACCTTTCAAGGTGCGACACAGTGAGCACTATAGTCAGTGCCCTGGAGGTCTGTGGCTGCGAGAGGGTTAAACAAAGGACATGAACATCCCGCTGTCTCTCTATTTACTTCCGCCCTAACATGGGGGCTGTGACGTCATGACGCTGCGTCCTCCTGCCTCCCCGCGCTTACCGGCCGGCTCCGAGCATTATTTTGGGTCTCCTCGTCTTCCCCCTCTTCATCCATGGGCGGGAAGGCGTCCTGTCAGCGGGGCTGAGGCAGTGAGCGCTGTCCCTCTATCACTGTGCTGGGCGCTGCCACCTGACTGGCGGGATCTCCAGTCACAGCAGCCGCATCTGCCTCAGCGTCGTGTTCTCTCACAGACGTATAGCGCGGTGTCCGTGCTGCTAGATGCAGGGACGTCATAGAGGCTGCTGCTTACAGTCACTGAAGTCATTTCCCCTCATGGGGATTAAATCAGTTATGGAGAATCATGTTCTTAGATGCAGAAAGACTTTTCTTAAAGAGGATATATATATATATAACTTTATATAACTTGTGATGTGCCCTAGAGATATGTCAGAAGTTGAGTTTGGTGGGGGTCTGGCAGCTTATATATATATATATATATATATCATACCTCTCAACTTTTGTTTGGAGGAAAGAGGGACAGTCACGGCAATGTGCCACGCCCCCATAGCCACGCCCGCATTAACTATTACCATTATATAGGAAACAAATATTCCCACCAGATCTTCACCACATAGTGACTTATACCCCCTTATACTATTACTGCATAACATCCACTATACACAGAGCAGTTCTCTCCCTCAGCACTGATCATATAGCGGTAGATTAGACTGTACACCTGCAGACCTTATAGGTGATTATAGTGCAGTTATTCAGTGACTCACAGGGGACGTCTTCTCTTGTTGATCACTTTTGTGGTACTTCGCCATCATGCACGGCCATCTTGAAAACCTCTCCGGCCATCTGCGAAACAAACATTTTAGGCTCCTGTCTCCAGTATCATCCTCATCTGCTTCACAGTAACTCTCTGTGCCCCATATGGTACAGACCCCTCTGTGCCCCCATATGGTACAGACCCCTCTGTGCCTCCATATCTCATTGTAGTAACCCCCACCTCCCCCTAGGACACACTGTAGTAACCCCCCTCCCCAGTTAATCCCACTGTAGTTACCCCCCTCCCCAGTTAATTCTACTGTAGTAATCCCCCTCCCCAGTTAATCCCACTGTAGTACCCCCCTCCCTAGTTAATCCTCCTGTAGTAATCCCCCTCCCAGTTAATCCCAATGTAGTAATCCCCCCTCCCTCAGTTAATCCTTCTGTAGTAATCCCCCTCCCAGTTAATCCCAATGTAGTAATCCCCCCTCCCCCAGTTAATCCCCCTGTAGTAATCCCCCTCCCCAGTTAATTCTATTGTAGTAATCCCCCTCCCCAGTTAATCCCCCTGTAGTAATCCCCCTCCCCAGTTAATCCCCCTGTAGTAATACCCCTCCCCAGTTAATTCTATTGTAGTAATCCCCCTCCCCAGTTAATCCTATGGTAGTAATCCCCCTCCCCAATTAATCCTATTGTACTAATCCCCCTCCCCCAGTTAATTCTATTGTAGTAATCCCCCTCCCCAGTTAATTCTATTGTAGTAATCCCCCTCCCCAGTTAATCCTATTGTAGTAATCCTCCTCCCCAGTTAATCCTATTGTAGTAATCCTCCTCCCCAGTTAATCCTATTGTAGTAATCCCCCTCCCCAATTAATCCTATGGTAGTAATCCCCCTCCCCAATTAATCCTATTGTACTAATCCCCCTCCCCCAGTTAATTCTATTGTAGTAATCCCCCTCCCCAGTTAATTCTATTGTAGTAATCCCCCTCCCCAGTTAATCCTATTGTAGTAATCCTCCTCCCCAGTTAATCCTATTGTAGTAATCCTCCTCCCCAGTTAATCCTATTGTAGTAATCCCCCTCCCCAGTTAATTCTATTGTAGTAATCCCCCTCCCCAGTTAATTCTATTGTAGTAATCCCCCTCCCCAGTTAATTCTATTGTAGTAATCCCCCTCCCCAGTTAATCCTATTGTAGTAATCCTCCTCCCCAGTTAATCCTATTGTAGTAATCCCCCTCCCCAGTTAATAATATGGTAGTAATCCCCCTCCCCAGTTAATCCCAATGTAGTAACCCCCTCCCCAGTTAATCCTATTGTACTAATCCCCCTCCCCCAGTTAATTCTATTGTAGTAATCCCCCTCCCCAGTTAATCCTATTGTAGTAATCCCCCTCCCCAGTTAATAATATGGTAGTAATCCCCCTCCCCAGTTAATCCTATTGTAGTAATCCCCCTCCCCAGTTAATAATATGGTAGTAATCCCCCTCCCCAGTTAATCCTATTGTAGTAATCCCCCTCCCCAGTTAATCCTATGGTTATATTCCCCCTCCCCAGTTAATCCTATGGTTATAATCCCCCTCCCCAGTTAATCCTATGGTTATATTCCCCCTCCAGTTAATCCTATTGTAGTAATCCCCCTCCCCAGTTAATTCTATTGTAGTAATCACCCTCCCCAGTTAATCATATGGTTATAATCCCCCTCCCCAGTTAATAATATGGTAGTAATCCCAGTTCATCCCAATGTAGTAATCCCAGTTCATCCCAATGTAGTAATCCCACTGCAGACCCACCCCTGACAGAAAATAATAAAAACTACATATACTCACCTAGTCAGGAGCAGTCAGATCCCAGCTGGCTGTCTGTCTTCTCCCAGTTGGTCACAGGTCAGGGACACTGCAGGAGAGGAGCAGGCAGCCTGACACACAGCTCCCTGCCCCCCACAGCTCCTGCTCCAGCCCCGCAGCAGCTGAGCTGTGTATCCGGCTGTCTGCTCCACAAGCTCCCTGTTTATGCAAATAGCGTCCCTGAAGCCACCTGACACTGTCAGCAGCCGCAGGAGCCGCTCACACTGTCAGATGGCTTCAGGGACGCCTGCGGGACACAGGGGAACCTTCCCGGGACAGCGGGACATCACCCCCAAATCGGGACCATCCCGCTGAAACCGGGACGGTTGGGAGGTATGTATATATATATATATATATATATATAATTAGTTCCGGGACCGTGCTTGTAATCCAAATCCACTCTTAAACCAAAGCAAATCACTGATATGCAGACAATTGGTTCCACACCCCAAAAATAATGATTTATTATTCTGAATAACATGTAAAACAGATGAAACAAACATTCAGAAACAGCAGAATATGTGATATTATAAGTTCCTGTACAGTAATGGAGGGGATGGGAAACACAAGGGCGGACAGAGACTGCAGGGAGCATGAAGGAATGAGCAGGACAGATGTGGGCACATACATGCAGCGCTCTCTGTCCAGGGAGAGAGGGGTTACAGCTATGGAGAGATTACCTCCACAGTCCTGTCCCTTGATGCAAGCCCCAGCCTGAAGTGGATCTGCTATGATTTGGAATGCGAGGGAGACTTCCTGGGTAAGGCCTTATTCACACGTTCTGTAATTTACGGATCCGTATCTGAGTTAGTGCACATTGAAGTCTATTGGGCTATTCACACGATCAGTAGCAGAAATGGATGAAAATCAATCCGTTAAAAAAAAGGACATGTCCTAGTGCGGACCCGGTGCAGACCCAGATTTTTTTCACGGATGCTCTCATTGACATCAATTGTCTACGGATTGTTTGCGGATTGCAACATGTTTGGCATCCGTATTTCCGTAGAAAAATATGGATAACTCATGCTCCTATTTGCACAGCAGTATATAGAAGTGCTGGGATCTATTATATTGTGCCGAATTTAGCTGACAGGCCATTCATTCACTGCTCACAGTCTCTTAATTGATTCATTGATACTTTCCTAACCACATAGTAAACACCAATTTATTGTGCGAATTGGTAATGATGATTGGCAGCTCGGCTACAAAGGTACAAGTACCAATTACCTCAATAAATTGGGGTGTTTACAATGTAGTTAGGAAAGTATCAATGAATCAATTAAGAGCACTGAAGGCAGAACGGCACAGGAGTTTCGCATAGGAGATCGCATCATTACCGCAGGAGGGGTCTGATGATGCAGCAGGAGGGGGCCTGATGCCACAGAGGGGGTCTGATGCCGCCGCAGGAGGGGGTCTGATGCCGCAGAGGGGGTCTGATGCCGCCACAGGAGGGGGTCTGATGATGCCAATCCCGGCCGAGCACGGAAGCGTCCCCGGTTGCCATGGTGATCGCAGGAGGGGTCTGATGATGCCTGTAAAGACCGAGCACAGAAGTGTCCTCCTGCGATCACCATGGCAACTGGGGACGCTTCCGTGCTCGGTGGTGATTGCAGGCATCATCAGACTTCCGTGCTTCCGGATGCAATACGGATGTCCAACCCGTAATTTTTAGCGGGTGGTTTCCGGACCCGAAAAAATTACGGAACGTGTGCATAAGGCCTAAGAGTACAGGGCTGTAGACCCCACTAGGCAGACCATGCTTCTCCCCCACTCGCGCTCCCACCCAGTACAGGGAGAAACAGATTGCTGCCCCCTGGGAAACATGAATATGCAAAAGAAGAGCCCGTGGAGCCTCACCAAAGAGTCTCGAGACACAGGACTAGCCAGATATCCCTCCGGGAAGGACCCAGCCAAGGGGTGGCTCCTGTAAGGAAACCACCAAAACCACCATATTAGGTGCCCTATAAGTCAATGTAATGACAAAGGAAAAACCAAGGCCAGGTATCCATCCACATACAGCTGTTCCAGAGTGTTGCCCCTCATCAGTGTGGAGCAGGATTCTGGCTAGGTGGGAGCAATGCCTAGTAGAGCAATAAGAGAAACAGATTGCTGATCTCAGGGAGACCAGCCAAACGACAACACTGCCGGCTGCTAGTGAAAGAGCTCAATGCAGTGACTTGTCATTACATTGACTTATAGGGTCACTTAATATGGTGGTTTTGGTGGTTTCCTTACAGGAGCCACCCCTTGGCTGGGTCCTTCCCGGAGGGATATCTGGCTAGTCCTGTGTTTCGAGACTCTTTGGTGAGGCTCCACGGGCTCCTCTTTTGCATATTCATGTTTCCCTTTGAAAGACTGTTTACACAAAGCGATCTGCTAATTTTTAACCAACGACGATTTGAGAACATGTTGAAAGATTAAAATTAATGATTTTTCGCTCGTCGCTTGATGGTTTGCTGTGTTTACACAGAACGCAAATGCCATAGTTATTGTGAAAATTCAAACGATAATCGTTCCGTGTAAACGCACCATTTTTAGCCTTAGCTGATTACTGGCTGTTCTGGACGATAATCGTTTGGTGCAATGGGACATGTTAAAAGATGTGATCAGCTGACACACGATCATGTCAGCGATGGTCTGCTGCTCATTGCTCCATGTAATAGGATCAGAGGCAGCAGACAGCCACTGACTTCAATGGGCCACCCGGACAATCGAAGGATTGGCCGAGCCGCCCTTCCCACTGCTCCTTGCTCCCTCGGCATCAAGCAGGAAACAAGGGAGAAGTGAGCAATGACCTGACAGGGCGGCGCTCTTTTCCCCCTCATTATTGTGCCGTGTGATATGGCTTTTAGCCTTTGCCAGGGGATGGGGGGTCTATGGATCCCAGTGTCTATGTGGAAGAACATGTACCAATGGCAGTGTAATGTTACTAGGATTATGTTTTGTTATGTGAATGTGGTGGTGGTGGGTGGACTTAGAGGATGGGTGGTTTTCAACTGCGTGTGTTCATTGTCACTAGTGTTGAGCAGATCTGTCTAATGCTCAGTGTTTCATTCCCCACGGCTGCCTATGGCTGTATATGATGCCGGGAGCAGGGAAAGTGTTTGAGTCTGTCGCAGATGCTCAGTAAGGATCATTTTCATTTTCTCTGATAAACGATCGCGAACATCCTGAAATTGTTCACTATAATAGATTGAACGATAGTGGTTAGTTACCATTGTAATTATGATCATTATTACGATTGTATACGCTATACTGCTGATCTCAGCGAACGAACTATGTGTACATACACCGAAAGATTTATGAACGATTACCAACGGTTTTATGGTCAGCTAAAAAGATGTGTAATAGGGCCCTACGTTTTTTTCACAATGGGGAAATATATCAAGGGTTTTGCACCTATTTTTGGGTGAATAATTGGATTTTTCGCCCATTTTTGGTCTAAGTTCGATTTATGAACCAGTAATCAACTGGTAAATATTTTTAGATGCAACCTTTTAAAATCTGCCTGTTTTGAGTATTCACCCCAAAATTTGCATAATCCAGGACCCAATTTATCATGTGCGACCTTTTAAAAAGTTGCACAAACTGGTGCAGGCCTACGTCTGGTCAGTACTAGGTGAATTACTTTGCGACTTTTTTGAACCTTTTTAGTTAGACGCATTTACTATGAGGCTATGTTCAGACAACGTATGTTTTGCATAAATCACGACCGTTGTTGCAGCAACGGCCGTAATTTATACAAAACATACGTTGTATTGGAATGAATGGGATCCCGGACGGAGCTTATACACTCCAGCCAGGATTCCATCTGGCCACACGAAAAACGGACATGTCAGTTTTCTGAGGCCGCTCCTTATTGAATAGCGGCTGCACCCTCCATTGTGTGTAGCGGTGAATTGGGATGCGGGCGCACGCGGATGAGCCAGCATCCGAATTCACCAGAAATGAAGATCATCCGGCCGGTACTGCAGTACCAGCCAGTATGATGTTCAGTAACACCGGCCGTTCTGTGACCCAGACTGGTCACAGAACGGCCGGTGTTATACGTAGTGTGAACCCGGCCTGACAGTGCGACTATTCTATAAATAAAACACGATATAGTGGAAGAAACACCAACCCACATTAGAATAGTCGCATACTTTAGACTCCTTAGTAAATGTCCCCCAGTGTGCTGAAGCAAATCTCTCCCATGTGGACATAGTCTCATTATCCACTCACAATTTTAACCATTGTGGTTTAACCAGATGTTAACAGAATAACTACAAAGTTAGTATGAATTCAGTCTAGTGGTTAAACAGCCTAGTTATTCGACATCTCTTATAGCTTTTTTAGGAACGTTTACAAACATACCTTAATAATTTTATAATTGTTTGAGTGCATGTAAAATGAACAACTACAGAAGTCTGCAAATGGTTTTAATTTACGATCATTTTACATCTAAAGCTCTTATGCAGACCTATGGATGTCAAAGGTTACAGACTACAAACAAACCCGGTCTAGTCTGATCCTGAAGTTATAGTCCCTTTCATCACTCTTTTTACTTTTTACTCACGCATACTTTTGGTAGCTTAGCAAGAATTAAGAGGACAGCTCATAACTAATGTGACCGCAGGATCGCACTGCTCAAGGTTTGTAGTCTTTTACTACAGACGCATAGGTCTTCATTCAAACTAAATAAAAAACTATGAGATGCTTAGTTGAGGCTAGGTTCACACAGTACTTTAGCCAAAAACTGGAGTGGGACCAAATACGGGAAAAGTTGCAAATATTTCCAGTATAGTTTTGCTCTTGGTTCTACTACTGAATTTGGCTTAAAGGAGAAGTCCGGCGGATTATAAAATCCATGAGGGGCAGGGGGGAAATTAAAGAAGTAGCTTACCTCTCCTTGTGGCCTTGGTGATCGGCAGGTTCAGCCGTGGGACCCCCGCCAAAAGGTATTTTCCCCCGAGTTGTGATGTGGATAGAGGCGATAAAGCCGCTGCCAGAGCATCCTATCTGCCCGAGGACAAAATTATTGGGCAGTTGTAATAACATACCCAGCCCTTGTCCCTCATGACATTTATTTTCCAGTGTGTACCAGTGTTGAGCGGACCTGCCTTAATTATTCAGGTTCGGCAACATTTCCTGAACCTGAACGCTCAGCATTTGACTCCTGGCGGCTGGAGAAGTTGGAGAAGACCTCATGCACGTGTTCCGTGAATCACAAAATCATTGTTATTGACAAATAATAACAGATTTTACTGCCACATGAAAAATTAAATCAGCCAACAAGCGGTTGTGATAATCGGCCCATGTAAAAGGGCTTTAGGATGTGTTTCCACATACACATTCCGAATGTACTCAAAACCCCCTCCCCATTTCTTCCCCAGTAGCTGTGCGATATTGTCCGGGATTATCGGCCATCGGGGGGAGAAATGGGGGCATATGCGGAAACTCTGACTAGTACTGTATGTAGAGAATTTTAAAAACCCAACAAATTGAGGCCACATTCACACAGTGTATTTGACCGTTAAACAACGGCCGTTGTTTAACAGCACTGCTTCATTGAATAGCAGCCTATGGAACCACGGCCATAGTGTATACACCCCATACAAAATAACTGACAGGTCTATTTTGTGCATCCGCTATTCATTGAACAGCGGCCGTACAAAATAGCCAGTGCTCACAGTGTAAAGTACAGCTTCCGGATGCACTTTACATTGTAGTCTATGGCAAATTGGAGTGCGGACACACCCGAATGTGCCTGCATTCCAATTAAAATAAAGCGATGCCCATCCGGCCGATACTGCGGTATTGGCCGGGTGAACATGTCAGACAGCAGCCGTTTTGTGACATGTCTGTGTCAAACAACGGTCGATGTTTATACCCTGTGTGAACATTGCCTGACAGTACAATGTAAAAACCAGACTAGGTTGGCACAAACAAGTGCATTAGGTGAAAGCAGCCAGAACACAGAAGATCAACAAAAACACAGAAGGAGACCAAAAGTGATGAGCAGATCGTTGCAGGGTATCAGCAAGGTACACACAACTGGCATAAGCAGCAAGCATGAATGACTTTTATGACTGGTGCCAGTGTGCCACATGTATTCCTGTGGCCTACAGGACCTGACGTTGCTACAACATCAATGACACCAGTATAAGGATAATACATGCCAGTATAAGAGCTATGCATGTACTTGATACTATTTTTAAAGCAAGAGCATTGTTGTGTCATATTCTATAAGTCTGAAATTCTATGTATAAATGAGCAGTGCACATATGCCAGGTACATCCCACCCTCTGGAGCTTACCAGTCTCTGCTCTTCTTCCATTCTCCTACTTATAAGATATGGATTTCCAGTGCTTCGTTGTTAAATATTAAGGTATTCTTCTATTCTAGACCTCTCTCCCAGAGGAATGTCAGATTAGTTATCTATTGTGGGCTGAAGCTGAGACGTCAATTCCAAGAATATCAAGAAACTTGAGGGTCGAAGTGGAATCAAAATACGTCTTATTTTTCTGTGACGCCCTCATTCTTTCCTATTATTCAACATTGGGCTCTGCTCAGACTTCATTCTTCACGCAGGTGTGTGTTGGATTCTTTCATACATTTAATCATGCACTGGTTCACACTGTAAGGCTGGGTTCACACTACGTATATTTGAGGCTGTATATTTTAGGCCTCATAGCAACCAAAACCAGGAGTGGATTGAAAACACAGAAAGGATCTGTTCACACAATGTTGAAATTGAGTGGATGGCCGCCATATAACAGTAAATAACGGCCATTATTTCAATATAACAGCCGTTGTTTTAAAATAACAGCAAATATTTGCCATTAAATGGCGGCAATCCACTCAATTTCAACATTGTGTGATCAGATCCTTTCTGTGTTTTCAATCCTGGTTTAGATAGCTGCTTTTAATCCAAGATCTGTCCTGGGGTCCGTACGGCAGGTGATGCAGTTATTGTCCTAAAAAACTACTTTTAAACTTGCAGCCCTGTGTCAAATTAGTGTGGTGTAGAGTGTATTTGCCCTAGGCCTGTGACACCTCTCCATCTTTCCTCCCCAGCCTCTTCATCATTAGGAACGCCCCTGGAGAGATTTCTCCTATTCATCAATGTGCACATGAGCCTTAATGATCCAGCACATGTGCAGTGTTCAGAAAAGTGATGATAAGGGGAAATCCCTTTCTAGGGCTATCCCTAATCATGAAGAGGGTGGGGAGGAGGGACAGAGAGGCGTCGCAGGCCTAGGCCACACCAATTTGACACAAGGCTGCAAGTTTAAAAGTTGTTTTTTAGGTCAATAACTGCATCACCTGCGGCATGGACCCCAGGACAGCTATCTGACAGTACAAGCAGTTTGGAGGGGCAGATTGTGGGTTCAGAGTAGGATTATTATCAGTAGGGATGAGCAAATTTACAGTAAGAATGAAGCGCTTCATTAGGATTGGTCGGCAGCTTGTCAGGTTGCTGGGTTTGAGGTCTGTGCTGCTCCTCCCCGTGTGCCGGGAAAGGCTGGATCCAGTGGAGCGGCACAGACTTCAAAGCCAGCAGCCTGACAAGCTGCCGACCAATCCTAATAAAGTGCTTTACTTTGTTCTTACTGTAGATTTGTGTGGTGACCCCCGGATGGTGTTGTAGCGGTTGGTCAGCCGGTCACTTGCTAAATGGAAGTGTGACGCCACTCCTGTGGTGGATGGCCGAGATACAGCCGGACCTTAAGGTTTTGTCATGTGACGCCAGGGCTTGTAAGCACACAGGTGTGATGGCACACCTGCTTTTAGTGTATAAGGCCGGTTGTACCCTTTTCCCCTGTGGTCTGTGTCCTGTCGGGTTGCTACCGGGTCCCTTGGGATAGTGTCACGGATGGTGTAGTCACAGGTGGCCCGAGCGGTGTAATGACCCTCCCAAATAATAGTATGACCCGCCACCCACAGAAAGGGGAGATGTCCCAAGGTTGCGGTGTATATGCTGTGCAGGTGGTAGTGAATAATCACAGACTCCATGGATAACATGGACTTGATTTACTAATGACAAATGTGCAATAGGTGATACAGATGAGCTCGGATATACACTTGACAGAGTTCCAATAAATACCGAGACGTCAAACCACCAGATCTGCTTAATAAGTGCTGAGTAGGATGTAGTAGAGTTGGTAAAGTTGTACTGAGGTAGCGTAGTAGAGAGGAGGGTGCCGTGAGAGTCTCAACCCATGTAGTAATGTGCTCTGCCAGGATGTTGGAGTGTATAGAAGAATACTTGTAGAAGAAGACGAAGAAGAAGACAACCTGTGCCCGTGTATTGACTTTTCTGGTCTTCACACCACCTTATGCCCACTAGGGTTGGCTGAACTCTAATGGGTGACAAAGGCCCCAAACCCTGTTACCTAGGATGAGCAGAGAGCTGAGGGTTTCCTGCTGACACTCACGCTGCAAGATGAACTTCCTAGACTTTTTAATAACTTTGCTCCACCTGGATCAGTTCCTAGCTCTTTGGCTCTTTAGTGGATACTGTCCTACACTGTTGTTATCCCTAGTCCTCGGCGTGGGTTGAGATGATCTGTTGGCTAGTCCTCTCCTGAGGGGTTTCACACTGCATCATGCAGGGTATAGGCACTGAGAAGGAAGTTTGTAAGAGAGCACTGTCCTGCGTCCTACCCATGCGGAGTACTGACTAAGACCATGACTAAAACTCCACCTCTTCCTGTCCAGTGTGTGAGGTGCGCTGAGGTTGGGTGGAAAGAGTGTAACAAAAGAGCAGAAAGGGAAGAGGTGATAGGACAGAAGAAAGTAAAGATCCTACTGGTTTACAGAATCTGGTACACATAAACACAATAACCCTTTGAGACACTTCACTTATACAGCTTTCATACTTTAAAGGTGTGAACAACAGTAACACCCCTAGTGGGACACCACATTTGCACATTCCTAATTATCATGATATAACACAGAGATACATACAGTCTGTGAAATCAGGAGAAGGCAGCATCCTTAAAGAGTCACTGTCATATTTTTTTTTTTTGCAGAAATCAATAGTCCAGGCGATTTTAAGAAACTTTGTAATTGGGTTTATTAGCCAAATCTGCCATTATCTGCATGTAAAAAGCCTTTTCCCAGGTCCCCCCCTCCTTCCTCTTTTTCATCCACTCTGAAAAATCTGAAAATTGTGACTTGTTGCAGGAGTCGTACCCTGTCTGTTCTAGGGAGAGGGGAGGGGGGAGGAGGAAGGAGGGAGTTAGCCGGCAGCAGAAAGCAGATAACAGAGGATTACAGGCACGGAGCTGGGTGACAGCTGTAATCCGAGCTCAGACAGGTCACTGGTGATGGTCACAAGAGATATCCCGTGAGGGATTTGTAGATTAACTCTTTGTTGTCCTGTTTTGGTCTTTTCTTTAGCTCTCTCCATAGGAGAACAATGAAGACAGGGGGGAGAGCTTCAGACTGCTTTTTCATGATAAAAATGCATTTTTCGGATAATAAACCCAATTACAAAGTTTCTTAAAATCGCCTGGACTATTGATTTCTGCAAAAAAAAATTTCACGACAGTGACACTTTAAACTAGATCTATCAGCATAACAGGCAGCAAAAGAAGAAATAATGTCACAAAGGTGGAATGAACCTGAAGAAGAAGGCCTAGTCAGTGTTGGTGTACCTGTCCACCATGTGAATAACCTGCAGTAATTTCATGTGGTAAACCCTGTACATCATCTGTACCCGCCAGAAATTCTTAGTAATTTGCGGTAAGCTGGTTTACCATGGATTTCTGAAGTTTTTCATGAATTACCCTGCGTTTAACGAATATGTGCCCACAGCTGTTTATCCAATTTGTATGAGCACGAGAGTGTGCGACATTTGATTAGCAGGGGCTACGGCCCTAGGGAGTCCTGGAAAACATGGATACAGCCAAAGGCCATAGGCTATATCCATGTTTTCCAGGGCTCTCTAGGGCTGCATCCAACTCATGCTCGAAGTTCGCTCAACTCTAATGAGCACCTGTACAACAAGCAAGGAGACAACAACGCTGCCACACGCTCCTCTCCTGGATCTGTGTTTGCAAACTAGACAGGCCCCATAGACTTGCATTGGATGTCCGTCTAGGCCAAATGATATGGAGGCAGAAGTGAATAAAAATAAACATTAATGGTGCGTTTACACCTACAGGATCTGCAGCAGATTTCATTTAAATAACTGAACACAGCATCAAATCTGCTGCAGATCCTGTAGGTGTGAACACACCCTCAAGGGGTATTCCCATCTCTGCTAACATAGATAATATATATTTTTACAAATACATTCATTAAAGGGGTGCTCCAGCAAAAAATAAATGTTTTCTTTCTAATCAACTGATATCAGAAAGTTATGTAGACTTGTAATTTACTTCTATTTGAAAATCTCCAGTCTTCCAGTACTTGGTGGTGTATTCTTTCCAGTCTGACTCAGTGCTCTCTGCTGCCACCTCTGTCCATGTCAGGAACTGTCCAGAGCAGGAGAGGTTTTCTATGGTGATTTGCTACTACTCTGGACAGTTCCTGACATGGACAGAGGTGGCAGCAGAGAGCACTATGTCAGACTACAGAGAGAATCCGCCACTTCCTGCAGAACATACAGCAGCTCATAAGTACTGGAAGACAAGATATTTTTAAATAGATGTAAATTACAAATCTTTCTGAAACCAGTTGATTTGAAAAATAAGATTGTACCCCTTTATAGCTGCCTTATATCGCTCTTTTTCCCCTTTACTTTTTTTTTTTTACAGCTGGTTGTCTAGGTTTCTGGAGGCAACTGGTCCTAGCACAGAGTGGTGGTAGCAATCACTGCTCCCTCTGCAGGGATTACCCCTTTAAATGTAACCTGGTGAGGCCTAATGTAGCAGTGTTCCAGTGTGACCTTTGGTGACTATGGCTGTATGGCTGTGATTGTCATATAAATGTCCTCACAATGAACCATGGATCTCTGCGCTGAGAACTACATAGCTTCTGTTTCACTAGTACTCATACATATGTAAATGTAACATTATACCCCCTGCTTTTAAGTGGATACTGTAATTCTAGCAGACAAGAGGTTGACATTGGTTCAGCACTGTTACACCCCATACTCGGCAGTAATTTGGGGTGAAGAAATATTGTTTCCTGTGTATGCTATTAAGAATAAATGGAGCGTAAAGTGAATGAGTTTAGTTCAAGTGTAATGAGATATGGCCATGACCTTTATACACATGGGGGTAAAGTGCTGGATTTCACACACTAAGCACTAAGTCCACAGTCCATAAGCATGACATTTAAAAAAATAATAATAATTCCGGTCCTTGTCACACATCCGGAAGGTATTTCTATAGTGTAAACACAGAGGATTAGTGTGACAACAGTATTTTATTTAGTTTTTCTGTAGTAAATACACAGTTTTAGGCTATGTTCACACTATGTAAGTTCCGCAGAAATCATGTCCGTTGTTACAATGGCCATGATTTATGCTGTACTTACGTAGTGCTGCAGGCTGAGGGAATCCCGGACGGAGTGTATACACATAGGGGGGCATTTATTAAGTCAGGCGTTTTTTACGCCGGACTTATAAATGCCCCCGCAGCTCCGGCGCTACGGGGATTTATGTAGAGGTGGACTGCCTCTACATAAATCCCGTGCGCACCGCCGAAAACCTACGCCAGCTGAGGACTGGAGTAGGTTTTCAGCATACATTTGGGCGGAACGGATGGTAAATCGCGCAGACTCTGAGTCCGCGCCCTCCGTTCCGCCCACTACACGCCCCCTTTCCGCCCCCCTGGCGTACTCGGCGGAAAGTGCCGATTTGCAAATATTTTATTCGCAGATCGGCCATTTGCGTATAAAAAAATACGCAAATCGGCACTTTCCGCCGAAAATCATCCGTTCGCCGGATGATACATGTGGCCCATAGTATACGCTCCGGCTGGGATCCCTAGCGGCGCCGTAGAAAATTGACACGTCACTTTTTTGCGGTCGCTATTTAGTGAATATCGGCCGCTCCGGCTGCTCGCTCCATTGTGTGCTGTGGGGAGTTCTGATGCGGGCGCGCATGGGTGCACCTGCATCAGAACTCAGCGGCGCTAAAGATCATCCGGCCGGTACTGCAGTATCTTTTCTGTGAACGGCCGGTCTCATACTACGTGTGACCATAGCCTTAGGCTATGTTCCCACACAGTATTTTTGCTCAGCATTGAAACAATGGCACAGACAGAATTTCAAGCGGCTCCGTTTGAAGTTTCAGCAGTTTTGCTCAATGTAAATGTCACTGCAGCAGAAGGTGAAAGAATAGACATGAATGAAGACATGAACAGCTCCAGGACACGCATAGAGCAGAGCAAAGTAGCGGACAGGGCACCGCTGCTGGGGAGTCTCGTCCGGCATCGCTACAGTTTATTTTAGACTCGGTTCTGAGATTTGTATTTATTTTGGGGTCCTTGTCTGGGGTCTGTACATAGACTCCTCAATATTGAAATCACAACACCAATAAGGAATGTCATGGAATTATTGAAATCACAGAATTGATAGACACGATGATGATGATGATATGCAAATGATAAAAAATGCAAACAAAATACTTAAAACATTTTGAATTATTAGTATTAAATATGAGCCTCACCTGCAAAAATACATGTATATACATGGCTAGGCATGCGGTCAGTGAGGTTATTATTATTATTATTAATAATAATAATAATAATAATATTTATATAGGGCCAGCAAACTCTTTACATAGACAATAAAACACTACAGAATTACTGAGGAGAAATGAGGATCCTGCTGGTAAGCTTACAAGAGATTTTCTGAGGAAGGTTCTGCCACGCTGAAGGCTATTCCACTGGTTCAATGTAATGCTGAGCTGTAAGGATACCTGGAGTAAAAACTAGAGGGCTCTGGCTATACATAATGCCGCCTCAGATCATAATCTTGAGAGTTGGACGGATCTGACAGTCCCTCTATTTTGTGGTATTTAGTCCGCTTTAGGATCCGTATTAGTTTAGGGCATCTTCTCCCTGGTGTGCGCCTGCTGTATGCCCACTTGCCCGATGGGCTTGGCCTCCTTCCGTGCCTCATTTCTCATGATTTACATAAACCAAGATCCAAATCTGCACCTTCTGGAAGCAAGTGTAGATTTGGTTCGCAAGGCGCAGAGTCGGGCATCTGATTTGGCCGATTATCGCTCCATGTAATAGAGACAGTGATCGTTCATTTAGGTTTAGACCTAAAATCGTGTAATAACGATGCGCGGCCGATGGCTAACGATTGCTTAAACACCTGACACCTTGTCTCTCCCCGCTCCCAATCTTCTCTCCTGTGCTCCACAGCTTCCCGGTTCAGGCGGCTGCAGAGTCTGAGCGTCCTGTTAGCTGGCAGGCCGCCAAGAAAGATCGGAAAGCTGTGGAGCACAGTAGATAAAATCGGGAGCGGGGAGAGGCAAGGTGTCAGGTGTTTGGGCAAGGGTCCTTGCTGTCCGATTATCGGGCCGTGTAATAGGTCCAGTAAATGAGCCCCTGATCTAACAGATCTGCGCTTGTTTACTAAAATGATCAGGCCGTGTAATAGATCTCTTACAGACGACAGATACACCTTAAAACCAAATGCAACTGGGAATAAATGTAGATTATTCAGTGAGTTATCAAACCTGCACAAACCTAGAAAAAAAAGAGAAAAGAATACTCTTTGGCATTTGGGAAATCTTTATCTGGAACGTTTCCTTTTGTGTCTCTTTTACACGATTTATTTGGCCAATTTATACTGTACGTGCTACGACTTATACATTCTCCCATAAAGTTAAATGAAAGAACTACTGATATGAAGAGATCTGACTCCTAAAAACTTATAATGAGGTTTATATGGTGAGTTTATCCCCATTAGGCTGTCCAGCTTGCACACATTAGTGCTGGCACACAGGGAATGCTTTCCTAATGTTTTACAAGAGTGATTATGTTCTGGGAACCCTACAAGCAGAGTCGCCATGTTACAGACGTAAAATTATCCTCTTTATCATTGGCCAGTCTGCATGGCTTCGCCGTTCGTGTTAGCTCTGGCGTGAGAAACTCCGGAGAGACATTACCTTAATGATCCTAAATACCCTGGTACTGTTATTAGGAAGTGTATGCTGAGTAAATGACATTTCCAGCGAATCCATAGTTCTCAGCACAATTCTTTTTTGAAATGAGAATCAAGCCTAGTCCTGCAGAATTAGCAGTCAGCAGAAATGTTGCTTCTCGCTAAGCCAATGGCTTCAGGCTGGGAGATCATACACATTATAATTATTGGCTCATAGTGATGGGCAGAGTGCACTATACCTTTAATTACCTTCTTACATCTGTCTCTTAGCTGAATCGGATACTGATAAACTGCTGCGTGTGCAAAACCACGCTACTAGAAGCTGCACATGGCAGCTAGTAAGAAGAGATGAACAGATTTACAGTACTGTACTAAGAAAGGGAAGCCGGCTGCCTTTTAGCTCAGTGCCGCTCCGCTCTGGATGGCAGTCCTGGGAAATTGGGAGAAGTTTCCAAGGACTGGATCCAGCTTTTCTCAGCACCCGGGAAGGAGCGGCAGTCAGGCTTGTGGGTATTTCTATAGTGTAAACACAGAGGATTAGTATGACAACAGTATTTTATGTAGTTTTCGCTGTAGTAAATATATAGTTTTAGGCTGTGTTCACACAAAGTATGAGACTGGCAGGGTCACTTAACGGACAGTCTCTGAAAAGATCATCTTTAGTGCCGCAGAGTTCTGTGGAGCATGTGGCCGCAGACGCTCGCTCCATAGTGTGCACTGACAGGGTTTTCTGCGGCAGCTATTCAATGAATAGCGGACGCAGAAAACTGCCATGTCAGTTTTCTACGGCGCTGCTAGGGATCCCAGCCAGAGTCGATACTATGGGGGAGATTTATCAAAAGGTGTAAAATTTAGACTGGTGTAAACTGCCCACAGCAACCAATCACAGCTCAGCTTCCAGCTCTGGTGAAAGGAAAGCTGAGCTGTGATTGGTTGCTGTGGACAGTTTGCACCAGTCTAAATTTTACACCTTTTGATAAATCTCCCCCTATGTGTATACACTCCAGCCGGGATTCCCTCAGAAGGCAGCACTATGTAAGTTCCGTGGGAATCACGGCCGTTGTGATAACGGCCGTCATTTCCACGGAACTTACGTTGTGTTAACACAGCCTTATACAGGATACTTTACTAGAAATGCCAGAGAAGTTTAGTTTAAAGGGGTTATCAAGCGCTACAAAAATGTGGCCACTTTCCCCCTACTGTTGTCTCCAGTTTGGGTGGGGTTTTGAAACTCAGTTCCATTGAAGTAAATGGAGCTTAATTGCAAACTGCACCTGAACTGGAGACAACAGTAGGGGGAAAAGTGGCCATGTTTTTGTAGCGCTGGATAACCCCTTTAATTTCCAAACCTTGCAATGCTCAATAGTAAACACTAGATGGCAGTGAAATAACACTCGCATACATTGTCTTACTGATTGTCAGTTGTCCAATTATTGTTTGGCGCTAGGAAACACTGCTTCTTTGCTCTACTTCCCACACTGGAACAATCACAGAACCATGACAATCGGTTTTGTTCTTTGTGTCTTATTTGAAGTGGCAATAGCGACTTCATTCATGGAGCCATCATGAAAGACCCTAATGTTCAGCAAGAAGAGAAAAAAAAATGCATTGTGAGTCTATTTACAAAAAAGCCTTTGCATCCTGCTGAACTATAGATTGAGGACACATCCAGTCTGCAGCTGATGGAAATGTCTTCTGTACATTTAATGGGTTGCAGACTTGACCCTGTTCCTGTTTTGTTGTAAACCCCAGAACCATGACGCATATCTGCTATGGGACTAAAGGAAAACAATCTTTCTAAATTAAGCACAAGAAAGGCGCAGAAGATGGAAACAAGACGTGCTCCCCCTCCCCCGCCCCCTACTTATCATTAGCCACATAGCTTCTAATTTTTGAGGTTGATGACTTATTAGCGAGGTAAACCTAGGTCACTGGGGTATGGAAGTCTCTTCTGGTAGCAGTATATTGCAGCTGCTGCTTCACTCCTTGTGGGATTTCTTGGTACTCTTCATAATTTATGGCTGTCTAAAGCTAAACATAAACTGACTCTGTCCCAGACATCGACCCTAAAGGTTATTCACATTCTAAAGTAGAATTATAGGCAGAATTCTCCAGAGTTCTGTGGCTGAGTCCCAGTCCCATCCAGTGTCCCCAGTATGACTTTATGTTGCAGAAGGATTCCTCCTGGCCCTCCATACATACACTGTATTAAGGTGCGTTCACACGCAACGGATCCGCAGTGGATTTCTCGCTGCGGATCCCTGCCCTGTACAATTATGGGGAGACAAACTCACAGCGGGATGCACATGCACATGCACATTTTAACCTCCGGCCCCCGGAGCGTATACTTTACCTGGTCCCCGGTCCAGCTTGCTTCGGGGCTCCTGGTGTTTTCACG
Source organism: Dendropsophus ebraccatus (assembly GCF_027789765.1). Taxonomy (NCBI): domain Eukaryota; kingdom Metazoa; phylum Chordata; class Amphibia; order Anura; family Hylidae; genus Dendropsophus; species Dendropsophus ebraccatus. Next base: position 23,635,817 of record NC_091456.1, on the reverse strand, counting down.
TCCCGTTCAGCCAATCAGTGCACTGCGCACTGATTGGCTGAGCAGGATGTGCCGGGAGCCCCGAAGCAAGCCGGAACGGGGACCAAGTGAAGTATAGACTTCGGGGGGGGGGGGGGGGGGCGGGGGTTGTTAACAGGACAGGCTGCGTACATACTCACAGAGGGAGTTAGCCTGCCTATAAGTGTACAGGGCACGGATCCGCAGCGTATCTCGGTACAAATTCGCACATCACTTTGTGGTTTTTATATGAACAGACTGGAGCGAGATGCTGGTGCCGCAGCCCTTTTTTTTTAAACACCGCCTAGTTCCTGTGCAAGGTGCCAGTCTATTCCTGAACACCAGCCCGGCATGAAGCACGGGAGGCCGGCCTGCCCCCAGTGTGAAGATCTCCCCTCCTCTCTGTGAAGCAGCTCCATTGATTCTAATGAAGCTGAAATTAAAAGGCCGACAAGAATAGTCATCACAAGAGGCCGCTCTCATCCTCTTAGCTCCAGCTCATGATCAACGTAATTTTTGGAGAAAATGTGGGAGTACTGAAGCTGGAGTACTGAACAGGAGCCAGGTGAGTACGGTTATGATTTTTTTTTTAATATGGGGGATAAAGCCTATGGAAAGGGTGGGTGCATACTGCTAGGGGCCTACCTACATGGGGAATAGTGCCAATTGGGAAGGTGGCACCCACTACTAGGGGGCTACCTACATGAAATATCTTGCCTACTGGTGGGGGTTCTCACTGCTAGGGGGCTACTTACATGGGTGATGCTGCCTACTGGGGAAGGGGCACTCACTGCTAGGGGGCTACCCACAGTGGGCGGAATGAAAAAATTTGATACACTGACAAAGCTGCAGGTTTTACTACCTACAACAATGAAGAGGTGTGTAATTTTTATCGTAGGTACACTTCACCGATGAAAGACAGAATCTCTAAAAAAAAAAAAAACAGAAAATCATGTTTGATTTTTTAATAATCATTTTTAATTTTCTTGCATGAAATAAGTATTTGATATTTGTTATAGAAAATAGAACTTAATATTTGGTCCGGAAACCTTTGTTTGCAGGTCAGACCTGTAGTTCTTGGCATAGGCATAAACCATAAATCCGGAGCAGGTGTAGATTTTCTGCTGATAAGCCTTTGGCTTTATCCAGAAAAAAACAAGATAGGAAGTTGAAACTTTACATTTATTCCACAAACTCTCCACTGATCTCAGCACACTTCTTATGGCTATGTTCACACTATGTAACTGTGCGGCTGTATTTTTTATGCGGCTGGAAATGTGCGGCTGAAACTACGGCCGTGGGAAAAAATAGACATGCGGCTGAAAACATACGGTCATTTACTTGGAAATCTGGTTCAACTAAAAATAACAAATAAAATCTTAAGAAAGTGATGCAAACACCTCTGGATGCATCTGGGAAAGCAGGGAACACAGTTTACATGAATTGCTATTACCGGGGTTTGCGATCCTCTGCAGTATGCCGATGCCAATGCCTCTCATGGTTAATATATTGAATTAATAAAACACATTTTCGTTGTAATAAAGTCCCTTTCATTGTTCAATAATTAAATTTAAACGATTCCATCATTTAGCAATTAAATATACTGTTAAAATAAATATATATATAAATAAATGTATATTTATATATATATTTATTTTTGACAGTATATTTAATTGCACAAAAATGGATTTCGTTTAAATTAAATTATTGAACAACGAAACTGATTTTATTTCAACGAAAATGTGTTTTATTAATTAAATATTAATTAGTACAGGAAGCTCCATAAGCCGTTAATTCATATGCCGGCAATAGAGCATTCTGTACTAATCATCACTTTACTTTAATGAAAACATCAAATGTTTCTTCTAATTATGTTATCACAATAGCATTATTAGAAGAAACATTTAGAATTATATGTGCGCTCAGCTGATTGGCTGATCGGCTGAGCGCACATATAAAGAGCCGGTCCGCAGTACAGTCACTTCATTGTGCTGCGGACCAGCGAAGAGGACACATTGGGGTGAGTATAGAGCTCTCCCCACCCCCTCCCCAGCACTGCACCCCTCCCAGCAAGGAAGGGGGGGTCACTTAACCCCTTCCTTGCTGGGATGGGTGCAGTCTGACATCAGTCTGGCCCCCAAGGGGTTAAGGGGGATGCAATACATCCTCTTTTAACCCCTTGGGGGCCAGACTGTAAGCAGCGATCTGTAAAGATGCTACATACTGTAAGGAGCACAGCACCGCTCACAATGATGGGTGTTGTGCTCCTGTTTGTGTTTTTTGTGTGTTTCTCCCTTTTTGTTTTTCAGATATCGGTATCCTGTGGATTACGTCGGATTCCGTGGACTACGGCTGGTTATAAAAATAGGGGGGACCCTATGCGTTTTTTTTTTTAAATAAATAAATAAAACTCATAGGGTCCCCCCTATTTTTATAACCAGCCGGGTTAAAAACCAAACGACAGCAGCCTGGTAACACCAGGGTGGGAAGAGCCATTGGTTTAGGCCCTCCCCAGCCTAAATCTTACCAGCCTGCTGCCGCCCGGTCCAGGAGCGCCAATTTTGACGCTCCGGGACCACTGGCCCCCCGCTCTTCCCAGTACCCCTGGTGGCATTGGGTACTGGGGTAATAATGGGGGGTTAGTGTTAGCCATTTTATACAGGCTAACACTAGGCCCCAACTTAGTAATGGATTCTGTCTATTAGACGGCTTCCACTACTAAGTCTATAAAGTAAAGAAATAAAGACAAGACACAAGTAAAAAAAACTTTTTATTCCAATAAAAACACCCCCACACCCCTCATTGACCATTTTATAAAAAAAAAAAAAACAACAAACAACCGCTGGTCATCGACGTAGTCCACGGAATCCGACGTAATCCCCAGGATACCGATATCTGAAAAACAAAAAGGGAGAAACACACGAAAAAAACACAAACAGGAGCACAACACCCATCATTGTGAGCGGTGTTGTGCTCCTTACAGTATGCAGCATCTTTACAGATCGCTGCTTACAGTCTGGCCCCCAAGGGGTTAAGGGAGGATGTATTGCATCCCCCTTAACCCCTTGGAGGCCAGACTGATGTCAGACTGCAACCATCCCAGCAATGAAGGGGTTAAGTGACCCCCCTTCCTTGCTGGGAGGGGTGCAGTGCAGGGGAGGGGGTGGGGAGAGCTCTATACTCACCCCGATGTGTCCTCTTCGCTGGTCCGCAGCACAATGAAGTTACTGTGCTGCGGACCCGCTAATTATACGTGAGCTCAGCCGATCAGCCAATCAGCTGAGCGCACATATAATTCTAAATGTTTCTTCTAATAATGCTATTGTCATAACATAATTAGAAGAAACATTTGATGTTTTCATTAAAGTAAAGTGATGATTAGTACAGAATGCTCTATTGCCGGCATATGAATTAACGGCTTATGGAGCTTCCTGTACTAATTAATATTTAATTAATAAAACACATTTTCGTTGAAATAAAATCAGTTTTGTTGTTCAATAATTTAATTTAAACGAATCCATTATTGTGCAATTAAATATACTGTCAAAAAATAAATATATATATAAATATACATTTATTTATATATATATTTATTTTAACAGTATATTTAATTGCACAATGATGGATTCGTTAGAATTAAATTATTGAACAACGAAAGGGACTTTATTACAAAGAAAATGTGTTTTATTAATTTAATATATTAACTATTAGAGGCATCGGCATTCGGCATCATTGCCGGCTATTTTTGAAGTACTCCGTACGGACCGCCTGTCAATCCTCGGCCGCATGTCCAGCCGCAAACAATGGTCTTGTTCATTTTTTACGGGTCCGTTTACGATCGGGCCGTAGATTCATACATAGTGTGCACTGTGCAACCGTATATCGTATACTTTCCAGCGTACGGATGAACAGGAAAAATCTGGCCGATGATTTACCGCCCGCAATACAGCCGCACAGATACAGAGTGTGAACCTAGCCTATATCGGTATTCCAAATTCTGTAAGCCTTGCACAAAGAAGAATTTTGGTTGTGCCCCAAACCAGTCATCCATTGCAGCCATGGCATCAGAAATGGTGGGAAATTTGGTTCCCTTGAGGGGTTTCTTGAGGTTTGGAAACAGATGTTAGTTGGAGGGAGCTAGATCTGGTGAATAAGGAGGGTTGTCAACAAGCTGGAAGCCTAGCTCCACCAGTTTTGCCGTGGTTGCTTATGCAGTGTAAGGGTAGGCGTTGTCTTGCAGGAACAGGATTCCTTTCGAGAGCTTGCCGCACCGTTTGGCCTTCAGAGCTTCCTTCAATTGGTCCAGAAGTTTAGTGTAATACCTTGCATTGATGGTGGCACCATTTTGAAGGTAGTCCACTAGCAGCATACCCTCCTTATCCCAGAACACAGTCGCCATCACCTTAGTGGCTGATTTTTGCACCCTGAACTTCTTTGGATCAGGAGAACCACTGTGCCTCCTCTCTTTTCACTGTTCCTTGGTTTCAGGGTCATACAAATAGGTGCAGGTCTCATCCATAGAGACCAGTCGATTCAGGAAGTTCTTATCAGTCCGGAAATGCTGACAAATGGACCTGGAAGTTGTCACTCACACGCTTTTCTGATCTGTTGTCAAACATTTGGGGACCCACTTTGCAGATGGCTTCTTCATGTTCAAATGTTTATTATAATGATACAAACACGTCCACGAGAAATCCCCATGATGTCTGCTAATCTTTTAGCTGAAATTCAGATTCTCCAGTATGAGGTTGTGCAGAGCATCGATGATCTCTGGAACAACAACCACTCTCGGTCCTCCAGGACGTTCCTCATTGTTGGTGCTGAAGCGGCCCATTTTAAACTTGGGAACCCTGCTCTTACCTGTAGAATATGAAGGGCATAGATCACCAAATGTCTGCGACATATCATCGTGAATATCCTTTGCAGGCTTTCCTTGCAGAAACAAGAATTTTATCACTCCTTTGCTCTTATCTGGGCAGAGGTAGTGGGCTGTAGCGACATCATTGTGCAGCCAAAGCCTAGTATAGCGTCAGCCCTATCTATCTTGCTGGGCTATTGCAGGAGATGGGCTCCATTATAAGGCTATGTTCACACTACGTAAAAGTACGGCCGTTGTTGCCATCGGCAACAACGGCCATAATTTATGCAGTGTGGAACATTGCCTACATTTCTATGGCATCCCGGCCAGAGCGTATACGCATCGTGTACGCTCCGGCTGGGATCCCGTGCGGCACCGCAAATAACTGACCTGTCAGTTTTCTGCGGCCGCAATTCAATGAATTGCGGCCGTAGGAAACCCTGTCAGTGCACATTATGAAGCGAGCGGCTCCGGGCACTTGCTCCATAGTGTGCCGTGGGAGGCTCTGATGCGGGTGCGCGCTGATGAGCCCGCATCAGAACCCTGCGGCCGGAAGGATCATCCGGCCGGTACTTAAGTACCAGCCGGGATGATCCAGGCAGAGACCGGCCGTTACGTGACCCGACCGGGTCACGGAACGGCCGGTCTCATACGTAGTGTGAACATAGCCTAAGTCTATAGAGCCAGTCTACTGCAAGCAGTCGAATTGCCGCATGCTTCTCTAAGCTATATCTAAGGATTGTAGGGAGTCCCAACACTAACACCCTGATCAATCTAAACTTCTGACATGTCTGTGCAACGTGTATATAAAGTTCATTTTAGTTCATTCATTTTATAAAGTTCATTTTATCAGCTGCAATTCAAGTTCCAAGCTGCTGACACTGCTATATATGATAGCTGTTAGGTCATGGAGACACATGGTACATTGCATACAGTGCATTGAAAAAGTATTCATACCTCTTTACGTATCTACTTTTCAACTTTTTTTCATGTTACAAACTCACAAAATTACCTATTGTCTAAATCAAGTTTGTCACAATTGCCTTATTATTGGCTGGTCTCTAATTGAGGGGTTCCATTACTAAGGTGGGGCTTATTGTTAGCCTAAAGCCTGATAGCCTAAAATTACCCTCTTTAATTGTTTTTTCTTCCAAAAATGTTCCAGAAATTTGGAACAAAGAGGGTATTATTACCACCTGTGGCAGTACAGATGTATGTTTGTGTAGCAAAAGTTGAGGATAATGCTTGAAAATGGCTGATAGATGTCTTCATGGCTGTCTGGGTCAGAGGGAGAAGAAACAAGAGAGTGAATGACTCATATTTAAGAAGATCCATCACCTGTAGTCACTGGATGTAACTGCACTGTAGTGTATAGCACGGAAAGGGTAAGCATAACTGCATATTTATTATTTTCTATATAAAGCAAGGACTGCACGGACATCGCTACCGATGTTCGGGCAGCCCCTCACGCATGAGCAAAGTATAGACTTGGTAACAACATGTTCGTAAATGTTCGTACGAACATGACGCTAATTGTTTGTGTTCGCCGTTCACAATTTGTTCAATGTTCGGAATGGTTATAACGATTATTTTCAAACATACTCGAACTTGCAAATGTATGCCACTGCGTAATTTACACTTTGCACCTGATAATCTGTGTGTAGACCGAAACGTACGCTTGTACTGTATGTTTGTTATTTGTTCCTGAATGTACGGCAAACACGAACTGATCACAATCATTTTATTTTATGTTCGTGTTCGGGATCCGAACATCGGAATGTTCACTCATCCCTATTGGTAGCCAAGCGCCGATCTAGAAGATTGACGTTCGCTTACAGTGTGAGGTCGAGCCACTGCCAACATCAAAGAGCTTAGTGTGATTACTGCAGTCAGTCCACAGTCTGGTGTAAATGCTGCAGGCTGTCAAGTCTATTGTCAACACTTCAGTTGGTCAGTTGCCAGTGTAGTGTAAATGTATGGAGAAAAAACCCGGCACTCACCAAGTAGTTTTGTTAATTTTTTTCTGTGCAGTATGCATCAATATTACAGTACTGTATTACAGTACATATTTCAGCCAGACATGGTCTTCATCAGCTTGGCCATGTCTGTCCGAAACGCATACTTGCTGTAATATTGATGCATACTGCACTGAATAAATGAACAAAAGTACTTGGTGAGTGCCGGGTTTTCTCTACATATTGCTGGATTTCCCCACTTCGAGCACCATCGGTCCCCGAAACGCCGTCTTTCCTCCTCTACTAGTATAAGGGTGGTATTACACGGGCCGATGGGGGCCCGATAATACCTGTAAACGAGCGCCAATCTGCTAGATCGGCGCTCGTTTACTGGGCCTATTACACAGCCCGATAATCATTTAACAAGGGCTACAGGGACATTGTTACTAATATCCTTGCAGCCCTTGCTTAAACTATATACTTTACCTATCCACAGCTGGGTAACAGGCCGCTCTAAAGCTAGAGCGCGCGGGACCCGGGGAGAAGCAGACTGCAGGAGCAGCCCTGGAGCGTGGATAGGTAATGTATATCGTCAGTCGCCGGCCGCACACCGCTATTACACGTAGCGATGCGCGGTCGGCGCCCGACAATTATAGGTTCTAACCTATATCAACGATCAGCCGATGATTGTTGTCATCGGCTGATCGTTGTATTTATTACACGGATCGATTATCGTTCCGTGTAATAGTACCCTAAATGTATGTCTAAAGGAAATGGTGTGCGTATACTAAAATATGGGTAATAGGGATTGATAGGGAATGCTGTGGCAGTGAAACTAAATGAATAATTGATGGTCTGACAGCTATCATACTGACCACACTGAATAAGAGAGCTTATTCTGCCCCTGTGTAGAGAGTATTAAGGGTAAATTGCATAAAGTAGCACAAAGAGTCGTGCAAGTATCTATATAGACAGATTATAGTTGTACGCTGTTTATACCCATAAGAGGGGTTTTAATTTCTAATAGGTTGTGTTCTTTAGCTTCTGCTCTTCTCCAGCACATAGTCACTGTATATTGTATACTGCATGGCAGACTGGTTGGGTAGGTGCACACAGAGGCAACAGGTTGCTTTCAGAATTGTTGATACACAAAAAGAGTAACCTGCTCTAACATACCTGAGGGAGGAGGAACTGGCAAAGGACGAGGAAGAACACGACTGTCACAGGGAACCTGACTCCGGCAGCTGCTACACGACCAGTAGTATGGCTCAGCCTGGTGGGCTCATCTGGAGCTACCAGCACATCCCCAGTGTCACCAGGGCTTACACCACCGCCTGCTTCATCACCACCGCCGCAGTGGTAAGTGCCCAGCTGACTGCCAGCTGTTAGATGCCACCTGTGATGAGAGACGCCACATTGCCCAGTATATGTCCTCAGTTCTTGTACCTTCTTCTCTGCAGCACATGGAGCTGGTCAGCCCATTCCAGATTTATTTCAACCCAGATCTGATCTTCAAAAGGTTGCAGGTGAGTGTCTGTGTAACAGCTGGAAGTGCAAGAAATGCAGCTAACTGCTGAGTGATCGCTGGGCGATCACCAGTCTACTTATCTGTACCCACTGTAAGGCTATGTTCACACAATGTTTTCTCAGCTCTGTTTAAAATGACGTCCGTCATTTTGAGTCTAAAATAACGGACATCATATAGCAGCCTGGCCTTCCCTTAGTGCAATGACTGGTGTTTGTACATTATTCTAGTTTGGGGTTACTAATTGCCCTTTGGGTGCGTCTTAATTGAAAAGTCCATTGAGTTTAATAGTAAAAACTGAGAAAGAACGGTGACAAAAGAAAAACTGTGTGTGAACAACTAATAAAAAAAATGTCCGCTGTTTGCAAAAGACGTCCGAAAATAATGATCATGTTCATTATTTTGATGTCCCCGGTAAAAACGTCCGTTATTGAATACATTGTGCGCATTGAACGTCCATCTTCCCATTGACTTTATTGCATTGCAATTGCAGTCGGTTGAATCGCAGCAGAAACAGACGTTTTTTAAAATACCAAAATCGTCCATTGTTTCTTTATTTTTGACGTTGTGTGAACATAGCCTAAATATGCATGCTGGGATCAGCAGAGTGTCTGTCTGTCTGTCTGTCTATCTATCTCCTATCTATCTATCTATCTATCTATCTATCTATCTATCTATCTATCTATCTATCTATCTATCTATCAGTAAGGCTATGTTCCCATGAAGTACTAAAGAGCAAAAAGAACGGCTGTTGTTGCTAAACAACGGCCGGAAATAATGTTCATGAACTGGCTGTTCTTTGCAATCTTTATTACGTTGTGGGAACATAGCCTAATATTGATCCAAGGTGCCTTACCTGAAGTGCAAACCTCAAATAATGGATGATGGATGCTGGTGTGGGGCTGCCTGGAAGACATGGATACAGCAGTATCCCCATTTTCCAGGCAGCATTCTTCTGCAGGCTTCAAATGCTGATCGGGTTCACGTGAACTATTTATCTCATCGAGCAAAATGGGATAAAATGCCCAAAAAAAATGCATATAGTAATATACACTAAACTAAAAAGAAAAATGCCAGAAAAACTGTCAAAAACCAGTAAAGAGTGAGCCCTCCCCCCAAATTTGTGTCTGATGGAAGCCTATGGCAAAGCAGTCTGGCAGCCGCTTAGAGAACATAGGAACACTCGGAACATTCCTGTATATAGGGAGGACGGGAAAGCTAAACGATCATTCAGTCGAGACTTACTCATGGTGTATGCTGCCATTAAAAGGGTACTTTTAAATACTTTTAAATCAATTGGTGTCAGAAAGTTAGAAAGTTGTAAATTACTTCTATTTAAAATCTCAAGCCTTCCAGTACTTATGAGCTGCTGTATGCTCTGCAGGAGGTGGTGTATTCTTCCCAGTCTGACACAGTGCTCTCTGCTGCCACCTCTGTCCATGTCAAGAACTGTCCAAAGCAGGAGTTTACCACGGGGATTTGCTGCTGCTCTGGGCAGTTCCTGACATGGACAGAGGTGGCAGCAGAGAGCACTGTGTCAGACTAGAAAGAATACACCACTTCCCGCAGCAGCTGATAAGTACTGGAAGACTTAAGATTTTTAAATATAAAAAAATTACAAATTTGTATAACTTTCTGACAACAGTTAATTTGAAGAGAAAAAAAGAAAAAAATTCTGGAGTACCCCTTTAAGCATGCTTGAGTCCAATTGTTCTACATTTGAATACCGGTGGCTGATGAAGTTTGATGCAGCCCTACAGAGTCTGGAAAAACATTAGTACGGCTTATGGCTGCATCAAACTTCTTCAGCCATCGGTATTTAAATGGCAAACGATCATACTTGCGCTCATCTTTATGGTCAATGACTACTAGATTTGCCAGCAAAACTGAGCAGCCAAGGGTTATGCAAGTTTTGAAAAATATGGCCACTTTCCTCCCGAAACAGCACCTCTCCTGTCCTTGGTGTGTGTGGTTTTGCAGCTAAGTTCTATTAAAAGGGTTATCCAGCGTTAGAAAAACATGACCACTATCTTCCAGAACAGCTCTTCTCTCCAGTTCAAGTGTGATTTGCGATTAAGCTCCATTCACTTCAATGGAACTGCACCCAAACTGGAAACAAGCTATGCTGTCTCTGGAAGAAGGTGGCCATGTTTTTCCAACACTAGATAACCCCTTAAAAGTGAATAGAGATAGATTATAATACCACACACAAGGGTATAGGCATGCTACGGATTCCGCTGCTTGACACATTCCCCCCCCCCTCCCTCCATGCTCCCTTTAAAGGGGTTGTCCAGCGAAAACCTTTTTCTTTTAAATCAACTGATATCAAAAAGATATATAGATTTGTAATTTACTTCTATTAAAAAAATCTCAAGTCTTCCCATACTTATTAGCTACTGCATGTCATGCAGGAAATGTTGGTTTATTTTCAGTCTGACACAGTGCTCTCTGCTGCCATCTCTGGCCCAGACAAGAACTCTGTTTTCTATGAATCCCCATAGAATCTCTTCTGCTCTGGACAGTTCCTGTCTCGGCCAGAGATGTCAGCAGAGAGCACTGTGTCAGACTGAAAATAAAACATTTCCTGCAGGACATACAGCAGCTAATAAGTATGGGAAGACTTGAGATTTTTAAATAGAAGTAAATTACAAATCTATATAACTGTCTGACACCAGTTGATTTGAAAGAAAAAGATTTTCGCTGGACAACCCCTTCAAAGTGTTCTTTTTCACACCTATGAGGATGACTTTTATTAATTTTTTAATGTGTTTTCTTTCCACAGATTTGGAGACTAGTTACTAATTTTCTGTACTTTGGACATCTGAGTTTCAGCTTTCTTTTCAACATATTTTTTACGTATCCTCATGTAGAAGTATGGTTCTACCCTTTAAATTTTGACATATTTAATAAAGGGAATATACATCAGTCAGCCATTTGGCTAAACCCATCCCCCCATGTGCTTGCCAGTAGCTGCACTATGTTGCTTAAAGTGACTCTGTACCCACAATCTCCCTCCCCCCAAACCTCTTGTACCTTCGTATAGCTGCTTTTAATCCAAGATCTGTCCTGGGGTCTGTTCGGCAGGTGATGCAGTTATTGTCCTAAAAAACAACTTTTAACCCCTTAAAGACAGAGCCAATTTCGATTTTTGCGTTTTCATTTTTTCCTCCTTGTGCTTAAAAGGCCATAGCACTTGCATTTTTCCACCTAGAGACCCACATGAGCCCTTATTTTTTGCGTCACTAATTGTACTTTGCAATGACAGGCTGAATTTTTGCATAAAGTACACTGCGAAACCAGAAAAAAATTCAAAGTGTGGTGAAATTGAAAAAAAAAACGCATTTTGTTTATTTGGGGGAAATGTGTTTTTTTACGCCATTCGCCCTGGGGTAAAACTGACTTGTTATATATGTTCCTCAAGTCGTTACGATTAAAACGATATGTAACATGTATAACTTATATTGTATCTGATGGCCTGTAAAAAATTAAAACCATTGTCAACAAATATACGTCACTTAAAATCGCTCCATTCCCAGGCTTATAGCGCTTTTATCCTTTGGTCTATGGGGCTGTGTCATTTTTTGCGCCATGATGTGTTCTTTCTATCGGTACCTTGATATACGACTTTTTGATCGCTTTTTATTACAATTTTTCTGGATTTGATGCGACCAAAAATGCGCAATTTTCCACTTTGGGATTTCTTTGCGCTGACGCCGTTTACCGTGCGAGATCAGGAATGTGATTAATTAATAGTTCGGGTGATTACGCACACGGCGATACCAAACATGTTTATTTATTTATTTACTTTTATTTATAACCTGGGAAAAGGGGGGTGATTCAGACTTTTATTAGGGGAGGGGGCTTTTTATTAATAATGACACTTTTTTTTAAACTTTTACACTTATACTAGAAGCCCCCCTGGGGGACTTCTAGTATAAGTGCATTGATCTCTCATAGAGATCTCTGCAGCATAGATATGCTGCAGAGATCCATGAGATAGGCACTTGTTTACTTCCGGCTGCTGCAGCCGATAACAAACGAGTGCCGAGCCGGGGGCGGCGCCATCTTGGAGCGGTCCCCGGCCAGCTTCAGAAACGGAGATCGCTCCTCCGGGATAACATCCCGGAGGAGCGATCTCCTCCACTAGACACCAGGGATAAGCTGCGTCCGGTAATCGGATGCAGCTGTCATGTTTGACAGCTGCATCTGATTACTGTATTAGCGGGCACGGCGATCGGACCATGCCCGCTAATACCTGTGGTCCCGGGCTACAAGCGGCACCCGGGACCGCCGCGGTTCAGAGCGGGGTCGCGGCGCGGCCCTGCTCTGAACTCCCTTACCGGCAATAGGGCGTAAATATACGCCCTTTAAACTGGCCATGGCCTAGAGCAGAGGTGTCAAACTCAAATACACAGTGGGCCAAAATTAAAAAATTGGACAAAGTCATGGGCCAACCTTGACAATTATTGAAGAGCGCATGCTGCGGTCCTGGCATTGTCAGTGGTGCCCAAATAGTAGCCAGCCCTCCCTTATAGTCTTTTATATAGTAGCCAGCCCTCCCCCATAGTCTCTTATATAGTAGCCAGCCCTCCCCCATAGTCTCATATAGTAGCCAGCCATCCCCAATAGTCTCCCATATAATAGCCAGCCCTCCCCCATAGTCTCATATAGTAGCCATCCCTCTACCACAGTCTCTCATATAGTAGCCAGCCCTCACCAGTAGTCTCATATAGTAGCCAGCCCTCCCCCATAGTCTCTCATATAGTAGCCAGCCCTCCCCAGTAGTCTCATATAGTCTCTCATATAGTAGCCAGCCCTCCCCAGTAGTCTCATATAGTAGCCAGCCCTCTCCCACAGTCTCTCATATAGTAGCCAGCCCTCCCCATAGTCTCTTATATAGTAGCTAGCCCTCCCCCACAGTCTCTTATATTGTAGTCAGCCCCTAGAACAGTTGTTAAAGGGAACCTTTCACCCCTGGACGGACCAGATTTGGCCCACGGGCAGTTTGACATGACTGGCCTAGAGTGTGTATGCATTAGGCTGGCACAACCTCTCTGTCCCTCCTCATCATTAGGAATGCTCCAGGCAGATTTTCTACTATTCATCACCTGTGTCAGCATGGTACATGGGCTGGATCGTTAAGGCACCTGTGCAGTGTTTAGACAGGAGAAAATGTTCCAGTGGCATTCCTAATGATGAAGAGGGCGGGGAGGAGGGACGGAGGGGTGGTGCAAAGTTAGGGCACAGATACTCTAAGCCCCGGCCGTTATGCACGGGGCAGCAAGTTTAAAAGTTGTTTTTAGGACAATAACTGCATCACCTGCCAAACGGACCCCAGGACAGATCTTGGATTAAAAGCAGCTATTCGAAGGTACAAGTGATTTGGGGGGTCAGATTGTGGGTACAGAGGCTCGTTAAAGTTTCAGAAACACTGCATGGCGCCATGTGGGAACACAGCCTAAAATCACTAACAGGTGATGTAAATAACCTTGATTATCATGTGCACTGGTACCTGTCAAGCGGTGGGATATTTTATGCAGCAAATGGATAGTCAGTCCTCGAGTTAATGAGTTGGAAGCAGCAAAGATGGACATATGTTAAATGAGTATGCAGAGAGAAGAAAAGGTCCTAGCTTTTCCGCTCTCCAGCGCTCCACTTCCCCCCTCTGCGCTGATAACTTCCACAGAGGGGGGGGGGGGAGCATGTTGCGGACGCTGCTGGCATTGCATGTAGGTAAAAACAAGTCCACATGTAATATCTAATAGCTGCCCGATGTCGCTGTGATATTGGTAGCATCATCGCCCACAACATGCTCCAGCCCCCCCCCCTTGTCTCCGGAAGTTACCGGCAGAGATGGGCAGAGCGAAAGGAAAGTGGAGCAATGGACAGCAGATAACTGCTTTCCAGATAACCCCTTCAGGGTGCCTTCACACGTACAGGATCTGCAGCAGATTTGAAGTTGCAGACCAAAAGTTTCACAGCAAATGAAATCTGCTGCAGCTCCTGTATGTGAGAAAGCACCCTTAGGGTAGCTTCACACACAACGTATCCGCAGTGGATTTTTTGCTGGGAATTTGCAGCGAAATCCACTGTCGATACTTGCCCATTCACTTCAGTGGGTTGACATATTCGCAAAGAGATTGTCATCCCGCTGCGAGTATGTCAAACTAAGCGCCATTAACCCCTGGGGCCTGGGAAGATACTGTACCAGGTCCCCGCTCCTGCTTGCTTCAGAGCCTACCGGCAGTCAGCCAATCAGTGCGCTGCCCAGCTGCAGCGCACTGACTGGCTGACCACCAGGAGATGCTGGGAGGCCCTGAGCAAGCATCCCGATTGTAATCCTTCTGCGAGAAGGTCAGCGTATGGGCAAGCGAAATTGCAGTGAGAAATCCATTGTGGAAACGTGTGTTTGTACCCTTAAGATCTAACTCAAGGGTAGGGATGAGCAAATTTACAGTGCTAGCAAAGTGCTTCGCTAAGCTCGTCCGTCAGCTTGTCAGCCGCCTGCCTTTAAATTCTGTGCTGCTTTGCTCCAGGTGCCTGAAAAAGCTGGATACAGTCCTGGGAGAAGTTTCCTAGGACTAGATCCAGCTATTTCAGGCACCGGGAGCGGCACGGATTTCAAAGTCAGTTCACTGAGCTTAGCGAAGCGCAACACTAGCACTGTAAATTTGCTCCTCCCTAGTCAAGGGTCTAAATGCGATGCCTGGACAAATATACAAGTGCATCCCGGAAAACTGCAGGTCTAGAGGGGTGTCTTTAAAGGGGTTATCCAGCGCTACAAAAACATGGCCACTTTCCCCCCTACTCTTGTCTCCAGCTCAGGTGTGGTTTGCAATTAAAGGGGTAGTGCGGCGCTAAGAATTTATTCACAAAATGACACACATTACAAAGTTATACAACTTTGTAATGTATGTTATGTATGTGAATGGCCCCCTTCCCCGTGTTCCCCGACCCCCGCCCGTGGACCCGGAAGTGTAGTGCATTATACATACCTGATCCGTGTCGACCGACCCTGTCAAAGACTTCATCTTCAGGAGGCCGGCCGGCCGACCCGCTCCTGCCGTCCCTCCTCTGCCGCGTCATAACTATGCTCAGCCGCGATTGGCTGAGCACAGTTATGCTCAGCCAATCGCGGCTGAGCAGCTGATGACGCGGCACACGTCATCAGCTGCTCAGCCGCGATTGGCTGAGCACAGTTATGCTCAGCCAATCGCGGCTGAGCACAGTTATGACGCGGCAGAGGGGGGCCGGCATGAGGGACGGCAGGAGCGGGTCAGAACACGGCCGACGGGGGTTGACACATATCAGGTATGTATAATGCACTACACTTCCGGGTACACGGGCGGGGGTCGGGGAACACGGGAAGGGGGCCATTCACATACATAACATACATTACAAAGTTGTACAACTGTGTAATGTGTGTCATTTTGTGAATAATTTCTTAGTGCCGCACTACCCCTTTAAGCGCCATTTACTCCAGTGGAACTGAATTTGAAACCCCACTAAATCTGGAGACAAGAGAGGGGGGAAAAGTGTCCATGTTTTTGTAGCGCTGGATAACCCCTTTAAGTGGTTGTGGTTAATACATTCCCAAAATAATCTACAAAAGGGCAACCAGTAATTTAGCTACAGGGTCATGGGTGCCCAAAGCTCATTGTTGGGTATTACATGGCCTGATAGTCTATTTAAGCGAGCACTGATCTGCTAGATCGGCGTTCGCTTGCAGAGCCTATTACAGGGCTTAGTAGTGCATCGTTGCTGTATATATTGACACTCTCTTCCTGATGTGCTCTCATTTTGGTTATGAGATCTTGTTAGTTTCCTTTACAGATATTTTTTTCTATCCAGGTATAGATATTGCAAAATGTTAGAAGAAACGTCCTTTAGGGGGCGCACAGCGGATTTTGTATTCATGTTTCTCTTTGGAGGACTTATCATTAATGTATCCTTTCTTGGAGATACTTATATTTGATTCATTTCTACCCAAAATATTTAAAAAATTCATATATTAAAGAGGAACTGTTACAACCTTTTTAATTCTTAAAGAGGTTATCTAGCGCTACAAAAACATGGCCAGTTTCTTCCAGAGACAGCCCCACTCTTTTGCAAATTGCTTCATTCCTTTCTGTATTCTGCTCATCAGGCTGCAGGCTTTGTAATCTGCTCCGCTCCCTGCAGCTCCTCCCCGGGTGCTGGGGAAAGATGGATCCAGTCTTAGGAAACTTCTCCCAGTTGCCCAGGACTGGATCCATCTTTTCCCAGCACTCAGGAGGAGCAGCAATGAGCAGAGCAGAGTACAAAGCCTGAAGACAGTTCCGAGCACTGCCCTGCCCCCATAGCGCCTATTTGCTCCTTTAATCATAATCAACGGAGCGGGCTGGCTGGATCGGTGCTATGGGGACGGGGCAGTGCTCATAGTGGTCTTACCGGACCAAGGAATAAACGGCCAAGTGCACGGGAACAACACCCAGGAGGAAGGTAAGAGCCATACCATCACCCTCTCCACCTCCTGAGCAATAAGGGGCTGGGATATCAGCAGATTAAATTCCTCTAACCTGCTGATAGTTCCCCTTTAAATCAACGTTATACATACAGCCACTAGAGGTCTCCCTTTACTGCACATGTGTATCCACATTCAGTAGAAGAGAATCCTGGGGGGTGCTGATATTGTATGGTCTCCTGTCACACTGCACCAAAACCTCATAAAGGCAATTGTCTCCCATTAAGCATGCATAGCAGCGAATATAATTAGCCTAAAGGCCCTATTCCACGGAACGATTATCGGCCGTATTCGGCCGATATCGTCCGCTACGAACGATAATCGTCCCGTGGAATAGAGTGCAACGATCAGCCGACATCATTCATGTCGGCTGATCGTTGCAGTCGCTTGTTTTTCAACATGTTGAAAAACAAGCGACTGATATAGCAGCGATCTGCTGCCGTCGCTCCGTTGAATAGGAGCATCGGCAGCAGATGCTGCTATATCCTATGGGCTGCCTGGACGATCAGCAATCCTCCGAGCAGCCCCCCCCGCAGCTCCCCGCCGCCCCTCCCGCACTCACCCGCTCACCGCAGCCGCGATGAATAGCGGCGGCAGCAAGTGGGGAATGAGGGGCAAACGAGCGCTGAGAGCGCTCGTTTGCTCCTCTGACGACCCGTGGAATAGGGCTATAAGTTAATGCATGATGGACAGGCGTCTTTCCTTGTGTGAGTGCGCAAAGACCTGGAACTTCCTGTGTTTGGTCTCTTTTTCATCACTGAATGTTCAGACCCGAAGCAAATGGTAGAAGACCGTGCTAAGCGCAGTCCTCTCCCGGCTCTGTGTCTAGTAATCAGTCGGGCACATAATGTAAGTCTATGGAGCCTGACCGATTATCCTGATTCAGAGCGGGGAGTGGACATGCTGCAGCTGCCGTCCTCTCCCCACTCGTTCTCCCAATCCGTAAAGGTTTGAACACTCAGACCCAGACTTATCAAAACTTTTGACATGTCAAACATTTTCTATGATGACAGTGACACTTTTGCTAAATACTGACTTTTTAAAAAAAAAACATTTTTGGGACAGGTAGGCTTTAATAAAAAAAATACTAGAACTCTGTGATAAGATCAGCTTTGGGATACTAGAAACTGAGGATCAGTTGGGGGATATTATGTAGCCTTAATACACCAGCCAATAGCCTCTGAAGTATCCTCCTGAATGTGATAGGTGTACTGCACATACCCTGTGCAGTAGAAATGTATATATATGTTCCTGCACTGATGAAGCTATTGATGTGTGCAGGACCGCTGCAGTGAGAGCGGTCCCGCACACATCAGTGTGTGAGGCTGGAGGGAATGAGAGGCAGCTGCATCTCATTAATTCCTTAAACGTTGCGATCTATAGCGATCACGGCATTTAAGGTACTCAGTGACAGAACAAGCATCTGTCACTGAGTGATCGGGACTGCGGGGGTCCCGATCGCTTGGCCCAACAGGCGGGTTTAGTCACTTACCTCACTCCTGTCGGATCAGCGATCCATGCCATGCTCTCAGGCAGGCTCTATGCATATATCGCCGATAACACTGATCTATGCTATGGCATAGCATAGATCGGTACATGCAATCTAATGATTGCATCTTTTACCGTGATAAAAAGTGTAAAAAAATGTAATAAAAAAGTTTTTTTAAGTATTAAAAACCCCTTATAAACCCCCAATAAAAGTTTAACCCTTTGAGGTCCAGGCCCAAAATGACCCAGTGGACCACGCACATTTTCATTTTTGCGTTTTCATTTTTTCCTCCTCCCCTTCTAAGAGCTCTAGCACTTTCAGTTTTTTATCTATAGGGTCATGTAAGGGCTTGTTTTTTTTCAGGAATATTTGTACTTTGTAATGGTGTCTTTCATTCTACCATAACATGTACGATGGAACCCCCAAAATTATTATTTATGAAGATAGAAATTGGTGAAATCGTAAAAAAGAATGCAATATGGTAACTTTTGGGGGGTTCCTGTGTCTACGTAATGCACTATATGGTAAAAGCGACTTGATACCACTATTCTATAGGTCAGTCCAAACACAACCATATGCAGGTTACACAGATTTTCTTATGTTATTATTTTTTTTTAATAAAATCTTTTTTTTTTTTTTTTTTTGCTATTTTTTCCGCCATGATCTCTAGTTTTTATTAATACCATATTTGTGAAGATCGGATGTTTTGATTACTTTTTATTACCTTTATATATATAGTAAAAATAAAATCGGCAATCCTGGCACTTTTTTCCCTCTTTTCATTTATGCCGTTTGCCATTAGTGATGACGCTTGTTATATTTTAATAGATCGGACAATTACGCGCGCTACGGTATATTATATGTTTATTTTTATATGTTTTATTTATATAATGGGAAAGGGGGGTGATTTTAAATTTTATTGGGGGAGGGGTTTTGGGGTAGTGCAATAATGCTTTTTTTTTTTTTTCAACACATTTAAAGTCCCTTTGGGGACTTTTACATTCATTTGTTTGATTATTCACACTGATCACTGCGATAGGCGATCTGCTCATTGAGCCTGCCTGCGGAGGCAGGTGAGAGACCTTCGGCGGTCCGTTACAACGATCGGGACCCCCGCAGGCACAGGGTCTCGATCGTTAAGTGACAGGGGATAATGACACGCTGCAGCCTGTAATTAACGGTGCGGTTTTGGCTGTTCACTGCAGCCGCCCCCACCTTCTATGAAGTGCGCTCCGCTCCGGGGCACAGACTTCCAGGGTGTACCGGTACGTCCTTAGTCATCAAGGGGTTAAATTACCCCCGTTGCCCATTATAAAAATAAAAATATTAAAAAATAAACATATTACATATTGTAGCATGCAGAATTGTCCGATCTATTAAAATATAACATTATTGTTCCCGCACGGTGAACGGCGTAAACAAAAAAAACAAAACACCAGGATTGCTGATTTTAATAAATTATATATCAGGCTCAGTCTTGAGGGGGTTAATACCAGATGATGATATTGTATGTCTCAATAGTCTAATACTACCACTTCTCCTAAACAGAATACAGATGTTTGGTCTGTTTGTCAATCTCTCATTCCTGGGACAGGCTTTCACCCTGATGTTAGTATATGTTTGGTGTCGTAAAAATCCATACGTCCGAATCAACGTTCTTGGAATTCTGACAGTTTATGCCCCTTATCTGCCCTGGGTTCTCTTGGCTTTCTCCATATTAGTGGGTGATTCCATCCTTGTGGACGCGCTGGGTAAGAGATAAAACCTCCTAGACCGCGATGTCTAACTCAGGCCCTCAAGCTGTTGCAAAACTACAATTCCCATCATTCCCAGGCATGATGGGAATTGTAGTTTTTCAACAATTGGAGGGCCATGAGTTTAACACCTGTGATCTAGACCATTGTAAAATCATTATAGCTTTAAGCTGCATATATGTTGGTACAGTGTTAGACCATCTTTCTTCCACTGTTTCAGGCATTGCAGCAGGACACATTTACTTCTTTCTTGAAGATGTTTTTCCAAACCAACCAGGGGGAAAGAAGCTCTTAGTTACTCCAGAAATCTTGTGAGTATGATAAAGTCGGATGAAGACATGATCTCACTCCAGCCATTTGTTGACATATCATGTTGGCAGGGGTTCAGTTCATAGCCAGTTGTTGGCATAAGAGACGTTATTTGCTAAGACTTTAAATCAGAACATCTTGTCCCGAATAATCCACTGTATAAGAAGAAAATATGGCGTGGAAACAAGGATGTGTTCAGAGACTGTGCGTTCAAAAACCATTTTGACAGTAGTCCAGGGGTTTTAAAGGGAGTCCTCACACTATTTCTTAAAGGAGAATCTGTTGGCTGTAATTCACGTTCCAAATTGCTAAAACTGTTAGGACAAGGAGACACATTGTACCATTCATATATCCAGCTGTGTTTCCAAGAGGTGGAAAATGCTTTTATTCTCTGGTACAAAGAGGCTTTTTCAAGCTCCTGATCTGCTGCAAAAGCTGGAATGTCTCCTCATCCTCCATTCCCTGCGTGATTGACACCTGGAAGAGGAGTCCCAAGCAGGGTCAGGTATGGGAGGGGCAGTAAAGAGGTGTTACTGTTTGCTGCACTTCAGAAGCTCGGAAAAGACTTTGTAGGATAAAATAAAATCATTTTTCTACATTCTGGAAACACAGACAGATGTATGAAGGGAACCATGTGTCTTCTTGACCTAACAGCAATCTAACAGTATCAGCAGTTTAGAATGTAAATTTCAGCTGTCAGATTTCCTTTAAGGCTTTGTTCCCACACAGTATTTTTGCTCAGTATTTTACAACCAAAACCAGTAGTGACCACCTCCTGCCGCCTTCACCTCAAAAACATTTCTAGAATCCACTCTTTTCTCACCCCTGCCTCCACAAAACTGCTGGTACATGCTCTCATCTCCCGCTTGAACTACTGTAACATCCTCCTTTCTGGCCTTCCATCTAACTCCCTTGCTCCCCTCCAGTCTATCCTTTACTCTGCTGCCCGACTAATCCACCTTTCCCCTCGCTTTGCCTCTGCCAATCCCTCCACTGTCTCCCCATTGCACAACGCATTCAGTTTAAATTGTTGACCATGACATACAAGGCCATCCACGGCCTGTCCCCTCCGTACATCTCTGACCTAATATCCCGCTACCGTCCCTCACGCAACCTTCGATCCTCCAGTGACCTCCTTCTGTGATCCCCCCTTGTTCGTACCTCGCACAACCGCCTCCAAGACTTTGCCCGAGCCTCCCCCATACTCTGGAACTTGCTATCCCGACACATCCGGCTCTCATCCACCATCATGTCCTTCAAAAGTAACCTGAAAACCCTTCTCTTCAAACTAGGCTACAACCTACAATATCTCTGCACTCTGTTTCTCTCCCCTTAACTTATAGATTGTAAGCCCTCCCGGGCAGGGTCCTCTTCCCCCATGTACCAGTCTGCCATTTGTGATGTGACATGTAATGTGTTTTTGATCTTGTATTGTTCCTGTTTGTTACCCCCTATCTCTTGTATAGCGCTCTGGAATCAAGGGCGCTTTATAAATAAATAATAATAATAATAATAATAATAGTGGATTGAAAACAAAAAGGCTATGTTCACACACTGTTGAAATTAACAGTGCCATTTAATGACAAATAATTAGTTATTTTAAAACAACAGCCTTTGTTTTTAAATAACGACTATTAATTGCCGTTACATGACGGCCATCTACTCAATTTCAACAGTGTGTGAACATAGCCTTTGTGTTTTCAATTCACTCCTGGTTTTGGTTGAAAAATACTGAGCAAAAATACATAATGTGTGTGAACATAGCCTAACGTGGTTATGCAGCGTTAGAAAAACATGGCCACTTTCTTCCAGAGACAGCACCATTTTTTCTCCAGTTCAGGTGTGATTTGTCATTAAGCTCCATTCACTTCAATGGAACCAAGTTGCAAAACCTGCACCCAAACTGGAGACAAACGGCACTGTCTCTGGAAGAAAGGTTGTCCTGCTTTATATTAATACATTGAACTGGATACCAAGGTTGGCGTCTTGGTCTCAGGACTGGGTCACACAGTGCGTTTAGGCACTAGTTGAGATACGTTTTTTTTGTGTCTGGAAGAAAGTGGCCATGTTTTTGTAATGGTGGATAACTCCTTTAGGGCTAGGTTCACATGATGATTTTGCAATCCGTCTCACTGTATCCGTTTTGG
This sequence comes from Dendropsophus ebraccatus, assembly GCF_027789765.1. NCBI lineage: Eukaryota > Metazoa > Chordata > Amphibia > Anura > Hylidae > Dendropsophus > Dendropsophus ebraccatus. Next base: position 23,613,280 of record NC_091456.1, on the reverse strand, counting down.
AAAACGTACAGAAAAACGTGGTCAACAAGGTTTTTGTGTAAAAAATAGGATCAGTTTTTTTAAATCATGTTAATGGAAAACGGATCAAAACATATGGCATCCAACAGCATCAGTTTTTTTTTTCATAGAACGGATAAATTAAATGGACAGCAAAATCGTGATGTGAACCTAGCCTAAGGTACCACTACAATTTCCTACAACCAGGAGCTCTATTCAATGTACCATGACCAGAAACCTTGTCTGTATGTCTCCTGCAGAAAACAAATATTTGATGAACCCCATCCGGACCCCAACTACAACCCTTTACCAGAAGATATTGTGAACCAATGGGACAATGACCAACCGGCTCAAGATGACTAAAAGGAACTGTATAGAACCGACATTTCTTCAAATAAATGTTTCTTCTATCCTACGATTGTGCATCAACGTGAACCATATACTAAAGAAACAAGGTATAGGACAAGTAAGGTTGACTTACCTTTTTTTTTTCTCTGAAACGATCATTCCAAGCTTATACTTTAATGGTAGACAAAATACATTATTCAATGAACAACATAACCTGTACTTCACTCAATTCTAATATATCCGGAGCAGACTTACCCTCTGTTTGCTTGTCAATAGGAAAAAAAAAAGGCAAATCTCTCAATGCAAAATATTGAGCATTATGTTTATTTAAAAAGTTCTCTACAAGTGCGTGACGCACCTATACAAATTAAAAACAGAACACAAAAAAGCTTTACATATCACGTACACAGGTATAAAGGAGGGCTTGGGACATCTGTCTCAGGTCTTCCGGTAGTCAGGTAGCACTAAAGCTTCACACTCTGTACATGGAAGGAAAGGATGAGGGAGTCAAACTAGGCAGCACCCAGCTGCTTTGAAAGTGGAATGTGTGGGTTCCCTGCACCTTCTGATTTTGGCTCAAGAGGTGCTAAGGTAACCCTCCTCTCCTCCACAACTCTTTAGTCTTAGAATTTTTTTTGTTTACGTTTTTTTTTCTCATTTTTTTTTTTAATGGTTACTTTTTATTTATGGGACGAGGTTCCATCTCCAGGATGTGAACCGCGAGTTTCGTCGGGAGGGGACTGTTTACCAGGCCGGTGCAGTGTTGGCAAGACGTCTCATACGCCTATAGGGAGGAAAAGAGAAGAGGGGCAAGGTAAATGATAAGGAGGTTGTAGGTGTATTCTTAACACTAAGGCAGAGGATCATGTTATGTTCATGGGGGGGAATTTTAGGCCACTTGAAAACCATTCTGTGCAGGCACTCTCTAAGAAACCAACAGAAAACCAAACCTGCATATAAGAAATTATCCTTCATCTCCTAAACAGCTTTGTTGCTATACAAACGGCAGCAAATGGAATACAATGGCACTGCTTCAAAAGTTGAAATGCCAACTGCAAAGTCCACTGTATACACATCTACATGCCTGTGGCCAAATGTTAGAAACAATTCTGGTTTAGATCAAGTTGATGGGGAACTACTTGTTTATACTCTCACGGCCTACTGCGGGAGAAGCTACGTTATACAACTGTAAGCTAGTGCAAAGGTTTAGCACTACCTTATTGTCAGTCCCATTGATTCAGATACGGTGGTGTGGTTACCATTAGGACACACCACAATAAGTGCCGAGAGAAAAAGGCAACATTCATCTGGGTAAAAGTATAACAACAAAGACTAGTATACTATAGGTAAAGTGCCAACTAAAATCTCTCCTCGCCTGGGGCAAATAAGGCATTTACGTAAAGACTCCAATATGTTAGTACATTTCAGTAAAGCTTGTCCTATGCCTCTTGTGCTCTAAACAGCAGTCAGTGCCACCATCATTGTGGCAAACATCAACCATAAAGCACATACATTCTCTACAAAGGCACGTGCTGCGGTTTATATAAGAATGTATTGCACTAAAACATGTATACAGCGCCACAACCCCAGAGGGGGTGGTGATCTGTAGATACAAATGTTCTCAATGACTGAAAACCAATCCTAGAAGCTAGACCTAGGTAGTCACAAGTCTGAGGGGACAACAAACAATACTAGCAAATCTGTTACGTCACGTTATTTCAACATCTACCACAAAGTGGACAATGCTACAGACGTTACTGTCCTTAAAGGGGTGGTTTGGGCAAAATAAAAAATTACAGGTCAACCGGCTATGGTGTTTAAATAATAAACAAGTTATATTCACCCAGCCCAGCTCCTCACTGGTTTCCTCTGTCTTCTGGTTCCTGTGACATCACAGGAATTGCTTGCTCAGCTGTTTCCACTTCAAGGTCCTTTTACATTTAAGGATTTGTCAGCCCCGAGCAGCTGCAAACGAGCAGCAATCAGTAAGATTGGCGCTCGTTTGCAGTACCTTAACATGGCACAACAAATTGAGTGTCTGGGCTGCACAAACTATCTCTGTATTGTTTGTGCAGCTATGGAAACTGACAGCACATATAACATTATATATATAAAAAAAGACAATATATGTATCCATGCTGTCAGTTTCCAGATCACAAGCAGCAGTCTATACTTACCATCCACGCTGCTTGTGATTTGGTGCTCTGTATCTTCGGGCCAAGCCTCCTCCGTCTGTCATTCTGAAGGAGGCGGCAACCTGAAGATACAACAGGGGCGGGATTGGAGAGCCAGATGTTTGATCACAAGCAGCGCGGGTGATAAGTATAGACTGCTGCTTGTGACCTAGAAACTGACAGCACAGATATATACATATCCGTGCTTTAATTTTCCCATTATCGGCTCCTCGTACCCTGTTTACACAGGAAGACGTGCGGCCGATAATAAATTTTGAAGCCTGCTCTAATGACACAATCAGTGGAAGATCGGGGGCGTTTTAAGTCACTGACTGAGTGGCTAATCCTTAAGGGGACATAAGGAGATAGAGGCAAGAAATGGGTTGGGAGTATTTGCATGGCACTAGTGGGTGACCGGGACAGGTGAATGTAACTTTGTTTATTATATTTACACAAACCCCCTGCTTTCTTCAATTTTTTTTTTTTTTATTTGGACCAGACAACCCCTTTAAGCCCTTTAACTGCAAGAGGGGCATTGTAATGTTTAACCTTATACATATCCCCTACGGATTCCACTAATTAACAAACCAACAATAGACCTAATGATACGCGACGCACAGAGACTCTAAACCTCAGCTAAATCCTCCATCCACGTGTACCGTTATAATTCTGACCTATGCCTGAAGAGACTCTCCAACCAGCGTGAGCCAACCTTTCGAAACATAGCTCCTAGCCTTCCATAAAAAACATTAATACTGTCACTACACTGGCATACACATAAAAATAAAAATACAAGTCCTAATACTGCACATAAGTACTTCGTAAAGCCGCCACCTTTAATATAACCAGTGGCGATTCATGTTCCCTTAACCCAGCATGCACCGGTAGACTTATACTCTACAGGAACCAGCAGAAGTTAAAGGTTTTATGGTTAGCGATTGAAGCAGCAAAGCTATATCTAGAACGACATTTCACAAGCATATTTTTTTGGCACCAGTTTTAAGTATCATCTATCGATATATAAAGAATACTAAAGCCTGATCAACAGAAATGAGAGATACTAGAGGACATTAAAGATTCTGTTGTGGGCACTCTTTAGTAGATGTACTCATTGCTAGAAGAACCAGCAATGTCCCATATATTATAGGCCCCACTAAAGGGAGGGGGGAGAAAAAAAATAATAAAAGTTATGAGGCAAGAGGGTGATTGACTATCTCAATGTGAGACAAAGATGCTAGAAGTCGCAAATCAATGATAAGTGCTTTAAGCCTCAGGGCCAAGTATCGGGATTAGCGTTTAAAAACAGAACTAGTTTTCTATTTCGGGGAATCGGGCACAGATGGTGCTACTAAGCTAATGGCGAGCACTGGGAGAAATGTCCAATCCCACCAGCTAAAGTCAAATGAAATACCAACACGACACTTGCAAAGTGTGATAATGATTAAGAGAGGAGCTCCACTGGCTGAAGCACGACAGCACAGACACGGATAGACACACATCACTTCATAGGCTGGTGCGCAAAAGCTGAAAAGTCTTCCCCGCGGACGCTCCGAGGAAGTGCCACGTGGTTGTCTATATTCTACCCCGGCGAGAAGCCCGGAAGGAAAAGCGTATGAAACGACGGTGGCACCTGGTGTTCCTGTCCTGGTCACGGATCTTCTTTTCCATTTCTGCATCTGTGAGAGTCTCCAGAAGAGGACACCATTGGTCTGCATCACCTGTATTTCGGATGGCAATCTCCACTGTTGGCAAGGGATTTTCACTGAAATAAGATATTAAAATGTTAAAAGGGGGAAAAAATAAATAAATAAATATATATATATATATATATATATATATATATATATATATAATGCAATGAACTTCATAGCACCACGGTATCTACAGCAATAAAGCCGTCCTTCAGTTAACAGATAAAATGTAATCATAATGCTAACGAGGCAAGGTAAAGGCTGTATTTACACTGCATTTGTTTACACTTAAAAGGAGAAGTCCGGCCTCCGGGGGACACGTGGGAAAGAAACAAAGGGTATTAACTTAACTCTCCCTAAGCCTCTTCAGGCCTGAATCTCCGCTACGGGACCCTGGTCGCTGCACACATCACAACCCAGCTGATGGACTAGCCACTCAGCCAGTCAGTGACTGGGGCAGGATGCCACTCCAGTCACCGATTGGCTGAGCGGGCTGTCCATCAGCAGAGACAGGCAACCCACTGTTACCTAATCTAACACCTCTATAAGTTCAGAAGCCTTCTTCTCCCTATTTGTCAGTGATCACCCTTGTGTGTACATGGAAGCCACAATATCTGGATGACTGGTAGATATGTTCAGCCAGACCTGCCTATGATACACACACTGTATTATAAACTGGAGGACAGAAGGTGACAACAGAGTTGACAGGCAAACATGTAGATTTTTGCCATGTGGGCGGAGAAGCATGGCATTGTGCATGGGGAGGTGTGTCCTCCTCGTGTGGAAAATTTAATAAGATTTTGATCTCCATTAGACAAAAATTAAGCTTAAAACCGACGCCAGCTCAGATAAAATCTCTGATGCACTGGATTTATCAAGATGCGTGCACCTCTTGATAAATCCGGCGACTCAAGACTGGGGAAATTTTAAATTAGAGGCGCAAAATACAGGGTCTCTTCATACATCTGCCCTGTAATGTCTAAGTGGACTTGGGCTTTTAGGATCTGGATCAACTCTGTGGTTACAGCATCCAGACCGAAAAGCTTAATGTGATAACTACTGCTCCTAAGATATCTAATGCTCTGGGCCTTTCCCTGTACCACCAGCCTTGAACAACAGTAGCTTCTCCGCTTGCGTATAAGGAGAGATCTATTTTTCAAGGCTGGCGAGCAGGGGAAAGCCATCAGGGACGGCGCTGGTGGCTTGTCGTTTACTGGAATGCTCTGTGCGGTCACCTGCAAACATAAGGCTCTGATCACGTTTTCCATGTGAATTTCTTTCTTATATATTATATAATTTCTTATATATACACACCACGTGTTTATCACAATACATTTTTATAGCATAACATATGAACTCCCAACAGCTCTCAAGATTATATTGTTGCACACCCAGCTTTTTCTTATCACAAATTTCCCTTGGAAAAGACCCAAAAGGAGAAATATTTTGTATGGAGGGTAAAAAGGATAAGTCAGCATTCCAACTAGACAAGTGACACAAAAAACATTGTCTCCCATTTCCAAAACATGGAAACAGTAATTCCAAAGTAAAAACAACACTAACCACAAACGCTGCCTCATCTGAAGACATAGTGCTTGTGCTAAAACAACTCTATATTCTCACTACATTTGTGCATTTTCAGCAGAAATGTTTTTATCTGCAAAACTTGTGACTTAACATCTGAGAGGTCAGTCTGAAACAATAACTCTGTACTCCCTCTAATAAATGGCAAGGGTCCCAGTGGCTGGGAGCTACTCATCAAACCTTCATGGCATGCCTAATTGAAACACCAAAGAGCAAATGAGTGGAAAAGCCATTAAACGGTTTGTTTTGGTTGTTGTTGTTTTTTTCTTTTTTGCCCACGCCAAAAATAATTTAACAGGACCCGTCACCTCTCCTGACATATCTATTACAGTAAATAATTCTTTATATAATATATATAAATAATTCTTTATTTTCATAATTATATAGTATTATAAATACTATATAATACTAAAGTTTAATAAATTGATTATTATAATAATCATATTTCCCTTTTTATTATAATCATATAATCAAGACCCCCCCCCCCCCCCCCCCCAAAGTGCTTCTTATAAGGCGAACATACCATTTCCTACGCTCTGTTCTGAGGCTGAGCAACAAGCAGAAAAACGACAAGCGACAGGCACTGAAGCAGCAGCCGCCAACAGATCTCTGCAGGTGCTGCAAAACATCCACTCACCAACTTCAGCAGCAGCTGGGGAGATCTGTCACCGCTTCAGTGTCTGTCACTTGTCTTCTCCTATATCTGTGCACACAGCAATCTCTCCTCTTGCAGCACTTGCCACAGTGACAGGAGCTACTTATTCATCACCCACAGGTCTGTGGAATCCCTTCTCCGCTACCTTCCAGCAAGCTACAAGTTAACCCTCAATGAACTGTAGGAGGGTATATGGAGAGAGATCATTTTCCCCATACATCCTACTTCCCATTGAAAGATAACTCCCTGGTACCTCCTAGAACAACCTGATACAGAGGGCCACTGATACCAAATGCAGTATATTTCGCCAGTAGCAAAAGGGATGGTGGGGGGTGGGGGGGTTTGACATTATTACTTTTAAAGGTTTTATCTCGAAGTTGACTGGTGGGATGCAAACACCCTGCAATCAGTTTTGCACTACACATTTTGTCTCCATTCACTGTATACAGGTGGCAACCTGTAATTGTTATATACAGCCGTGGAAATAATTGACCTGTCAATTATTTCTGGTCGTTGTTTCTAAACAGCAGCTGGAAATAACTGACAGTTCACACAGTGTGTGGCTGTCTTGCGGCCTTAGTGTGACTGAGAATCAATGCTTAACCCCTTAAAGACCGTGGGCGTACATTTACGCCCCCAGTGCCTGTGCCTTAACGCAGGAGGGCATAAATGTAGGCCCTGCTAGGGCTATGGAGCGGGCTCACGAGCTGAGTTCGCTCCATAGCCGGTGAGGACCGGCTGCTATCTGCAGCCAGGCCCTCACCATCAATGGCGGGCCGCTGAGATCGCGCGGCCGCCTGCCCGCCATTAACCCCTTAATGGCCTGTAAGTGGAAAAATGAAAGAGTTATGGGTCTTAGAAGGCGAGGGGGAAAAAATGAAAACGTAAAAGTGACAATTGGCCCGGTCCTTAAGGCCATTTCAGGCCCGGTCCTTAAGGGGTAAATTGATTCTCAGTGACACCCATGCGTCATCCGGATTGCAATGATTTTAATAACGTTAATACAATATCGGGTGGATGAACATGTAAAACAGCTGTTTTGTACAAAATTTCCATTCACACAATGCATTGGTGTAAGATGTCACTAACTTGTCAGTAACTTGTCACTATTAGCTTTGGTATTTGCATCAGTAACGTCTCCTACCTGAATGCATACGTCTTCTGATGCCAGCTGAGCTGCCCACGGATGCTGTACGCAATAGTGGTAACAAACTCGCCACCCAAGCCAAGCTCCGAACATAACTTCAGTGCAAACTTCTCTGGGGAGTTCTCTTTTTCAGACATATCCCACTCAAACTGGTCAACCAAGGAAATATTTCCGACGTGGATATTGAGCTGAGGAAGAGCACAAGGAGAAAAAAACCGCAAACCAAAAAGTGAGGCCGCTAATCTTTCATTCACCAACACAGCAATAGTCTCGACGCAGAGACGTTATGCAGATTCGGAACACACACACGGCCAGGCTTTTTTTTTATATGTTAGGAAAATATTCATATTCCAGAAATGCCATGCAAAAAAAATCATCATCCGGATATGAAATCAGCTGAGAAAACTGCACAGAATGTCCGAGGATTATCAATCTGTCTGGAAAAAGGCAAACACATCTTGCAGGCTTATAACTACTCGAACAAGAGAACCATGCAACAACATGCAATGGAGTCAGCTGAGAATGTACACAAGCCGTTGTTACAATGCGGCAGTGGGAAGATAGCTTTGTCAGATGTACCTTGATGATGACTCTCTGGTCAGACTGGTCCTCCAGAATGCTGTCAGTAGGATAAGACTCTATCTGCTGGCGGATAGCTGAAGCAATAGCTGGGACAAAGGCGAGAGGGTTAAGGTCTAAGTCGTCGCAGAGAATCTCTGCAAACATTTCCGGGGTCATTAGCTTCTCTGTAGATGGAAAAGGTAAAAGAGAAATAATGTTATAAGCTAAAACATGACCTTTCCTAGAATACTGCTCAATTCTCAATCAAATTCTAAATAAATTACTTTAACCCCTTGAGGACCCATGACATTGGGTATACTATCTACACAGGCTCTATGAAGCAAGCTCAGGAGCTGAGGGCCATAGAGGGTTACTACCCTCTGCCATCAGCAGCCGCGTCCTCACCACCAATGATGGACAAAAGCAATTGCCTAGCTGCCCATTATTAACCCGCCGCCGACTGCGACATTTAAGTGTCTGTGAGAGGGGCTGAGCTTCTGTCACTGTTCAATTGTGACCGATCATTTTCCCTGTCCAATATTTAGCTTTGTGCAGTCTGACCCCCAATGTTCTTATAGAGTCTGCCTCAGGCAGACTCTATGAGATGGTGGAAGATAACACTGATTAATGCTATGCAATGGAACAGCACTGATTCGTATAAGCTGCCAAGGGAGACTTGAAAAATGTAAAAAAAAAAGTAAAAATATGACAAATGTTTAAACAACACCCTTTTACTAGTTTACAAATAAAATATGCAAAAATAAATATTATATATCGTAGCATGCAGAATTGTCTAATCTATTGATATAGCAATACTATTCCTGTATTCCTGGTGAACAGCGCGAACCAAAATGATTATTTTTTGTTCAATTATAAAAAAAAATTATTAACTAATAAAAACTAGAGAATGTGGTGCAAAAAAGGTCATCCCAGTCAGCCCTATAGGTGGAAAAAATAAAAGCGCTATGAAAAAAACACAAAAATGAAAACTGGCCTGGTCATTAAGGTGAAAAACTACTGTGTCCTTAAGGGGTTAATGTTTTACAGCACAATATTATTGATGGCTCGACAATCAGTTTGGGGTCTCCAGGCCATCACTCCTACCTATCAGTTGCCTAAAGGGGCTACAAAGTTCAAGTACAAACCAGACAAAGCTTTGTACTTTTAGTAAAAGCTACGCTTGATATTACAGCTCAGACCCATTCACTTAAATAGGTTTGAGCTACTGGAAGCTGTAATACTAGACAAAACCACTACCTAAAGTACCAAGCTGTGTCTGGCTAAGCATAGGACATCAGTACTGTGGGTCTTATAAATCCTGTTAAGTGAAATTGTTAAAGTTCTTGTCTGAACAGCCTCACTGACATGTCAGAAGATAAACATATAGGCACATTTTATGCATAACTAGTTTTTACGTCTCACAAGTGGAGAATGTACCATAAGGAAACAAAAGAATCACGTCAAGTTTTGGACGTGCTAAATGTAAATTCTACTGGCAGTGATACAGCTACAGGTAAATGCAGAAAGAGCGCTGATCACAAAGCAGAACACCTTTATTATATTTAAACTAAAAGTACCATTCATGTTCCATGTAAAAGCATCGCGCAACTTCTGCCCATCTATCTCCATGTCCAATCGGATAGGAACTAGCACCTCTGGCTGAGAAGCGTTCTCATGAATCACTGCTGGGTCATGGTCATCAAAGCTGTGAACCGAGAAAGAGAAATAAAGCATGAAATGTCGTCCTAATATGGTCAATCAACTCAAAAGACAACTTTATCCATATAGCTAATCTGTCCTGATTTGGACAGTTCCAGATACAGACACAGATGGAAGCAGAGAGCACTGTGTCAGACTGGAAGGAATACACCACTTCCTGCAGGACATACAGCACCTAAAAAGTACTGCAAGACTGAAGATTTTTAAATGGAAGTAAATTACAAATCTATAACTTTCTATAGCCAGTTGATATGATTTTTTTTGGCTTGAGTACCCCCTTAAAGTCTCCGTGCACATTTTACTGAAATATAAGGTAAAGCCCCCTCAGAGTCTCTACCAACAGGTGATAGAGATAGGGGTCAGGTATAATGGATTTGTGATACTTGGCCCTGTCAAACGTTCATGTGTATGGGGAGGATGGGAGAGATAACTGTCGGCCAAACAATTGTTGAGTATGAAGAGGCATATGAAACAAAACATATAATACATACACAATGATACAAAAATAAATAAAAAAAACAGTACAATAAAGGTAAGGGCACTTACCAAAGCGGGAAGGTCCTCTTCTTGTCACGTCCTAAGCGGTTTCTGTTAATAGTAGTAGAACAGGGCACAGCATCCAAGTGGTGGGAGCTGTTAGGCAGTGTTGGGACCCACTGGCTGTTCCTTTTTGCTTTTTGTTCCCTGCAATAAAAAAATAAAACAAACATATAGCTCTAATGTACAACCTGCACTTGGGGACCCTATGAAATACAAAATCATAGAGTCACTAATGGCCGTCTTTAAGTCTTCTAATCTGCCCCATGACTTGTCCTACACTCCTTTTTTGTTCGCAATGTGGTCATTTTCCTTCTCGCACTATATAATGATTTCACATTGTTAGTTAGGGTGCTATTACACGGCAAATGACGTCCCGATCAATATTGTAAACGCGTGCCAATCTGCTAGATCGGCACTCTTTTACTGGGCCTATTACACGTTCCGATAATTGTTAAGCAAGGGCTACATGGACATCGTTAGTGATGTCTGTGCAGCCCTTGCCCAAACAGTTAATGCATTACCTGTCTACACTCACGCTCTTCTCCTGAGCTCTGCATGCATCCCGGCACAACGTACTGTAGAGTCAGAGCAGCCTGTTTGAGCTGACAGGACGCTCAGCCAATCAATGGCTGGGACCGTTGTGGCCAGTGATTGGCTGAATGGCCAATTGTCAGCCGTCGGCCATGCTTCTCTGTTAAACGTAGCGGTGCGCTGTTGGCGGCTGATGATTTTAGGTGTGGACCTAAAGAAACGATCAGCCAATGATCGTTTTATCAGTTGATCATGTCTCTATTACATGGAGAGAATCGGCTGAATCAGGCCGATTATTGCTACGTTAATAGGACCCTTAATAGACTTCAAGGTTTCATCAGTGCTAACCCGTAAGGCAACGGACCACCAGAAAAAATACAAATCATGTTGTATCCATATCGGAGTATACAAGGGCCTGTGAATATATACTTCTATAACAGCCATTACAAGAACACAGTAGGACCTAGGAGGTTGTGGATACCGGTATAGATTAACACACTGCCTGAGATGTGCCCTACAACTATAAATGATGATTGAGCCCACAGACTAATGGGGTTTGTTGTGGTTCGATCACAGTGCCCCTTACTTGACACTAGCCCCTGACCCAAATGTGAATAAAGCCCAAAAGGCTCCAATATCCGCTCATAGTGGCAGAAGGTTCAAGAAACACTGCTCTACTCTACATACTAGTCAGATGCATCTTAGAGGTGTTATTTTAATGTACTTTTATAATTTTCACCCTTATTTCTGTTGTAATCTGGTCTCCACGTGTGCATGTTTTTTGATCGGTCATTTTGTGTCTGCAGTAGAGATGAGCGAGTCTCGAGCGAACCTGGATTCTTCTGAACCAGAATGTGCGTCATCTGAATACTGGTGGCTGCAAAACTTGGATGCAACCCTAAGTCTGCCTAGAAAACATGGATACAACTATAGGCCACATCTGGATGTGGTAAAACAGCGGCCGTTCTGTGACATGACCGTGTTACAGAACGGCTGCTGTCTGAGATGTTCAACCCGGCCAGTACAGAGTTAACATCACTTCTTTTTAATTGGAATTCGGGTGTTTCCGCACTCCAATCGGCCATAGCAGACAATGTAAAGTATGGCTGGATCCATACTTTACATTGTCTGCACACTATGTTGTGCGGCCGCTATTCAACGATGTTTAATAAAAAAAAAAACACATTGAGTGAACATGGCCATAGGCTGTATCTATGTTTTTCCGGACTCCCTAGGGCTACATTAAACTTGTTTAACTACTGGTATTCAGATGATGCACGCTCTGGTTCGCTCATTTCTAATCTGCAGTTTTCGATAAAGTGTGAAATTGTTTTGACATTGTGTAGTTATTTTTAATGCATGGGTTTATGTAGGTGCCAGTACTAACGGGACAGATCATGTGACTGCGATTGAACTGAGCATGAGTGACCCAACCTAGTATATGCCGTAACCAACAGGTTATCTAACAAAGCAGAACACTGGGATTAGAGAGTCTATATTTCTCAAACAATAATTAAAAAAAAAAAATTCCTGTACATTTGAAACTTGTTTCATGTAACATAATGCATCCATATAGACGTAGTTTTAGACCTCCGCTGCTTTGTGCACATCTGCACTACTACTTCACCAAAGCTACGCTGATGCTCACCTGAGGTAAGTTGGAGGTTCTGTGCTAATAGAAACAGCTTTGTATTTTTCATCATTTCCATCAAGGATCTCTTCAACTTCTGAAGCTTTCAATAGAGTGACACTAGTAGCTAAGGTTGTGTACCCGTGATCTACAGAAGTAGAAGAAGAAATGGAGAGCATGTTATGTCAGGTCTACTAAATGCAAAGACAATACCAAGCAGTGGGCTGTCACTTCCCTGGGGATTCCAATAAGAACACACTTGCAGATGTATCGAAGGGGTATTCTGTATGTTGGTCCCTGCTGCTTCCTGTCACATGATGTCCCCACAGGAACTGCCTGCTCAGCTTAAAGGGGTTATCCAGTGCTACAAAAACATGGCCACTTTTCCCCCCTATTGTTGTCTCCAGTTCAGGTGCAGTTTGCAATTAAGGTCCATTTACTTCAATGGAACTGAGTTTCAAAACCCCACCCAATCTGGAGACAGTAGGGGGAAAGTGGCCATGTTTTTGTAGTGCTGGATAACCCCTTTAACCCTACCATGGCAGTGACCCACCTCAGTCACAGACTGGCTAAGTGGGGAGTTTCTTCAGGAACATCATGTCACAGAGACCAGTGAGGACCAGGAGCCATCAGAATGGTAGCTGCAGGAAATCAGGGCAGGCGAGTATGGTCGGTTATTATTTTGACAGAATCCCAAGCCATTTGTAAGAAAAAAAATTTCTGGGTAAATTGCCAGACACTGATGGTTCTATCGGATATTCTTCAGGATTTTACACGGAGGCAATGTGTGTCGGAAAATAGCTCTGGAATATATAGGACACATACTATATTTGTCAAGAATTCCAGCATGGATTCTCCATAGAACCCTATGGGGGCAGACAGAATTCCAGACAGCTCCAGATGCACATCCGGAATCTGTCCAGAATTCTGGATACATTACATAGCAGCCCAGGACAGCGCTACTGGCGATTTAACCATATGGGCTCCTAATCAGGAGTGCATACAGTTAAATATAGCGCTGTGATTGACCAGGCTGGAAGCAGTTGCCTCCGGACCCTGTCAATCATTTTTCTGCACATTATATCTTCAGCCAAAAGAGACCACTACCTCCCCCCAGCGTTGTGGTGCACGAATGACATCACTCATGCTCATGGAGAGCCAGAAGAGCAAAGGAGAAGCCAGAGGAGGACACTGCTGCTGCCTGCAACAGGCGAGTATGATTTTTTTTATTTTGCTCCTCTGGCCAGGAAACACTAATGAGTTCCTGATCACCGTTTCCTGATTATAAAAACGAGGCACAAGCAAAAGTGTTTCCAGGAAAACTACCCTGCAACAGGGATGTTTACATGCACCTAAGGCTACGTGCACACAGAGCAAAAGTGGTGGAATTCTGCGGCGGAAGGAATGACGCCAGGCTCCGTGTAATAATGACAGTCTATGGGAGGCTCGTGCGCCTCCTCTCTCTGGGCTGAAGAATGAACATGTTCATTCTTCAGCGCGGAGAGGAGGCGCACGAGCCTCCCATAGACTGTCATTATGACACGAAGGCTGCCGACATTCCGCCGCTTTTGCTCTGTGTGCACGTAGCCTTATACATATGGATGGGATTCTCCATCACAGAACGGATAGAATGCATCTTAGCACAATAGTGCACATCCATTGCATTTTTATTTGCACACTATTGGGGAGATTTATCAAACATGGTGTAAAGTGAAACTGGCTCAGTTGCCCCAGCAACCAATCAGATTCCACTTTTCATTTTCCAAAGAGTCTGTGAGGAATGAAAGGTGGAATCTGATTGGTTGCTAGGGGCAACAGAGCCAGTTTCACTTTACACCATGTTTGATAAATCCCCCCCCATATGTGTACATGTTCTATGGAGAAATGGGGCAATATACAATCAGATCTACCACATTACATTATCTAATGCTCTGCACATCCATCTATCTATCCATGCATACCAGGAAAGCTCAGCTATTTAGTGAAGGCAGAAGATAGATGTAACATTGGGGCAGGGATGTAACATATGGTACCACATGCCCCCATAACATACACCCTGTAACATACAAGTGGTACCATACACCCCCATAACATACACCCTGTAACATACAAGTGGTACCATACACCCCCATAAACATACGCCCGGTAACATACGGCACATACACCCCCATAACATACGGCACATACACCAATAAGGAAACCAGTATAGCGGTAATTACATTTCTTGCCGTGTGAGGAGGCGACGATCTTCTTCCTTTCTTCCACAGTGGCCAGGCGTCTCCACAGCGAGGGGTACCTCTTGTACAGTGAACCCCTGAACATGCGCAGGTAATTCCCCACCTGTAAAAGAAGACACAACCATCAGCCCCTCATAGTCAAGGCTGGAGGAGCCACCTACCAGGGACAAGATCTCCCCACATCAGCCACCTGACCAGCTGCTTTCACCTACGTATATACCACAGGTAACAGGCCGGGGGCTGAGTATATATACCACAGGTAACAGGCCGGGGGCTGAGTATATATACCACAGGTAACAGGCCGGGGGCTGAGTATATATACCACAGGTAACAGGCCGGGGGCTGAGTATATATACCACAGGTAACAGGCCAGGGGCTGAGTATATATACCACAGGTAACAGGCCAGGGGCTGAGTATATATATCACAGGTAACAGGCCAGGGGCTGAGTATATATACCACAGGTAACAGGCCAGGGGCTGAGTATATATACCACAGGTAACAGGCCAGGGGCTGAGTATATATACACCACAGGTAACAGGCCAGGGGCTGAGTATATATACACCACAGGTAACAGGCCAGGGGCTGAGTATATATACCACAGGTAACAGGCCAGGGGCTGAGTATATATATACACCACAGGTAACAGGCCAGGGGCTGAGTATATATACCACAGGTAACAGGCCAGGGGCTGAGTATATATACCACAGGTAACAGGCCAGGGGCTGAGTATATATACCACAGGTAACAGGCCAGGGGCTGAGTATATATACCACAGGTAACAGGCCAGGGGCTGAGTATATATACCACAGGTAACAGGCCAGGGGCTGAGTATATATACCACAGGTAACAGGCCAGGGGCTGAGTGTATATATATACACCACAGGTAACAGGCCAGGGGCTGAGTATATATACCACAGGTAACAGGCCAGGGGCTGAGTATATATACCACAGGTAACAGGCCAGGGGCTGAGTATATATACCACAGGTAACAGGCCAGGGGCTGAGTATATATACCACAGGTAACAGGCCAGGGGCTGAGTATATATACACCACAGGTAACAGGCCAGGGGCTGAGTATATATACCACAGGTAACAGGCCAGGGGCTGAGTATATATACCACAGGTAACAGGCCAGGTGCTGAGTATATATACCACAGGTAACAGGCCAGGGGCTGAGTATATATACCACAGGTAACAGGCCAGGGGCTGAGTATATACCACAGGTAACAGGCCAGGGGCTGAGTATATATACCACAGGTAACAGGCCAGGGGCTGAGTATATATACCACAGGTAACAGGCCAGGTGCTGAGTATATATACCACAGGTAACAGGCCAGGGGCTGAGTATATATACCACAGGTAACAGGCCAGGGGCTGAGTATATATATACCACAGGTAACAGGCCAGGGGCTGAGTATATACCACAGGTAACAGGCCAGGGGCTGAGTATATACACCACAGGTAACAGGCCAGGTGCTGAGTATATATACCACAGGTAACAGGCCAGGGGCTGAGTATATATACCACAGGTAACAGGCCAGGGGCTGAGTATATATACACCACAGGTAACAGGCCGGGGGCTGAGTATATATACCACAGGTAACAGGCCGGGGGCTGAGTATATATACCACAGGTAACAGGCCGGGTGCTGAGTATATACCACAGGTAACAGGCCGGGTGCTGAGTATATATACACCACAGGTAACAGGCCAGGGGCTGAGTATATATACACCACAGGTAACAGGCCAGGGGCTGAGTATATATACACCACAGGTAACAGGCCGGGGGCTGAGTATATATACCACAGGTAACAGGCCGGGGGCTGAGTATATATACCACAGGTAACAGGCCAGGGGCTGAGTATATACCACAGGTAACAGGCCAGGGGCTGAGTATATACCACAGGTAACAGGCCAGGTATATAGATATAGGGCACAGTATCAGCCAGTTATTGTCTCCAGCTCCCCCCACCCCTTCCCCAGCCTTTGTCTCTGGCCGTGCTCTATACTCCTCAGTGCTGCCGTGTTTTTAGGCCCTGACCCCGGACTTCTGAGTCTCATACCTCGGAGCCGATCATGTAAAATTCCCCATCTTCCTCCAGCTGAAATTTCACCGGCTTTTGGCCGAATGTTTTACTCAGCGCCATGATCATTTTGCCGTCTCCAGCGCCTGGCCCGGCTCACCGAGCATGCGCAGTACATTAACTTGCCAAAGCGCAAGCGCCGGGAACGTCTGCCAATGAGCATGCGCTAAGCTGGCCGCTTGTGGGTTTGCGTAGAACTTGGAAGAGGCGCATGCGTAGAGCAAGCTATGGAGGCGCATGCGTAGTGACAGCGGTCTGCTATTCTTTCCCTCAGGACAGGTTGTGAGGGGGGTGGCGTATCGTCTCTGCTTATGTTAGTATATATCTTGCACAAGGCAATTCCTAAGGGTACAAACACACACAGCAGATACGCAGCAGAAACGCAGCAGATTTGATACTGTGTTCAGTTATTTAGATCTAATCTGCTGCGTATCTGCTGCGTATATGCCGTGTGTGTTTGTACCCTTAAGAAAATTAAAGGGAATATCTACGATGATACATATGTCTAAACCGATGTATTAATAAGAGAGCAGATCGCTGGGGTGGAACCTTTGCACTCTTTAAACATACTTATGTACACTTCTCATTTCACTAGCATTGTTTCATGGCAGAACCCCTTAAAGGGATACTACAGTGAAAAAAAAATCAAATCAACTGCTGTGGGAAAGTTATACAGATTTCTAAATGACTTCCATTTAAAGATCTCAAGTCTTCCAGTACTTATCAGCTGCTGTATGTCCTGCAGGAAGTGGTTTATTCTTTTCAGTCTGACACAGTGCTCTCTGCTGCCACCTCTGTCCATGTCAGGAACTGTCCAGAGCAGGAGAGGTTTTCTATGGGGATTTGCTACTAGTCTGGACAGTCCCTGACATGGACAGAGGTGGCAGCAGAGAGCACTGTGTCAGACTGAAAAGAATACAGGACATACAGCAGCTGATAAGTACTGGAAGACTGGAGATGTTTAATGAGAAGTAATTTACAAATTTGTATAACTTTGTGGCACCAGCTGATTTAAAAAAAAAAACAAAACACTGGAGTACCCCTTTAAAGGGATACTCCAGCGGGGGGGCTATTTTTGGAGGAGGCGGCTGAGAGAAAAGACGTCCACTCACCTCCCCGAATCCAGCGGCGGGTCCCGTATCGCGGCGCTCCGGTCGCCCGTTCCCGGCCGCTTCCTGGTGTCTGACGCGGGCCCGAAACGGATCCCGCCTCTGTCACTGACTGGCTGAGCGGACTTTTGACATCACGTCTCGGGCCCGCGTCAGACACCAGGAAGCGGCTGGAAAAAGGGGACCAGAGCGCCACGATACGGGACCCGCCGCTGGATCCGGGGAGGTGAGTGGACATCTTTTCTCTCAGCCAGATCCAAAAATAGCCCCCCCCCCTGCTGGAGTACCCTTTTAAGCATTCAACACATGCTGGCAATAGTTTCTCTCTATTTCCCTCTTTATCCCTGTTTATACACACCAAATTGCCCAAGGAAACGCGTCAGATATAAACTAACTTCCCTTGACACGTGATGTAAGTATCTGATATGTGATCAGCAGAGGGAGATTCTCCATGACGTCTTCTGTATCTTTGTGTTGATTTGTGGTTACAATGTACTATAATAGTATCTGCCATTGTTGTCACACACTGTATTTTATATTTCTTCCCCACTTTTTAGTGGCCGACACACTTACATTGTTTTATCAGTTATTGATATTACAGTATATCATGGTGACAGTCTCGGCCACATAAGCTCTACACAAGGTTGCATACTTTTTATTTATTATATTAATATAGGTTTTATTCCTTATTGGAGTTTTATTGGCACCTACTCTAATTAATATTGAACTCTATTGAGGGACCAACTCAATCGTCATAGTCTCTATGTGGATTCGACTGTTTATACCTGTCTGTGTACCTGTCGTTTAAATTTATTTTTGCAGAAATCAATAGTACAGGAGATTAAAAAAAAAATGTTGCAATTGGGTTTATTTGCCGAAAAATGCATTTTACCATAAAAAAGCAGTTTGAAGCTCTCCTTCCTGTCTTCATGGTTTTCTATAGAGAGGGGAGGAGTGGAGGGAGATGAGGCACTAAAATAGGACAACAAGGAGTTAATTTACAGCTATATCACCGGGCTATCTCCTCTGAACTCAGCACTGACCTCTCTGACCTCTGAATACCGGTTTTCACACAGCCCCTACTGTGTAATCCTTTGTTCTCTGCTCTCTGCTGCCAACTAATCTCCCCCCTCCCCTCTCCATAGAACAGACAGGGCCCGACTGATGTAAAAGAGTCGAGATTTCCTGAGCAGTGAATGAGAGAGGGGGGGGGGGGGCTGGGGAAAGTCTTTTTTAATGCAGATAATGGCATATTTGGTTAATAAACCCAATTACAAAGTTTCTTAAAATCACCTGGACTATTGATTTCTGCATTAAAAAAAAAAAAAAAAACGACAACAGTGACACTTTAAAGTTTAATGCAAATTAGGATATATAGCCCAGGGGGCATTCCCCTGGGCTGCAAAAGCCCAACAATGTTTGACCTGCTAGCGTAAACATGGTGGGCGTTTACATGCATGCTTAGAATTGTTAGGAGAGAAATGTCATTTTACATTTCCAGATCTTCATCCGTCCTTTAAATAAGCATTAATCAGCAAGATCTGCGCTTTTTTTGCAGCACCTTTACATGGCACAATCAACCGAGCAGCTGGGTCGCACAAATGATCCTTGTATCGTTTGTGTAGCCATGAAAACTGACAGCACAGATATGTATATAAGATATGTATGTCAGTTTCCAGATCACACAAGCAGTGTATACTTACCATCAGCGCTTCTTGTGATCCGGAATCTTCTTTTTCACATAATGACAGCGTCTATGGCTACAGGCGGCCACCCTGCTTCGTCCAGAATGATTGACAGCTGGACGAGGCAGAGCAGCTTGAATACACAGCGGAGGATGAAGAGCAGAATTGGAGCTGACAGTGTCACAGTCCCTCATCTGTGGCGCTGTCAGTACATGATAAAGCAGGTGGAGAATCCGAATGACACAGCAGCGCTGATGGTAAGTATACACTGTTGATGTGATGGCATCTGGAAACTGACAGCACGGATAGATGCATATATGTGCTGTCAGTTTCCCTTTGCTATTGGAGGCCATGTTTACCCAGGTAGATGTGAGACTGATATTAACTTTTAAAGCCTGCTCAAAAGATGTGATCAAGCATTTTCGATCAATGGATCAATGTCTTTTCTAGACAAGTCTGCCTAAAAGATCCTAAAGGGACGAACACTGCTGAGATTTTGCCGTCCTGGGGAATGGGACTGAGTGGCTGAGCGGGCTAAATCCCACCAGTCTATTACATGGATCCCGTGTCATAATCTGATGCTCGACCGGTCACCTGCTGTTGTTACGGGTGACGTCACTTCTATGGTGGTTGGTTGGTGATGTAGTATAGTTCAGCCGGTGATAGTTCTGTTGTTGACGCCAGTGCTAACACAAGGGTGTGATGGTATACCTGCTTTTAGTGTGTGTGGCTGGCTACACTGTTCCCCTGTAATGGTCAGTGACCTGCCGGGCTCTGATGGGTACGTTGGGTGCTTATCACGGTGGTCCAGAGTGGAGATATGACCCACCTGGACTGTCTGTACTGCCACCCACAGAAAGGGGAGAATGACCCATGGACGGTGTTGCCTGTATGTATAGGTGCTGGTGCAATTATCATTACCCAGTTGAATAAATAAACTGATCTTTACTAATAAGTCCTTTGTAATACAGGAAAATAGGATGAGGAGTGACTTTAGTGATACAGACGTGCTTTCACTGAATCTGTGATGAGAGATACTGAAGACTTGAGGTAGGATAGCAGTGTTGGTTTGGTTGAGTAGAGTAGAGAGGAATTCGTCAGGAGAGCCCCAACTCAGTTTTGCAGTGTGCTCTGCCCGAAATTGTGAGAAGAAATACTTGAAAGAAGAAATAAGAGAAAAAAGAATACTTGTGCCCGTGTTTCGACCTTTGTCGCTAAAGACCACTTTCTGACCTAAAGTGTCGGGTTACCCGTCCTACATGGGTGACACAAGCCCCAGTCCAGGTTACCTGAGTTGAGCAGAATGTCCGAGCGTGTTGTGGTGTCACCTGTGCTGCGAGATAGAGTACATAGGCCTTGGTTACAGCGGCTTTGCTCTATCCGGGTCAATTACTCTGTCTAGGATATTGCCATGCACTGTATAGAGATGTTCACGGTGTGGGTTGAGGAGTTCTCGGACTTGTCCTCCTCTAAGTGTTTAGCACTGCATCTTGACTGTAAGTGTAGCTCTAAGAAATAAAGTCTCTGTGTTCTCCCTACGTGTCTACTAACACCACAGTTGGTCTGTCCTGGACAGGGAACTTGGCAGAGCCAGAATCCTGGCCAAGTTCAGCAGGGATGCCTGATCTATTTGTCTTGCTCCGATGAGAATCAGAAAAAGACTGACTAAAACTGGTCCTACACTTCCTCTCCCCATGTGACTACTTCCTACAGGGTGTGTGTAACATGTCCTGTGAGTGGTGGAGAAGAGAGTGCATAGAAAAAAAGAGAATAGAGATTGGTAGGCAGAAAAGAGTATCTCTCATTGGTGCACAGTAGAACAAAATACAATAGTAACCCTTGACTTACTACAGCTGTGCAACATACAAAACAATACAGAGTGACATTTTGTGGTAAAATCAGAGAATATAACTTCATTACCACTTTACTTTGAAGTATAAGGCTTTAACAACCGGAGGCCAAACTAGAAAAACCTGTGGTGGGACACCACAGTGACGTACCTGGAACCGGGGAGAAGATGACAGCTGTCAGGGCGCTGGAAGCAGCGGTGCAGGGCAGGGACTAGGAGCAGTAAGCATAGTGTCTTTTTTATTTTCCCGCCACCCCCTGCCCTTAATCATTTTTTTTACTCCTGGGCCGAACTTCTCCTTTAACAAACTTTTTAGAAATTTCTGAATAGAATATTCTCAGAATATTTGCGAAAAATGTGCAAACAAATTCATCTGGTATAGACATAGGCATTCACAACTTTATTGAACTTTTCTAAAATAATAAATAAAAAAATTATAAATTGGGCACAAATTTCTGGGTGAATACTTAAAACAGGCAGATTTAATAAAAATTGCATCCAAAAAAAAAAATATTCGCCCGTCAAAAACTGGTTTACAAATAGAAAAAAGTGGTCGAAAAATCAAATTTTTTTTACCTAAAAGTAGGTGCAAAGCCCTTGATAAATTTCTCCCAGTGCGTTCAGGAATTGCTCCTGTCGCTATTTACCTAGATTCTCAAGTTGCTAATTGTATGTGGCCACTAGGACAAGGACAAAGAAGTGAGACTGACAACACTGACAATTATATAATCATACTCTATGTAGATAAACGTTTTAGGACACACCCTTAAAGCCACTCTGTACCCACATTCTGCCCTCCACAAAACCGCTTGTTAGCTGATTTTAATCCAAGATCTGTCCTGGGGTCCGTTCTGCAGGTGATGCAGTTATTGTCCTAAAAAACAACTTTTAAACTTGCAGCCCTGTGTCAAATTGGCGTAGCCTAGAGTGTCTATGCCCTAACCTTGCACCACCTCTCCGTCCCTCCTCCCCACCCTCTTCACCATTAGGAATGCCACTGGCAGGATTTCTCTTATTCATCACCTGTGTGAACACTGCACATGGGCTGGATCGTTAATCACCTGTGCAGTGTTCAGATAGGTGATGAATAGCAATAATGCTACCCAGTGGCATTCCCAATGGTGAAGAGGGCGGGGAGGAGGGACGGAGAGGCGGTTCAAGCCTAGGGCATAGACACTAGGCCATGCCAATATGACACAGGGCTGCAAGTTTAAAAGTTGTTTTTTGGGACAATAACTGCATCACCTGCCGACCCCAGGATAGATCTTGGATTAAAAGCAGCTATCCGAAAATACAAGTGGTTTGGGGGGGGGAACAGATTGTGGGTACAGAGTCAATTTAGCACCTACACAAGATTTCAAGACATCCCATTCTTAATCCTTAGGAAGATCGTGCCGTCTACAAGTTACAATAGAAAAAAGATACACAACCATATTATAAAAACACATTTTATTACAGATCATATAAAAAGTTTATGTACAACAACAAAGCATAATAGGTTCACAATGGTTATTTAAATAACAGAATACAACAAGAACACTGCATAATGGCTCGATTTGTGAGTGATACAATGCACAGAAGAAATTCTTATATATGTTATCAGTACAAGTAAAAAAAAAATTAGCTCCTAAACAGTTACCCCAAATACTCCACATACATGAAGTGACAAGGCCTGAAATGGTCTCAGAATAGTCCCTTCACCTGAAATATTTGGTAACTCTACAGTGTCCCTAGTGGTTAAAGTAAATCCGTCAGCTCTAGACCACAGGGATGGGGAGCACTCGGCCCTTCAGCTGTTGCAAAACTACAATTCCCATCACGCATGGACAGCCAAAGCGAAGCTTTGGCTGTCCAGGCATGATGGGAATTGTAGTTTTGCAACAGCTGGGGTCCATAGGTTCCCTATCGCTGCTATACCAGGTATGGAGCAGCTGCATATCCTAGCAGAGAGGGTAAATTAAAGGGGTTATCCAGCGCTACAAAAACATGGCCATTTTTCCCCCTCTCTTGTCTCCAGCTCAGGTGCGGTTTGCAATTAGGCTCCATTTACTTCAATGGCACTGAGTTTGAAACCCCACCCAAACTGGAGACAAGAGAGGGGGAAAAGTGGCCATGTTTTTGTAGCCCTGGATAACCCTTTTAAAGGGGTTATCCAGCACTACAAAAACATGGCCACTTTCTTCCAGAGACAGCCCCACTCTTGTCTCCAGTTTGGGCGGACTTTGCTGCTCAGTTCCATTGAAGTGAATGGAGTTTAATTGCAAACCGTACCTGACCTGGAGACATTTTGTCTCTGAAAGAAAGCGGCCATGTTTTTGTAGCACTGGAAAACCCCTTTAACCATACCTTTAGCTTTGCTAATCCTTGTTTGTGGAGTTATAAAAGTGCTTTTTTTTTTTTTTTTTTTTGTTCGCAGCTGAAAAGTTAAACTGATGGCGCTGAGTTACAGCCACAACCCCCCGCATGATTGACATGGCCTCCAGCGTTGTATGTCAATGGGTAAGAGTAGCTAGGGTGGAGGTAAGCTGTTGTAACGCAGCATTACCACTGACTATCTACAGTTAACAAAAAAAAAAAAAGAAGCACTTACAATGTAACAAGCGGCGATCAGCAAAGCTAAAGTTACAGATCATTTTACGCCTCTTACAAACCTGCTGCTGAGCTGACAGATCTTCTATGCTAAACCCTGCTAATACTATCAACTGGACATCAATCTGCAAACTCTTTGGGGAAACCCCAAAAATGTTTGTTCTTTTGTGGAACCCCTACAGCTATCTCGTGTCTACTATAAAAGTACCAGAGAACCTCTAACCAGGGACAGGGAACCTGCAGGCCCTCCAGCTGTTGCAAAACTACAATTCCCATCATGCCTGGACAGCTTAACCTTTGGCTTCAGCTGTCCAGGCATGATGGGAATTGTAGTTCTGCAACAGCTGGAGGCCTCCACTAGAGAGAAAACACTGCAATGGGCAGATTAGTTATTATAACAGTATTTCCTGATTTTTAAAATAATAATAATAATAATAATAATAATAATTATTATTATTAGTCGTTGTATATTGGCTCAATTCTATTCAATGTCTAATCTGGTAAAAACCTATATGTTAGTGGACACGTACGGCATATCATTATGAACCAATCCTGGAACAAGCCAGTGAGTCCACTTTGACACTGATGACGTATACTATTATTGTCACACATTGGAGTCAATCCCTTTGTAGCCAACCGGTCAGTATGAGGGTCCATTTACACAGAAAGATTATCTGACAGATTATCTGCCAAAGATTTGAAGCCAAAGCCAGAAACAGACTATAAATAGAGAGCAGGTCATAAACGAAAGCCTGAGATTTCTCCTCTTCTCAAATCCATTCCTGGCTTTGGCTTCAAATCTTAATCTATAAAATAATCTTTCTGTGTAAATGGACCCTAAGTAGCAATATGTATCCAATAAATTAGCAACAAATTGGGGCATTAGCTTGTCCAGGACTCCAGATGACACCTGGACGCATCCATTTTTCCATCCGTTTTTTTGCAAAAACTGATGAAAAAAATTGATTACAAAAACGAAGTGTAAACCCAGCCTAAGGCTATGTTCCCACACAGTAGTTTTAGATGGATTGAAAACACAGAAAGGCTATGTTCCCACAGTGTTGAAATTAAGTCGATGGCCGCCATTTAATGGCACATAACGGTCATTGTTTTAAAAAAAACGGTAATGATTTGCCATTAAATGACGGCCATCCACTCAACTTCAACAGTGTTTGAACATAGCCTTTCTGTGTTTTTAATCCACTCCTGGTTTTTGTTGCAAAATACTGAGCAAAAATACTGTGTGTGAACCTAGCCTGATACTGTATTTGTACGTTTGCTATAATGATTATTATTATTAATGATTACCAGTTAACATTCCAGACACATCTACATTTCCAATAATGTTTATTCTGAATATTATTGTCTTCCTAGCTAACAGTCCATATGGCCGGAGAAATAGAGGAAAGACCGGACAGGATAGCATCTTAGTGCCAAATCAGAGGGTGGTAAAAAAAGATTTAGTGAGTGGTATTTCCATCTGCCGAAGTTCTTCTCTATCCACAGGATAGGGGGATAACAAACTGATTGGTGGAGGTTTGACCATTGGAATGAGGATAAATTTGACCCTGGAATGAATGGTGCACATATGTTCACATGCTGTATAAACAACGGCCGTTCCGCGTGAACGGCCGTTGTTTAACACCACCTTATGATCATTAATTCCGGCTGTAGGTAGCGTTAAACAACGTCTATTCATGCAGAACAGCCGTTGTTTATACAGCGTGTGAACATGGCCTCAATCTTTATTGCACCACCAATCATTGCTGTGAGTTCTGTGACAGAAACATAGAAGATTGTTGGCAGAAAAAATCCCACCTGGTCCATCTAGTCTGCCCTTTTAGTAATTACTTTCTTATTATCTTAGGATAGATATATGTGTATCCCAGGTAGGTTTACATTCAGTTATTGTGGATTTACCTACCACCTCTGCTGGAAGTTTGTTCCAAGGATCTACTACTGTTTCAGTAAAGTAATGTTTTCTCATGTTGCTTCTGATCTTTCCCCCAACTAACCTCTGACTATGCCTCCTTTTTCATTTTTTTTTCTTCTAAAAACACTTTCCATGATGTGATGATACCTTATGCAAGGCAGCAGTCAGAATATATGTCAGTAGTACAATTGCTGAAAATAGTTTTTTTTTTTAGTTTTTTTTGTTATTTTAAAAGCGTCAATGAGTGGTGGTAATAGTGGTAGAACTGCTTAATGCTGAACTGAATGCTTAGTTATTTGACCTTAAAGTTGGGGTTATCCGGTTAGGTAAAATATATGTTGAATCATCCCCCCTCCTCATTCCATACATGTCAATACCATTTCTGTCTCCGTCCCTCAGTTTTGAGTCTGCTGCTTTCTGCTAAAGACACAGAAAACTGTATCTGAGCTGTTCTGTCTGTCTCTGCTCTCATCCCCCTCCTCCCCTCTCCATTCTGAGTGGGCTGATGAAACAAGTCCCTATCTGCAACTTTGTTATGTCAGGAGGATTAATCAGTGAGTTCATCAGCTACTTGAACTCAGATTAACCCTCCCAGCATTACAACAAAGCTACAAAGTTGCACATAAAGCTAGTCAGGGACTTTTTTTTTACATCAGTTGTCTCAGAAGGGAGGGGGAGGAGACAGAGAGAATAGCTCATACGCACACATTTTTGTGCAGAAAGCAGCAGCTCAGAACTGGGGGAAGGAGACTGGGGGGCTTGAGATTGATTTAAATAAATGCCTATTGTGGGATCACTCATTTGGCGGGAAATATATCACCTGTATCACCTCACCTATATACCAAGTATTGTGATGTGCTACATGTGACTTGCAGAAACAGACTAACAGATATGTATATTTCAGTACTGTAGAAGCAGATCTACAGTATAGCGAACTATGACGGAGATTTATCAAACATGGTGTAAAGTGAAACTGGCTCAGTTTCCCCTAGCAACCAATCAGATTCCACCTTTTATTTTCCAAAGAGTCTGCGAGGAATGAAAGGTGGAATCTGATTGGTTGCTAGGGGCAACTGAGCCAGTCTCACTTTACACCATGTTTGATAAATCTCCCCCATTATATGTGATGGGGAAATGGGGTACCATTAGGATTAACCTGTGGTATAGTAATTTACACAGCTTGTGAACGATTATACCATGAATTTACACTTAAAACAATCAGAGTTTATGGTAGATTTTACTGATACAGAAGTACAAATGTTCTTAGAATAGTGAGGAAGCAATCTTGTACCTTTCTTGGTCAGTGTCCAGCACTGCAAGAAGTATTAATAATGTACAGATACATACATTAAATAACAAGAAACAAAGAGTCTTTCTTGGTAAGTGGTACAGATTGTCTGGATTTTTCATTAAAGAGGTTGCGATAAATTTTTGTTTATGTTTTCTATGTTTAAATCAATGTCATACATATGGCCACTAGGTGTCTCCCTTCACTGTGCATAAGTACAGCTGCTGCTCGTCCACATTCAGCAGTGAAGAATCCTGGGGTTACTCGCATTGTATGGTCAGTTCTCCTGTCACACAGCACCAAAACATTACAGTGACTGAATTATTGCATAACATAGAGCATTGTCTCCTGGTAATCATGCATAGTTAATAATTTAATTAGCAAAAATGTATATTTTATTTAGCTCTTATTTAAGTGTCTTACCTTCCTGTTTAGTCTAATTTTTTTGAACAAAAAAAAGACCAATTATTGGCATTGACCACAGTTTGGCCGTATTGTTGATTTAAACATAGAAAGTTAAAAAAAATAAAATAAAATTAAGTATATTGCAAAACTGCTTGAGATCACAATTTTTTGTGACAGGTAGACTTAAAAGATTAGAGATTGCCAAAAGTTCAGGTTTGCACAAACCCGAACAATCAAATGCCGATCGATTTGGGTTTGTGCAAGTTCACTCCTCTCTATCTTGGCGTATGTTCACACAGGGCTGATGTGCTGCAGATTTTCCATTTGGATTTTGGGTGTGGAAAATCTTTAGCATTTACACGACCAGAAAAATGGATGCGTTTAAAAATCTGTACGGAATATGTGCAAAAACTGACCTGCAGTGTAGATGTTAGATCCATTGCAGATTGGGTGCAGATTTCCTTATTGACGACAATGTGGAAGAACCGTCCTCGGGGCCGAGTTTTTTCCACCGAGCTGTGATGACATCACAACTGGGGAGGGGAGCCTGTCCCGGCTGATGGACTGGCCGTTCAGCCAATCAGTGACAGGAGCAGCCAGTCCATCAGCCGGGTTGTGTCGTGTCAGCACTGGAGATCTCGGAGCCTGGTGTGGGTTCCGTGGACAGGCATGGGAAGAGGTAAGTTAGTACTTGTAATCAATTCCCCCCCCTACCAGCTGACGGATTTTATGAATCGCCGGACTTCTCCTTTAAAAGGGTTCCATAGAATTAGAAAAAACACAGCTACTTTCTTGCAAAAACAGCACCACCTCTGCAAAACCGCACCCAACCTGAGGACCGGAGAGGTGCTGATTCTGGAAGAAAGCGGACATGTTTTTATAAGACCGGATAACCCCTTTAACTCAATGGATTGTAAAATCCACAGATGGAAATGGGGATTTCTTTGTAGAAACGCTGTCAGTTTTCATCCTGCGGAGTCGGTCAGAAGATCCGCAGCATTTCCAAGCTGTGCAGACGTACCCTTGCACTTCATGAACTTATGTAGAAAATATTGTTCAGTGTCTCAATGAAACTACGTCCCTTACAACTGATTTTTTTTTTTCTTTTCTCACAGACATACAATTCTAGGCTTCCTGGCAGTCCATCACATGACTTGCACCAAGGTTACAATGTTTTTGCCATACCAACATTTGGTAGGTTTAAAATGTCCTTTAACTGTGCACAGGGATACACCACCCTGCTTTATCAGTCCAAAACAATTGATTGAAGCAAGACTGTTCTGTGCATTACTCCCTGCCATCCGGTAAGTAACGTAGGCTCGCATTACCTCAGTGCTCTGCAGGAATACACGTATGTATTAGGAAGGCTTAAGTGAAGATGGCTTCATAATAATGAGTTGGCAGATGATGATGATGATGCCACGGGGCAGTTAAAGAAATCCTGGCTGACCAAACGCGGATAACCATCAAGCACACGAACTTGTACAGGATCAAACTTCCAGTAATAGCGCCCCCTCAGGAAGTAAGCAAAACCTACAAGGAAAAGTCAAAGATTGTAAAGTTGATTCTTAGTATTTCTTGTTCAAGGACGTAAAGTACATTAGAGATGAACGGACCCTGAGCACCCTCGGTTTGTCCGAACCCCAGTGTGCGGCATTTGATTACCCATGGCTAAAGAAGTTGGATGCAGCCCTAGGGAGAACTGATAAACATGGATACAGCCTATATGGCTGGATCCATGTTTTCAAGGCAGCCTTAGAGCTTAAAGCAACTTTATATCCACAATCTGCAACCCCCCCCCCCCCCCAAACCGCTTGTACCGTCAGCTGCTTTTAATCCAAGTTCTGTCCTGGGGTCTGTTTGGCAGGTGATGGAGTTATTGTACAAGCAGTTTTTGGGGGTCAGATTGTGGGTACAGAGTCGCTTTAATATTATGCCGGGAGTGGGGAAACTGTTTGAATTTCTGCAGCACTGTAGTGACTGGGCCGCACACCATTACAGGGCCGTAGCCCCCATACAGCCTCTGGCTGGATCCATGTTTTCCATGCAGTCCTAGGGCTTATTCCCACGTCCCATAAATTATGGGTGCTATGGACAGGGAAGCCCTATAATGGACTGTTTCCCCACATGGCATGATGCATTAAGATTATGCCGGGAGAGGGGAAACTGTTTAAATCTTAGCAACACTGTAGTGAAAGAGCCGCACTCCATTACAGGGTTTCCCCACCTGTAGCCTCCATAATTTATGGGACGTGGGAATAAGCCCTTAGGGCTGCCTCAAACTTTTTCAACCACCGGTAATCTAATGCCGCACACTGGGGTTTGGACAAACCCGAGGGTGCTTGAGGTTTGCTCATCTCTATTGAACATATAATAAGCTATAGTCTTTAGTATAACAGGACATTTGTGCATTTGTTGGAAAAGTTATACAAATCACCAATATACACTTATTACGGGGAAAGCTTATAAAGAGCTTTTTTCCCTGCACTTACTACTGCATCAAGGCTTCACTTCCTGGATAACATGGTGATGTCACTTCCTGGATAACATGGTGACGTCATTTTTTGGATAACATGGTGATGTCACTTCCTGGATAACATGGTGATGTCACTTCCTGGATAAAATGGTGATGTCACTTCATAGATCACCATGTTATCTAGGAAGTGACATCACCATGTTATCTATGAAGTGACATCACCCTGTTATCCAGGAAGTGACATCACCATGTTATCCAGGAAGTGACATCACCATGTTATCCAGAAAATGACGTCACCATGTTATCCAGGAAGTGACATCACCATGTTATCCAGGAAGTGACATCACCATGTTATCCAGGAAGTGACATCACCATGTTATCTAGGAAGTGACATCACCATGTTATCTAGGAAGTGACATCACCATGTTATGTCACTTCCTAGATAACATGGTGATGTCACTTCCTGGATAACATGGTGATGTCACTTCCTGGATAACATGATGATGTCACTTCCTAGATAACTTGGTGATGTCACTTCCTGGATAACATGGTGATGTCACGACCCGACTCCCAGAGCAGTGCGGGCTGTGGCTGCTGGAGAGGATGATGGCAGAGGGACGCTCAGTGTCCCTCCAGTGCTCAGTGTCCCTCCAGTGCCCTGTGTCCCTCAGCCATCATCCTCTCCAGCAGCCACAGCCCGCACAGCTCTGGGAGTCGGGTCGTGACATCCTAATGTTATCCAGGAAGTGACATCACCATGTTATCCAGGAAGTGACATCACCATGTTATCCAGGAAGTGAAGCCTTGATGCAGTAGTAAGTGCAGGGAAAAAAACACCTTGTAAGCATTTCCCGTAATAAGTGTATATTGGTGACTTGTATAACTTTTGGGAGGCAATACAATACTTTAAGGGTACAAACACACCTGCCGGATCCGCAGCGAGTCCCCTCGCTGCGTATTTGCAGTGAGACTCGCTGCGGATCCCGGCCCTACACTTTCAACGCCAGACAAACTCGCAAACTCACAAACTCGAGTTTGTCCGCAGCCCGCCCTGTTAACCCCCCGCCGGCTGGACACTATACATTACCGGGTCCCCGATCCTGCGTGCTTCAGGGCTCCCGGTGTCTGCAAGTCCCGCTCAGCCAATCAGTGCACTGCGGCGGGGCAGCGCACTGATTAGCCGGGCGGGACGTGCCAGGAACCGCCGAAGCAAGCAGGAGCGGGGACCCGATAATGTATAGTGTCCAGCCGGCGGGGGGTTAACAGGGCGGGCTGCGGACAAACTCGAGTTTGTGAGTTTGCGAGTTTGTATGGCGTTGAAAGTGTAGGGCCGGGATCCGCAGCGAGTCTCACTGCAAATACGCAGCGAGGGGACTCGCTGCGGATCCGGCAAGTGTGTTTGTACCCTAATAAAGATTTTTGCTAGACTTCTTTAAAATAAAGAAACTGTGTACAGAAAAATCTAGATATCACCTTTCTTTTTCTTTTATAGGCTTTACGAGTATTTCTACTCTCCGTGGTTTATTCTATATATCTGCTTTTAGGATAGATTGTTTAATCCCATTGTCCTTATTTATAGAAGTAGTATGTTCTCACCGTGTTCATCCTGGAAGGCGGCATCTATGCTGGTGGGCACCCCTCTCCAATCACTTATGCTTCTGGAGTGTCTATTTTCTATTCGCCGCGTGTCAGTATTGAATCGCCAGTATTCCGCTCCTCTAAATAAATACGTTTTCTTACTCTTGTTAGTGCCCCACAAAAACGCAGCTTGAACATCAGGTGCAGACAATCCAAGATCCGATAACTGGAAGGGACCCGTGGCCTGTAGTTTTCCATCAAATACCCAATACTTTGAGCCTATAAAAGTAATCACAATTAATATACAGTTTATTTTTAAAGGGGAACTCTTTAAAAATCTTAAATCTTCCAGTACTTATCAGCAGCTGTATGTTCTGCAGAATGTGGTGTATTCTTTCCAGTGTGACACAGTGCTCTCTGCTGCCACCTCTGTCCGTGATAGGTATTGTCCAGAGTACAGGCAAATCCCCCCAAAAACCTCTCCTCTCAAGACAGGAAAGAATACAGAACATGCAGCAACTGATAAGTACCGGAAGACTGGAGATTTTTAAATAGAAGTAAATTACTAACTTCTGGCACCAGTGGATGCGGAAGCATTTTTTCGCTGGAGTACCCCTTTAAAGTATTTACCTTCCACTTTCTATAGTATGTGATATGTTCAAAGTGTCAACCAAACATTTGACAGATGACAAAAACTGAACCACAGTACGCTCCATTGTGCCCTACTAAGTTCCAGTGAAGTTCTGAACTTCAGGATACTATGGAAAACTCCATTTTTGTTAGGGCCCTATTACACAGGACGATTATCGCTCGAAAAATCGATATATCGTTCAAATTTAAGCGATAATCGTTCTGTGTAATTGCAGGCAACAATCAAAAAATCATTCGCATGTCGTTGATCGTTGATTTAGATCTGAACCTAAAATTATCGTTAATCGTTCGCTGTAATTCCACATTCGTTCGCTCAAGTTCCGCATTTGTTCACTAATCGCTCAGTGTAGTTGCACATTGTTTATTATTTTGTTGGGATCAGATGGAATAAACAATCATAGTAATGATAGTAATAACAATCATAGTAACGATCGTAACTAACGATCCCCTTTCTTGGAATAGTTGAAATATTGCACCCTGAGGTTTCATGGGGCAGTTGCGCTGGCAGAAGCTTGAATATCTGCTGTGCTCTGCCTCCGGGATAACAGGACATGCTGCGGCTCCAGGGTGCAGACACACAACAAAGGCCTAAGAATGTGAGCTGATCCATGGACCTGCCCTAGCTTGCATCTACACACTGAAATGCACACTATTAGCTATAATAGACTAAACAGCACCTCTATATATGGAAATATCTACAGCTATTCTATGCTCAATCTCTCTATAGGACACTGCCACATAGACAGCGACAATGCTGCATTTACTTCATCATGAGCTCTATAGTAGTTTCTATGGTTAATATATATATATATATATATATATGATTTTTGTTTCATAATTCCACAATTTCCAGGGTTCGTTTAATAGACCCAGGCACTGACAAAATAAAGGACCCTAAATACAGTATTATTGCCTAAAGATCTAATAGAACACATAACTGTTTAGAGTTGAATTTGAAGTCAAGGATCTATGTTATGTACTGGTTTACAAGTAATGTATAACACCTTACTGATGATATGTCCTGACTGTGCTAAAATAACAAATGTTTCAGCACAAAGTAGCATCCGCAGGGGCCAATGCGGCAGTGCCCTAGTATTGAGGCCTAAGTGATGTTGTCGCATGTTTGGACATTAATGCTATTTGATGAAATGTAGTGCTTTGAAACATTTTGGGATATGAAAATCTGGATGTGTAGAAAATTAATGGTCAAAATGTAAAAGCCTCGCACTGCTCTTAAAGGGGTATTCCATTCAAACATAACTTTTTATTAGTTGCTGCCCATGGTGAGACTAACAATTCATTCCATACTTGTTATTATCTACTCAGTCTCCTTCCCCCAGTTCTGAGCTGCTGCCAGAGACTTGTTTACATCATCTGTTTTAGAAGGGGAGGGGTGGATGGAAAGAAAAGCTCACACACAGATTTTTGTGTCTTCAGCAGAAAGCAGCAGAATCAGAACTGGAGGAAGAAGACTGAATAGATAATAGCAAGTATGGAATGAATTGTTAGTCTCACCATGGGCAGCAACATATGAAAAGTTATGTTTGAGTGGAATACCCCTTTACACACTCATGTATGACAACTGTTTCCAGCATCACTACTATGGGTTAAACCAGCGCTACAGCTCCTACAAACAGATGACTGGCAGGGTTTCCAGTCCGGACTTGGACCCCCCATTAATCAGATATCAATAACATAGTCTGAAGATAGTCCATCCATTTTTAAACCCTGTATAGACCCTTTAAGGTTGATACCACTACCTATGAAAGTTACCAAAGAGTAAAAGGAGTATACAGTAAATTAAAGGGAACTGATCACAACTAACCAGCGCTCTATAAACCGGCCTAATCACCTTGTAGCTGCCGTGCACAGCTTTCCTCATGGACATAGACGGCAACAGACAAAATCTGTCTCCTTGGGATGAACGTTAAAAATTACTGAGCATGCTCTGTGACCTTTGAAGAGGTCATTCCACAGGGAGCTACTATTGTCTTATATTGATGCTATCTACCTACTGGTGATGGATGTCGCTGCAATGCTGTACAGATCACTTTACAGCAGCCTACAGACACAACAGAACAGCAGTCACTACAGACACAACAGAAAGTCTTAGCTTAGTTTTAGGGTACTATTACATGGAACAATAATCTGCCGAATCGGGCCGATTTGGCCAATTATCGCTCTGTGCAATAAATACAAAGATCAGCCGATGACGACGATCATCAGCTGATCGTTGATATAGGTTTGAACCTATAATTGTCGGGTGCCGACCGCGCATCACTACATGTACCAGCGGTGCACGGCGGTCGACTGATCATTTACATTACCTATCCAGGCTGCAGGGCTCCTCTTGCGGTCTTCTTCTCCCCAGGTCCCACGCACTGCAGCTTCAGAGCGGCCTATCTTAGCTGACAAGCCGCTCAGCCAATCACTGGCGGGGACCATTGCGGCCAGTGATTGGCTGAGCGGCCTGTCAGCTAAGACAGGCTGCTCTGAAGCTGGAGCACACGGGACCCGGGGAGAAGAAGACCGCAAGAGGAGTCCTGGACCATGGACAGGTAATGTATAAAGTAAAAGCAGGGGCTGCAAGGAAATCGGTTACAATGTCCCTGCAGCCCTTGTTAAACGATAATCAGGCCGTGTAATAGGTAAATGAGTAAATAGTAAACGAGCGCCAATTTAGCAGATCGGCGCTTGTTTACATTTATTATCTGGCCTTCATCGGCCCGTGTAATACTTACCTAAGCCCCAGTGGTGAGAGGGAAAACTTTTCAAGAATTTCTTAATAATATAGATAGTAAAAAGGAAAATTAAAAAAAAAATTCTTTAAAAATATATTTAACATAAAAACATATTCTGATGACACATTCCCTTTAAGGTAGATTTAGTCTGTGCTTCCTCTGCCTATCCTCATATAACTGGATATGTTATAATAAAGCTCCAAATGTTGGAAATTGGAAACGATTATTTGTGATAACTTCAAATTAAAGAAGCTTTCTATGGAAAACCTGTAAGTCTAACGTCCTTTCAGTGTACAGCATATTCAGTACCGAAATAAGATATTAACACAACACTAAAGAAAGGTTTGCATGTTAGTAGTGAGTATCACGCCTACAGTAGTAGCTCTTCCTGAACTACTGTAAAAATTATTAAAGTTACG
The DNA here is from genome assembly GCF_027789765.1 of Dendropsophus ebraccatus. NCBI lineage: Eukaryota > Metazoa > Chordata > Amphibia > Anura > Hylidae > Dendropsophus > Dendropsophus ebraccatus. Next base: position 23,577,658 of record NC_091456.1, on the reverse strand, counting down.
TAAGGCTTTTTACCATGGAAGAACCAGATGTTCCCAACAGAATCTTCCAAAGCGGCATCGACAGACTCAGGAATCCCTTTCCAGTGTCGAGAGGCCAGTGCTGGATATCCACTCTGAAGTTTTCCTCCTCTCAGGCGCCAGACGTACCCGGATCTAAAGAAGAACAGCTCTCCCCGGATTGTGGATACAGCATCAAAATCTGTTGTACAGGCATCTGGCTGAAAAAGTTTTAATAAGCTGATATGAATGCCAAGCCGCATGGTGCTTATTAAACTACACATATACTGGGAAACTTGGAGTTTTTTTTATCAGAAAGCTGGAGCCCCTGTACTACAAATGTATATGAGAAAATGATGAAAACAAAATGTTAAAGGGGAACTATTAGCAGATTAGACGAATCTAACTTACTGATAGACACCTCTTGTAGGAGACGCCAGAGAGGAAGGCATGTCTCTTACCTTAATCCTCTGCGCCGTTTCCATGCACTTAGTCATTTACTCTTCTGTCCTTTAAGACTGTTAGAAGCACTGCCCTGCCCCCATACGCTGATCTGACTCGTCCCTGGCCGGCCTGCCCCATTGGTTATAACGGTGCCCCAATGCTTTAAAAATGCTTACCGGACTGTGGCATGAACGACTAAGTGCACGGGAATGGCTCCGAGGATGAAGGTAAGAGACATACCTTCATCCTAATCGGCTATCAGGGGGTTAGATGAGATTAGATTCGTCTAACCTGCTGATAATTCCCCTTTAAAATGTGGATATTCATTTTAGCAAAGAGTCCTTTTACAAAGGCAGATAAAAGCCCAATGAGACTACCAATTGAATATGGAAAAGTTCATCAGTGCTCTTTAAATAGATCCTTCACATGGCCAATTTATTGGAAGTGATTGGCCACATGAATCCTTCCACTGGATCCTTCACTTCATTGCTGTTGACAGCACATCCCCTGTCTACATATTGATGCAGGGCAAGAATCAGCTCTTCTGGCCATTAATCACCCTGTTTAAAGGGCACCAAACACTTTTATTAACTGACAGCCAAACCATCATCAGTTATCTCCCCTGCCTGTTGCCCGTTCAGCACAACTGAGCTTTCCTGCTTTCAGTATGGGGAGGGGTAAGGCGCAGCGAGAGAGCTAGCAGGCATACATTTTGATAAATCAGGGGTAAGAGGAGGCCATGATTGCTTTGTGCAAAAATTGGCGCCTTTTTGTCTTTTTTCACCTTTTTTGATAAATTCTCCCCCCCCCCACGTATTTAAAATCAGATACAGATCTGCTGCAGTTCACTTACAGAAAAACTACATGTACCCTAAGGGGTTGCATTAGATGGCCCGAGACTCGGTAGACACAAGTGCCTATCTCTGGTTTGTAGAGCCTTTTATATATAGTTACATAGTTAATAAGGTTGAAAAAAGACACATGTTCATCAAGTTCAACCAAGGAGGGGATGGATACAGGTAAGGGGGAGGGGTGATAGGTGTGGAGATGTGCGGCCAAAAGCAGATTATTTTTTGACATATCAGAATTGAGCGATCATCAGATTGCCGCCTGATCATTGGCCTGATTAGACAGGGTGATATGTTTCTGATTTCACAGATAATTGCCATATATAGGGCCTTAAAGGGGTATTCTGGGGGAAAATTAGCACAGCAGTGCTGCAACAGTTAAAGGGTACTGGGCCTATCACATGGCCCGATAATTGTTTAGCGAGGACAGCAGGGACATTGTTACCGATGTCCTTGCAGCTCTTTTTTAAACACCATACTTTACCTAAACAAGTTGCAGGGCTTCTCCTGCGCTCCTTCTTCCTCCCGATCCCACGCGCAGCAGCAACTTTGGTGCAGCCTGAGTTGAGAGGCGGTCCTGGCCAGTCATTGGCTGAGAGGTCTGTCGGCTAAGACAGGCCACTCCGAAGCTTCTGCTGCGCGTGGGAGCGGGAGGAAAAAGGTGCGCAGGAGAGGACCTGCTACATGCTTAGGTAATGTATGGTGCTTGCGAAATCGTCGCACATCGCTATTCCACGTAGCAATTAACGGTCGTGTCCGATAATTTTAGGTTTGAACCTAAATAAACGATCAGCCGATGACACAATCATCGGGATCGTTGTCTCTATTCCACGGAGCGATAATCGGCCGAATCGGGACAAATATCGCTCCGTGGAATAGGACCCTACCTGTACTCGGAATTTAAAATGCTCACACTGCATGTGCGCTCACACTGGATTGTGTCAACTTTACTGCTCATTGGCTGTTTGGTGCAGCTGCTTGATTGGCTAGCATTGCACCACACAGCGACTGAGCAAAAATTTCAAGTTAGAATGGGCATGGCAGAAAAACAGCAGGATGTAAAAACCTCTTTAACGCATACTATTTATATGCTGCTGATTTATTTTAGGCTGCAGTTTATGCTAGTAAGTAAAGATGAGCGAACAGGATTGGCAAACTTTTAAGGAAAGTTCAGGTTTGACCGAACCCTAAACATACCGCACTGAAACAGCTAAACGATTTCATGTGTTCAGCAAGTTTGCTTATCAATACTTACCTGTCTGAACTCCCTGATGTCCTCCTGCTGATCTCAGCCGCCTCCATTTCCTGACTGAGACAAGAATGATAGCCCTTTGCTCTTTGCAAAGTTTAAAGGGGTTATCCAGCGCTACAAAAACATGGCCACTTTCCCGCCTCTCTTGTCTCAAGTTCAGGTGTTGTTTGCAATTAAGCTCTATTTACTTCAATTGAACTGAGTTTAAAATCCCTCCCAAACTGGAGACAAGTGAGGGCGAAAAGTGGCCATGTTTTTGTAGCGCTGGATAACCCCTTAAAAACAAATCTTGCTTCGAAAACTTCTCTACTGGTAAGTCAATTATAAAAATTGCAGCAAAAAATCCTCAGCATATATAGTATGTGTGAACATACCCAACATTTAAAATCAAGTTGTCAAAAAGGGGACAACTCTTTTTGACCCATAGAGATACAGTGCATAAGCATAAAACATCATTCAACAAACCTCAGAATAAGGGATCTCGTTGCTCTCAGGCTCAGGAAGCTGGCGGCTTTCTGGCTTTATTGTTGGTGCTAAGGTTGGAGGATGCGGAGCCCCATACAGGTACTGGATTCCCTGTTTATCATCTGTGCTAAGGCTTAGTGGATAACGGAAGGTGTAGAATGGAGACATCAATGACTTGGAGACAGAGGAATGTTGTAAGCCAAGCACGTGGCCAAACTCATGAGCAGCTACTTGTAAAAGATCTGTTCCTGCAATAGACGAAAGCAAATATAAGTATATAACCATAAATGGTGGATGTCAACCATGAAGGCATCTATAGAAAATGGATAGATGATAGACAGATTAGGTTGGTTGTATTGCATAAGGGTCTGATGGCCAGTTCCTACCTAAATTGTTCCCAATGGTCCAAGCTTCATCATAATCAAAGTGTACATCCCCCTCTCGATGAGTTTTTGGAAAAAAGGCATGAGCAAGGATGCCCCCAGGACCATCAAATGGCAAGTTGTCTCCATGCCAGTACCTGTAAAAAAAAATAATTGTTTAATTCAATAGGTTACTGTTCAGTTCTTAGTGTTGAGCTGATCTGAGGATATGCTACAGCTTGTCTCTGTATCTAATACATCAAAAGTTAAGGTAAACTGGGAGACAGACAACATCATTTACTGTAGTCTAGGCTCAGGTCCAGCTTCTTAACAGTACTACTCACACTAAGGCCAAACTATGAGTAAATGAGGCTTAAAGCTGCCCATAGACAAGATAACGTCAATCAGCTCAACCCCCATAAACATGCACATTGGGCTCCGCCAAACACATTACGTCAATATAGGGAGGGGGAGTGACACAGCTACCAGACCATAATGGTGCCAGTCACATAGATTATAGGCCAGGCTTCATGTGTTTTTTCTGTTAGTTTTTTTCTCTCCCAATGTGACATGTTAAGGGGCCATTAGACAATTTCCAGAGATACTAGATTGATGCATGAATTGTTGGGGTCCATGTAAAGAAATCAAAGGGCCTATTCCCACATCCCATGTTCCATGAATCCGAATGACAGGGAAGACATCTAGTTGACTCTTTCCCAGCCTAATGCTGGCCTCCTCGCATGCTGCATTACCCCACACACAAGAACTTTTAAGTTGGAAATTAAGAATTTGGCATTTGTGAGGGAACACCAACATGGCACCCTGTGCTCTTCATGGATGAAGGCAGATTTACACTAAGCACATGTCAGTCTGTAGACACTGTAGAGAATGTTCTGCTGTCTGTAACATCCTCCAGCATGAGTGGTTTGGCAGTAGGTCAGTAATGGGGCAGGGAAGTGTTTCTTTGGAGGCCCGCATAGCCATCTGTGTGCTATCAGGTACAGGGATGAGATCCTTAGACCCATTGTGAGACCATATGCTGGTGTGGTTGGCCTTGGGTTCCCTCTGATGCATGACAATGCTAGGCCTTATGGGGCTGAAGTTTGTTAGCAGTTCCTGCATTATGACGGCATTGAAGCTATGGATTGGCCTGCCGTTGCCCAGACCTGAATTAAATTCAGCACATCTGGGATATCTAGTCTTGTTCCATCCACCAACGCCACCTTTAATCCAGGTCTGGGAGTAGATCCCTCAGGAGATCTGCCTACTCATCAGGAGCATGCCCAGGCGTTGTAGGGAGGTCATACGTGAGGGCCACACACACTACTGAGCCTCATTTCCTTATCTTGAGGCATTTGAATCAGCCTGTAATTTGATTTTGCAATTAGACTTTTGAGTATCAATCCAAATCCACCTCCATGCAATGGCGGATTATAATGTGGGCTATTTAGGCGGCGTACCGGGTCCTGAGGCTCCTGGGTGGCTTATAGCCATCCAAACCACCCACATCACTAACTCACTAACTGGCCATGTCTACTATTTTGGGGACAGCAGTCAGGTCACCATGTCTACTATCGTGGGGGTAGCATTCAGGGGCCATGTCAGGGCATCACTGGAGTCAGGTGACCATGTCTACTATTGTGCGGGTAGCCACAAATGATGACAATCTACTATAGTGGATGCAGTAGTCAGAGAGCCATGTCTACTATAGTGAACGCAGCAGTCAGGGGCCGAGGAGGGGGAAGGGAGCGGTTGGGTGGACAGCCCGGGGCCCAGGGTACATTTAATCCGCCTCTGCCTCCATGGGATATTCATTTTGTTCTATTTTATGTTTTACTGTTCTCAACGCATTCCACTATGAAATGAATAAAGATTTGCAACCAGAATTTTTAATTCCTTGAGGACTAGGATGTGATATTTACTTTTTGGAGCAATGTATATGGTTTTCAGTCTCATCAATTGTACAGTACTTGTGGGTACACAATAGGTATCCAGGGCAATGCTTCAAGTATGAAGAGAACTAGACATACAATGTTCTTTGTAAAACCCTTACAGTACCGGCCTTGACAGTTATATTTATAAATGATTACACTGAAGGCTTTCATCCCAGGAGGAAACTCTGAACATTTTGGCAGCCTCCCAAGCAGTGAACGACCCCTACCGGAATGTCTCTGCTTGGTAGAATATTTAACCATCAGCATGGCGAGATAATTTTGCAGTTTTGAGAAGATACTCGAAGCAGTTACTCTAATTTATTTACCCATGAGAAACTAAATTCAAGATCAAATAGCATTTTTATATAGTTTGATATGTCTGCGTACCTATTGTTGATTTAGGTATCAAAAACTGTCCAGGAAAAAATGAAAGCGAATGTACTACCGGAAAAAGTTAAAGTTAATGTACCACCGGGACATTTCTTTTCTAATATTTACATGGATAGACTGGCGCCGTTGCCGGGATGCCGGTGCTGCAGTCCTTTTTTTGAACTGCAGCCCGGTTCCTGCGTACAGCGCCGGTCCATTCCCGGTCACCAGCAAGGGGTGAAGCACTGGAATCAGGCCAGCCCGCCCCCAGTGGGAGGAGACCCCCGTACCTCTATGAGGCGGCTCCATAAGAATAAATAAAGCCGTGTCATAGAGGGGCAGGGGTTTCCTCCCACTGGGGGCAAGCCAGCCCCCCTCCAGTGCTTCACCCTCAGCCGGCACCTGGGAATGGACCAACGCCGTATGCGGGAAACAGGCTGCGGTTCAAAAAAAGGACCGTAGCACCAGGATCCCTGCAACAGCACCAGTCTATCCATGTATATATCAGAAAAGCGTTGTACCGGCGGTACATTAACTTTTACTTTTTCCTTTTCGACAGGTCCGACCTTCATACCCCCTGCTTATCTCCGTATCGGAACCCCAGTGTCTTTGTTATGAATAGAGCCACGGGCATGGCATGTGACCGCGGCTCTGTTCATTCCTATGGAGGTGTTGGAATGAGCCAAGTATGTGTTCTTCCAGCTTACTCTGCTCTCTTCGGCGGCTCTGTAGGAAAGAATAAAGCCACAGGTCACGTGCCGTACCCATCGCTGTTTTCATAACAAAGAAGCCGGGGGCCCAATATGGAGATCAGCGGGTGGTACAGAGGTTAGACACCCTCAATCTCTTACTTTTCTGCTATCTTGTGAATGGGGAAAAGTTAATTTTTTTCCGGACAACCTCTCTTATGTTATGTGCATAATGGAAATTTTGGATCTCTACAATTTAGTTGATTTTATGATGACATGTGCGTGTAGACATAGACATGTGAATTTTGGAATGTTTTTACTTTTATTAGGTGTCATGTCTTCAAGTTAGACCTTCAGGCACAAACATGAATTTTGAAGCATTTGTATATCACAAAATATTTTGTAAACACGTTTTGCAAAATGTCATGTCCTGAAAGTATTTTAACAGCTTTTTACATAAAATACTCCAAACTATGATAAAAAACAAACAAACAATCTATCCCCATGTCCTGTGCTGCCCTCCAATAATGCTTCTCAAAGGGGTTGTCTGTTTTTCTGTTTTTCTATCTGTTATAAAATAATCCTAAGATCTTGCAGATTTCCTTCTCACCACTGGGGCTAAAACTAAGCTGAGACTTCCTGTTGTGTCTGCAGTGATAAGAGGAAGCTGCTGTAAAGTGGTCTGTACAGTATCGCAGTTGTGACACCAGTAGATAGAGGAGACAATAGTAGCTCCCTGTGAAATGAAATCCTCAGAGGTCACAGAGTACGTTTATTCATCTCAAAGGGAAGGAGTCTGTCTATTGTCGTCTATGTCCATGAGTCTTGCTGTAAAACATGTCAATAAATGCTGTTAAGAACAGCCAGGGCAAGGCGTCAGCCCCCAAAACAATGTGCAAAAAGTGAAATAAAAAAATTACAGCCAAAAAATAGAAACAGATTAGAATAGAATAACAACTTTTAACAATAACAATGTCTTCTCAAACATTGGTTACAACCATCAATACCAATGCTATCTGAAATTACTACAGCTTTAAGGAACACATTACATCTGGAACTCCTTGATGTATTGAGAACTAAATAAAAGTCTACTAAGGGCTTTATGGCCAAATGGAAATCTTTTATAGCAGTTATAACAGTTATTCCTCTGGAGGAACGAGAATCCATAATGTCAAACTTTATGGTACTGTAAGGTGGACTTGAAATGTATCCTGGGCACACAAAAACTGCCCTAATCTTTCTAAAAACCCCTGAATTTAGCCACCGAACAGTGCAGAGGTTTATGAAGCAACAACTCCCCCCCCCCCCATCTTTTGTTTTAAAACTGAGTATTTCTACCTTTATTAGGTTTAGCTCTTCTACTCAATCACTATATTGCATGAAGGTGGTTGGCCAACCACTGTTATGCTATGTGATATCATTGAAAAATTGGCTATATAGCGTTTGCCAGGATGCTCCTACTGTACTCGCCTGCATGTAAAAACCATTGCTGTATACGTTTTGGAGACTGCACACTATGAATATGTTTTTCGTATGTGAGCAGCCTCTTATAAAATCTGGTACTAACTATACTTACCACCCTCGCTCTCCCACCTCTGCTGCTGTCTCAATTCAAGAAGCCATGTCAGGATAAGATATTGCCCGCCCAGTGGCTGCAGCAGTGTCCCATCAGTGGCCACTTATTGGCTGAATCTCCTTTTGACCCTGCTCCTGAAAGTCCTGTGCATGGGGCTCAGGGCTCTGTGACAGTAGCAGCAGCAGCAGCAGGGGAGCAAGGAAGGTAAGTATGTCTTCTTTTAATGTTTACCACTTGCCTAAGCACATTAAAAACCTTTCAAAAATGACCCCCTCTAAGAGACTTACCAAAGCAGCTTTAATAACAAAATAAAACAGGCATACACTTATAAAACTGGTACAGTAGCGTAAACAGTACCTGTCATTAAAACTAACTTTTGATATGTCATCAGGATATAGCCGGAGAGAGATTGTGGGGCAGTGTTATCTACTCCCTGGCCACTTGCCAATTCTGACAATGTAGCTTTATAGACTTAGGGTCCTATTCCACGGGCCGAGGAGGGCCCGATCAATGATGTAAACAAGCGGCGATCTAGCAGATGTTTACTGGGCCTATTCCACGGCCCGATGATCGTTGAGCGAGGGCTGCAGGGACATCGTTACCGATGTCCTTGCAGCCCTTGCGGCATCATACATTACCTATCCAGGCTTCTTCTCCGCGCGGTCTTCATCCCCGGGTCCCGTGCGCTCTATGTTCAGAATGGCCGGTCAGCTGACAGGCGACACTCAGCCAATCACAGGCCGCGGCGGTCCCGGCCTGTGATTGGCTGAGCGCTCCGTCAGCTGACCGGCCATTATGAAGATAGAGCGTGCGGGACCCGGGGATGAAGACAGCGCGGAGAAGAAGCCTGGACAGGTATTGTATGCTGCTGCTGCTGCTTGTCAAGTCGTCGGTCGCCCGCCGCGCACCGCTATTCAACCGTAGCAATGCGCGGTGGGGGAATGATGATTTTAGGTCTAGCCCTAAATGAACGATCAGCCGATGACACGCCCTTAGGGTACTATTCCACAAAGCGATTTTCACCCAATTACACGGAACGATGATCATTTCTTATGACCGTTCTTGTGGTCGTCCTGTCATCACTATTGCGTTCGTGGCTCCTGCCAACAACGTCTTATTACATGAGAACGATTTGCAAAGGATCAACGACAAAAATAGGTCCAAATTCTATCAAACGACCAACAATTTCTCATTTGCTGTTTAATCGTTGTCTGCTATTGCACTAAACGATTATCATTCAAATCCGAACGATTTAACGATTTTAAAACGATAATCGCTCCGTGTAATAGGGCCGTTACATTGTTGGAAGTAGCTGATCAGGAGATACAGCTAGAGTGTGGATGGCAAGGCCACCAAGCTCTTTGCCTAGCTATATATCCTGATTGCAGCGGTTCTGAGCAGTTACAACTGCTGCAATTAATAACTTTTGACAAAGCCAAAGCAATAACTATCTGGTATAATTTCCTGCATATACAGTGAAAAAGGTATTTTAAATTTGGCCAACCATCCCAAATGGAAGCACTGCACATCTATCTATCCTATCTATCTATCTATCTATCTATCTATCTATCGTATCATGGTACTTACCGTGTGAAATCAATATTGATGTCAGCACGTCCATCATGCACCTCAGTGAATGTCAGAGATGTCACCTCACTCCATACTTTAAGTGCTTCAGCAAGAGTCTTTCTCACCTTCACCTTGCTGAGCTGCCACGGAAAGCGTATAATCCTTAAAAACAGTGAGACAATTTGACATTAATATGAATACTGACATTTATTTTATTTTACTGTTTACATGCAGGGCCGGACTGGCCATCTGGCAATTCTGGCAAATGCCAGATGGGCCCATGCCCTCTGTGGGCCACTCTTCTTTCCCAGCCAGTGAATCAAGTATTGTTCTTCTATTTTGCACAAATCATGGCAAAAACTACACAGACTTATAAGCAGCTAGAAGCTGTAATGATGTTATTAACAATTCTTGAGCACTAGCTAGAGCTCAGCATATCCAATCAGCAACTAAAAGCTTAAAGGGGTTATGCAGCCACTTTCCCCCCTACTGTTGTCTCCAGTTCAGGTGTGGTTTGCAATTAAGCTTCATTTACTTCAATGGAACTGAGTTTCAAAACCCCACCCAAACTGGAGACAAGAGAGGGCGGAAAGTGGCCATGTTTTTGTAGTGCTGGATAACCCTTTTAAGGACCTTTGCATGGGAAAGAGGATGAGGTAATAAAGAGTCTGTAAGGAAGCTTTGTTAAAGGGAAACAGGGTCACAGAGAAAAGTTGGGGGTGCTGAGCAGGGGTCTAAAAAGGAGGGCCACAGGAGAGAGCAAGAACCATGAGCAGGAATCGGGGACCTTTGAATCTAATCAGGATTATGTCTGCATTATAAGTATACATTCAATGACAACATTCTAATCCTTCATTCTATCTCAACATTGTATATCAACATTCTAAGCCTACATTCTATGTCAATATTCTAAGCCTACAAACCTAAATTGTAAGTCAACATTCTATGACAGAATTCCATATCAGAATGTCAAACTCAGGCTCTCAAGCTGTTGCAAAACTACAATTCCCATCATACCTGGACAGCCAAAGTTTTAGCTTTGGCTGTCCAGGTATGATGGGAATTGTAGTTTGTAACAGCTGGAGGGTCTGAGTTTGAGATCTGTGACACAGAATGTAGGTTTAGAATGTTAATGTCATACTATGTAGCATAGTATGTTGTTATAGAAGCTTGACATAATATTCAAAACCTACATTTTATAACAACATTCTATGTCAGAATGTAGGCTTGGAATGTTGACATTGAATGCTGGCTTATAATGTTAACATAACATTCTAAGCCTACATTCTATGTCAACATCCTAAGCCTACATTCTATGTCAACATCCTAAGCCAACATACTAATGTTGTTATGTGGGTTGATGGGGCAGTTTGTGTCAGGACTGTTTTTTGTCCTAATCTGGCCTTGTTTACATATATGTAAATTAGTAGAAATTGCTAGCCTAAAACAGGCCAGCACAAATCGTACTTTTAAAGTTTGAATTGCATGAAATCATTCTGTCAGCTAGGCTGCCACAGGATGACTAGAAAAGGTACTGGGAGGACGTGGACAGTAAACTTTGGACTTGCTTCACCCAACTGTTTCTATTTGCCACAAAACAGCCCTAGGCAACTGGGCCTAACCTAAGGTGTAAAACGTGAAATTAAGACAAGACAGACAAACCCAAGGGTCATACGGACAACATGGTACAAAGTCAGAATCCAAAAAGGAGTCAGAGGTACAAGAGCCTGAGATCAGATACCCATATATAGAGATACAGAGTTAAAGATACAGGGTATGCTTAGCATTCTCAGGTGAGGCTAATAGCTAGCAAAGAGTACTTGACAAACAAACACGTTGTAGGAGGCCAGGGTCCCCACCCAGCAAGTCATTGAACCGGGCATACAGAACACAGACTGGTAAAGCAAAGGATGAATGGCAAGGCAGAATGTCGATAACATAGCAAAGCTTAACTTTTAACTGCCAAGAGGGAACTCAGCAGGGAGGAGATGGGTGTGGTGAAGAATCAATTACCAGGCCAGAAGGAACAAAGCTGGGTTAAGACTCGTGCAAATGAATCGTAGAATTCAAATACTAAATTATGGCGCAGTCTTGGACATATACCACGAGATGAAGACCATGCGGAATAGGCACAGGCAAGACACAGTCAATGTGTATTTATTCCTCATCGATGGAAAATAGGGTCATACCCTGCTATTTTCAACTTCTTCCTTCCACGCTCAGATTTTTCACGTAGGCTAAAACCAAAGAATTATGGCTTTTGCCACTGCTAGCTTTGTTAACTAATACACTACTTATTGCATCAATTGTTGAGGTCCCCAAAATAAGAGTGATCTTACTTGTATGTAAGGTCTGTCTTGTCCCATCGACCTCCAGAGAGCACAAACCGTTTTTGTCTATTACGACCATTTGAAGAGTCTGCAGGGACAGGAATATCAGGTACTCCACAGCGAGGAGGGTTCCAAGAATTATGAGGACTGGAAATTCCCTTTGTATAAGGTTGTCGCATCCAAAACCGTGACTTCAAGGAGGGATTATCCTGCTCCTGTAGATAAAAGAGGTTGAGTTCTTCCTTTGAAGTAGACATTATAATAATTTGTCCTCTTTGTTGCCTGATTTTGGAAATAGAATAAATGAGTTCCATCTTCTACCACCTCCTATTTACAAAGAAAGGAGAAAGGTTGTACTTGAAGTCCATGAACATATTATAGGTGAATAATGTAACTTATTAGGGATATATGGGTATGGCAACAGATAAATCTTCCTTAGAGGGAAAGTATTTTTATTTTTGATAGATTTTTTTAAATTAAATTTTCAGTGATCTATATGGGGTCAGCCCTATAAGCTACTTTTAACAGTATTTAGAGATATGCTTTACAGCAGTCACATTGCTCATAGGAACCTGAAGTTCTGAACCTGGAAATTACTTATGGAAGAGTGTTCTCAGCATGTTCTGTGACCTGTGCAAGAGTCATAGTGCAGAAAGGGGTAGAAGGTGAGCTGTGACCATCGCCTATTGTGAATTGTAGATCCTGTATTATCTATATATAGATATTACCTTTGCTATGGAACAGGAAGTGTGTCTAAGAGCCCTATTTCACGGGCCAATTATCGTTAAGTCGTTCAAATCTAAGAGATAATCGTTCGGTTGAACAGCAGTTAATGATTAACAACCGAACGAGAAATCGTTGATCGTTTAATAAGATCTGGACCTATTTTTATTGTTGCTCGCTCGCAAATCGTTCGCATTGAATAAGACGTTGTTCGCAGTAGTGACGAACGCAATAGCGACGACAAGACGACCGCCAGAACCATCATAAGTAACGATTATCTTTCCATGTAAATGGGTGAAAGATTTCAGGTCTTTCGTAATAGCGGTCATTTGAGATCGTTTATCGTTAACGATTATGCGAACGATAATCGTCCCATGGAATAGGGCCCTAAGGCTTGGGGGGGGGGGATATTGCAAAAAACTTTTTTTTTAAATGTATATAAAGGATTTTGCAGCCATCTTCTTGCCCCTGTCTTTTGCTAATGACCATTACCGATAGACGGACGTCACTTTTACGTAGTGGGAACATAGCCTTAAAGTGCATTCAAACTATAGGATTTTTTTCTTCCTACTTCAAATGGTCCCTGTCACTACAAATAACTTTTTACATGTCAGACATGTCAAAAGTTATTCATCACAGCGGTTCTTTGATCAGGAGATATAGTCGCTTAGAGAATGCCGCAGGGCTAGCCGCTCATTCCATCAATATTTTCTCATAGCCTTATATATTGACGGAATTAGCAGCTGGCCAGAGATTTGATCACGGCCATGTCTCTATCTTATGATCAGAGAAGGTCTGTATGTGCCCAAATACACTGTCCACTGCCTAGAAAATAGCGACAGTAACATTAATGAGATCTGATTCTAACCAGTAAAAGAAACTTTAGGTGATTCACGCCCTTTAAGCACTGGTGAGAATGCAATCTCCGGGATCCCTACAGACTGTGAGAATAAAGAAGCTGCACTGCTGATTTATCCGTAGCCCTTTTATTCTTAGGATTGTTTGGGGTCACAGAGGTTAGACTTCCACCAATCATAAAGTCATAGTCTAGCCCAGGGGTAAGGAACCTTGGCTCTCCAGCTGTTGCAAAAGTACAACTCCCATCATGCCTTGACAGCCAAAGCTAAAGCTTTGGCTGTCCAGGCATGATGGGAGTTGTATTTTTGCAACAGCTGGAGAGCCAAGGTTCCCTACCCCTGATCTAGCCAATTCATATGAAACCACTTTATAAGATGGGAACACAACTTGTTTGGTCTGAGTTGTTATTCATTTTCCAGCCTGGACCCCACTTAAGAAAGAAAAAAAAAATAGATGCATAATAATAATAATAATAATAATAATAATAATAAAAAAAGAAAATAATGTTCCCAACACTTTTTCATAACCAGCAAGATGCAAACAAAGCAGCCTTGTAATGTCAGAAAAAAGGGCCACAGATTTTGGCATTAAGCAGAAAACAGTAAGCCAGGGTTGGCTAACTATAGTGAGCATCCCTGGATTACTGTTACTCCTCTTTCAATGGAGTTCTATGCTGATGGCATAGAACACTATGGAAAGGATACAAGACAGCACAGACACCTGTCAGAGTTATGTGCCATATTTTTCTGCTGTGTGAGGGTATATGCACACTGAGCAATTCTTGCAGATTCCGTGAGGAATTAAAAAAGAAATATTTCAGCTTGAAATTCCTCTTCCTTTCTGCTCTGGCAAAATAGGAGCAGCATAGGATCGGAATTCAAGCAGAATTTAAGCCACATTGACTTCTACAGGATTCCTTTAGCGGAATCCGAAAAAAGAATTGACATATCAATTCTTTTGGCGGAACACGGATTCCGGACAGAATTCCAGACTGAAACGTCCACCGTCTGCACTTATCCGCGCAAAAACATAGAAAACAATGGGAGCCAAGACTGCTAATTTTTTACGGGCAGAATTTCAAGCGGAATCCTCATGCCTTTTGACGCGGAATCCGCTCAAAATCCCGCGAAAAATTGCTCAGTGTGCATATACTCTTACATGTCAATGCGATGCAGGTTTGGATGTGGATTTCAACATTTGCTTTGTAGTAATGCAGAATCCAAACCATATATATTACATACATGCTTTTTATAGTAACTTCATGGCAACCAATTCTGTGATGAAAATATAGGCCACATGTGAACTAATACATTTCAATCCAGACCCTAGGCATGTTAAATAGTATATCCAAAAACACAAATTGTAAATGTCTGAACATTTAAATTCTTTTAAACCATAATATTTAGAGAAATACTTACATTCTAAATACTGATGAGGCTCAGAGTCCCAGAGCTCTGGCTAGATATTTACAAATAAGACTATTAGAAGAATAAACCTAGCGTCGACTGTTTGCAGTGTCAGGAATAGTCCTCATTTATAGACAGGAATGTGTTTTTCTGGACAGATGGTACTAAGCATGCATTTCTTCCTTTATTTTTTCCTTTTTTAATCACAGACAGTTTAATAAAGATACACAAAATAAAAAACATATGCATAAACCGAATCCACCGTCCCTGGACTGGATATAGGCATATTTTCAGTGCAGATGTTACATACAAATAAATTAAAACCATAAAGAATGGTGTCTGGCTGAAACAGGGACTTGAGAGGTGTAGTACAGGTGGTAGCATGGGAACCCAGGAGGTAAGTGTATGTTATGTTTCCTCCCTGAGGATAATACTATAAGGAGACCCCTATAAAGCGACTCTGTACCCACAATCTGACCCCCCCCCCCCCCCCCCCCCCAAACCACTTGTACCTTCGGATAGCTGCTTTTAATCCAAGTTCTGTCCTGGGGTCTGTTCGGCAGGTGATGCAGTTTTTGTCCTAAAAAACAACTTTTAAACTTGCAGCCCTGTGCCAAACTGCAGTGGCCTAGAGTGTCTGTGCATTCCCTCCTCTCCGCTCTCTTCATCATTAGGAATGCCCAAGGCAGATTTTCTCCTATTCATCACCTGTGTCAGCAGGGTACATGGGCTGGATTGTTAAGGTACCTGTGCAATGTTCACTGCAGAGGAATAGAAAAAATCCTGCCAGTGGCATTCCTAATGATGAGGAGGGTGGGGAGGAGGGACGGAGGGGTGGTGCAAGGTTAGAGCACAGATACTCTAGGCCACGGCCGTTTGGCATGGGGCTGCAAGTTTAAAAGTTGTTTTTTAGGACAATAACTGCATCACCTGCCGAACGGACCCCAGGACAGATCTTGGATTAAAAGCAACTATCTGAAGTGGTTTGGGGGGGGGGGGGTCAGATTGTGGGTACAGAGTTGCTTTAAATTGCAGATTGTGAATCTTATGGCCACAAAGTAGGTTGGCGCTGGCTAATAAATAAATAAATAGAGAGCCAGGATCCTACTAAGAAGTGACAGTTTTCATTGCAGTTTTGCATAAATGTCCCCATTGAAATCAATGGGAGTGTTAAAGGAGAAGTTAGGCCAAAATGAAAAATCAAGGGCCGACATAGGGTTGCAGTTAAATAATTAAGGGTCTATACTTACCAATCCTCGTGCCACAGCATCGGCGCATCATAGGATCACTGACCGCCGCCAGGCTTTAGTTTCTCCTGGGTTCCAGTGTTGTCACGACCCAGCGGGACAGGCCCACTCTACCAGTCAGTTTATTGCAGTGGTGTCCCAGCCCAGTCACTGACTGGTTGAGCGGCAATTTTTCAGCTGGGTCATGAAACTACAGGTGCAGTAGCTGCAGCAGGCCAGCAGGGGTCCGTGAGCGGTGATGCAGCACTGTGGTGGCATGGAGACAGGTAAGTATGGATACTTTATTATGTTCCTACATCCCCCTACCCACACTGTATTTTTTGTTTACCCCGGAGTTCTCCCTCAAGAAATGAAATAAAAATGCATGAAAAGACTCATAATTTCCACCATAAGTTTTTTTTTTTTACCACAGTGTTTTTTTGCTCGTGTGACTATTCCCACCTTACACATAACTGTGGGCTGAGGAATCACAACCTAAAAGACTATAGCAATCTACTCTGTAATCAGTCATTCCATATGTAACATTTTCTTCCAAATATACTTTTATGCCACATTTACTCATCGGAAATATATAGGATGCTCTTTAAGGCTGGAAGTACCTGGGTATGTGTATATGTGTGTGTAGAAGTTATGTTTATACATGTCAGTACCTGTGTAGTCCAGCTACAGACAAGATTGACAAGAATACCCATGGGAATTACCTTAAGGCCTCTTAAAAATCAAATACAGTAGTCCAGGTTATAGTTATTGTAACTGTAGCTTCCAATAATCCTGATCTGGAATTTCAACATATTTGGGTATTATTTAATATAAATATATATATATATATATATATATATATATATAAAATTAGAAATAAAGCCCAATAAGGGTTACATCTTGAGGCCATGTTCACAAACTGTCTATAACAGCCGTTGTTCACAGCCTTCAATGATTTTCATTGACGTCTACAGAACCAACGGCCAATACTTCACACAATACATAAAATAGTGGCTATTGTTCACAGCGGCCATCAAATTAATGTTCAGGACATTTATTGGCGGCTGTTATATAGCATACAACGGATGATATTTTAAAGGGAATCTGTCACTAGGTGTATGGTACCTTAAACAAGGGCAGAGTAAACAAGTGACAGAAATGCTGAACAGATTGGTGTTTTACATTCTGTTCAGCTATTCTCCTATTAAGCAGGAGAATAGGATTATTGCCGCACCCCTCCCCCCACCCTCCAGCTGTTAATTGACAGTTGACTCCCTGTATACCGCATGGATAAATAACTGCCAATCAGCAGCTGGTGGGCGGAGTTATCTGGCTTCTCATGGATATCCAGGACTACTAGGCTCATGCACATAATAGACAACTACTTATTGTCCATGTTATTTAGGAAGATATCTCTGAATCAGCTGCACCGAACAATGTAAGTGATCAGGGACGGCTCCAGGTTTTAGCGGGCCCTTGGACGACAGAGCCTCAGTGGGCCCCTCATCCATCCATACACTGGGCAGAATCATATAAGACATCACTAACATACACAAACACACATTACTGACACTGACATTAACTGACACACAGTGACTGACACAAACATTACTGCTCTTTCTCTGTCTTCTGATGTTCAGCCTGCTCACCCTACACTACAGTGAGCGGGCTGAACATTAGAGCACCAGGCCCCTCTCTGGGCCCCTAGAGGTGCTGTGTGCCCCGGCACTTGCCCAGGTAAGCCTAGTGCTGATGTGATACATCATTCTGTTCAGCTTCTCTGTCACTAGTGTAAGCCATCCTAACATAAGACAGAATAAACCCACTGACAGAGTCTCTTTAAGTTGATCAAACACAGATTTTAGTTCGGACATCCTTTTACTGTTTATTCATCAAAATTCAATGGATCTTTAAAAATAGCTACACCCAAAAGGTTGTTGAAAGCGGCCATCATTCAACCTAAACTTAAATAATGTACCAACAGCCAAATATAACAGCCCTTGAAAATTGTTGTGTGAACATAGCCTAATGCATTACAGAATTTCTAGTGGATATTTACTGGTATTTGCCAAAATATGCCAGGGCACCCTCTCTACCATTGATAACTGTGTCCCAGACTGTCCACCCAATTTTGAATCTTCCTCTATTCCAAATGTCCCCTTATTGTACTGTGTGTTTGTCTTGTGTTACGTTCCAGCGGAGAGCAGCAGCACTATAAGGGGCTATCAGCAGGTTCGATTTGTCTAATTTGCCGATAGTTCACCTTTAAATGGAAATTATGCGTACCGGATTTCCGGATTTTCCGGTGTATAAGGCGATTTATTAACCAAAAAAAATCCGCCCAGAAGTTGGGGGTTGTCTTATACGCTGAGAATAGTCGGTGGTGGAGCTCAAAAACAGCCACATCCCCACCGTATGCAGAGACCGCTATAAAAAAAACTATTCAACTCACCTGTCACCCATTCCCGGCATCCGCCTTCTCCCGTCATGTTCCCGACGCAGGCAGTGTGATCCAGAGACACTAACTGCACCAGAGGTCCCTGAAGCTCTCCCGGGCAGTCGAGCGTCTCATCAGAGAAGCTTGGTGACCCTCAGCTGCCTCAGGGATTTACAGTGCCTCTGCCACTCTCCCGAAGCTCTCCCAGCAGCCAACGCGCAGCTGCCAGAAATGGGTGAGAGATGAGTTGAATTTTTTTTTTATAGCGGTCGCCGCATTCGGTGGGGATGCGGCCGTTTGTGAGCAAACGGGATTGGGTGACAGGTGAGTTCATTGTTTTATTTTTAGTGGGGGCCCTGCAGCCAGGGGGAGTCGGGTGGTGGTGGGGTTCCTGTCTCCCGTCTCAGTTAACCCCTGCCTGACCACAGCTGGTAAACCCTGCTGTGGTCAGGCAGGGGTTAACATTTTCCACCGTGTAAGATGAACCCCTGAAAATCTTCTTAAAAGTCAGGGATCGTCTTATTCACCGGAAATACGGTAGGTTAGAAGTATCAAACTTGCTTCTATCTCCCTGTAGTACACGGGGCTCTGAGGATGAAGGTAGCTTTTGGCTGCATATACACAATATAGCCAAGCAGAGACCTCCAACATTGTTGGTGACTATAGACTCTGGGTATTCAGTGTCCATGTAGAAATTGCAGATCGGCCTCTGTAATATGAGAAGCTTTAGTTACACCGTTATTAGTTTAGTTTTTTAACCGGAAGGCAAACACATTACTGTATGGATATTACCAGTTGTGAATGAATGGCTTTTGTCACGCTTCACTTTCAGTCCTATTCTTCGGAGTTTATAGCTTGACTATAGTAAACAGTCTGTGTTTGTACTATTTGACCCAGAGGCTTTAATTTTGCCTCAGGATTCAGACCATTAAACACTTTAAGCTCTTGACTAACTTGGCCCCCTTCTGTGACATCACCACTTATCTGTGTCTGAAGATATCAGTGACTCAAATTCAAAGTCACCTGGAGACAGGTGAGGGCTAATTACCCGTACACATATAAAGACTAGACAGGATGAATAACAGTCTGTCCCCCAAGCTCTTTAGGCCTCTGCGTCTTTGGGCCACATAAATCATTGTGTGCATCATAGTACCCTTCAATTCAGCCAAATAAGCAGCTGTCCTTCTCTGTTCTCCAGCCGAGCACACATGCTTTAGAGAAGGCGGATAGGGGATAGCCAGGGGTCTGCCTGTCTATGAAGGATTGGCCATTGCTAAAACTCAATGGGGGACATTTACTAAAGGCCCCATTCCACGGAACGATTATCATTCATTAACTCGCTAATTAAAAATAATTGTTTCGCGGAATTGGTGTAAATGAGCGAACGTCAAAGGCGAAATCGTTATAATTACATAGTTACATAGTTAATACGGTTGAAAAAAGACACATGTCCATCAAGTTCAACCAAGGAGGGGATGGATACAGGGAAGGGGGATATACAAGGAGGGGATGGATACAGGGAAGGGGGAGGGGTGATAGGTTCTATACATAAGCATTTATATTATTTTGCTCTAAGAACTTGTCTAGCCCTGTTTTGAAGCCCTCTACTGTTGTTGCTGTGACCAGATCCTGTGGTAGACTGTTCCACAGATTCACAGTTCTCATGGTAAAGAAGGCTTGTCGCCTCCGGAGATTGAACCTTTTTTTCTCCAGGCGGAGGCAGTGCCCTCTTGTCCTTTGAGGGGGTTTTACCTGGAAGATCTTTTCCCCATATTTCTTGTAGGGGCCATTTATATATTTAAATAAATTAATCATATCTCCCCTTAAACGTCTCTTCTCCAGACTAAACAAATGTAATTCTTTTAATCTCTCCTCATAACTAAGATGCTCCATTCCCCTTATTAGTTTAGTTGCCCGTCTTTGTACCCTCTCCAGCTCTAGAACATCCTTTTTATGAATCGGGTTCCAAAACTGGACAGCATACTCCAGATGAGGCCGCACCAAAGCTTTATAGAGCGGTAATATTATATCCCTGTCCTGTAAGTCCATGCCTGTTTTAATGCATCATAATATACATAATATAATGTCGTTCAAAATTGTTTTTCAGCATGTCGGAAAAAAAACGTTGGTCTTTGAAAGATAATTCGCTAATCGGTTCGTAAAATTAGAAATCTTTTAGTCGTTCGTAAAAAGGTTTAAAAAAAAGTAGGTGTGTCGTACGGTCATGATCACCCTGGCGAACGTTTTAAACGACCATGTAACGACCTCAAAATAATCGTTACATATATCGTTTACGTTCCCATGTGTGTTATCGTTCGCAAAAAAAAATTGTTTAGTGATCGTTAATGAGTGGTCGTTGGAGCGAGTTTATGAACGATAATCGTTCCGTTGAATAGGGCCTTAAGGAGTCTAGAGTGTGTGTCTATTCTGATGGGGATTGGTGGATATTTTGTTCCAATATCTTGTGACTGATTTATTAAAATGTAGAACTTTCATAGTGAATGTATCTAAGTAAAAAGTCGCAAAAAAAGTAGCAAAAATTCACCTGATACTGACCAGATGTAGGCCTGCACCCGTTTGTGCAACTTTTTAAAAAGTCGCAAATGATGATTTGGGCACTAATCCCGGATTATGCACATTTTTTGGTGAATACTCAAAACAGGCAGATTTTAAAAAAAGTTGCATCTAAAAATATTCACCCGTCGAATAGGGGTTCATAAACAGAACTTGGGGTTCAGAAATAGACCAAAAATTAGTGAAATATCCAATTATTCACCTAAAAATAGGCGCAAAGCCCTTGATAAATTTCCCCTAATGTGTCTGATGCTTGTTTGCCCCAAAAACAGACGCTTGCTCCTCGCTCCCCGTTTGCTGCCGGTGCTATTACATGCTCCCAAAGGGGGAGGTGGACTGCTGGGACGATCTTTAGGGTCCTATTAGATGAAGCTATTTTTAACGATTAACGACTAATGATAAACTATAGCAGACGAGATTGTTTATCGTTAACCTGAAATTGTTCACCATATTACACAGAACGTTAGTCGTTAGTTAAATCGTTACTACAATCGTTTATTCCATCTGATCCCAGCAAAAGAAGGAACAATGTGCAATCACACTGAACGATTAGTGAACGAATGCAGAATTACAGCCAACGAATGCGGATATTAGCGAACGATTACCAATGATTTTAATCAATGATCTAAATCAACGACACACAAACAGTTTTTTGATCGTTGCCTGCAATTACAAAGGACAATTATTGTTTAAATTTGAAAGATATAATGAATTTTTACACAATAATCGTCCCGTGTAATAGGGTCCTTAGGTCATCCGGGCGGCCCATAGGAGAGAGCAACGGTCTGCTGCTACTGCTGCTACTGTTACATGGACCGCCGCTATCATTCTATTTTTTTTTCAACATGTTGAAAGACAAGGATCAGCGGACATCATGCATGTTGGCTGATTGTTGCCTTTTAACAGGAGCTATTACACCAAGTGATTATTGGCTGTAACGGCCGATTATCATACAAATACGGCCGATAATAGCTAGGTATAATAGGGCCTTAAGGGATCGCAGGAAGTCTGACCTGTGGGGTCCCCTAAAATATTGAGAACAAGGACCCCATTGATCCAATCAGCAGGCGGACGCTTCATTTATTCTCTACGTTATGCTCGGATCCCGCCTCCTTCACTGAGTGGCTGAGCGGCCTTGAGA
This sequence comes from Dendropsophus ebraccatus, assembly GCF_027789765.1. Taxonomy (NCBI): domain Eukaryota; kingdom Metazoa; phylum Chordata; class Amphibia; order Anura; family Hylidae; genus Dendropsophus; species Dendropsophus ebraccatus. The sequence continues at coordinate 23,555,458 of NC_091456.1, read as the reverse complement.
CGTAGCGTCTCGGGCGGCGTCAGACACCAGGAAGCGTCCGGGAACCGGGCACCGGAGCGTTGTGATGCGGTACCCGCCGCTGGAACCGGGGAGGTAAGTGGACGTCTTTTATTTCAGCCACCTCCTCCCCGGTCCCCCCAAAAAAGTGCCCCCAGGCTGGATAACCCCTTTAAATGAAAGAAGATGAGACATGTTGGTGACAACACAACAGTTTGATGATTTTGGTAAAATCCTATATAACCAGTCGTATTCTGCAGCACATGGTGCACATTCATGTACATTGTACAGCTATACACCAGTATACATCAGAGGTAATGGTTGGGAAAAACTGCTGACATATACTTTCAATGCATAGGACAAGTTCAATGTAAACACAGCCTTAGCAACACATGGTGCTGGCTGCCAGGAAGTAGCAGATGGTATTGGAACATGGATTATACTCATTTACATCAGTTTGCCATATACAGGTTACTCTATACCAATAATAATCATCTGTACATAATGGGGGAGATTTATCAAACATGGTGTAAAGTGAAACTGGCTCAGTTGCCCCTAGCAACCAATCAGATTCCACCTTTCATTCCTCACAGCCTCTTTGGAAAATGAAAGGTGGAATCTGATTGGTTGCTAGGGGCAACTGAGCCAGTTTCACTTTACACCAGTTTGATAAATCTCCCTGTTTTTATAAACTGTTCAATTATTTTACTGACAAATGTGGATGTCGACATGAATAATAAAAATTGTTTAAATGACTGGTTGCTTGCACAAGCCAAGAGACCCAGACAGGATACATCGGCCAAGTATGTGCAGATCTCTGGCCAGCTGCAGTGTAAGCAGGTGTTATCTGCAAACACTATGGAAGCGCTGAGGATATTTAGGAAACACTAAAACTGCTGTATTTTCATAGTTATTTCCAGCACAGATGCACATCTTTTTTCTTGATTTTATTTATTAAATAGCAAGTATCTTGTGACATATAGTATCATTTAAAGGGGATTTACAGGTTTGAGGACTAAAAACACATAGTATACACTCCGGCCGAGATTGTAGCGGTCCCTCAAGAAACTGACGTGTCAGTTTTCTGCGGGCGCTTATAAATGAATATCGGCCGCAGAAAACCCTGTCAGTTCACACAATGGAGCATGCTTCATTGTATGCATTGAGTAATTCGGATGCGGGCATGCACAGATGTGACCGCATCTGAATTCAGTGGCGGTAAAGATTATCTGGCCAGTACTGCAGTACCGGCCGGGGTGCTCTTTTCTGACATCGGACGTTCTTTGACCCGGCCGAGTCACGGAACGGCCGGTGTTTTACAGAGTGGGAACAAAGCCTTAAAGTTAAAGGCAAACACTAGCGATCACACAAAAAAATAAAATAAAAGGCACATAAAGCATTTGGGTGCACCAATCCCCCATGGATCATTTGACACATTTCCCACATGTCTAAATTGCCCCTAGCCCTGGAATAAAACTCAAATGATTCCAGTTTTACATCATGGCACCCAGCCATGGGAAACTACATCTCCCAGCATGCATTGCACCTCAGAGCCAACTGCCAAGTATCTGCCCATTGCTGGCTCAATCTGCTTCTGCTTAAGAGTGCGTTCACATGTACAGGATCCGCAGCAGATCTGCAGCACATTTTATGGCAGCACAGATTTGATGCTTTGTTCAGTTATTTAGTTACACTGATATCTGTTCAATCAAATCTGTGTGGATTCTGTACATGTGAAAAGGATACAGAGAGAGACAGAGAGACAGAGCAAGGTCGAGAGAAAGATGAAACAACTGTGGCTCCTTTCCTCTATACTGCTCAGGAGGCTGTCACTGTTCTGTTGTTTCCCCACCTCTTGGCCAGGTGATCACTGATTGGTGTGATGTCAGTTGTGGGCGGGGTTACAGCTTGCTTGGCAATAGAACAGACAGAGATCATGTGACTTTGGTCTCAGAAGGGAGGTGGAGAACAGAGGAGTGGAGACAGAGGATCAGGCAGTGAGGATTTACAGCAGAACTGTGCTGCAGACAAACGGCCCAATCCATATAATAGAAACCTATTACACACAAGCTTAGATGATGAGTGGAGATTGAACAGGGTTAAATCTTTCTGAAGTAGAGTACCCCTTTAAGCAAGTGCCCAAGAGACAGACCTTTTATGCTCAGTGCCCAAGAGCTCCGTGCACTGACCACTTCGCCAACCCCTCCTCTTAGCTCTAGTATCTAATCAGGAGTTCACTATAGCTGTCATTCAGGTCTTAGTGCTCAGGGCAGACATGAGTGCATGCACTTAGGCAATGTTTTACCATTAAGCCAGATAAACACCATAGTGCTCAAAAGAATTATCCATACGACAGCGAAGTTTACAGAACCATACAATGTCCAGATACTACTGCATACAATGCCCACATGAATCAGACCTGTCCACAGAATTTCTTAACCCACGATAAACCTAGTGGTCTATGGATAAAAGTTGCAATAATATCCATCTATAATAGATAAAGTGTGTTTTTGCTAGTGTAGGCCAGTGTAATGCCAACACCTCTGATACTGTAGGGTAGTAAAGTGGATAAAAGGATAGTCTCGGGATCAAAAGTTTTTTTTATAGATGCCTGGAAGTGGGGTAGCAATAAGAAAGTGGGTATGCTCACCTAAGTGGGGCAGTTTCTGTGGGGGCAAAGCACCATCTAGAAGTAGCCAAGAAGACCGGGGGTAGGGAGAATCAGTGCAGCAATGATAAGGGATTGGGGTAGGTGAGTATATCTTGTTTTTTATTTTTATACCCCCAGGCATGTGTAAACACTTTTTAGATCCCTCGGACAACCTCTTTAAAGCTAACAACGTTGGTGGTCTACAGAAGTAAAGGGATAATATCGACTTGTTTTATGACCGGAGAGAGAAAAGTACATGAGTGACCTGCCTGATGGGTGCAGGGGAATCTGCAACACAACCACAGCTTAGCAGAGACAAAAGTTTGTTACCTTGCTTACTTTCATGCAACGGTTTTGGGTGTGTACTCTTGATGTGGTTAGGAACTAATTTTTATTAACTGCAGTCTCATCAGACTGTGTTCACACTGTGCCAAAAAGGACAAAAAAGCCATACTCCGCACACACACAGCTCCTACATATCGAAACGTAGAAGATTGTTGGCTAAAAAAGACCACTTGGTCCATCTAGTCTGCCCTATTAGTATTTTTCTTATTATTATCTTAGGATAGATATATGTATATACCAGGCAGGTTTACATTCAGTTACTGTAGATTTACCCACCACATCTGCTGGAAGTTTGTTCCAAGCATCTACTACTCTTTCAGTAAAGTAATATTTTTTCTTGTCTGGCGTCTGAACTTTCCCCCACTAACCTCTCACTGTCCTCTTGTTCTTGTGTTCGTAGACTAATGGTGCCCACACAGGGCCGGTGTCAGCACAGGGCTTACCCGGGTAAGTGCCGGGGCCCACAGCGCCTCTAGGGTCCCAGAAAGGGAGAGGGGCCCGGTGTTCTAATGTTCTGCCCACTCACTGTAGTGCAGGTTGAGCTCAACCTCAGAAGACACAGGAGACGGAGCAGGACCTGTACAGACAGAGAAAAGGGTGAAGGACCTGATCACATGACCCAAAGGTCCTCGACCTCACAGTGTGTAGAGCAGATCGAAAGAGAGGAAGAAGGCTGAGCTGTAAGTGCTGTGTGTCAGTGTCTGAGTGTGTCAGTGTCAGTCAGTATCTTTTTCAGTTAGTTAGTCTGTGTCTGTCAGTGTCTGTGTCAATCAGTCAGTGTAAGTCCTTGTCAGCTAGTCAGTGTCAATCAGTGTCTGTCTCAGTAATGTGTGTTTTAGTATGTTAATGGTGTCTCAAGGGATTGTGCATAGTGTGTGCATGATGGATGCATAGTGGATGGATGAGGGGCCCGCTGAGGCTCTGTTGCCCTAGGGCCCGCAAAAACCTGGAGCCGGCCCTGTGCCCACAAAGTGAAAAAAATCTTCAAACATTGCCATAGTAATAATTAATATTCCCCAGTGACACAACAAACTATCACAAAGCAGACACATTTACTTCCACTTCCCACCAAATATACGTTGAAATCAGCAGGAGAATTCTGTATCCAATTTATCAATGAAATCTTGAGATCACTGTTTGATATCATGTCCTTGACTATAGATAGGATTTCTCAGTCCTGGCTGTTGGCACTCTCCGGACTAAGCAGGACAGAAAACAAGAACATCTGGAATTCAGCTCTTTTTTTGTTTCTATAAATCTCTTTCAGGCTCCTACTTCGGGGACACATCGGGCAAACGTGGCCGTTTCGTTAACCATATGGCTGCTAATAATGGTCAGGATTCCAACTGGAGCTGCACAGAAAATAACCTATGCTCACCTATCACGCTTCCCCGGGAGTCCTCCTGGGACATCTTTGGGTCTCCCACTCAACGCTCTGGCTGCTATTTCTGACATAGACCCATCTCAGCAGTGACAACCTGCTCAGCCAATCACTGACTGCAGCGGGACAGTGCCACGGCCAGTAATTGGCTAAGCAGTCTGTCATTAGAAAAACTTAAAATAACTTTTTTTTTTAGGAAAATTTTGTTGTTTAAACACTGTCAACAATCATTTAACACCCACATCACCTTTTATAAAGTCTTCAATAAAAATAGAAATGATCAGTTTGTTCCTAGAGAATACACACAGTCTGTGATAAACACCGCTTTAGTCAACAACACGTCCCTCTCCAGTAAGTCAGTGCTACATCTACTGTAACCATAACATTATACATATTCATCCACAAAACCAAAAAGTAAAAAAAAATTACTTTTTTTTTTTAAATCGTAGCAGCGTATTATATATATTTTTTGTCTATTCTCACTGTGCCCCTAATATAACTCTGTCATCTCTCCAACCTTTTCCTCTGCACTGAACATTCAGTCTGTGCAATGTTTTTAGATCCTGTTTATACGGAGGATAAACATTTCAAAAGATCGGAAATAACTCTGAACAAGAACGCAGAATCCATCTGGGCAAGTTCTGCGTTGGCTCTAGTAGCTGCCACCACATTGTGAACTGGTGTTCTACTTTCTAGGCAGCAATACAGATGTCAATGCCGAGGACTGTGCAAGCGGTGACAGAGCTGTCTTGGGTACCACTTTATTCTACTTTAGCAGAGAACTCTTCTCTTTGTTCTGCTTAGGAGTCCAGCCCATTAACTCATTGGTTTGGCTCCTCCTTATTGCTACTTTTTTACTTACCGAACTCAATACGTAAAAAAAAAAAAAAAAATCTGTTCTTTGTTCTAGGCAGAACTTAGTCATATGCAACCACTTGGCGAGACCATGCAAGATATGCAAGTCCCCCCACTCACACTGTGTAAGCCCACTATAATCTTTCTTATTCTTTATGTATAGGCTAATACAGTACATCATTGAAATAAACCAGCTTGGTGAATGAGGGAATTGTATACAGTCTTTCTAACATTCTCATCACATGACTGAGTTTCAGTTTAAATCCCCATGATGGTATAAGGGTTTACAGCTGAAATTTCTGTACATGAAAAAAAAAAGCTGTCATTATATACACTGCGCTTAACCCTGATATGTAAAAAGAAAAAAAAAAAAAAACGCCAGCCTGCAGATTCCAAATCCCAGGCAGCTGACAGCACAGAAACATGACATCCCTTATACAAACAGGGTCTGCCAGAGTCATCCTGTGGCTGTCACACTCATCCAATCAGAAAATCATCACCCTTGCATTGCTAAAGGCCTGCAGCACATTCTTCCCAGGTGGAAACATGCGCAGGACAAACACACATTTCTATGATTATTATTTTTTCTGTAATGTGGCATGATATCTGAGCTACATCGAGGAACGGTCCTAGCGTGCCAGGATTGGCACCTCCATCGCTGGCTGACTGGTACTATGAATGACCAAGTGCATATTGCTAACATAGACAAAGCTATAAAACGTGCCCATGGATACTAATCCTTCATGTCATCTATTCTGGTGAATGCCAAATTTGCCAGTCTGGCACCTGGCATGTACTTATACAGCATGGGCATGATATTAGACCAGGGGTGGGGAACCTTGGCTCTCCAGCTGTTGCAAAACTACAACTCCCATCAAGCTAAAGCTTTGGCTCTCCAGGCATGATGGGAGTTGTAGTTTTGCAACAGCCAGAGAGACAAAGTTCCCTATCTCATTTTAATTAGACAGAATATTTAAAATACAATTGAATATCTGTAGTAAAAAAAAAAACACTTTACCAAGAAAGAAGCTGAGAATTTAACACAGAACTAAAAGTGCAAGGGGAAGGCAACTCATGCAAACAAACTGCTGTCTCAGCACATAGCACCATGTATTCATTCATCCTGAATTGTGCCAATGTATTCGCCCACATTCTAAGCACATAAAGAACAAATACAGAAGGACATGAAATCATATATATGCTATAGGTGCGGCTCACCTGGCTTTTCTGCTTGGAGGTCCTGAGAGGTAAAGTTGCTGTTTGTGCCCCCAGTAGGCACAGGGCAGGCAGGATAAGGAGGAGATGCATCCTCAGGGCAGGGCACAGGTTGTCTGCTGGAGGTAGTAGTGCTTACTCTATGGGCAGCAGCCTCTTTGTTCCTTTCTTTCTGTGTTGCTCTCCTGGATGTGTATGTGTGGAGGAACAGCCTGGTGCCTGTGTCAGTGAGCAGAGAATCCCTGCTGGGGATTTATACTCCTCTGTGCCTTTTGTTCTCTCTCTTCACTTTTATGGCCTGAAGTGACACATCTGAACAGCATCACGTGCTAAATGTTTGGGAAGTGGAGAGAGACAGAGGGGTTGACTAAGGAGAGGGGTTCATTTTGGAGAGGAGGAGGGAGACGGGTAATCTCCTTCCTATAAACAAAAAAAAAAAAAATGAAGAAGAAAGAGGTCTTAAGGACTTACTGATAGTTTACACTGTGGAGCGTTACTGTAGGGGAGGAATTAATAAGTACAAAGAGATAGCTATTAATAAAGAGGTAACAAATGTGTCAAAAGATTCCGCCATGGACTGGATGGAATTGTCACTATGTGTCGCCTGAAGATCCCACTGAATATACTGAACTACCAGAAACTTCACTGATGAAGAACACTGAACCCTTTGTATTCTGTCTGTCAAATTCTATCATTTCCCTATAAGATAAGCAACACTACAGGTGTCTGGAAGCTGCTCATATCCGTTAGTTCTGTCTACTACCGTGGTTCCCCGAAAATAAGACATCCTCCTAAAATAAGATACCCCAACTAGCCTACCAACTAGCCTAAAATAAGGCATTCCGCCGAAAATAAGGCACCCTCCAAAAGTAAGGAACCCCCACCCTAAACTAAGGCACAACCCGAAAGTAAGGCTGCCCCCCTACCTGCTGCCTGGGGGAGATCCGGAGGGAGGGCTGGGGGGAGAGCCGGGGGGGAGATGCGCAACACATTACATTGAGACACTGAGGCAGGCGGGATTCCAAGTGGAGTACACGGCGTGCCTGTTTTACTCAGTCTGAACGTACCCATTCCAGGGGCCGATGGGGGCCCGATCAATAATGTAAATGAGCGCTGATCTGCTAGATCGGCGCTCGTTTACTGGGCCTGTTACACGGCCCAATAATTTTTTAGCGAGGGCTGCGGGGACACTGTTACCGATGTCCTTGCAGCCCTTGTTTAAACACCATACTTTATCTAAGAATGTTGCAGGGCTTCTCCTGTACAAAATCTGCTGCGGATCCTGTAGGTGTAAACGCACCCTATGGCTGGGTTCACACTACTTATATTTCAATCAGTATTGCAACCAAAACCAGGAGTGGATTAAAAACACAGAAAGGATCTGATCACACAATGTTGAAATTGAGTGGATGGCTGCCATTTAAAGGCAAATATTTGCTGTTATTCTAAAACAACGGCTGCAGCCTGCAGCCTCTGTCATGAATTACTTCCGGCACAGTCAGTGTCTGTATACCCCGCTGCCCGCCCCGGAGGATGACGGGAGTGCGGGCTCTGCCGGGAGAGGAGCTGCTGGGGCCGGTGGACAGGTGAGTTACTGGTTTATTGTTTTTCTGGTCGGGCCACACAAATGGGGGGATTGGCTACTATGTGGGGCGCTATATCGGGGATTGGCTACTATATGGGGGGATTGGCTACTATGTGGGGCGCTATATGGGGGATTGGCTACTATGTGGGGGATTGGCTACTATGTGGGGCGCTATATTGGGTATTGGATACTATGTGGGGCACTATATGGGGGCATTGGCTACTATGTGGGGCATATATGGGGGCATTGGCTACTATGTGGGGCACTATATGGGGGCATTGGCTACTATGTGGGCACTATATGGGGGCATTGGCTACTATGTGGGGCACTATATGGGGGGATTGGCTACTTTGTGGGACACTATATGGTGGCATTGGCTACTATGTGGGGCACTATATGGGGGGATTGGCTACTATGTGGGGCACTATATGGGGGGTTGGATAATATGTGGGGCACTATATGGGGTATTGGATACTATGTGGGGCACTATATGGGGGCATTGGCTACTATGTGGGGCATATATGGGGGCATTGGCTACTATGTGGGCACTATATGGGGGCATTGGCTACTATGTGGGGCACTATATGGGGGATTGGCTACTATGTGGGGCACTATATGGGGGCATTGGCTACTATGTGGGCACTATATGGGGGCATTGGCTACTATGTGGGGCACTATATGGGGGGATTGGCTACTTTGTGGGGCACTATATGGGGGCATTGGCTACTATGTGGGGCACTATATGGGGGATTGGCTACTATGTGGGGCACTATATGGGGGTTGGATAATATGTGGGGCACTATATGGGAGCATTGGCTACTATGTGGGGCACTATATGGAGGGATTGGCTACTATGTGGGGCACTATATGGGGATTGGCTACTATGTGGGGCACTATATGGGGGCATTGGCTACTATGTGGGGCATATATGGGGATTGGCTACTATGTGGGGCACTATATGGGGGCATTGGCTACTATGTGGGTCACTATATGGGGATTGGCTACTATGTGGGGCACTATATGGGGGCATAGGCTACTATGTGGGGCACTATATGGTGGATTGGATACTATGTGGGGCACTATATGGGGGCATTGGATACTATGTGGGGCACTATATGGGGCATTGGATACTATGTGGGGCACTATATGGGGGCATTGGATACTATATGGGGCACTATATGGGGGCATTGGATACTATGTGGGGCACTATGTGGGGGATTGGATACTATGTGGGGCACTATAATGGGGGATTGGATACTATGTGGGGCACTATAATGGGGGATTGGATACTATATAGGGCATTTTTTGGGGGGTTTGGATATTGTATAGGGCACTATTCAGTCAGCAGCATGTGGTGACTGTAGGGGAGTGGCTATGGAGGGTTGCTATGGGGGCGTGGCTATGGAGGGTCGCTATGGGGGTGTGGCTATGGAGGGTCGCTATGGGGGCGTGGCTATGGGGACCGCGGCACACATGTCCCTCTTTGTGCTTTGCAAAAGTTGGGAGGTATGGTTTTTAATCCACTCCTGGTTTTGGTTGCAATATGAGGACCACAATACTGACTGAAATATACGTAGTGTGAACCCAGCCTAAAACTGATCTTCAGTCTCATGCATTTCTGCAACAAATTTTCAGCATAAGAATATACCCTCACATGTAAGGCCGTCTTTCTGTTACACACAGCAGAAGGTTCATCCATCACATCACTCAGCCCCATCCTATGTACAAACAAACAGTCTGCAGGAATTCAATCCAAACCGATACAAACCGTTCCTGAAAGAGACAGACTAAACCATATCCCTCTGAGGTCCAGGAAAGAATCCGGCATAAACCAAAACATGGTGCAAACACCAGGTGTCCCTTCACCTGACACCTGCTTGTGCAAGTGTTTACAGTCCTCCATAGATCAGTGCAGGCCGATATGTGTGTCAGTCTTCTGACAACTATGGCTTTCTCACCAACATAAATACATCCATCACTAATACAGCGATTAAAGGAATTTTAAACTTAAAGGGATATTCCCTCTCAGCTAACATAGTTGTACTTGTAGGACTCATCATGTGAAATATTCATCTTACAAACATTCCTCCTTCTGATATGCTGCTCTTTCCCTCCCATTGTTGACAGCCGGTTGTCTAGGTTACAAACCACCACTCTGCTGTAAAAGCAGTGGTCTGGCTGGTGTGTATATATAGATATATAATGGGGGAGATATATCAAACATGGTGTAAAGTGAAACTGGCCCAGTTGCCCCTAGCAACCAATCAGATTCCACCTTTCATTCCTCACAGACTCTTTGGAAAATGAAAGGTGGAATCTGATTGGTTGCTAGGGGCAACTGAGCCAGTTTCACTTTACACCATGTTTGATAAATCTCCCACAATGATAGTTTACATATTTGTATACAGTACAATTGATACGCTATAGCTCTATACATCTACATAATAGCTACATATACATCGGCCAGACCACTGCTTTTAGAGCAGAGTGGTGGTCCTAGACAACATTGGAATTGAAATTCCAATATGCATGAAATCTGGATCTGTCAGCGTGTAGTCCACCTTTTTTGGCAGCAGAATATGGAGAAATCACCTGTTCAAATGGGGTTATAGTACGGGTCTACAACAGTCTGTTAGCAAAAAAAATAAATAAAACTTGTGTTGTCCCCGAAGCCGCCAGCACGGATAAAATGTGGAAAACTCTTCACATATTACAAAGTATTGTATGGATTTGTAGACTTGACTGTCTATCACTATTTGCACTATTCTTAGATAATAGCAAAATTAGCACGTGGAACATGTGTGTGAACATGGCCTTACATCCTCTCCTTTGTAGACACTCTCCCTGACAAAACTTTTAACATGCTGTATACTTCAAAAGAAAGAGCTCTCACTTTGTAAGAGCTTTGAGCTAATCTGTATCTTTAAAAATACAGTTTAAAGGGTCCCTGTAATAACTTTCAAAATGTAAATCAACAGTAGATGCGATATAAAGCATGTCCTGTTAGCAGGGGTGATTCTAGCCTCTCTGCTGCCCGAGGCGAACTATAGAATGACGCCCCCCCCCCCCCCCCCGTCAATCCGCCCACATTATAATCCACTACTGCCCCCCCCCCCCCCACTGCTGTCCCCAATAAACATAATGTTTGGTCCCTTGCTGCACAGAGGATGTCAGGAGAGGAGGGGGCTGACTTTATAGGAGAGGTCCCAGCAGCACAGAGGATGTCAGGAGAGGAGGGGGCTAATCCTATAGGAGAGGTCCCAGCAGCACAGAGGATGTCAGGAGAGGAGGGGGCTAATCCTATAGGAGAGGTCCCAGCAGCACAGAGGATGTCAGGAGAGGAGGGTGCTAATCCTATAGGAGAGGTCCCAGCAGCACAGAGGATGTCAGGAGATGAGGGTGCTAATCCTATAGGAGAGGTCCCAGCAGCACAGAGGATGTCAGGAGAGGAGGGTGCTAATCCTATAGGAGAGGTCCCAGCAGCACAGAGGATGTCAGGAGAGGAGGGTGCTAATCCTATAGGAGAAGTCCCAGCAGCACAGAGGATGTCAGGAGAGGAGGGTGCTGATCTTTTAGGAGAGGTCACAGCAGCACAGAGGATGTCAGGAGAGGAGGGTGCTGATCTTTTAGGAGATGGTCCCCCTCTTCCCCCCCTTATAGATGGTCCCCTCTCCCTTATAGATGGTCCCCCTCTCCCCCCTCCCTTATAGATGGTCCCTCCCTTATAGATGGTCCCCCTCTTTCCCCTCCCTTATAGATGGTCCCCCTCTTCCCTCTCTCTCCCCCCCTTATAGATGGTCCCCCTCTTTCCCCCCCCCTTATAGATGGTCCCCCTCTTCCCCCCCCTTATAGATGGTCCCCTCTCCCTTATAGATGGTCCCCCTCTTCCCCCCCCTTATAGATGGTCCCCTCTCCCTTATAGATGGTCCCCCTCTCCCTTATAGATGGTCCCCCTCTCCCCCTCCCTTATAGATGGTCCCCTTTCCCTTATAGATGGTCCCCCTCCCCCCCTTATACATGGTCCCCCTCTCCCCCCTCCCTTATAGATGGTCCCCCTCTTCCCCCCCTTATAGATGGTCCCCCTCTTCCCCCCCCTTATAGACGGTCCCCCTCCCGCCCCTCCCTTATAGATGGTCCCCCCCTTATAGATGGTCCCCCTCTTTCCCCCCTCCCTTATAGATGGTCCCCTTCCCCCCCCTATAGATGGTCCCCCTCCCTTATAGATGGTCCCCTTCCCCCCCCTATAGATGGTCCCCCTCCCTTATAGATGGTCCCCCCCCTTATAGATGGTCCCCCTCTTTCCCCCCTCCCTTATAGATCGTCCCCCTCTTTCCCCCCTCCCTTATAGATGGTCCCCTTCCCCCCCCTCCCTTATAGATGGTCCCCTTCCCCCCCCTACCTTATAGATGGTCCCCCTCTCCCCCCCTCCCTTATAGATGGTCCCCCTCTCCCCCCCTCCCTTATAGATGGTCCCCCTCTCCCCCCCCCCCCTTATAGATGGTCCCCTTCCCCCCCCTACCTTATACATGGTCCCCCTCTCCCCCCTCCCTTATAGATGGTCCCCCTCTCCCCCCCCCTTATAGATGGTCCCCCTCTCCCCCCCCTTATAGATGGTCCCCCCCCCCCTTATAGATGGTCCCCCTCTTTCCCCCCCCCCTTATAGATCGTCCCCCTCTTTCCCCCCTCCCTTATAGATGGTCCCCTTCCCCCCCCCCTCATAGATGGTCCCCCTCTCCCCCCCCCTTATAGATGGTCCCCTTCCCCCCCCCCCCTACCTTATAGATGGTCCCCCTCTTTCCCCCCTCCCTTATAGATGGTCCCCCCCCCCTGCACAGCAGATAAAACAAGAAACAGCACATAACTCACCTGCCCTCCGTTCCCCCGTCGAGCCTCTCTGGTCTGGTCCCGGCTGATGTGCGGCTGCCCGGGGTGTCCCGTCCTGTCCCCTGCAGCGCGCGCATCAGAGAGCTCCCCGTGTGCCTGTGGCTGTGACTTCCGGCGCACGGGGATCTCTCTGATGCGCGCGCTGCCGGGGACAGGACGGGACACCTCCGGCAGCCGCGCATCACCCCAGGGACTAAGGCTGCATTCCACGTTCCGTGATCCTGTCGGATCACGGACGTGGAATGCATGTACTGGAGCCCCCCCGCCCCCGGGCAGTATCTGTAATGAGATGCTGTGAGCGGGGGGGACTGTATTCATAAGCGCCGCGCTGTAGTATCAGCACCGCGCGGCTGATTCATTACAGGGCGGCGCTTATGAATACAGTCTCTGCCGCTCACAGCATCTCATTACAGATACTGCCGGGGGGCGGGGGGGCTCCAGTACAGTCAGTGGCGGATTATAATGTGGGCGGCCGCCCGAACCGCCCATATTATAATCTGCCACTGAATGCCGCCCCCACGAAGACAGCTGGTGGCGCCGCCTGAGGCAGACGATTCAAGTCGCCTCATGATTGCGGCGCCCCTGCCTGTTAGATGAAGCGATTTTTCATTTTCTCCAAATCTTTTTCTTCCAGATCAACTGGTGTCAGAAAGTTATATAGATTTGTAATTTACTTCTATTTAAAAATCCCAAGTCTTCCCATACTTATCAGCTGCTGTATGTCCTGCAGGATAACTAAAAAAAAATAATGCATGTAAATTTCAGACATGCTTTATATCATATCTACTGTTGATTTAAAAAGTTATAACGACAGGTACACTTTAAGGCTATGTTCACACTACGTAAGTTCTGTAGTAATCACGGCAGTTGTTGCAACAACACCCGTAATTACTATGGAACTTCCTTAGTGCTGCAGGCTAAGGGAATCCCGGCCAGAGTGTATACACATTGGGGAGATTTATCAAACATGGTGAAAAGTGAAACTGGCTCAGTTACCTCTAGCAACCAATCAGATTCCACAATCTGATTGGTTGATAGGGGCAACTGAGCCAGTTTCACTTTACATCATGTTTGATAAATCTCCCCCATAGTATACACTCCGTCGGGGATCCCTAGCAGCGCCGCAAAAAACTGACATGTCTGACATGTCCATTGTGTGCAGCGGCGAATTCGGATGTGGCTGTGCATGGATGCGACCGCATCTGAATTAAACAGCAGTGAAGATCATCCGGAATGATCTTCTCTGATACCGGCCGTTCCCTGACCCAGTGTCTTATGCCTTGTGAACATGGCCTAAGACTAGTCTCAGACTGCGTAATATGGCTGCATTTTGTATCAGTATAACTGCTGTAAATCCAGCAACCAAGAGATCAAGATGACCAAATGTGGACCAGAAGATGTTACAGAACGGCTCTTCCTTCTTACTCAAAGAATGGAATACACAACAAGACACTTCCCCATCTGTAAGAGCCCTATGCCCTGATCCTGAAGGCACAACAATTCCTTTTCTCTCTTTTTTTTCTTTCCATTGGTTCTGAGTTATATAGCCACCTATTTTTGCCACAAGTATATAAACAAATGACCAAAAGACCCTTTGTTTTAAAGTGAAGGTCCCATCGCGTACATCACTTTAAGTTTTCCACAAGTAGAGATTGTTGCCGGTGCAGGGATGCACCGGTCTATTCCCGAGCACTGCCCCGGCATAAAGCACTTGGGACGGGCCCACCAGCCCCCAGTGGGACGATCTCCCCTTTGTGACACGGTTCCATTAGAATCAATGGAACCTTGTTACAAAGAGGAAGGGGTTTTGTCACACCAGGGGGCAGTGGGCCCGCCTCCATTACTTCATGCCCAGCTGGTGCTCAGGGACCGACTGGCGCCGTGCTCAGGAACCGGGCAGCCGTTCTTGAGCACGCTGTCACTGCACGCCATCACTGCCATCCTTGCGCCGGCGGCGGTCTATTCATGTAAAGAAATTAAAGTGATGCACCTAATGGTACATTTGCCCTAAATTATGTTGGATCAAGAACCCAAAAGACTTAGACCTTGGGCATCATGTGAAGAGGCTGAAGGCTGCATACCCTACATACACATATTGTCACATACTCACATATAGTATAGTAGAAATAGTAGAAGGTTGGCTTTATCAGTAACTCCTGACCATGCCTCTCTCTTCTCTTCTTTACTAAAACCCCCGCTACATGTACTCTTACATGCTGTGTAGTTTATAACAATGTCATCTTCTCTATATACTGCATTGCATTGTGTTTTTGTATATTTATTATAAAGTGCTGAGTATATACTTTCCACTGTAGACAGTGTAAACAGTTTGCGTAAATTTATTACATGTTACGGCAGCGGCTCTGTGGCTGAAGATCTCTCTGAAGCGGCTGAGTCAGCTCAATAAACTCTCTAGTAAAGGTGTCTGTTTGTACACAGGACTCTCTTAAAGGGGATGAACCACTTATATTTTTCCACTATTAAAACCATGCGGTAATGCAAATTCTCTTGTCCCCCCCCCCCCCCCCCCTATAGTTCTTTTTATTATATTTTCTATTTATTGACTTTGGTGGGAAAGTTTTCTACCCATTTTCTAAACCTATGCAGAGGTCATGTCACTGGTGGATCCTATGTTATCTGCCCCAAGCTGTATAATAAAAGTGTTACCTTTCATTGTAATCCTGTATGTAATGAGAATGCAATGACTGCTAACCAGTGACCTGTACAAAACAGGAAGTGGCAACCTAGTAGGAGACTCGCCGGCTAGTGTAAAACTGTAAAACTTGCAAGATTTTACGGAATTTCTTTACCAATAAATAGTAATCATGAAATTTACCAGAAATGAAATTACTAAATTAAACATCAAAACCATGATTCAAGAAATGGGTTATTTTCTGATGACACATTCTTTTTATGAAAGTCTGTGGGTCTGGACCGCCTGTGGCTGTACTGATATAGTGATACTGAACAGCCTTCTGCAATGTGTTGATTTACAACGTCTAACAAGTCTATACTCAACAGGTTTACCTTTTCAGTTGTATTAGTAGTATGTTACATAGTTGGTAATCGTCTTTGTCCCAGTCTCAATTTCCTTGATTTCTCCTGTGGGCCCCTGGAGTAGTAGAAAGTAGTAAAAAATTCTTACAACTTAAAACCATGTTCACACAATGTATATTTTCATTAAACACAGCCTTTGTTGCAGGTTTATTTAACAGCCGTTATTTAATGACATCGGCCTATCACATTGAACTCTATGGAATCCTATGTGAATACACACTGTATATACTCCGGACGGGATTCCATGCGGCCACACAAAAAAACTGACACGTCAGTTTTGTGCGACCGCACAAAATTGACTGTGCAGACAATGTAAAGTACAGCTCCAGCCGTACTTTACATTGTCTCCTATTGTTAATTTGAACACGAATGTGTCCACATTCCAGTTCCAAAGAAGTAATGTTCACTGCAGTATCGGCCGGGGTGAACTTCACAGACAGCGTCCGTTCTGTGGCACAGCCGTTTCACAGAAAGGCCACTGCCTTACAGCATGTGAACTTGGACTAAGCATCTAGGATTCTGTAAGTTAAATATTTATGCAAATACAATCATTTAGCAAGCTCGCCTCTTTCTCCTTATATGCTGCTCTCTCATTGACAGATTGTTGTCTAGGTTACCGACCACCACTCTGCTCTAAAAGCAATGGTCAGACTCATATATAGTGAAGAAAATAAGTATTTGATTCACGGCTGAGTTCGTAAGTTTTCCCACCTGCAAAGAATGTAAAGTGTCTGTAATTTTTATTGTAGGTGTTAGGGATGGTCTGAACCTGCCGAGGTTCGGGTTCGTACGAATCTGAACTCTAGGAAATGATTCCTGCTGTCTGCCCGCTCCGTGCAGCAGGTGGATACAGCCAGAGGACTGCCTGGAAAACTGGGATACAGCCATAGTCATAGGCTGTATCCCAGTTTTCCAGGCGGTCTTCTGGCTGTATCCAGCCTCTCCACTGAGCGGGCAGACAGCGGGAATCATTGCCGAGAGTTCAGGTTCGTACGAACCCGAACCTCGGCAGGTTCGGACCATCCCTAGTAGGTATACTTCAACCGTGAGAGACAGAATCTATTTTAAAAATCTTTTTAAAAAATCATGTATGATTTTTAAACAATTCATTAGCATTTTATTAAATGCAATAAATATTTGATCACCAATCAGCAAGAGTTCTGGCTCTAAACCGACCAGTTAGTTTTTCCCTCCTACTCTGAACTCATTACCTGTATTAATTGCACCTGTTTGAACTCGTTACCTGTATAAAAAACAAATTGTCCAGACATACAGTCACTCACAATCCAACCTCTCCACCATGGCCAAGGCCAAAGAGCAGTCTAGACAGAATTGTACACCTGCACAAGGCTGGGAAGGGTTAAAGAACAACAGGTAGGCAATTTGGTGACAAGGCAACAACTGTTAGCGCAATAATTAGAAAAAAGAAGAGGCACAAGATGGCCGTCAATCTTCCTCCATGTCTAATGGGGTAAGGATGATTCTGAAAAAGGTCGGCCAGTAATTGGACAGTGATTGGCCTCTGACCTCTGCTTCTACCATTCCCGAAGGATGTACAGCAGAACAGCCACAACACATATGCTATAGGACCAGCTATAGGACCAGCTATAGGCACCAAACGTACAAGGGGGAGGACTCTAAAGATGTCTTAAAGGAGCTATATCACCCCTTACAGAAGTATTCTGCCCTAGAAATAGTTTTAGTTGAGGACACGTCCAAACTCACACAGCTTGGCTGACTCTGCCTGGCAGGACACAGAGGCTGCTTGGCTATATACTAATGGAGTTGTACTGTGTGCCAATATGCATGAGCCCAGTTCATCTGCTGTATGTCTGTATCATTATAATCATCACATCTTTAGCCAACTTTACTATCACAGAGGGTAAAAAGTGTCAGGTCCACTGTAAATCTCCATTTACACCTACTGTAAGCTCTTCTGTGCAGGCTCCTCTTCTGTTTTAATGTCAGTAGATGTTTTATCAGTGTTTGTAATTTCTTGCTTTTTTAACATAATATTAATGTTACCAGAACCATCTTCTGACCCAATGTCTAGGGCCCTTCTGCTTACCCTCTTCTGATGGTGGATATTTGTGGTTCAATCATCTTGTTCGGAAAGGTCATAGGTTCCTGCCAGGGGAGTCTGACGGTTATTCAATGTGCATATCCAGCCTAAGGTGCCTAGGGAGGATGTTGGCATTATATAAAGGTTAGTATTGATAGGAGTGCAGAGCTCTTGTCTGCACCCACTCCTACTTCCCTTGGGCTCCTTAGGTTGGGAGGAAGCCTGAACACGCTATTGGGTTTGTGATCTTGACTTCTCACTAACTTGCCAAGCACAGCTAACAGACTGCAACCACAATGTGTCATATAGCTCCAGGTTTATTTTTATAGCCATCTTTGTTTCTGTAACCCAGCTTTCTCAGACATGGAGAGGGTCCAAGAAACAAAATACTGTAGTACTATCTATCTATCTATCTATCTATCTATCTATCTATCTATCTATCGTTCTCCTATCGTTCTATCTATCTATCTATCTATCTATCTATCTATCTATCTCTGTAAAGGCACTATTACTCGAAACAATTATCAGCCTTACTTGGCTAAAATCCGGCCATCCGGCCAATAATCGTTTTATGTAATAAAATGTCAGCTGATAGTTGTCTTTCAGCATGTTGAATTAAAATGACAACGATAGCAAAGGTCTGTGTAATAGGAGCGACAGCAGCTGGTATAATGGCTAAAAAAAAATTAAAAAAAGGCCCCCAAATTTCCCAGGTCTCTGTCATGTGACGTTGATGGTGTCTCTGCGGTGTTTTGGTTGATCTCCCTGAGGTCAACCAGCGTCCTTTTGCATGCACTTACTAGTCATTGCTCCCACTAGCCAGAAACCTACTCCACACTGATGAGGGGCAAAAAAACCCAAACAGCTGTCTGTGGATAGATACCTTGCTTAGGTGGTTTCCTTAATTGGAGACATTCCTTGGCTTGGTTGTTCCTTCCCGGAGGAAGGTCTGGCTAGTTCACTGACGTCGAGACACGTGATGGTGTCTCTGCAGTGTTCTTTTGCATATTTGATTTCCCAGGGGGCAATGTTCTAGAATACACTGACGTTGAGACACGTGATGGTGTCTCTGCTGTGTTTTGGTTGATCTCCCTGAGGTCAACCAGCATCCTTTTGCATGCACTTACTAGTCATTGCTCCACTAGCCAGAAACCTACTCCACACTGATGAGGGGCAAAACCCCCGAAACAGCTGTCTGTGGATGGATACCTTGCTTAAGTGGTTTCCTTAATTGGAGACATTCCTTGGCTTGGTTGTTCCTTCCCGGAGGAAGGTCTGGCTAGTTCACTGACGTCGAGACACCTGATGGTGTCTCTGCAGTGTTCTTTTGCATATTTGATTTCCCAGGGGGCAATGTTCTAGAATACACTGACGTTGAGACACGTGATGGTGTCTCTGCTGTGTTTTGGTTGATCTCCCTGAGGTCAACCAGCATCCTTTTGCATGCACTTACTATTCATTGCTCCACTAGCCAGAAACCTACTCCACACTGATGAGGGGCAAAACCCCCGAAACAGCTGTCTGTGGATGGATACCTTGCTTAGGTGGTTTCCTTAATTGGAGACATTCCTTGGCTTGGTTGTTCCTTCCCGGAGGAAGGTCTGGCTAGTTCACTGACATCGAGACACCTGATGGTGTCTCTGCAGTGTTCTTTTGCATATTTGATTTCCCAGGGGGCAATGTTCTAGAATACACTGACGTTGAGACACGTGATGGTGTCTCTGCTGTGTTTTGGTTGATCTCCCTGAGGTCAACCAGCATCCTTTTGCATGCACTTACTATTCATTGCTCCACTAGCCAGAAACCTACTCCACACTGATGAGGGGCAAAACCCCCGAAACAGCTGTCTGTGGATGGATACCTTGCTTAGGTGGTTTCCTTAATTGGAGACATTCCTTGGCTTGGTTGTTCCTTCCCGGAGGAAGGTCTGGCTAGTTCACTGACGTCGAGACACCTGATGGTGTCTCTGCAGTGTTCTTTTGCATATTTGATTTCCCAGGGGGCAATGTTCTAGAATACACTGACGTTGAGACACGTGATGGTGTCTCTGCTGTGTTTTGGTTGATCTCCCTGAGGTCAACCAGCATCCTTTTGCATGCACTTACTATTCATTGCTCCACTAGCCAGAAACCTACTCCACACTGATGAGGGGCAAAACCCCTGAAACAGCTGTCTGTGGATGGATACCTTGCTTAGGTGGTTTCCTTAATTGGAGACATTCCTTGGCTTGGTTGTTCCTTCCCAGAGGAAGGTCTGGCTAGTTTACTGACGTCGAGACACGTGATGGTGTCTCTGCAGTGTTCTTTTGCATATCTGTCATGTCAAAGGCCTATGGTTGAGTCAGGTGACGCACTGCAGCCACATATGGAAACACTGGAATAAGCGGAATAATTATTGAGTTTCATTTCTCAGTTAGTATTTTCTGTGTTAGAGGAAAAAATTGATTAAATTGGAATATCTGCCAAAAAAATGAAAATTTGAAATTTCCCCTCCAACTTGCTTAAATTTCTGCGAAACTGAACTGGTCCCTAATAAAATCAGAATGTTGGTGATGTTGCAGTAATAATTAGTTCATGTGGCATGACTATCTTTATTAGAACAAGAGAATTTTGAATATAAAGAAACGTTAATTTTTCAAATTTTTGCCCAAATGTTGTGTTGCTTACAAAAAACTACTGAATGTATCAAACAAAGTATACCACAAACATAAAGAGGAATATGTCACGAAAAAACAATCTCAGAATAACCACGATAGTTGAAAGCACTGCAGAGTTATCACTACATAAAGAGAGGCAGGTCAGCTTTGAAAAATAGGCCCCCAGGCATTAAGGCCAAAACAGGCTGCGGAGGCAAGGGGTTAAAGGTGTTGTCCTCATACATGAGCTGGTGCACAACATCCCTGAGACGAGAGAAGGTGATGTTCACTTTTAACAGTCTATTCCAATATCAATATTCAGCACAATATTATGTGAACTTTCTTTCCTCTCTAAACAATGTGGGTATTATTCCCATGTACAGTATGCTGCTCTACGGATGAAAATAAGGGTCTAGGATGATGAGTCACCACACAGTATGAACCCAGGTATATAGCTGACACTACAAGAGGTGATGTGTGCAAATCTATTACATTTACTGAATGTCCAAAGGCATCAAATGGTTTATCATTCCATCTCCCAGGCATCTGGAGAAGTTACTTGCCGCCCTAGGGAGTCCTGGAAAATGTGGACATAGCCATAGCAAAAGTCAAAACTGAGTTGTGGTGCTCTGGCAAACCTGATCCCTGGTTCCTCCTCCCTCTTCTACTTCAATAATTGTCTTGTCTCAGTCTCCAGTGCACACGTTTTCTTCTAAATTTGCACATCCGCTGATGATGTAAAGGGTCACATGTATCCTGCATCCTAAACCCGTGCAGGTGCCGTAGCCAGGAATAATGGCATATGAGCATTGGCGGAATTAGCTTCAGTCGTTACACATTTGTACGCTGCTCTTCCTGGCTTGCCTCCCCAGGTTTAAGATGCAGATTGATTGTGGCCCATTACATCATTGGCGCATGTGCAGTGGAGGGCGGATGAAATTATTATACAAATATAAGTGTGGTGTCCTACCACAGGTGTTACGTTTATATACACCCCTGCACTATTGCGGTGATGAAAGCAATACTAAGTTTCGCCACTAGATGTCGCTGTATTATGTATATGTATTTGGAAGCCGCACAGCTGAAGGATGTAAAGGGTTACTATTTCCTTGTTTGTCACAAGAATCTGTAAACCAGTAGGATTCTTGTTTTCTTCTCTCCTATCACCTCTCCTCGTTTCTTCTGTTGCACTTTTCGCCCACTCACAGCGCACGTTACATGCTGGGAGGAAGTAAGTCACATGGGTGGAGCAAAGGTCTTTTCGTGCTGGACATTGTGGAGGAAGGACACAAGCCAGATAGCTCTCCACAGTAGTCTTATTTGGGCCCTGTCCCTCTGCCTGGTCCCCGTACTTCAGTGCAGTCTTAGCTAGCACCCCGTATGAGAAGGACGCAAGACAAAACACCTTGCACAACTTTCCTACAAGTAAAGCTACAAAGCATTATGCAGTATTAAAACCTCGTCGGAGAGGACAAGCCAGAGACAACCTCAACCCACGCCGTGGACAAGGAGAATTTACAGTGCAGGACAGTATCCACAAAAGCCAAAGAGTTAGGAACCGATCTAGATAGAGCAAAGTTGCAGAAAGCCTAGGAACTCTATCTCATTCCGCTCATCCCAGGTAACAAGGTCTGGGGCCTGTGTCACCCATTAGGAAGGTTCAGCTGAGTCTAGTGGGCATAAGGTGGTGTGAAGACTAAGTCAAAGTCAATACACGGGCACAGGTGTTCTTCTTCTTCGTATTCTGCCTCATCCTCCAACATCCCGGCAGAGCACAGTACTACATGGGTTGGGACTTTCATGACATCCTCCTCTCTGCTACTCTGTTTCTACGTATCATTCAGCACTACTTAATTTACACGACTATATCCTACACTGTACTTTTTGACTACAGACCTGGTTGCTGTATTATTTCATAGTGTTGATCCTGTATTACCTGCTGCACATTTGCAAATAGTAAACCGGCTTAACCACACCCAAGAGACTCTGTGACTTACCTACACGGCACACACCGCAACCTTGGGACACTTCCCCTTTCTGTGGGTGGCAGTTCCGATAGTCTGGGAGGGTCACTACACCACTCTGGCCATCCGTGATCACCTTATCCCAAGGGACCCAGTAGGAACCCAGCAGGACACTAACCACAGTGGAAAAGGTTACAACCAGCCTTATAAAATAAAAGCAGGCGTGCCATCACACCTGTGTGCCCTCCAGGCACTAGCGTCACGCGTTAACACTTCAAGGTCCGGCTGTATCTCGGCCAACCACCACCGGAGTGGAGTCACACCTCACCACCTAGCAAGTGATCGGCCAATCCTCCGATGTAACACCACCCCGGGGGTACACCACTGGAGAGTGAAGAGGAACAGCGATGAGGTGTGCCAGATTGCAGCACGGCCACAGAGCCACAACTCCTTTTTGACTCTTCATTACAGTAAGAAAACTTGTATTGGATGGTTTCTGCTACATGGACAGATAAACTAGAGGTACCATGTCCACTTGGGTGCTGCCACCTACATAACACTGTCAGCAACTCAGGTCAAGTGCTGACATATTCCCTTTAAATAGTTACCTTTACCTGTTCTCTATACAGTGCCGCGCATCAGCTCCTGAAGCTCTCCGCTCAAAGAAATGACATGTCAATTATTTGAGCGAAGAGGGGAGGAAGCGGCTGCGCGCATGCCCTCCCTCCCATTCACTTGTAGGAAACTGAGCACGTCAGGATTCCGCGGTGGAGAGCTGTGCCGCAGAATTCCACTGTATTTGCTCAGTTTGAACTGGGCCTTATAGTTTAATCATGTCTATGCCGGGGGGAGAATATACGATGATTCCTGACACTTGCAGTTAGCTGCAGTAATTTTCAATTTATTTTTTCTGTCTGAGGACATGTCAAAAGATATTTGTAGTGACAGGTACACTTTAAGCTCGGGTCATTTCCCAAGCATATATGTCAATTCAAACTGAAAAGGGCAGCACAACATGATTTTAAACAGAACAAAACATGTTTCTTTGTTTTGGACCAATTTCTGCTTTTGACTAAAAATACTGACCAAAATACTACATGTGAACCCAACCTAACGACAGCAGGGGCACAATACGAAACCTCTGCCTTGAACGAAAAGAAATTATAGACATATATGAGGGAGATTTATCAAATATGGTGTAAAGTGAAACTGGCTCACTTGCCCCTAGCAACCAATTAGATTCCACCTTTCATTTTCCAAAGAGTCTGTGAGAAATGAAAGGTGGAATCTGATTGGTTGCTAGGGGCAACTGAGCTAGTTCTACTTTACACCATGTTTGATAAATCGCCCCCATAGACATTTATGTCGGCTGTTTTTTGTATGTGCTGCTGTTCTATTCTGGATACTATTGCTAGGGATGGCAGCGTGGATAATCCCTTATCACAATAGATCTCTATCTTACCAAGTTTGCCCACCCGTACATGACAGCAACTTTTCATTCTTTGAAGTTTTCAAAAACTACTAGACAGATGCTGCGGATTACAAGCTTTTCTCGGTTACAAGCATGTTTCTAGTTTATTCTATAACAATCAGATTTCTTCTAAAATCTTTATTGTGGTTTCTGTGTTTTATTTAATATTAATGTTGCACATATGTGGAAGCATTCCTATTCCTGGGTATTATACATATAGGCCTGCAAATTAAAGGGATACTAATTAAAGGGATCTCGGTTACACTTACTATTAGCTATTGTCATAGAATGAGCTAAAACAGTCTAATCTAATCTGGTTGTGACAGGGAGAAGAATTTAAAGGGGTTATTCAGCCTGTAAAAATAGATGGCGTATCCTCTTGATTGGTCATCTGTATTAGGGTATGTTCATATCGCGTTTTTGTCCACACGTCGGGCTGCATGTTGGGAATCAGTGGGTCCTGCACAAAAGCCGTGTACGTCCGGCAAATGAGCAGAACGTTGTCACATAATGACTCTGTCCTGCTCATTTAAGTCAATGTGGCCGTCGGCCGCACGTCGGGCTGCACGGCAGCATCCCTCTCTCACTGATTCCCGATTTGCAGCCCGACGTGTGGACAAAAACGCGATATGAACATACCCTTAGATGGGTGCCCAGCATGTGGACCTTGGTTGATAAGGCCGTATTACATGGCACGATTTTCCGGTGGAAGAGAGGGCCAACCTGTAAGGTCAGCGCTCGCTTCCCCTGTGTTCCCTGCTCGCTGCTTGTGCTATTACATTCACAGACAATGAGCAGGGATGGGCAATTAGAGGCCACAGGGAGCAATGGAAGGGGCCGCAGGGAGCAGTGGGAGGGGCCACCCAAATGATCCTTAGATTGTTTGGGCTGCCCACTGAAGTCAGCAGTGGTTTACTGCCACTGCTCCTATTAGGTTGGGTTCACTATACGTTTTTGCAAACCGTTTTTTTTTTCCTTCATTCGTTATATGCAAAAAATGGATGAAAAACTGATGCATTTGTTTGCATCCGTTTTGATCGTTTTATCCATTGACTTTCATTATAATAAAAAATGGATCATTTTTTTAAGGGTACACAAAATTGTGGGCGACCACCTTCCTTTTTTTTTTTTAAATGGATGTCAGTGGAAAATGAATCAAAACACAATGCAATATGCATCCGTTTTATGCAAAAAGAAAAACGGATTGCAAAAACGCAGTGTGAACCCAGCCTTACACATATTAAAAAAGATGATTCCATGGTGAGCATTATTTCTTTCTTTTTTTCGGAGACAATATTTTGATTATTTTTATGGATATTCATGGCACATACATATCTAGATACTCGGATACTCTATCTCTACACATCCATATCTAGATACTCGGATACTCTATCTCTACACATACATACAGTATCTAGATATTCAGTAACGGTTGCATACACCATGCCATTTGGGTACAAATTCTTAAAAATTATTTTTTTTTTTATCATAAAACAATGACATTTCCTGAGGGATTCCATACACATCCTGTAATTCCATAGCTCCGCCTCCAACTAATATATTGCTCTTTCAGTGCTTGTTCACTTATCTAGACCTGGTCACATTTTGCTTGTATGTTTAGCGTTCTGTACTGTAACATGTCACCATTTTACAAATACACAAGGATGCTAGTGATAGTGAAGAAGTGCATCGGGAGGCATCTCCAGCCTATAGACCACCATTGAACTCAGAGCAACCTGATAGCCCTGTTATCTCTTCTTCATCCACATTGTGTTAGCTGGGTCTCTAAGTACAGCCAGAGAGTCTACTAGCAGACAGAGCAGCAATCTCAGCTCCCACCCACATGACAGCAGCCTCAATGCCCCATAGATTGCTATCAGCTTGGAGCCTGTAGCTTTCTGAGAATCAGAAGGGTCCTAACACCTCGGCCTACTCTAGGTGGGGGTTGTCTAGACAGTATTATTCTAAGAGCACTTGAGACCTGCCTTAACCTCTACCCTGCCAGCAAGGACCATAAAGCATCCCTCTTTTTTTGTATAAACTTCCAAAATCCCCATTTTAAGCTGCCTCTTTTTTTCCCCGCACTAAATATAGCAATATGGGAATGAAGCCCCTGAGAAATATACATTTAATGGAGAGGGCCGCATACTTGTTTCCATTTTCAGGGAACTAAACAAATGTGGTTCAGTATAAAGCCACCAATAAATCTCTCTGATGACTTATATTTATGTGGATGAGGGGTAAGGGTTGTGGCAATGACCTTGTGATGAACGCTGGTGTTCTTTGCTTTCTTTGTGGTATACAGTCCATGAATATGCATTTGGATCTACCTAAGTAGATACTTAAAGAGAATGTACCATCATGACAGATCGGATAGATCGGCGCCGGCGTAGGGAAGCCGGTGCCGCGGTCCATTTTTTGAACCGCAGCCCGGTTCCCGTGTACAGCGCTGTTCTATCCACGGGTACTGGTCCGCCCCCAGTGGGAGGAATCCCCCGCCCCCCTATGGCATGGCGTCCATTGATTCTAACGGAGCCGCTTCATAGAGGGGTGGGGATTCCTCCCACTGGGGGCGGGCCGAGCCGCCTCCAGTGCTTCGGCCCCGGCTTAATACCCGTGGATAGAACAGCATCGGTAACCAGGTTGCGGTTCAAAAAATGGACCACGCCACTGGCTTCCCGGCGCCGATCTATCCGTGGGTCGTGTTAAAGCGAATGTACTTGATGGTACATTCGCTTTAAGAAGGCCCCCAACTTTTCCAGTTAAAATATAGTTTGGGATATACTCGCCGTATATGACTCTTCCCTACGCACACCAAATAGAAATTAATAAAAAACATCAGAAGGGAGTGAGATCTGAGAGGCAGAGAATGAGGTACAGTAATACCAGTAGGATACAAGGGCGGCCAGACGGGTGAAATAGGTGTATTTTTCAGTGCACAGTGCCACTCTACTATATCTTTTTTTTCCATAACCCAGACACCTGTGTGGTGTGGCACCGGTTCTTGTGGTGCTCAACTGCCAGGATGATGTTATGTCGGTGGTTGGAATATAGCTTAACCAATGGTGGTATAGTCGGGACACCAGTGCTAACTCTGCACACAGGTATGGTGTTGTACCTGCTTTTAGTGTTTTGTGGCTGGCTATATTGATCCCTAATGGTCGGTGACCTGCCGGGTTGTGATGGGTCCCTTGGGCTCTTATCACGGTGATCCAGAGTGGGAAGATGACCCACCAGGACTGTCGGTACTGCCACCCACAGAAAGGGGAAAATGACCCAAGGATGATGTAGCCTGTGTGTATCGGTGCTGGTGCAATTGGTGCTGGTGCAGTAGGATAAATGAAGTGATCTTTACTGAAAGTTTCTTACAATACAGGATAGTAGGGTAACGAGTGACTCCTGAGATACAGACGTGTGTTCACTGAATCTGTGCTGAGAGATGCTGAAGTGCTGAGGTAGAATAGCAGTACTGGTTCAGTTCAGCCTTGAGTAGAATAGAAGAGTTCAGAAGAGTGTAGAGGAGTTTGTCGGGAGAGCCCCAACCCATTGTAGTAATGTCGTGAATGTCACTAAAACCACTTCTGCTCTGCAGTGTTGGATTAACCGTCCTACGAGGGTGACACAAGCCCCAGCCTTGGTTACCTGAGTTAAGCTGAGTGTCCGAAGTTATTCTGTGTCACCTGCGCTGAGAGATAGAGTACGCAGAACTTGGTTAAGGTTGCTTTGCTCTATCTGGGTCAGTTCCTCTGTCTTAGGATACCACCCTGCACCTTAAAGAGAGGTTCTCGGCGTGGGCTGGGGTGATCTCTGACTTGTCCTCCCTTTTAGCTGTTTAAAACTGCATAGTGTCTGTGGGTATAGCTTGTAAAAAGAAGGTCTCTGCGTTCTCCATACACATACACGTGTGCCTATCCATTATCACAGCTGGTCTGTCCCGGACAGGGAACCTGACAGAGCCAGGCCCTGGCTAAGTTCAGCAGGGATGCCTGATCTGTCCTACTTCTTTAGAGAATCAGAGGGAAACTAAGGGGCGCTACACTTCCTCTCCCCAAGTGACTACTTCCAACAGGGTGTGTAAAAGTCCCTGTGAGTGGTGGAAAAGAAAGTATGTAAAGAAAGAAGAATACAGATAGGTAGAGGGAAAAGAACATCTCTCATTGGTGCACAGAATCACACAACAAGACAGTAACCCAATAGTGATTACAGCTGTGCAATACATACAGAGTGATGCATAATGACATCTAGTGGTGAAACTTACATACACCTTCACCACTTTACTTTAGAGTACAAGGTTTTTCCAACAGGTGTTCAGACTAGAAACACCCGTGGTTCGACACCACACCTGCAGCTTGCTCTGCCCTTCATCCGGTCGCCCCATAAGGTGGGGATGAGGCTGTTTTTGAGCTCCCCCCACCGTATGCAGCGACCATAGATTCTCCAGACAACCCCTGACTTTTGAGAAGATTTTCCTGGGTTAAAAAGTAGTCTTATACGCAGGAAGGTACAGTAATATACTTTACAGTTTATATTAATTCCATGGTTTAGTGACCCTACTGGCTTTTTTGTCAGCATTGAAGATGCTTACATTGACAGGATCGTAGGTGAATAACACAACCTTTTTCCCACCATTCATTGAAAAGTGTTTTTTTCCCCATTCTTCTTGGGCTCAGTGGCTGGATGTTTGGTACGGTAGATGCATTCTTTCCTCTATTATCGTCTATTATCGTATCATCTTTGACCATCTAAACAGGTGTTAAATAAACTCTACAACTACAAATACAGTATTTTCCTGTGTATAAGACTACTTTTTAACCCAGAAAAATCTTGTGAAAAGTCAGGGGTCGTTTTATACACTGGGTGATGAAAAACTTTGGAACCGGACCGGAGAATCTGCGGTCGCCGTATATGGTGGGGGGAGCTCAAAAACAGATGCATCTCCGCCATAAGAGGCGACCGTATTAAGGGCAGCGCAAGCCGCAGGTGTCTGGGTTATGGAAAAAAGAGATACGGTAGAGTGGCGCTGTGCCCAGAAACCCCCCCCCTTTTTCACCCGTCTGGCCGCCCTTGTATCCTACTGGTACAACTGTACCTGCTTCTCTGCCTCTCAGATCCCGCTGCTGTCTGATGTTTTTTTTATTAATTTGTATTTGGTGTGCTTTGGAAGAGGGGTAGTATACAGAGAGTATATGCCAAACTCTATATTTTAACTGGAAAAGTTAGGGATCATCTTATACGCTGAAAAATGCAGTATATTCCATTCTGAAAATTCTGAAGTCATAGGAACTGACTGCACATCAATAGGATTAGAGATGAACAAATCGCTCATTTAAATGAAGTGAAGCACTTCGTTTGATCTGCGCTCCACGCTTCAAGCCTTAGGGCCCTATTCCACCGGACGATTATCGTTCAGATAATCGTTAAATCGTTCGTATCTAAACGATAATCGTTCGGTTGAAATGCAGTTAACGATTAACGACCGAACGAAAAATCGTTGATCGCATTATAATGCCCCTATTCCACGAGTCGTTTGGAGTAGCAAACGAGCGCTATTAGCGCTCGTTTGCTCCTCGTTCCCCGCTCGCTGACGCCGCTATTTAACGCGGCTGCAGCGAGCGGGTGAGTGCGGGAGGGGGCGGCAGGGAGCTGCGGGGGGCTGCCCGGGGGATCACTGATCGTCCGGGCAGCCCATAGGATATAGCAGCGTCTGCGCTATATGCTCCTATTCAACGGAGCGACGGCAGCAGATCGCTGCTATATCAGTCGCTTGTTTTTCAACATGTTGAAAAACAAGCGACTGCAACGATCAGCCGACATGAACGATGTCGGCTGATCGTTGCACTCTATTCCACGGGACAAATATCGTTCGTAGCGGCCGATATCGGCCGAATACGAACGATATTGCTCCTTTAAACGACCCGTGGAATAGGGGCTTAAGACCTGGACCTATTTTTATCGTTGCTCGTTCGCAAAACGTTTGCAAATCGTTCGCATTGAATAAGACATCGCTCGGTCGTTTGGAATAGATACGAACGCAATAACGCGAATAAATAGCGAAAAAAAAACCGATCGTAATTACGATCATAAGTAACGATTATCATTCCATGGAAATGAGTGAACGTTTTCAGGTCTTTCGCAATAGCGGTCATTTGAGATCGTTAATCGTTAACGATTATGTAAACGATAATCGTCTGGTGGAATAGGGCCCTTAGTGGCAGGCGGCAGGGTAGAGAGAGCGTGCTGAATGTCCTCAATTATCTGCATAATCTTGGGGTCCCGGCCGAACACCCATTGTGGCAGAAGCGGGGAGTCACGCCCAGGAGACCGCCATAGGCCCAGAGATATAGGGCCCTTAATGAAAGTCTTTCCCCCGGGTTCAGGGTCTGGGGGCACCGGTGAGGGCTCGTCTAGGATCTGGTCGTCCTCAGAGGAGGGGGATGGTCCAGTAGAGAAGGTAAACTTGGAGAAGCCGGAGTGGTTGGGACTCGGGGAGCCACTGAGGTCAGACGAGGTCTCCTCACCTACGCCAACGGAGTTCGGAGTACAGGCCCGGCTGCAGTCCCCGTCTTCGGATCAGGAGGATCCCCAGCTGCTGTCGCTGTCAGACGGGACCGGAGCTAGCAGACACGCTGGATCGAGTGCTGGCATGGAGACTGGTAGTTCCGGTAGCACAAGAACAGCTGCTACAGGAACGCGCTCCTCACAGGTCGCCATCTTGCTGCGCACTGGTGGGCCTTTGAGGGAAAGGGAGGAGGAGCATAGAGGCTGGGGATCCAGCCTGACAATCTGCCCAGCAACAGTGAAGTCATCAGGCTGGAGTAGCCAATCAGTGAGGCCAGCAGCAAAGTCTATGGTGCCTGGCGGTTCCCGCGCTTTGGCGGCACGGCATTTAACCCCCTCCTCTCTGGGGCAAGGCACAACAACTAATTCCAAGGCAGTAGGCCCCAATAAAGAACAGTAAACATCCTCCACACTGACGGGGGCACTGGGGGCATCCATGAATCCCATGGCGACATAATGAATTGTCCACTTTAGGCACACCACTCTGAACAGAGTCTTTCTGGGAGTTGTAGTACAGTTCTAGGGGTACTGAGAGTTGGCACAACGTAGTATCTATCCTGTTCGTGACGCCAAAGTTTGCCCTGGGGCTTCCCACTGAGGGTAGCAGTAGTCGGGAACACCCGGGTAGCCAGTTGTCTGTTGTTAGGTCACGGTATTGGCACAAGGGGGCTGACTAACCCACAGGGTCCTGACCATGCGGGGCCCGAGCAATTGTTTGTTGCTCCTAGTCAAGGCACCAATAACTAGACCAATGCCAGGGTTCAGAAAGAACGGTAGTTGTGCGTTTATTATAACGGTAGTAGTCAATGGCAACAGTCTCTCTGGATGCAACCAGGATGGAGGCAAACTTGAGTATAACTGAGAAATGGGTGATGCTGCAATAGGCTGTGATGATATCGTTACTTTGAGCGAGAGGAAACTGGATGATGGGAGTAGTAGTCCCGGAGAATGATACTGAGCGGAATAGACTGAAGTGAATACTTGCTGTTGATGAGAATGGATGATGAGAGGAGTAGTGGCTGATCTTTAGTGAGTATGAGAATCTTGAGAATTTGGAAGGTCCCGACTGGACCGGAATACTTCTGGACAGCACTGAAGCGGGTACCGCGGGGTTGCAGCCTTCTCCCTAAGGAGCAGCAGAGCACACGTCCTTTTCCCCTGAAGGTGGAAAGAAGGTCTGAGGTAGACAGGAAGTGACTAAACTAACCCCAGCCAAAGCTCGACGGCTATTGGGGTTACCATGGCAGCCGGGGAAGTCACGTGACACCAAGCCAATTGCATCAACACACCATTGAATACCAGGTAAATGAATATGCATAGTAAAATAGGAGAAGTACCACACTTGAACACTGAGGGGGTGACATAACATAACCAGTTTGCAGTGGCATTACCTTTTCCAGAACAGGAACAATCAGAATACAGGTGCAGACATACAGATAAGAGCAAATCTTCTGTTCTGGGACACTGCAACTGCGTATATTACCTAGGTGTATAATACTGGTATATTGTATGTAACATATTTTTTTGTGCGTGTGTGTCACACTAAGAGACTACAAGGACTTTTGGTCTGTTTGTTAGCTAGTTGGTATCAGTATACTGTATAATACTAGTATATTTTTGGTGTCACACTGTGAGATTAAAAGACTTTTAGGTGTTTGTTGGCTAATTTCCATACTTACCTAGTAAAACTAAGCTGTACACTATCTCTGTCCCTGCTCAAGCAGCTTTCCCTCTCAGCTAACAGAACACAAATGAATGGAGCATCAGGTGACCTGGGTCTATAGTCACTTAGGTCACCTGAGGCAGCCGACCAATCACGTCTAGACCAGCAGCAAACATGGCTGCAGCATAGCAGGATGTGTCTGCATGTTTATTGGCTTATTTAAGCCCCAAAGATGCTGGGAGGAGACCTGCTATTTTACACAAGTACCACACAGTACTTGTTAAGAGTATCTGGTACTTTCGAGCACCCCGATACTTGAGCAAATAGTATACTCAAATTAGTATTCTTGCTCATCTCTATTTATTATCCATTAAAGTCAATGGTAATTACAGAAAGTACGTGGGAATGAACCCAAGTTGGACACCCAGCAATCAGACATTTATGGCAAACCCCTTAAAATCCCATCAATATCTTGTAAAACTGTTTTTATTAGTTTTTCACATTTACCAATATAAAAGCATAACAAACATTTTTAAGTAAATAAATTCACAGCATAGGATTCCAGGTCTAATCACGAAATAAACAATCATGTTGTGTATAATTATGGTGGTCGACTGAACGCTATCCAGCAATGATGTAATAAAGCTTTCCCAGACAGAAAAGAATCCCTCCACCCTATGTTCCTTCAGTATTACCCCCTCCATCGATTGCATGCAAAATATATACAGAAATTTTTCCAGAAAAAGTTTGTGTGTCGGTGGTTGAGCCGATAGAATTGCTTTGCGAGCTGCTGCGGACAACAGATGGAAGAGCTTCTTCCATTCCCAATCACATTTAAACTATTTATAGTCTATCCACCTGAGTATTCCCCATTGGGCATAGTAGGGCACAAAGTTCACTAGGTCATTTTGGTTAAGTCATTAGGATGCAGACCACGTGACAGCTACGGGGCCTGTGCAGCAAACGTGGTCTGCTTCCATGGTGGCTACGGCTCACAGCACCCACTGGCAGGGCTCCCTACCTTACCAGTCTCTCTTGTGGCCCGAAACAGCATTGCACCTCCAGCCACAAGACCCTCTTCTTGGTATACACATTCACATGACTCAGTGGCTGGTCCCTTATTGTTCCGTTCTGCCAGGTCCCTAGCAAACTAATGACATCACTCGGGCGCCGGAACTCTGAAGAACGGCCGCCAGGTCTTTTAGGTATGTCCATCGCACAGGGGAGAGGGGCTGGGAGTTTGGTTGAGCCCACATAGGATTCATGGGGCCCGGTACAGTTTCTTGCTATGGGGCCCCATGAATCCTAACTACACCCCTGTCCACGGTTTTCCAAAATTTTTGAATGATTGGGCAGATCCCATAAATATCTATAAAACTGGCACTGGATGTGTAATGGAAAACAGCTGGAGGTTCCATGTAGGGGTGCTCAGTACTATACAGTTTAGGATTTCTCCTTGAAAAGTTTTCAATCCTCACTCACTTTGTTGGTTTCATTTACATCCGTCTTTCCTTTCTCAGCTCCCGTGTGTTTTTGGATTAATCATTGCCAGGGCAGAGTTTACTTAACGCATTGGCTGGGAATTCTGCCCCAGGCCTTGACATTGCTGAAAACTTACACTTGGGTTTCTCTTCACTGAAGTCTGTCCTCGATCCTTCCCGACCAATCAGCTGAATCACCCCCCGGTGCAAACAAAGATCAGTTTGTTAAGTTGGGAGAAAATTTCTGAAGAAAATTAATATGTGGCATTTTCTTCAAGGTCGGGTGAAGGAGGATGGAATGCTAGCGTTAATGTATACAAAAGGATACAGTGGTTTACAACGGCCCAAGCTGGAAATAAATGTATGTAAATTACACTTCAACATATTATCCGCTATGCACTTCAGTAATGTAATACAATACAAACCATAATGGAATTTTCAGTTTCAGTATACAAGGGGTTACTTCATCCATCCAGCCCCTGCCTCAGGGTAAAAAAAGAGGTGAATAATGGCCCAGGAGAGGGGGTGGGTGGCGGGAATCTCGGGACTAATAACATGCATGCACTCACTTCTGCAGACTCAGCAGACCTTTGACAGAAGAGGGAATTATTACAGAGAGTAGCAGCACCTGACCCACACGTTACACGCTACCAATGCCAATAGCTTTACCTAGTGAAAATAACAAGCAACCACATTCCTAAAGGAAAAAAAAGCAAATAAAACTCACATCTAAACTTAGTAAGTAAAGAGGACAGAGTCCAACTGGTTTTATGCAGGTCACAGCCACTAGAACACTGTCAGACGCACAATCAGTGCCGGACTAGCCCACCGGAGGATCGGAGGATCCTCTGGTGGGCCCCCAGCTTTAGAACCTGTACAAACACTGACTGACATGTTGTTTCTTACGGGTTCTTCATTGGTGGGCCCCTAGGATCATTTCCTCTGGTGGGCCCCAGATACCCCAGTCCGACACTGCGTAGCATGCCGTCCCCATGTGTTTGTTGCTCTGATTTCTTAGAAATTTGAAAAACAGAATGCCTCTGACTTATGCTGCGTTTACACAGAGTGATAATTTGCCCAATTGGTCGTTTAACGATTTTGAAGCAACAATTTGGTTTTTATAACGATCAGCGTTTAGACGAATAAATCGTTAGAAAAATCGTTATTGCAATCCTTTTTAAGATCGCTTAAGCCCATCTCACTCATAGGTTGAATCTTTGAAAGACTGTTTACATGAAGCGATCTGCGAATTTTTAGCGAACGTCCGACGACGATTTGAGAACACGTTGAAAGATCACAATGAACGATTTCTTGCTCGTCGCTTGATCGTTTGCTGTTTTAACATGAGCCAATTATCGCTCAAATGCGATCGTTATTGCGAAAATTCGAACGATAATCGTTCCGTGTAAACGCACCATTAGGGTCCTATTAGATGAAGCGATCTTTAACGATTAATGATTGCAAACGAGATTGTTTATCGTTAACCTGAAATCGTTCACCATCTCATGGTCCTTTTACACGGAGCGATTATCGTTTGAATTTTCATGATAACAATCGTATTTGAGCGATAATCGGCTTGTGTAAGCACAGCAAATGATCAAGCGACGAGCAAGAAATCGTGCATTGTGATCTTTCATGTTCTCAAATCGTTGTTGGTCGTTCGCTGAAAAATTCGCAGATCGCTTAATGTAAACAGTCTTTCACAGATTGACCCTAATGTGTGAGATGGGCTTAAGTGATCTTAAAACGAGCGCAGTAACGATTTTTTCCAAACGATTTATCTCCTCGTCTAAACGGTGATCATTATAAAAATAAAATTGGTGCCTCAAAATTGTTAAACAAACGATTGGGTGAATTATCGCTCGGTGTAAAAGGACCATTACACAGAACGATAGTCGTTAGTTATGATGGTTACTATGATCGTTTACTCCCTCTGATCCCAGCAAATAAAGGAACATTGTGGAATTACAGCAAACGATTAGTGAACGACTGCGGAATTACAGCAAAAGATTAGTGCATTGACACAAAACGATTATCGTTAAAATTCCAACGTTATAACGATAATTCACACGATAATTGTCCCATTAATATAAAAGGACATATATGTGGGATCTCTGCATAGGAGACACAAGGCTCATGAGGGTAATTTAGTCTCAGACTCGATAAGTGATGGGTTTAGTGTAGGAGGATGCCTGACTGTCAAGCTGGGCCATTCGTTCAACCAAAAGGAATTCTGATTAATTTGGCATACACTGCTTATCTGACTTTTTCAGTTTGAACAGGTCATGATGGATAAATCCTATGGAGCGGAAAATAACAAAACTGCCTAGAGCAAATTTTAAGGAAGAACCCCGACGCTGAGACATGAAGCCCCTTGCGTAATCTGACACCATCGAAAGGTACCTGGTTAGGAAACTATCTTCCTTTGTTAAAGAAGTTGTCACAAAAAAACCCAAAAACTTGTACTCCAGCACCTTAAAGGGAGTCCAATGAGGAAACAAGGGCAGAACTTCAAGTTAGGTAGCATTAACCTATTCTGTACCAAAGATTTGTGTTCAAGATTACTTCCTGATCAAGATCAGTTTAGATTCTGCAGTTACATTCTTAGGCTGGGTTCACACTACGTATATTTCAGTCAGTATTGTGGTCCTCAACCAAAAAGTGGATGGCCGCCATATAACAGTAAATAACTGCCATTATTTCAATATAACAGCCGTTGTTTTAAAATAACAGCAAATATTTGCCACTAAATGGCGGCCATCCACTCAATTTCAACATTGTGTGAACAGAGCCTTTCTGTGTTTTTAATCCACTCCTGGTTTTGGTTGCAATATGAGGACCACAATACTGACTGAAATATACGTAGTGTGAACCAAGTCTTATAATGGCATCCCCTGGTGTTCTTTTGATTACCTCTTAGGGCCCTATTACACGGAACGATAATCGGCCAAATCAGCCCTATCCGGCCGATTATCGTTCCATGTAATAAAAACAACGATAAGCCGATGACAATGATCATTGGCTGATCGTTGATTTAGGTTTGGACCTATAATTGTCGGGCACCAACCGCACCGACCCACGTGCAACAGCGGTGCGCGGCCGGCGGCTGACGATTTGCAAAGTGCCGCAGCCAGTGATTGGCTGAGCTGTTCTGAAGCTGCAGCGCACGGGACCCGGGGAGAAGCGGACCGCAAGAGGAGCCCTGGACCATGGATAGGTAATGTATGCCATTTAAAGCAAGGGCTGCAAGGACATCTTTAACGATGTCCATGCAGTCCTTGCTAAACGATTATCAGGCCATGTTATAGGCTCAGTAAACGAGCACTGATCTAGCAGATCGACGCTCGTTTACAGATATTGTAGAGAGCTTCGGGTACCTCCGGCGCAGACGGTGTGCATCACACTGCCTGCGACAGGAACGTGACGGGAGAGGCGCAGCTAGGCGGGAACAGGTCACAGGTGAGTTGTATTGTTTGTTTTTTTATTGTTCAACTTCAGTTAACACCTGCCTGACCGCATGAGGGCTCCAGCTAGTAAACCCTGCTGTGGTCAGGCAGGGGTTAACATTTTTCGCCGTATAAGGCGAATCCCTGAAAATCTTTTTAAAAGTCAGGGGTCATCTTACGGTATGTGATCAGCCAACTAACCGATCGCTGACACATTTTTACAGAACCTGGTTATCTGCTGAAGAAGCGTTTCTGTACTCTAAAAAAATAAAGCATCCATTTTGATCATTTTTTTATAATGGAAATCAATGGAAAAATGGATCAAAACAGATTGCACACAATTGCATCCGTTTTTCTATCCGTTTTTTGCAAAAATGGATGAAAAAAACGGACTGCAAAAACGTGTGAACCCAGCCTTAGTCTTCTAACCTGCTGATAGTTTCCCTTTAAGAAATCCAAGTGTCAGACTCAGATTTCCTCCCGGGAAACTCACATTGGATTTTATTGTGATGTGTGAACATGCCCTCATATGTCAAGAGGAGAATGTTTTCTCATTGTTTAGCTGAAGTAGGGTCATGAATGGCAGCAATCATGGGAAATCAATTTTCTCATGTTTTCATACAGCACCAAAGTCAAGTGGGGACCATTCAGGGTCTGAAGCTGCGCGGGAATGAAAGTCGGCATTATTCTCGAGGTATTTTCCGGGTGACTGAAATAAGTGGTTTAGAAACTGCTTCATAGTGATTAAATAAGGGCTGGTTATAATCAGCCTATAATGGTCTAATATAAAATCAGCACAAAGAAAATGGTTAAAAACTATAAAATATACATAATATAGACACAGGATAGTGAGAAATAGGTAAGGACGTGACAAAAAGATCCTTAGGTATAAACATTATGGGGGAGATTTATCAAACATGATGTAAAGTGAAACTGGCTCAGTTGCCCCTAGCAACCAATCAGATTCCACCTTTCATTTTCCAAAGAGTCTGTGAGGAATGAAAGGTGGAATCTGATTGGTTGCTAGAGGCAACAGAGCCAGTTTCACTTTACACCATGTTTGATAAATCTCCCCCTATGGCTACATTTACCCGTTACGTAGTTTTGATCCGCAATTACAGACAAATTTAGGGCCCATTGGTTTCTATTGCGCTGTTCACACCTCCTGTATATTTACAGATCAGCAATGCGCAAAAATTACTGACACGCTCTAGTACAGACTGCAATCGCAGCACAGATTGTCCCATAAAAGTCCATGGGAGCGTCTGTTATATTTGCAGATCCGTAATTTTTACAGATGAAACGTCGATAATGTCCACAAATCCGCAGAAAATAAGGACGAGTAATCAGTTTAAACCATTCCCACTTATTTAGCTATCACCTTCAACCATTTTTTGCTGATCCGCCAAGAATATGGATTACAGATGCAATAGTGATGAATTGTTTGCAGATTGCGGATGAAGATTGTAGACATCATGTACTGAACGTGTGAATGTGGCTCTAGTCTGACACGTGTATCACATTACCGCACAACAGAAATCCAGTACAAAAACAGAAAATGCACAAAAATGATGTAAATTCTATAACGCTTCTACAGCACAAGGAAGCAATGAGCTATTCGTAATACTAAGCCCCATGTGGCATTATGTCCAGGTGATAGGAATAACAGGAACACTACCTTAGACACATGGGATGAGTTTTGCATGAACTTTGAATTGTGATTTTCTGGTATCCTAGGATATTAAAGGGAATCTTTCACTAGGTTTATTCCACCTTAAATGAGGGCAGCGCGCTAGTGGCAGAAAAGCTGAACAGATAGGTGTATTACTTACATCATTCTTTTCAGCTGTTCTCCAAATATGCAGGAGAATGGGATTCGTGCTGCACCAACCCCCCGCCCTCCAGCTGCTGATTGACAATTGACTGCCAATATCCTTCCATGGATAGATAACTGCCAAACAGCAGCTGGTGGTCAAAGTTTGCAGCTGCTCATGAATATTCAGGACTACTGATCGGACGCACACTAACAGAGAGAACTACTTATTGTAGTTGTTGTTCATTTATTATTGTTATGTTATTCAGGAGGATACCCCTGGATCAGCTGCACAGAACAATGTAAGTGATACATCATTCTGTTCAGCTTCTCTGTCACTAGTTTATGCTACCCTTAGATAGGACACCATAAACCTACTGACAGAGTCTTTTTTTTTAAATTATCATTGCCTTCATGTATTGCCATGTAGGCAATACAGTAGCAGCACACGCCGGGCAAGTTCAATCAATGTATATTGATCTTCTCCTTGAATTAGATGATATCTAATGAATTGCAACCTACATCACCATTCTGCACCATTGTGTGAATCTACTTAATCCATTATGTATGTTCAGTGTGTGGTGAGCCCCTGGAGGATGTTATAGCGGTGGGACGGCCAGTCTCTTGCCAGATGGAAGTGTGACGCCACTCTGGTGGTGGATGGCCGAGATACAGCCGGACTTTAAGGTTTTGTCACGTGACGCCAGTGCCTAGTGGGCACACAGGTGTGATGGCGCGCCTGCTTTTAGTGTATAAGGCCGGTTGTACCCTTTTCCCCTGTGGTCGGTGTCCTGTCGGGTTGCTCCCGGGCCCCTTGGGATAGTGTAGTCACAGGTGGTCAGAGCGGTGTAATGACTCTCCTGAATAGTGGTAGGACCCGCCACCCACAGATAGGGGAAATGTCCCAAGGTTGCGGTGTATATGCTGTGCAGGTGGTAGTGAATAATCACAGACTCTGTGGATAGCATTGACTTGATTTACTGTTGGCAAATGTGCAACAGGTGATACAGATGAGCTCAGATATACACTTTATACAGTTCCAATAAATACTTGAACATGGAACCACCAGATATGTGTGATAAGTGATAATAGAGTTGGTAGAGTTGTACTGAGGTAGGGTAGTAGAGAGGAGGGTGCCGTGAGTCTCAATCCAAGTAGTATGTGCTCTGCTGGGAGGTTGGAGTAGAGAGAATACTTTTAGAAGTAAAAGAATGAGAAAAACCTGTGTCTGTGTATTGACCTTTCTACAGTCTTCACACCACCTTACGCCCACTAGCGTTGGCTGAACCGTACTAATAGGTGACACAGGACCCAGACCTTGTTACTTGGGATGAGCAGAGTGCTGAGGGTTCCCTGGCTGACACTCGCGCTGCGAGATGGAAATCATAGACTTTACAGTAACTTTGCTCCACCCGGATCAGTTCCTAGCTCTTTGGCTCTTTAGTGGATACTGCCCTGCACTGTTGTTTCTCCTAGTCCTCGGCGTGAGTTGAGATGATCTGTTGGCTAGTCCTCTCCTGAGGGGTTTAACACTGCATCATGCAGGGTTTAAGCACTGAAGAGGAAGTTTGTAAGAGAGCACTGTCCTGCATCCTACCCATGCAGGGCACTGACTAAGACTACTACTACTCTTCTTTACAGAGGCACCTGGCAGAGGGCCAGGGCCCAGGTAGGACCAATGTGGAGAGCTATCTGGTCTGCGTCCTTCCTCCACATAATCTCGTCTTAGACTCCTCCTTCACCCAAGGGACTAACTTCCTATCCAGCGTGTAAGGCGCGCTGTGGTTGGGTGGAAAGAGGGCAACAGAAAAGGTGATAGGACAGAAGAAAGTAAAGATCCTACTGGTTCTGGTACACATAAACACAATAACCCTTTGAGACACTTTAGCTGTGCAGCTTCCACACATCAATACATAACACAGTGACATCTAGTGGTCATCTCTTAATACTACTTTGGCTACAAGAAGACCACAAAAAATACAGACTTTTAGGAAGGGTGTGAACAACAGTAACACCCTTAGTGGGACACCACAAGTATTTTTTTTTTCTTCAAATTAATTAGTGCCAGAAAGTTATACAGATTTGTAATTCACTTCTAGTTAAAAATCTCACATCTTCCCATACTTATCAGCTGCTGTATGTCCTGCAGGAAGTAGTGTAGTCTTTCCATTCTGACACAGTGCTCTCTGCTGCCACCTCTGTCCATGTCAGGAGCTGTCCAGAGCAGGAGAGGTTTTCTATGGGTACTGCTTTAATATTTTTTATTTTCTAGCTCAACTCCCACACTAGAATAAGCAATACAGGCCCTTATACAAGAAGATAGCTAGCCAGCATTCAATAGATTGCATGGCTGCACAGCACACATCTCTCCTATATCCCAGTACTGGAGGTATATAAATAAATGGCACTTACAGTCCTCTTTCTGCATACTGCACTGAACGTTACTAGTAATGTAATCCTCTTCTTTTCTACACTGTGGTTTATTTCTATATTACATTGCCTTGTATCTGTCTCCATTATGGAAACCCTTCACAGAAATCTGTAGGAGAAGGCTATATCCACAGCAGACGAAACCACAGTAAATGAATCCGCAGCAGCTGCATGACAGTCAGAATACATGCACAGAACTCGCGTTGTCTCAGATGTGGTTTCTTCAGGCTTTTTGAGGTCATTTTTAAAAATGTAGGTCACGGCCTAGAGATACATGTATATACATCTATAGCGTATGTATGTGAGTGAGGGTCTTTAATATGTGGGGGGGGGGGGGGCTCTCTTTGAACAAGCAGATGTTCAGGCCACAGCAAGGAGGTCTTTGTGATGTATCGGTTTGGTATGTTGTGGTAAAGCCAATCTAAATACATACATGTACATTTATTTATGTCTACAGAATATCAATAGCACGCTGAGGGATCTGCTGGACCCAATGCTGCATATGGCTCTTGTAATAGCAGAAGCTTCCCAATGCCAATAGGACCTCGCGTTTCAGTAAACTATAAAAAAAATACTGGTTATTGTCCAAAAGTCTGTCAAAAAGACTAGTTTTTTATATACATAAATATAACCAATGGTTTAGCTTAGCCTATGCATCACTGGAAAACCATATGAGTAAAACTATCTGGATATTGACCATTTCTGCATGTTATACTGACTGTATAACACTGCCACCTGCTGGTTAATATGGTGAAGTAACATGCTGAATTCAGTGAACTGTGGTCAAGGTATTAAAAGAGGTTGTCCACCGATTTAAAGGGGTATGTACACCTCATATAGTTATCCCCCATCTATAGGACAGAAGATAAAATATTGATAAGTGGGGGTCTGACTGCTGGGACCCCCACAATCTTTAGAACAAAGAGAAATTGCGCCCTAGAACGAATAGAGTGTAACCCTTTGTTCTCTGGATCAGTTAGACTCCTGTTAATCAGTATGCTATCCTCAATCCTGTGGATGGGGGATAACTATATGACATTGTAAAATCCCTCTAAAACATACCTGTCAGCAGGAAAACAGGGGAGGATATAGTAGCTGGACATGTCATCTTTATCTGCAAGATATAAGGCTTTCTGGGCTCTTCTCATTCTGGAAATGCCCCCTGGGATAAAAAAAATGATGTCTAGCCTTATTTAGCCACTGGTTAATTTACACTTGTTTCCCTGCCGCTTTTATAATACACCCTAATAAGAAGCAGCATGGAGGACATTATAAGGTAGTAGTCAACACTTTAAGCAGTAAATTAAGCAAAGTGAAATCTTATGTTGTCTCTTTGCTGTTGCTCAATCTCTCTGAACTCACTTTTATCTTCCCATCTACCTTCTCTCACCATAGACAACCTAGGGCAACATGTAACTGATCAATCAGTGAGTTGTCAGTCCATCTTGTAAATACAGGATGAAATTGGGCATTTAAAAAAAAAAATCAACTTTTTTTAATTAAGGAAAAGAGATTAATAAGAGGAGAAAGAACCATTTTTCACTGATAATGTTTATTTCTTATATTCACCATTACTATTGACTTATGCAAAGTTTGTTGAACTGACAGTGACCACTTAAAGCGGTATTAAAACATAACTCAAAGATAGCTTTTTATATGTTGCTGCCCATGGTGAAACTATCAATTTCTTCCATACTTATTATCTATTCAGTCTCCTTCCCCCAGTTCTGAGCTGCTGCTTTCTGCTAAAGGCACAAAAATCTGTGTGTGAGCTTTTCACTCTGTCTCTCCCTTCTCTCCCCTTCCTTCTGAGGAGAGAGAGAAGATGACGCATCGATTTTTGTATCTTCAGCAGAAAGCAGCAGCTGAGAACTGGGGGAAGGAGACTGAATAAATAATAACAAGTATGTAATGAATTGTTAGTTTCACCATGAGCAGCAACATATCAAAGTTTTTTTTGAGTGGAATACCGCTTTAAAACTTCACCACGTTGCTGTAAGATTACAGCACTAATAAGTCTAAATTTAGATGTTGACCCGTCTCTATGGAGAAAAGTCAAATACCCAGGTATAGGATGGTTTTTAAATATATCTAGAGCTGTAGTATTACCAACTCGTCACTTATAAATCACAGACACAGATAAGACAGTGTATCAGGATTATAAGCCTGGATAAATGGCCATGTTTTATTATGGTAATCACATTTTATAGACAGATTATGGGGTGGTACTACTCATGCGCAGTGTATTCATAAGAAATGTAAACATTCATTACAGACGGGGTTCGAAGTCACAAGACACATACATGTCACACTCTGGTAGGCCAGTCCATATATGGTGGCAGTTTCCTGTACTGCGCAGTAAAGTTAGCACAATGTGTTATTTTCCATAAATTGTTTATAGATTGCTGGCTCTCTTCTCCTCGTGTATTGTAACTACAAATGATAACTTTCAAGGTGCTGTGCTCATTGACGTGCTGCCAGCATTCCTTTCCTTCTTCCAAACCATCTCTCTGTCACGCTCTGATCATCTCCTTATTCAGAGGGCAGTATACATAGGTGTAGTCTTATAGGTAGGGTGCAAGTAGGTAAAATAGCATGACCTGGCCTTATCAAGCACACAGATTATCCCATTCACATCAGTAAGTGCTCACAATCCTGACCCTGGTTTAGAGGCTGTCCTACATTAGACTCATTTTGGTAAGTATTAACCACTGCATACTGAGAGAGCACCCCATAAGATGTCTCGTTCTGCAGATGCTATGACCGGATCGTCTTACCATCATCAGTAGACTCTTGTCAGATCACTACCCTTGTTCACTTTTTCCTACCTTTGTGTCATCAACGTCAAGA
This sequence comes from Dendropsophus ebraccatus, assembly GCF_027789765.1. Classification (NCBI taxonomy): domain Eukaryota; kingdom Metazoa; phylum Chordata; class Amphibia; order Anura; family Hylidae; genus Dendropsophus; species Dendropsophus ebraccatus. The sequence continues at coordinate 23,511,116 of NC_091456.1, read as the reverse complement.
GACGACTGATCACTTTATATCTAGTATATCCCACCCCTTTGACAGGCGCCATTGTCTTCAATACTCTTGGCAGAGGTCTGATATTTGTTGTCCCGTCCTGCATTTGTTTTCAATGGGGGAGGGGGGCAGGTAAGCGACTCGGGGGATTATGTCAATGGAGAATTAAAGGGTCAGACACCTGACATCCAGATGATGGGGAGAGGTCAGAGGTCTCCATACACATATACATGGTTCAGCGGCGTCAAAATAATCAAATGTGTTTATTCAGCAGATTGCGGACTATGCAAAGCCAAAACTATCCCCACTCTTTACTAATGTAAATATGACTGGTACTTTTTGTTGGGATAGGACCATATAAGTAATATACAGAACATTTACTGTATAGATACTATAATAGAAATATACCAGACATTTACTGTATAGATACTACATAAAAAATATACTATACACATATTGATATTATATAGGGAACATAGAGGGCAAATATAATTACTTTACATAAAATAAACTATATATATATATATATACATATAGTGTGTGTGTGTATATATATATATATATACATATATATATATACAAGTGGTACCTTGGTTTAAGAGTAACTTGGTTTAAGAGCGTTTTGCAAGAAGAGCTCACAGTTTTTCAAAATTGTGACTTGGTTTAAGAGCATTGCTTTGGTTTAAGAGGTCCTGGTATTGGGTGGGAGGGCGAGTGGGGGAGGGGCATGGTCTGCATAGCGGGGTCTACAGCACAGTACTCTGACCCAGGAAGTCTCCCTCACCTTCCAATTTATAGCAGATCCCTTAAGGGTGGGACTTGCATCAGGGGACAGGACTGTGGGGTGATCTCTCCATAGCTGTAACCCCTCTCTCCCCGGACAGAGAGTGCTGCTATACTGTGTCCACATCTGCCCTGCTCATTCCTTCATGCTCCCTGCAGTCTCTGTCAGTCCTTGTCTTTCCCACCCTCTCCATTCCTGCTATAATGTTCCTGCTCTCACACTTAGCTATACACACTGCTGCTATAATGTGTTTGCACTCACACTCAGCTATACACACTGCTGCTATAATGTGCTTGCACTCATACTCAGCTATACACACTGCTGCTATAATGATTATAAAATGATTTTTGGGGTGTGGAACCAATTGTCAACATTTCAATAATTTCTTATGGGAAAATTTGCTTTGGTATAAGAGTGGATTTGGATTACAAGCACGGTCCCAAAACGAATTATGCTCGTAATCCAAGGCACCACTGTATATATACTTTCTTTCATGTAAAGTAATTATATTTCCCCTGTATGTTTCCTATACAATGTGGCTTTCCTGTAGATGTCATAAACCCTGTATATGTGTGTATATATATATATATATATATATATATATATATATATATATATATATATATATATAGGAAGAAACATACAGGGTATAAGTAGTATACAGGAAAGAAGGAAATTGGCAGCATAGAGGGCAAATATAATTACTTTTCATGAAAGAAAGTGTGTGTATATGTATGTATATATATATATATATATATATATATATATATATATATATTTTTTTTTTTTTTTTTTTAAAGAAACATACAGGGTATAAGTGGTATACAGGAAAGACACATGAGAATTATATAGAGGACAGTCCTATGGTATCATGGTCTCCTGCAGTCGGTCATATAATACCTCAGGAGGACTCCATCCTGTATACTTGCAGTCACCCAGCGGTTACATAACGAGTCATGCAGGAGATAGAGCCTTTCCAGGTTGTGACGTCACTAGCAGGCGACGCTCAGAGGATTCTGGAAGTGACAAGTGCGAAGTTCCCAGCAGCAGCAGCAGGAGGAGGAGATCGCTGTCATTGTCCCCGGCGGAGTGTGACTGCTGGAGGTCATCATGCCCCGCGGTAGCCGCAGCGTTCCTTCCCGTACGGCTCCCAGGTAAGAACTGCAGACACCAGACCTACAGTGTGAACAGTGCTAGAGAACTACAGGACAAGGTCACGTCATACCCTTGGGAGACATAGGTGACCGCTGGGGGTAACGTGTCTGCTGATGACTGACCTTACTGGGGCACATACACACCTCACTTAAGTCTCCTGATCTGCACATGCCTCTCAAAAATGTGTAACCTTTGACCCCCTAGTGACACTTTTTTACTATGAGACAATGTTTCTCGTGTGAAACCCGATTTATTGTATGTAATGAGATTTAGCTTCTGTTTCCTACAGTGATGACTGGCAGGTAAAACATATGTAGGTTACAGGGTGGCAAAACCTCACCAATATCACTCAGATCTCTGTAATCTCTGCATCCAGTAGGTCCCTGGGCACCCCAGTCTGATACAGTATAGGGGTACAGTACAAAATCTCTTCAGAAGACCACCTATATAAATGAGCACTGTCATTACCAATAAATCAGCGGGGGAGGGGATATACTACATATGTGCAGTTTACTTCATTTATTTTTTTGCCTGTTTTCTATATGAATTACAATGCTATACATTTGACCACTAGGTTGAGACTCTGTCGCTAAGGTCATTTAGTCTTTAGTAACAGCAGTAAAGAGACCAAATGCAGGAAGTGATGTCAGGTGCCCCTGCACTGATTGGCCCAGTGAAGATGAATGCTGATTGGCCAGCAGCCGTACATGCCCCTGTACACTTCTGTGGCTGACTAATCTAACTGATCTAAGGGTCCTATTCCACGGGCCAATAGGGGCCCGTTCAATAATGTAAACGAGCGCCGATCTGCTAGATCGGCGCTCGTTTACTGGGCCTATTCCACGGCCTGATTATCGTTTAGCGAGGGCTGCAGGGAAATAGTTACTGATGTCCTTGCAGCCCTTGTTTAAACACCATACATTACCTAAACATGTTGCAGGTCTTCTCCTGCGCTCCTTTTTCCTCCTGGTCCCGCACACAGCAGCAGCTTCAGAGCGGCCTGTCTGAGCTGACAGACCGCTCAGCCAATCACTGTTCGCGGCGGTCCTGGCCAGTGATTGGCTGAGCGGTCTGTCAGCTAAGACAGGCCGCTCTGAAGCTGCTGCTGCGCGCGGGACCGGGAGGAAGAAGGAGCGCAGGAGAAGACCTAGGTAGGCATAGTGCTTGTGAAAAAGTCGCTCGCCGGCCCCGCACCGATATTCCACGCAGCGATGCACGGTCGGTGCCCGATGATTTTAGGTTTGAACCTAAATAAACGATCAACCGATGACACGATTCGGCCGATTATCGCTCCTTGGAATAGGCCCCTAAAGCTAAGGTAATTTATAAACAAGTGAAATACAGGTACGTGAGGGGAGCAGTGGGGGGCAGTATATGTAACCGACAGCATACATAAGGCAATCATTCACTATAGATTTGCTGGGGGGGGGGGGGGGGTCTATGTGGCATGACAGGTACACTTTAAAAAAAGACTATCCCCTTGTCCAGAACAGATGTCTTGTGACCGATTTGTTTAGTTCCATCATATATTATACATAAGGGACGTTTATTTAAGAGGTCCACTTTCCATAGTAAAGCAGCTCTGACCTTCACACAGAGGTTTCACTGTATTTCACCAACAGGCAAGTTTCCTAATGTGAAACCCTATTTCCTTTCTATAATGGGCGTGAGACAGTGCCTAGCCCTATATTAGTCTCTTATTTTACTTTCTTCTCATATCGTGAATCCAGTCTTTTTCCCTAATAGGATCCAATCTCATTTTAGAAATTTATCAAACATAGTGTAAAGTGAAACTGGCTCAGTTGCCCCTCGCAACCAACCAGATTCCAATTTTCATTCCTCACAGACTCTTTGGAAAACGAAAGGAGGAATCTGATTGGTTGCTAGGGGCAACTGCGCCAGTTTCACTTTACACATGTTTGATAAGTCCCCCCCATACGACGTATTGCAATGTTTCTACAGCTGTGAAACCTCTGAGCTCACGTATACATCATAGCCCTGTGCAGCAATACACAATGCTCCACCAGATACTCTATATCCCAATATAATTCCCATGTAGTAACAATTACTTTATGGCCATGAGCCAACAACGTCTTTTCTTGGCCGCTTGACTGACATTGTTTGAACGGCCACAATTTTGCATCCAATAACATCAGTTTTTTCCCCAAGAAATAACGGACATTATTCTGAAATACCGGACATTATTTGGTCGCAGTTCAAAAAAAAAAATGGTCGTCAAACGGGCAAGAAAATATGTTGTGTGGTTGTGGCCTACTGGAGAATACCTCCCTGCATGCGTCAGCAGATGAAAAGTGCAGATCTGTACAGAAACTGAGAGAAGAAGACTCTATGTATGAATTTAATTCGTAATCCACATTGATTTGTCTTTCCATTTCTTCTGGCAGCCCTGCACCTTCTCATGCCCCGGCTCCGGCACATCCACCCCCTTCTGCTGTATCCACAGCTCCAGCCCCATCCCAGGGGCCCGGATTAATGGCCCAGATGGCTACTACAGCAGCTGGTGTGGCAGTGGGCTCAGCGGTCGGCCATGTCCTTGGTGGAGCTCTTACCGGTGCGTTTAGTGGTGGCAGCTCTGAGCCTGCAAAGCCGGCCGTACAGGTCAGTATTAACGTATCGCACATATGCAACTGATGGTTTGTTATGGGTTGACCAACTTAACATCTACCTACTTACCTGCTGGCCTCCCCCCCCCCCCCCCCCCCAGAGACCCGTTAGTGGCCTCTCTACCTGTCAATCGCCCCCCAACTGTGTGCTGATAGGCAGAGAGCCATGACTAGTGATAGGCAGCTCCCCGCCCAGATGACTAGTTACCGCCCCTCTGCCGGCGGAATAAAAGAACTTTTTCCCCTGGTTGCTGGTCACTTTGCGAAGCTATACTGTGCTGCAGGGAACCATATCAGCGTAATCGTGCTGATTGATTCCCTTTAAATCCCACAAATACACATGTAACGGATTTGCTGCAGAACGCCACAAGGAAATGTTCAGCGTGCAGATTCTGGTACCGATTTCTTCCACATTTTCTATGGATTCTGAAATGTAGAAAAAGACAAGATTTTGACTTTTATTGAAGTCAGCAGGACAAATGCACAGCATGGGGGAGATTTATCAAACATGGTGTAAAGTGATATAACGGACGCTCCCATGGACTTTTATGGGACAATCTGTGCCGCGATTACAGTCTGTACTAGAGCGTGTCAGTAATTTTTGCGCATTGCTGATCTGTAAATATACAGGAGGTGTGAACAGCGCAATAGAAACCAATGGGCCCTAAATTTGTCTGTAATTGCGGATCAAAACTACGTAACGGGTAAATGTAGCCATAGGGGGAGATTTATCAAACATGGTGTAAAGTGAAACTGGCTCTGTTGCCCCTAGCAACCAATCAGATTCCACTTTTCATTCCTCACAGACTCTTTGGAAAATGAAAGGTGGAATCTGATTGGTTGCTAGGGGCAACTGAGCAAGATTCACTTTACACCATGTTTGATAAATCCCCCCATAATGTCTCTAAAATCCGTCCCTCAGGTGAATTTCTAGTTGGAAATATCGGCAACACATGGGTGAGGTCAAAATCTCACCCAATATGCTACTACTGTATTCTGCTGCTGATTTTCCACCAACAAATCAGGACAGAAATCTGCAGCAAATCAGCTATGTAGGTCTTATAGGACAAACCATTCCGAGACAGCTGCTCTTACTTTAATTGAATGGTTTTATTTTTACCCTTCTGTTTGTTGCTGAAGAGCGGCACCAATTAAATCTACTTAAGGGGCACTCCGGTGACTTTTTTTTTCATTCAAATTAAAAAAATTTAATCAAAAATTCTTTCAAATCAATTGGTGTCAGAAAGTTATATAGTTTTGTAATTTACTACTATTTCAAAATCTCCAGTCTTCCAGTACTTATCAGCTGCTGTATGTCCTGCAGGAAGTGGCGTATTCTCTCGAGTCTGACACAGTGCTCTCTGCTGCCACCTCTGTCTTTGTCAAGAACTGTCCCGAGCAATAGCAAATCCCAATAGAAAACTTCTCCTGCTCTGGACAGTTCCTGACATGGACAGAGGTGGCAGCAGAGAGTGCTGTGTCACACAGGAAAGAATACACCACTTCCTGCAGCAGCTGATAAGTACTGTAACACTGGAGATTTTTAAATAGAAGAAAATTACAAATCTGAAAAAAAAAAAATCGCCAGACTTTATTTTTCCCTATGTTAAAATTGGGATCAAAAATTGCAAACAATTCCGTACAAACAGGACTACTACTACTTCTCAGGGGTCAGGACTGCAGACAGGTGAGTGATGTGAACCCCTCCAGTTCTGATAAATGGCTAGGAGGGCGTACATAGAGAGGAGATATTAGCTGGTGCATGTGTCACACAGAGTCAGTGTTCTTAGGATTCTCTCTGCTACGGTGGATTTAAAGGGATTTATCCTGTTCTTTAAACAGGCTGGTCATAAGCATTTTATTCAGTACTTATCATTGACTATTAGTTTAGCTCTATTTCTGATCCTTTCTATTTCTTTCCTGTAGGAGCCTCCAAAGCCCCCTGCTTTCACCCCCCAGCCTCAGTCACAGTATGGCCCCTGCCACTATGAAATGAAGCAGTTCTTGGACTGTGCTACCACACAGAGTGACCTGACACTGTGTGAGGGATTTAGTGAAGCATTAAAGCAGTGCAAATACAACTATGGTGAGTAGAAGGCAGATCCCTGAAAAATATAAAGCCCCCCCCCCCCAAAGTTATTCCTGCCAGGTGACACTCCACACAGATCATTACTCCATGTGACAACCACAATAGTAGCGGGAGGTCTCACTGACTGTCGGATAGATATCAGTGAATGTTTTCACATCAAGTGGTGTCAGAAAGATTTATAGATTACTTCTATAGAAAAATCACCAGTCTTCTAGTACTTATCAGCTGCTGTATGTCCTACAGAATGTGTGGCTTTATTTTCAGTCTGACACAGCACTCTCTGCTGCCACCTCTGTCCATGTCAGGAACTGTCCAGAGCAGGAGAGGTTTTCTATGAGGATTTGCTCCTGCTCTGGACAGTTCCTGACGTGGACAGAGGTGGCAGCAGAGAGCACTGTGTCAGACTGGAAATAATACACCACTTCCTGCAGGACATACGGCAACTGATACATACTGGAAGATTGGAGATTTTTTAAATAGAACTAATTAACATATCTGTTTAACTCTCTGACACTAATTGATTTGAAAACATTTTTTTTCTCTGAAGTTCCTATTTAAAGTGCATTACTATTAAAGTCTCCTCCCCCCTGCACTCGTTCATGTTCCTTGGTGTTGCAGGGATGGAGGAGGCTATGGTTTTGGTCTCAGTAGTTTAAGGGATTATTAGAATTTTTATAAACCTCTGACTTATCATAGTGACACGTCAGAAGTTGTGAGTTCCACATGTAGATTTCACCAGTCACTAAAAGACTTTGACTGGACATTCTCCTAATGTGTAACATGGAAGGTTAGGGGCTCTGTGCCATATTAAAGGGGTTATCCAGTGCTACAAAAAGATGGCCGCATTCTGCCAGAGACAGCATGACTCTTGTTTCCGGTTCAGGTGTGGTTTGCAATTAAGCTCCATTCACTTCAATGGAAATGAGTTACATAATCCCACCCAAACTGGAGACAAGAGAAGGGCTGTCCCTGGAAGTAAGTGGCCATTTTTGTGTAGCCCTGGATAACCCCTTTAAATCCCCTTTGTTTGCTTTTACGGGCATTGGTTATATTTAGAGATGAGCGAACCTCGAGCATGCTGGAATCCATCCGAACCCGAGCATTCGGCATTTGATTAGCGGTGGCTACTGAACTTGGATAAAGCCCTAAGGCTATGTGGAAAACATGGATATAGTCATTGGCTGTATCCATGTAACCGTAGAGCTTTATCCAACTTCAGCAGCCCCAGCTAATCAAATACCGAACGTTCGGGTTCGGATGGACTCGAACCCGAACCCGGTTCACTCATCTCTAGTTATATTACATTAACTATATTGTAACTGTGGTTTTCTGTCTTTTCAGGTGTCTCCTCCCTTTTGTGACATACTATGGTTGGCCAGCTGGACAGGCATACCTATTCTGGTTTTCTCATGTTGATATAATATCTTAAAGTAGAGTAATTAATAAATCTAGATATATTTATAATTAATCCTGTGTTGTCTTTTCTTATTTGACATGTTTAGCTATATCATATAGTTGCATAACCTCTCCATCTCCTTCCCTCTGTTCTGAGCCTTCTGCTTTCTGCTAAAGACACAAAACTGTGTAAAAACATGTAAGCTGCTCTCTCAATCTCCCCCTCCTCCCCTCCCTTCCAAGATGGATGATGTAAATAGTATCCCTGGCTGTTTCTGTACTGTTCCTGCTGTGATATCAGGAGGATTAGTCACAGTAAGGTCACAAGTAAAGGCTCTATTCCACCAACAGATCTGACGACAGATTATCTGCCAAAGATTTGAAGCCAAACCCAGGAACAGACTATAAACAGAGAACAGGTCATAAAGAAAAGACTGGATTTCTCCTCTTTTCAAATCCATTCCTGGGTTTGGCTTCAAATCTTTGGCAGATAATCTGTCGTCAGATCTGTTGGTGGAATAGGGCCTTTACTTTACCTTATATTAACTCTCCTTGCAGAAACAGCCTTCCAGCGGCTTGTTTACATTCATCTCTGAAGGGGGAGAGGGGCAGAGAGAATAGCTCACATGCAGTTTTCTTTGAATTCAGCAGAAAGCAGAAGCTCAGAACTAGGCGAAGGAGACAAAAAAGGCATGTATGAATTGTTAGTCTTCAGGAGGGAAGAGGGGGGGGGGGGGTGGAATATCCCTTTAATGTATGTAAAGGTTTTGATAGTGTTTCACCATTCCCTTCTTTTGTCCAGACTATACAGATTTAGTTCTTTAAATCTTTCCTGATGTTTTATTCTTTTAAAGGGAACCAATCACCCAGAAAATCAATGTAAAGACAAGGATATGTGCTGATAGATCACCCAGCACACTTCCCAAATATGCCCCTGTAACCTCTGTGCCCCCCTCAATTAGACAGTAATCTTACTTTGTTTAGGTCACGCGCTGTATGTAAATTTTTGCTAAGTAGTCCTGGTGGGCGTATGTAGTCCTGGTGGGCGTATGTAGTCACGGTCCGGGGGCGTATCTAGTCACGGTCCGGGGGCGTATGTAGTCACGGTCTGGGGCTGTAATCACGCCCAGAGGGGCGTGATTCGGAGGCTTGCGGTCCAGTGACGTTATCCGGCGGCTTGCGTTCCGCGTCGTGGCCGCGCTGACGTGTTCGGGAACCCGCGCATGCGCAGTACGTCAGCGTCGTCTCCCGCCGTACTGCGCATGCGCGGGTTCCCGAACACGTCGGCGCGGCCGCGACGCGGAACGCAAGCCGCCGGATGACGTCACTGGACCGCAAGCCTCCGAATCACGCCCCTCTGGGCGTGATTACAGCCCCAGACCGTGACTAGATACGCCCCAGGACCGTGACTAGATACGCCCCCGGACCGTGACTACATACGCCCACCAGGACTACATACGCCCACCAGGACTACTTAGCAAAAATTTACATACAGCGCGTGACCTGAACAAAGTAAGATTACTGTCTAATTGAGGGGGGCACAGAGGTTACAGGGGCATATTTGGGAAGTGTGCTGGGTGATCTATCAGCACATATCCTTGTCTTTACATTGATTTTCTGGGTGATTGGTTCCCTTTAAAGCATGCCTATCAAAAAAAATAAAATAAATAAAAAACTGATATGTCACAGTGATGGGAGAGAACGCACTGAGCAGGGTTGCAGTCTGAACGATTAGACCAGACCAATAAGTCTCTATGAGTAGAGCTCTATACAGCAGGATCACAATCTCCCTCTCCCTACTGGTTATACCTCTAGCTATACAGCCCAGCATACGATTATATATATACAGCCAGGGGCGTAGCTAATGTCTCTTGGGCCCTGGTGCAAGAGGTCAACTTGGGCCCCCCCCCCTTACCACATACTGACTAACACAACCGCTGCTACTGAATAAAATCCTCTGTACGTAGACCAATATCACCTCATCCAGTCATATAGAGGTGGCCCCAGCTCTACACAGGCTCTATACACCATATAAATTACAGCGCAGATATATCAGGTGACTCACAGGGGACGTCTTCTCTGATCGGAGTTCTTCCCTTTTCATCTTCTCCATCTGCCCAGGGCCATTATGAGAACTTTTTGGAGCCACGAATCCACAGAATCTGCCAGACAAACATATTAGGCTCCTCACACTGACACCATCCTCATCTCTCTACAAACTGCACATCTGTATTGGCCCCTTTACACCCTCATTTAGTGGGTAGCCCTGACACTATGTGACTCCCTTATAGTACATATTCCCCTATTGTATACACCCCCTGTGTAGTCCACCTTATAGATGGCCCCCCAATGTTTCCCTCTTATAGATGGCCCCCTGTGTTGTCCCTATTATAGATGCCCCCCATGTTGTCAACCATATAGATGCCCCCCATTTTATCCCCCTTACAGATGCCCTCCATGTTGTCCCCTCCTCCTGCCCCTCCATCATCATACTACTACCCCTTTCATCCTCCTGCCCCTCCATCATCATACAACCACCTCCACCATAATACTACTACCCCTTCATCCTCCTGCCCTTTCATCATCATACCACTTCACCCCTCATCATCCTCTTGTTCCATCATCATCATACCACTACATCCTCATCATCCTCTTGTTTCATCATCATCATACCACTACATCCTCATCATCCTCTTGTTCCTTCATCATCATACCACTTCACCCCTCATCATCCTCTTGTTCCATCATCATCATACCACTACATCCTCATCATCCTCTTGTTTCATCATCATCATACCACTACATCCTCATCATCCTCTTGTTCCTTCATCATCATACCACTACACCCCTCATCATCCTCTTGTTCCTTCATCATCATACCACTACACCCCTCATCATCCTCTTGTTTCATCATCATACCACTACACCCCCCCATCATCCTCTTGTTCCATCATCATCATCATACCACTACATCCTCATCATCTTCTTGTTCCATCATCACACCACTACACCCCTCATCATCCTCTTGTTCCTTCATCATCCTCTTGTTCCATCATCATCATACCACTACATCCTCATCATCCTCTTGTTCCTTCATCATCATACCACTACACCCCCCATCATCCTCTTGTTCCATCATCATCATCATCATACCACTACATCCTCATCATCTTCTTGTTCCATCATCATACCACTACACCCCTCATCATCTTCTTGCTCCATCATCATCATCATACCACTACACCCTATCATCCTCTTGTTCCATCATCATCATACCACTACACCCCTCATCATCCTCTTGTTCCATCATCATACCACTACACCCCCATCATCCTCTTGTTCCATCATCATCATACCACTACACCCCTCATCATCCTCTTGTTCCATCATCATCATCATACCACTACACCCCTCATCCTCCTTTTGTTCCATCATCATCATCATACCACTACACCCTATCATCCTCTTGTTCCATCATCATCATACCACTACACCCTATCATCCTCTTGTTCCATCATCATACCACTACACCCCTCATCCTCCTCTTGTTCCATCATCATCATACCACTACATTCCCATCATCCTCTTGTTCCATCATCATCATACCACTACACCCCTCATCATCCTCTTGTTCCATCATCATCATACCACTACACCCCCATCATCCTCTTGTTCCATCATCATCATACCACTACACCCCCATCATCCTCTTGTTCCATCATCATCATACCACTACACCCCCATCATCCTCTTGTTCCATCATCATCATACCACTACATCCCCATCATCCTCGTTCCATCATCATCATACCACTACACCCCTCATCATCCTCTTGTTCCATCATCATACCACTACACCCCATCATCCTCTTGTTCCTTCATCATCATCATCATACCACTACACCCCTCATCTTCCTCTTGTTCCATCATCATCATACCACTACACCCCTCATCATCCTCTTGTTCCATCATCATCATCATACCACTACACCCCCATCATCCTCTTGTTCCATCATCATCATACCACTACACCCCTCATCATCCTCTTGTTCCATCATCATCATACCACTACACCCCGCATCATCCTCTTGTTCCATCATCATCATACCATTATACCCCTCATCATCCTCTTGTTCCATCATCATACCACTACACCCCCATCATCCCCTTAAAAACAAAAAAATCTATACTCACCTGCATGATTTCTGTAGCCCCCAGGTCACACCCGCTGGCGGGCTTCCCCCGACGGGAGGCGGGGCTTACCGCGGAGGGGGCGGAGCTTCGCGGGACCTGTTTTTTTTCTTAACGCGATGCTCCCTGCGCTGGAAGTACTTCCCCCCCCCCGCCGCACACAGAGCTCCCTGGGGGCCGCAAGACAGCCGGGGGGCCCCTGCCTCTTGTGATCGCAAGCAAAACATTGCTTGCGGTCACAAGAGGGAGTGGGAGGCGGGCAGTGCAGTGGTAAGGGGGGGCCTCGAGGGCCCCCCCTTGGTAGCGGCCCGGTCGCGGCGGCGACCCCTGCGACCGCGGTCGCTACGCCGCTGTATACAGCCCAGCATACCATTATTTATGTATACAGCCCAGCATACCATTATATATATACAGCCCAGCATACCAATATATATATATATATATATATATATATATATATAATATATACAGTGGTGCCTTGGATTACGAGCATAATTCGTTCCGGGACTGTGCTTGTAATCAAAATCCACTCTTAAACCAAAGCAAATTTTCCCATAACAAATCATAGAAATGCAGACAATTGGTTCCACAGCCCAAAAATAATGATTATTCTGAATAACATGTAAAACAAATGAAACAAACATTCAGAAATAGCAGAATATGTGATATTATAAGTAACTGTACAGTAATGGAGAGGATGGGAAACGCAAGGGCTGACAGACTGCGGGGAGCATGAAGGAATGAGCAGGGCAGATGTGGGCACATACATGCAGCACTCTCCTTCCGGGGAGAGAGGGGTTACTGCTATGGAGAGATTATCTCCACAGTCCTGTCCCCTGATGCAAGCCCAAGCCTGAAGTGGATCTGCTATGATTTGGAAGGTGAGGGCGACTTCCTGGGTCAGAGTACAGGGCTGTAGATCCCGCTATGCAGACCATGCTCCTCCCTCACTCGCACTCCCACCCAGTACAGGGAGCTCTTAAACCAAAGCAATGCTCTTAAACCAAGTCACAATTTAGAAAAACTGTGAGCTCTTAAACCAAAACGCTCTTAAACCAAGTTACTCTTAAACCAAGGTACCACTGTATATATATATATATATATATATATATATATATATATATATACAGCCCAGCATACCATTATATATATATATATATATATATATATATATATATATATACAATATGGAAATCACTGTGGCACTCAAAAATATAGTGAAATAAAGATGTGATTTATTCGCCCAAAAACCGTGGTTTTTGGGCGAATAAATCACATCTTTATTTCACTATATTTTTGAGTGCCACAGTGATTTCCATATTGTATATATTTAGCACCTATGGTCACAAGGGTGCACACTGGCAGGCACCAGAAAATTTTTTAGATCATTGAGTGCTGCACCACTTTCTACTTTTTTGTTTTTATATATATATATATATATATATATATATATACAGCCCAGCATACCTTTAAATATATATATATACAGCCTTCGCCGTGGCAGCGCCACCGTCGCCTGACATATCAGCGCAGCTTCCCCAAGTTGCGAGGGTAGCGGGCATAGGGAAACGCAGGTCCATTTATCCACATGCTGTGCAGCGTGTGAATGCTGTCAGGAGACTGAGGCGCCGGGTCAGTCAAATCCGGTCCCAGTCTTCCAGATCTCCTCGATCTGTTCTCCCTGAGAAGCTCTATATAAGGCATCAGCTGCTTATGGGAGTTGCCTGTGAATTGGTTTCAAAGCCTCACTAGCATTTATCTACCTGCTGATACCTGTTGTTCTACCTCTGCCTGTACCTTGGATTTCCCTTTGTCTCTGTGATTTGGTTTTTGACGTGCTTCTCCTGGACTCTCTGACCTCAGCTTGGTATCTGACTTTGTCTCTGTTTTGTGATTTTGTTCCTGACGTGTTCTTCTGGTTTGACCTGGCTAGTCTGACTTTGTTTGTTCTGTCCTTTTCCCTATCCCTCACAATATCTTAGGAAGGGACTGCCGCCCAGTTGGGGGTCACTGTTTAGGGTGGTTGTCAAGTAGGCTGGGACAGCTGGGGGGTTAAGTTCAAGGGCTGCACTCACCCTCTACCCCTCCGGACGTTACACGGATAGAGGATTCCTTCTCTCCAGGTGCATTATTTTATATACGTTTAGTGCCAAAATGATGGGCGTGTAAAAAAAAAATAGCCGTGAAACGGCCAAAAAAAGATGTGTGAACATAAGGCTTAAGCCTCTTTACAAGTGCCATAGCAGCATACACTCACCGGCCACTTTATTAGGTACACCTGTCCAACTGCATGTTACCACTTAATTTCTAATCAGCCAATCACATGGCGGCAACTCAGTGCATTTAGGCATGTAGACATGGTCAAGACAATCTCCTGCAGTTCAAACCGAGCATCAGTATGGGGAAGAAAGGTGATTTGAGTGCCTTTGAACGTGGCATGGTTGTTGGTGCCAGAAGGGCTGGTCTGAGTATTTCAGAAACTGCTGATCTACTGGGATTTTCACGCACAACCATCTCTAGGGTTTACAGAGAATGGTCCGAAAAAGAAAAAACATCCATTGAGCGGCAGTTCTGTGGGCGGAAATGCCTTGTTGATGCCAGAGGTCAGAGGAGAATGGGCAGACTGGTTCGAGCTGATAGAAAGGAAACAGTGACTCAAATAGCCAACGGTTACAACCAAGGTAGGCAGAAGAGCATCTCTGAACGCACAGTACGTCCAACTTTGAGGCAGATGGGCTACAGCAGCAGAAGACCACACCGGGTGCCACTTCTTTCAGCTAAGAACAGGAAACTGAGGCTACAATTTGCACAAGTTCATCGAAATTGGACAGTAGAAGATTGGAGAAACGTTGCCTGGTCTGATGAGTCTCGATTTCTGCTGCGACATTCGGATGGTAGGGTCAGAATTTGGCGTCAACAACATGAAAGCATGGATCCATCCTGCCTTGTATCAACGGTTCAGGCTGGTGGTGGTGGTGTCATGGTGGGGGGAATATTTTCTTGGCACTCTTTGGGCACCTTGGTACCAATTGAGCATCGTTGCAACGCCACAGCCTACCTGAGTATTGTTGCTGACCATGTCCATCCCTTTATGACCACAATGTACCCAACATCTGATGGCTACTTTCAGCAGGATAATGCGCCATGTCATAAAGCTAGAATCATCTCAGACTGGTTTCTTGAACATGACAATGAGTTCACTGTACTCCAATGGCCTCCACAGTCACCAGATCTCAATCCAATAGAGCATCTTTGGGATGTGGTGGAACGGGAGATTCGCATCATGGATGTGCAGCCGACAAATCTGCGGCAACTGTGTGATGCCATCATGTCAATATGGACCAAAATCTCTGAGGAAGCTTCCAGCACCTTGTTGTATCTAGGCCACCAAGAATTGAGGCAGTTCTGAAGGCAAAAGGGGGTCCAACCCGTTACTAGCATGGTGTACCTAATAAAGTGGCCAGTGAGTGTATATTATGTTGTTTAAAGGGTGCGTTCACACCTACAGGATCCGCAGCAGATCTGCAGCAGATTTGATGCAGTGTTCAGTTATTTAAATGAAATCTGCTGTGGATCTGCTGCAGAAAATCAGCTGCGAATCCGGTAAGTGTGAACGCACCCTAAAGGGGTATTCCCAGTGTACAGAGTTATCCCGTATCCACAGGACAGAGAAAACCAAGCTGATTGGTGGGCGTCTGCTGGGACCCAACTGATCACAAGAATGGAGGAAAGCTGTCCCCTGAATAAATGAGGCATGAACATTGGTGAGCAGTTGTGATCAGTTGGGGTCCCGGCAGTCAGACCCTCACCAATCAGCCTGTAATCCTCTAGTTATTTTGCGGATAGAAGATACATAACCCATTACTTCATGAATTCAGTGGACTTTAGCGCCATCTTGTGACAAGCTAAAAGTCCTGCAGTATAATTTCACTTCACAGTCCAAACTACTTCTAAAGGACCCTTGACCCACTAAAGTAGTTGTACAAAACATGCACAGACTACAGTTGTAATACATTTCTCGCAGTGTATTTATTTTGGTGTTATGATAGTAGCTAGAAACCTAATACGGGGTTTCAGAAAATCAGCCATCATTTGTTTGCAGGAAGACAATTGGGATACCTGCACATGTATTGGTTTTTGGCACGTGGCTACATTACAAGTGACAAAAAGTCAGTTTGACCACTAATGCTTTGGTTTTGCCATGCAGTAATAAACACTATGGGGGGAGATTTATCAAAGAGGTACAAAGTGAAACTGGCTCAGTTGCCCCTAACAACCAATCAGATTTCACCTTTCATTCTCCGCAGATGCCTTAGAAAATGAAAGGCCGAATCTGATTGGTTGCTAGGGACAACTGAGCCAATTCTGCTTTTGTAGGTCCTTACACACCTTTAGACCAGGGATGGGGAACCTTCCGCCCTCCAGCTGTTGCAAAACTACAACTTCCATCATGCCTGGACAGCCAAAGCGAAGCTTTGGCTGCCCAGGCATGATGAGAATTGTAGGTTTGCAACAGCTGGGGGGGGCCGAAGGTTCCCCATCCCTGCCTTAGATTTTAGTCGGCTGTACCTGCCAATCGGCCATCAATCTAATGGTGCCCTTACACAGAGAGATTAATCTGACAGATTATTGAAGCCAAAGCCAGGAACAGACTATAAACAGAAAACAGGTTATAAAGGAAAGACTGAGATTTCTCCTATTTTCAAATCCATTCCTGACTTTGGCTTTAAAAATCTGTCAGATAAATCTCTGTGTAAATGCACCCTTTGGTGTATGGGGCTCTCCTGAATGACCAGTTGATGTCAGTGGTGATAAGGGTCATGCGTGATGGAAAAATCACTGACCTGATCCTTTGTTCAGGGAGAGATAAGCCGTCAGTCAGATGGCTTTCACTGCAGCTTACTCCTCTCCATAGAGAATACAGGAATGCTTGGCCATACCAAAAGTGTTCATTCTTTGAGGGGAGAGGAGAGGCACTAGAGAAATCCCAGAGAAGAAATAAGACAGGCTGAATTTCGAGCGGAATCCGCCACGTGGACTCCATTCGTAGATTCAGCCTCTTTTACTCATTGTGCAAGGGCCCTGACACAGTGCTCTCTGCTGCCACCTCTGTCCATGTCCGGAACTGTCCAGAGCAGGAGAGGTTTTCTATGGGGATTTGCTGCTGCTCTGGACAGTTCCTGTCGTGGACAGAGATGGCAGCAGAGAGGGCTGTGTCGGACTGGAAAGAACACACCATTCCTGCAGGACATACAGCGGCTGATAAATATGGAAAGACTTGAGTTTTGTTTTTTTTAATTAGGAGTAAATTACAAATCTATACAACTTTCTGAAACCAGTTGATCTGAAAGATAAAGATTTTAGCTGGAACATCCCTTTAAAATCCACAAGTCATTTTCCTTGTGTGGATGAGATTTCTTCATATTTCTAACTATAGAAATGACTTCTACCGCTTACAAGTTACACAGTTCTATATTTGGGAAAGCTAATATGTACATTGTGACCCTAGGTCGTAATCAGTATTGATGAATTCATTGAATCTCAAGATTGAAAAAAAAAATTACAAAACTGCAAAAAAAAATAAAAAATTAAAAATTCCATATTAGGCCCCGTTCCCACTGAGGAAAGGTAGCGGAATTCCGCGACGGAATTGTCCGCCGCGGAATGCCGTTAGCCTCCCGCTCATAATGGGAGTCTATGGGAGGCGCGCGCTCCTGCTCTGTCCGCGCTGAAGAATGAACATGTTAATTCTTCAGCGCGTACAGAGCAGGAGCGCGCGCCTCCCATAGATCCCATTATGAGCGGGAGGCTAACGGCATTCCGCGGCGGACAATTCCGTCGCGGAATTCCACTACCTTTCCTCAGTGGGAACGGGGCCTTAGTGTATGAGAGAAGTTCAGCAACGTATCATCACATGGCTGACATTGTCTTCTTTGCGGTTTAGCAGATCTTCCTTGTATGTGCTGCCATGATGTGTTTTGTTTCTTATTACACTATACAGCTACGTTAGTTCTTTAGGATTTGCTCTTCTGCTGAGAAGCTGCTCTTGTTTTTGTTGGTGAAGAAAAAGGTGTTTCCTTGGGAGTCCGAACCTTCTTACTAACAGAATTGCGCCACTTTTCTCGTACGTGGGGATTAGAGAGTTTCTGCAAACGTTCTGCGCGAGAAAAGAGAATTATTTGCTTATCGTAACATTTACTCAAGGAGTCAATAAAAATCCAGCTTGTTTTCTTATTTAGGGGCCGTCAGGGAGCTGCCAAGCAAAGCCACTATAAGGCTATGTTCACACTGTCAAAATGATGGCCGTTATTTCAACGTGAACATAGCCTAAATGTGTTATCTGGCCCCTCTTCCTCATACACTGGAACTTTAGGCATGGCCGAGTGTTCCTGTGTTCTCTATGGGGAGGATTAAGCTGCAGCCAGGCTGTTCTGGAGGTGGCTTATTTCTCCCAGAGCCAAGGGAATTGGGCAGTGTTTTTGCATCATGCCCAGCCCCTATCTCTACTGACATTCTGTCGGGAGAGCCGTACACCTTATGCTGACTGCAGAACCCACTGTGAGTGTTGGGTAGGGCTGTCAAAAGTATTAAATGCCAGAAATAGACTATAAACAAAGAACAGGTCATAAAGGAAAGACTGAGATTTTTCTCTTTTCAAATCTATTCCTGGCTTTGGCTTCAAAGATCTGTCAAATAAATCTGTCTGTGTAAACACACCATAACTTAGGCTTATTATATTATTAACTTTATAATTATATTAACAACTCTGCAGCTCACCAGGAGACAATGCTCTGTGTTATGCAAAAATTCAGTCAGTATAATGTCACTGTCTGATTACAGATGTTTTGGTGCTATGTGGCAGGAGAGCTGACCATGCAATGCAAGCACCCTCAGGATTCTCTGTTATTGAATATAGACGTGCAACAGCTGTACACGTGCACAGCGAAGGGAGACACCTAGTGGTCATATGTATATAGTTGATTAAAACATAGAACACTTAGTAGTATATTGCAAAACTGCTTGATATCACAACCCCTGTTGATTTCTTTAAAATCATTAAAGAGGCAACAGGGCGTCTTTAATTTTCTTCCATTTTGTTTAGTAGTACAAACTACTATAGTACAGTGCAAATGTTTTAGGCAGGTGTAGGAACATGTGCAAAGTAATATGCTTTCTATCAGGGATTGATTGGCTCCAAATTTTTATTCTGCAGAAGAACAACTACCCCAACCATACAGCCAATGTTACTAAAAGAACAAAGAGTCCCGGAAGTGATGACATGACGTGATTCCTTACCTGCCAACTCTGGATGACGTTTCCACAGATTCTCCAGCAAAGACTCGTAGCGCGCCTGCTCAGATCCTTCTCCACCTACACATTTAAACCATAAGAAAAAGTGAATGGCCTTTTGGTTGTGTTCACACATGCAGTAACACAATGAAAATCCATCATTTCATTGCAGTAATTAAAGGGCAACTCCAGCAACATTTTTTTTTTTTTTTTCAAATCAACTGGTCCTAGCTAGTGCCAGAGATTTGTAATTCACTTCTATTCAAAAATTTCCAGTTTGCCTGTACTTATCAGCTGCTGTATGTCCTACAGGAAGTGGTGTATTCTTTCCAGTCTGACACAGCGTTCTCTGCTGCCACCTCTGTCCATGTCAGGAACTTTCCAGAGCAGTAGCCAATTCCCATAGAAAAACTCTGCTGCTCTCCAGAAAGAATACCACTTCCTGCAGGACATACAGTAGCTTATAAGTACTGGAAGACTTGAGATTTTTTTTAATAGAAGTAAATTACAAATCTCTGGCACTTTCTGACACCATTTGATCTGAAAGAACAAAAATTTAGCTGGAGTTGCCCTTTAATCATTTATTTGCTGTCCAACTCTTAACATATGTGAACATACCCTTTACACAAGCAATTATCTGTAAATAATTGTTCCTAGGAAGGATTTTCCCTATAATCAAAGGGCCAGCGATTGGCCAATGAATGAGCAACTGCTTGTTCCTTGCCTGAATGGATCTTATGTGCGGTCATTTGATTCAGCGATTTAACGATGTGCTTTTTATAACGATCAGCGTTTAGACAGAACGATACAGCGTTTGGAAAAATCGTTGTTGCGATCGTTTTAAGATCGCTTAAGCCGATCACACACACAGGCTGAATCGGTGAAAGACGGTTTACACAAAGCGATCTGTGAATCAAAATGAACAATTTCTCACTCGTCGCTTGATCGTTCTCTGTGTTTTCACGAGCCGATTATCGCTCAAATGCGATCGTTATTTAGAAAATTTCGAACGATAATTGTTCTGTGTAAACGCAGCATTAGCAAATGAGTTTTGATCTTCTAGATTGGTCCTTATCTGGAGCTCATTGTCGTGTCTAATGCTACGTTTACACGGAACGATTATCGGGTGAATTTTTGCGATAACGATCGCATTGAGCTATAATTGTTCCGTGTAAACGCAGCGAACGATCAAGCAATTAGCTAAAAATCGTTCATTTTGATCTTTGAACATGTTAATAAATCGTCGTTGATCGTTCGCAAAAAATTCGCAGATCGTTCCGTGTAAACAGTTGTTCACTGATTTTACCTATGTGCGACATAGGCTTAAGCGATCGCAAAACGAATTTTCTGAACTATATATCGTTCCATCTAAACGCTGATCGTTATTAAAAAAAATCGTTACTTCAAAATCGTTAATCGTACGATCGGGCGAATTATCGCTCTGTGTAAAATTAGCATAATTTTGTGTTTACACAGAAAGATTTATCTGACAGATCTTTGAAGCCAAAGCCAGGAACAGACAGGGAACAGGTCATAAAGGAAAGATTGAGATTTCTCTTCTCTTCAAATCTATTCCTGGCTTTGGCTTCCAAAATCTGTCAGATAAATCTTTCTGTGTAAACGCACCCTAAAAGGCTTTAGGCTGTGTTCACACATGGCGTTTATTTTGCTTTAATAATATGATTTTGCCACGAATTGCGCAACTTCTATCTAGCCTGACTGCATACAGTAGATCTATGATGTTATCAGTTTACGTCACTAGATCAAGAGTCAGGTCAGGATTTGTGTCCATAATGCAGGCACCAAAGTGTTCTGAGACATCACAAACACACATTATTGACATTGACTGACTGACAAACACACTAACTGACACAGACACTGACTGACACTGACCAACTAACACTGACTGACACTAACTATCTGAATGACACTAACTGACACAGACACTGACTGACACTGACCAACTAACACTGACTGACACTAACTAACTGACGCAGACACTGACTTACTGACAGACACGGACTGACACAGACACTGACTGATACAGACACTGACTAACACAGACGCTCACAGACACAGACTCTGACTGACACTGAAACACTAAGACACTGACACACAGCACTTACAGCTCAGTCTTCTCCCTCTTCCTCTCTATGGGGCTGCTCTCCACACTGTAAGGTTGAGGGCCTGCGGGTCATGTGATCAGGTCCCTCACCCTTCTCTCTCTGTCTGTGCAGGTCCGTCCTTTGTGTCTTCTGATGTTCAGCCCCTCACCCTGCACTACAGTGAGCAGGCTGAACATTAGAACATTGGGCCCCTCTTCCTCTTTGGGCTCTGGCGCTGGCCTTGGTAAGCCCTGTGCTGACGCCGGCCCTGCCTACACCGCATAGAAACCGTGGGGATTCTGTTCGGGATTTCCGCCTGTTTTTCTCAGTGTGAACATACCCTAACAGATAATCTAGAAAATGTTACTCATGTGCTCAGCAGTGTCTTCATGTCATTCAGTCATCTCCGAGTTATTCAGGCAGATGTGATATAATATACGAGAAACATAAAAAGAAATTCCACACATTTCTACTTACGGATAATTTTGACCAGAACATAGGATTGTCGTTCCTTCAGGTAATTAGTCGCAATGTCCTGAGATCCTTCAAGATCACTGAGATTTATAAGATTTCCAGATTCATCCAGGAGATCAATGGCAACTAAAAATAAAAAAGCAAACATAGTTTTCAAACAGAACTACAGTATCATCCCAAGAAAAATAATAGAATATTATCGTTAATACAGGAAGTAAAAAGTGAAAGAATATGACATTGCGATATTTAGAGAAGAATGAGGCATATTTCCATGTGCTGAACAATGCCTCAGGCACAAGAGCAGGTAGTGAATACAGCAGCTTTTGTAGACTTGCTGTGTGGTAGGAGAGCCATACTCGCCCAGTGATTGGCTGAGCGGGCCTGTCACTTCAGACACCGTCCCTGAAGTTCCACTGGTGGCTGCGGGCAGAAGCCAGGAAGTAACTGAGCAGCATGGACTGGTATGTATATACTTAATTGTTTTCTATACACAGTGGTCAGCCGCACATGGACTGATGAAGCGAATATCGCGAAACAGCTGTCTGCTGAAAGTATTTGGCGTCCTCGCCGTCTGCTAAATTATGTTTTAAGAAGATTACAATAAAGACTACTGCACACATGGGTGAGTGCCCTTGCATTTTCTCTTCTTCATATATTGGTCGGCCGCACATCGTTATTACAGTACACATAGTGATGTGCGCCCGATGGCCAATGATTTTAGGTCAGGACTAGAGATGAGTGAACCAGGTTTGGGTTTGAGTCGATCCGAACCCGAACGATCGGCATTTGATTAGCGGTGGCTGCTGAACTTGGATAAAGCTCTAAGGTTGTCTGGAAAACATGGATACAGCCAATGACTATATCCACGATTTCCACATAACCTTAGGGCTTTATCCAAGGTCAGCAGCCACCGCTAATCAAATGCCGAAAGTTCGGGTTCGGATCAACTCGAGCATGCTCCAGGTTCGCTCATCTCTAGCCAGGACCAAAAATCGTGCTACAGTTACATGTTGATTACAGTTTCATAAAATTAAACTACATGCGAACAAACTTTTTTTTAGATTTTTGAGAGATAAAACAAATGTATTTGGGGTTTTATTCCCTAAAAGGAGTCCTAATGGGTCTAAAGATACATTTCCACAATATGGATACAGTGCAGATATTTCATAGCTGATTTGCAAGTGGAAGCAGCATACTACAGTAGCAGCAGTGTAGATGGGACTGGGGGGGCCCTTACGCAAGCTTCACCTTTTTTTTCTTTCTCTTGCTGGGGTCATGGTTTCATGTTAGCTACTTCATTGGCCAAATATATCATGTGCAATTTTTTTGTTTTTGTGCAAAGAATTGCGCAGCAGTACTCCACTTCTACCATGGCGTGGTTTTGTTTGCCAAAAAAAATTGCACAAGCACAAAAAAAATGCACAAGATTCCCGAAGGCCTGTGTGCCTAAATCATAATTTTTGAGTTTTTGCACAGCACGGAAAAAGTGCGCAAGTGCCCAAAAATTATTATTATTTTTTTTAAATTCAGAATGACAAATTTGCAGCAAGATCCCATTTAGGGATGGTCCGAACCGAGTTAGGTTCGGGTTCATACGAACCCGAACCCTCGGTAATGATTCCCGCTGTTTGCCCGCTCCAGCGGGAGGACTGCCTGGAAAACTGGGATACAGCCATAGCCATAGGCTGTATCCCAGTTTTCAAGGCGTTACTCCCACTGTATCCGCCCGCTCAACGGAGCGGGCAGACAGCGGGAATCTGCTGCCGAGCGTTCGGGTTCATACGAACCATCCCTAATCCCATTTACAGCTGCAGAAAATCTGCAGAATTTTTGATCCTGTGTGAACATACAAGTGAACGGGGCTGAGCTGCTATACCAGAAGCAGCTCATATATCTAATACCGGACAACCCATTTACCTATAATTAGAGATGAGCACATTTATAGTAATAACAAAGCAAAGCGCTTTGTTATCCCGACAATGCGCTCATCAGCCGGCTCCGTTGAAACGCACTGCCGCTCCTCTACGGTACCTGAAAAAGCTGGATTCAGTCCTGGGAAACTTCTGACAGTTTCCCAGGACTGGATCCAGCTTTTCCCAGCATTCAGAGTGGAGCGGCACTGAGTAGGCTGCTAAGCAGATTGCCGAGATAGCAAATCGTTTTGTCATCTCAGCAATCTGCTTATCAGCCTACTCAGTGCCGCTCCGGTCCACGTGCTTGGGGAAAATCACTACTGGAAATCCTTTCATCTCTACCTATAGTGTTTGACTTCTTTGATATTTAATAGTGATGATCGAATACTGTTCGATCGAATAGATATTCGATCAAATAGTGAGATATTCGAATATTCGATATTCGTACGAATATCCCGCGAATATTCGATAAATATTCGATAAGCGTTCAAATCCCCCAGCTTCCAGTTTCACCCTCCAAATGGTCAAATAGATGTTTTTCACTAATCGAATACTTGTTCCCATAGACTTTAATGTGATCGAATATTCGATCGAATATTCGCGGGATATTCGTACAAATATCGAATATTCGAATATCTCACTGTTCGCTCATCACTAATATTTAAATATTAATTTAGTCTACACATGTTATTCTTAATAATCCTTCTTTTAAACAGCAGTTACTCACCTTCGGGTCCACAATGACATTTATCCCTCAAGCTTTCTGCTAAATTGACAACCTTGCAGTTGGGATTTAATAAAATATGTTCATCAGCTGAAAAAAAAAAAATCCTATGGTTAGATGATGGTAAGAATACAGCTGTATTTTGCAGATTGGTCTAGAAAAGCAGCAGAGGATTTGATTTCAATAATAGGGATACATGAGTGAATTTCTAATATTGTAATTTCCTTGTATAAGACAAATAAAGCCTGAAATCCCATAAGCTTTGTGACATGTTACTGTACCAATTTCTCTGATTTTTTGCCTATAATCTGGTATGGTGATGGACATTGTTTGTCGGGATGCATGGTGTCTATTGTGCTGACTGACAAAGTGCAAAATAAAAAGCAAAGTTGGAATGAAGTTTCTTACCTCCAAATTTCACAGTGATAAACATTTCAGTATTTACAAATACGGGTCTTATAACTGGGATGTGTTTCTGTTACTAAGATCCGTAACCAAGGCGGCTCCACGTCTTCTAAGGTTCTGGGAGAATGTGAAAACTACAGGGCTGTTTATTTTTGTTAACTGCCTCAACTCAGCAGAGAGCGAGGCCTTTTGTCCCGGTATCTAAGAAGCAACAAAAGCTTGTGCCAAGAGGCATATAATTATCCCCTATGGAGTTTTACTGTAACACAGCGGGTGGAAAACATTGCACTTGTCAGACTTCTATTTGCTGGAATGTATGCGACTCGAATGACAAAACGCGCTGATCTACCCAACCAGTATAACACTAGGGGCAGTTCAGAGAGGAGAAACAAGTGTTTTAGAGCTGGTTTTCCCATACACCTTAACCAGACGCTGATTGAGATAGAACCTACCGGATCTGCAAGTTTGCAGCGAAATCAGCTGCGGATCCTGTACTGTGAAGCTCAATGGGTCCCATACACGCAGCGGATCCGCTGCCTGCATGGCACTCGGCCCCTTTAACCCCTGCGTCCCTGCCGGCCGCCCGCAGCTTACAGCCCCGGCCCCCTGCACAGCAGCACTGATGCTGATGGGCAGCAAGGGGAGCCGGGAGCATCACACAGCCACGGCCCAAACAGGTGATGTATGCTCGGGGCCAGGGCTGCAGGGCTGCGATTGGGCGTGCGGGGGGGGGGGGGGGGGGCGGGGCGGCGATCGGGCGTGCGCCATTTGACTCCCACTGCCTTCCTGTTCCGTGGGTTCCTAGGTAATAGGCTGTATCCCTGTTTTCCAGGCAATACTCGGGCTGTCTCCACCTTCCCCATTGAACAGGAAGGCAGCGGGAGTCAAATGCCGATGGTTCGGGTTGGTACGAACCTGAACCTCCGCCAGGGCCGGACTGGGACTGAAAATCAGCCCTGGCACTCACACCCCTCCAGCCCACATACCATATCACACTTAGGTCATGTTGTATTGTATTGCAACTCATTTTTATTGACAGAAATGGTGCCAAGTCTATCTATCTATCTCCTATCTATCTATCTCCTATCTATCTATCTCCTATCTATCTATCTCCTATCTATCTATCTATCTATCTATCTATCTATCTCCTATCTATCTCCTATCTATCTATCTATCTATCTATCTATCTATCTATCTATCTATCTATCTATCTATCTATCTATCTATCTCCTATCTATCTATCTATCTATCTATCTCCTATCTATCTTCTATCTATCTCCTATCTATCTATCTATATATCTATCTATCTCCTATCTATCTATCTCCTATCTATCTATCTATCTATCTATCTATCTATCTATCTCCTATCTATCTCCTATCTATCTATCTATCTATCTATCTATCTATCTATCTATCTATCTCCTATCTATCTATCTATCGAACTATCTATCGAACTATCTATGTATCTCCTATCTATCTATCTATGTATCTCCTATCTATCTATCTATCTATCGAACTATCTATCGAACTATCTATGTATCTCCTATCTATCTATCTATCTATCTATCTATCTGTCTGTCTATCTATCTATCTCCTATCTATCTATCTATCTATCTATCTATCTATCTATCTATCTATCTTCTATCTATCTATCTATCTATCTATCTATCTATCTATCTATCTATCTATCTATCTCCTATCTATTATCTATCTGCTATCTATCTATCTATCTATCTATCTATCTATCTATCTGTCTGTCTGTCTGTCTGTCTGTCTGTCTGTCTGTCTGTCTGTCTGTCTATCTATCTATCTATCTATCTATCTCCTATCTATCATCTATCTATCTATCGAACTATCTATCTACTATCTATCTATCTATCTATTATGCAACAACAGGCTACAACAGTGATAATATATATAAGTAGGGTCCTAGGGAAATTGTTAGGATATGTAAAATAATATTACACATTTCCTGTATAATGTTAGCACTGGTAAGACAATTTTCTATGCATGATAATACTGTATATCTCTAAATAGCTATTATAGTTACCAAAAAACACCAGTATACAGGAAGCGAATATCATCATTACTGTTACTGGCCAATCGATTATAAAGAGACTGATACTACCATTATTACAGTATACAAGTAACAGATAATACATCAACTACCATCATCACTACAACATGACTAATACCACTATGCTGTCACTGAATAAATCCACTACGTGAACACAGGGCCGCTTTAACCAGAGGGCACATGGTGCACGTGCACCGGGCCCACTGGTTAAAGGGGCCCCCCCGAGCAGGCCGGCCGTTGCTATGTGCGACCAGTGCGGTCACACAGGGCTCCGGCCACCAGCCTGTCAGGGGGGAGCGCCATGGATGGGTAATCTACTTACCCCTCCATGGCGCCCCCTGCAGGCCCCCCCCGTCCGCCGCTGCTGCGGCGCTTCAGCGCTTCAGCGGCAGCGTTACTGACAGAGAGAGAGCCATTGGCTCCCTCCCTGTCAGTCACTCTTGTGGCCGCACTTCCTGCGGTCACAAGAGGCCGCACTCTCCCTCTAGCGCCCGACGTCACTGGAGCGTCGGCGCGAGGGTAAGGGGAATGCAGCCTCTTGTGACCGCAGGAAGTGCGGCCACAGGAGGGAAGAGAAGAGGAACGCGTGGACCCAGGTGAGTAACAGTGTTTGTTTTTTTCAATGTTATATGGGAGGGGGAGCACATATACTATGGGGGAGCACAGGGGGCTATATACTATGGGGGGCACAGGGGGCTATATACTATGGGGAGCACAGGGGGCTATATACTATGGGGGAGCACAGGGGGCTATATACTACGGGGGAGCACAGGGGAGCTATATACTATGGGGGAGCACAGGGGGCTATATACTATGGGGGAGCACAGGGGGCTATATACTATGGGGGAGCACAGGGGGCTATATATTACTGGGGAGCACAGGGGGCTATATACTATGGGGGAGCACAGGGGGCTATATACTATGGGGGAGCACAGGGGGCTATATACTATGGGGCAGCACAGGGGGCTATATACTATGGGGGAGCACAGGGGAGCTATATACTATGGGGGAGCACAGGGGGCTATATACTATGGGGGAGCACAGGGGGCTATATACTATGGGGGAGCACAGGGGGCTATATACTATGGGGGAGCACAGGGGGCTATATACTATGGGGGAGCACAGGGGGCTATATACTATGGGGGAGCACAGGGGGCTATATACTATGGGGGAGCACAGGGGAGCTATATACTATGGGGGAGCACAGGGGAGCCATATACTACTGGGGAGCACAGGGGAGCTATATACTATGGGGGAGCACAGGGGGCTATATTCTACTGGGGAGCACAGGGGGCTATATACTATGGGGGAGCACAGGGGGCTATATACTATGGGGGAGCACAGGGGGCTATATACTATGGGGGAGCACAGGGGAGCTATATACTATGGGGGAGCACAGGGGGCTATATACTATGGGGGAGCACAGGGGAGCTATATACTATGGGGGAGCACAGGGGAGCCTTATACTACTGGGGAGCACAGGGGAGCTATATACTATGGGGGAGCACAGGGGGCTATATTCTACTGGGGAGCACAGGGGGCTATATACTATGGGGGAGCACAGGGGGCTATATACTATGGGGGAGCACAGGGGAGCTATATACTATGGGGGAGCACAGGGGAGCTATATACTATGGGGGAGCACAGGGGGCTATATTCTACTGGGGAGCACAGGGGGCTATATACTATGGGGAGCACAGGGGGCTATATACTATGGGGGAGCACAGGGGGCTATATACTATGGGGGAGCACAGGGGGCTATATACTATGGGGGAGCACAGGGGGCTATATACTATGGGGGAGCAAAGGGGGCTATATACTATGGGGGAGCACAGGGGGCTATATACTATGTAGGAGCACAGGGGGCTATACACTATGGGGGAGTACAGGGGGCTATATACTATGGGGGAGCACAGGGGGCTATATACTATGGGGGAGCACAGGGGGCTATATACTATGGGGGAGCAGAGGGGGCTATATACTATGGGGGAGCACAGGGGGCTATATACTATTGGGGGGAGAGCACAGGGGGGCTATATAATATTGGGGGGAGAGCACAGGGAGGGCTATATACTATTGTGGGAGAGCACAGGGGGGCTATATACTATTGTGGGAGAGCACGGGGGGCTATATACTAATGGGAGAGCGCACAGGGGGGCTATATACTATTTGGGAGCACAGGGGTCTATATACTATGGGGGAGAGCACAGGGGGGCTATATATTGGGGAGAGCACAGGGGGGCTATATACTATTGGGGAGAGCACAGGGGGGCTATATACTATTGGGGGGAGAGCACAGGGGGGCTATATACTATTGTGGGAGAGCACAGGGGGCTTTATACTATTGTGGGAGAGCACAGGGGGGCTATATACTATTGTGGGAGAGCACAGGGGGGCTATATACTACTGGGGAGAGTGCACAGGGGGGCTATATACTAATGGGGAAGCGCACAGGAGGGCTGTATATAACTGGAGGAGCACATGAGGGTCTATATACTACAGGGACACCTTAAAACTATGGAGGCACAGAGGGGTGTAACTATGTAGGGGTACAGAGGGGTGTAACTACTGTATAGGGGTACAAGGGACCTAACTACTGTATGTGTTGGAGCCTTAAATATTTGTCTGGCAGATTCTGGAGAGAAGATTCACAGCCAGGAGAAGACTTCAAGGTGGCCCAGGCTGGATGGAGAGAAAAAGAAAAGGTGACAGACTCTGATCGGAGAAGACGCCCCCGGTGAGTCACTGGATGTAACTGCACTCTGTTATAGGATTGTAGTGTTAGGGGTCATGATGTGGCGGTATTATGTAATGGTATCATTGGTAATATCTTTCTGTTTTGTTTAGTGCAGTTTTTATGTAATATGTAATCACTGTATGGTGGAAATAGTGTTATAAGGTAACTACTGTATGTATTGGGGCTCTTGATACAGTGTGGGGGCAAATTCAGTACATTATACAATGTGCCAAAAGGGAAGGGGGGGGGCCCACTCTTGAGGGCTGTGCACTGGGCCCACCAATGTATTAAAACGGCCCTGCGTGAACATAAGTATTACCAATAAAATGAGTATACACAGGACAAATAATACCATGACCACTGCCATCATACAGTGACTGGATAATACTGCTGTACTGTCTATTAATAATATCCCCTTTATACCACCAGTATATAAAATGCAATATTCTACCTCAGCATTGACCAGAGATGAAGTTCAGAGCATTTGGGTTCATGTGAACCTAAACTTACTGTAAGGTCTCTCATCTCTAGCAGTGACCAAATAGAGGTAGAGATGCAGCTATACAAAGGATCTACAGACCTTAAGAGTGTGTTCACACACACAGGATTTGATGCTGCAGATAGCTTTGTTACTCAATGACAGAACCCAGCATCAAATCTGTTGCAGATCCTGTACGTGTGAAGTGATTAAGCATGATTGTGCAGTTACATCCAGTGACTTACAGGAGGCGTCTTCTCTACATGAATCATAAGTGACTTTTTGATAGTCAAAGCTGTCTGTTTATTCCTTCTCTTTCCATCTGGCTCAGCCCATCATGAAGATTTCTCCAGCCATGACTCTTCTCCCCAGAATCTGCGAGACAAACACTTTAGGCTCCACGCTCCAGCACCAACCTAACCTCATACCTCATACCTCATACCCTTTGTAGCCCCCACATAGTATAGCCACAACATATTATTCCCCCCTTCTTGTATCCCCCAAATAGTATAGGTCTCTGTGTAGCCAGCCCCCACATAAAATAGTCACAACATACAGGGATGTCACTCAGTATATGCACAGTATACAGGGATGTCACTATATGCACAGTATACAGTGATGTCACTATATGCACAGTATACAGGGATGTCACTATATGCACAGTATACAGTGATGTCACTATATGCACAGTATACAGGGATGTCACTCAGTATATGCACAGTATACAGGGATGTCACTATATGCACAGTATACAGTGATGTCACTCAGTATATGCACAGTATACAGGGATGTCACTATATGCACAGTATACAGGGATGTCACTCAGTATGTGCACAGTATACAGGGATGTCACTCAGTATGTGCACAGTATACAGGGATGTCACTCAGTATGTGCACAGTATACAGGGATGTCACTCAGTATGTGCACAGTATACAGGGATGTCACTCAGTATGTGCACAGTATACAGGGATGTCACTAAGTATATGCACAGTATACAGGGATGTCACTCACTATATGCACAGTATACAGGGATGTCACTCACTATATGCACAGTATACAGGGATGTCACTATATGCACAGTATACAGGGATGTCACTATATGCACAGTATACAGGGATGTCACTCACTATATGCACAGTATACAGGGATGTCACTCACTATATGCACAGTATACAGGGATGTCACTCACTATATGCACAGTATACAGGGATGTCACTCACTATATACACAGTATACAGGGATGTCACTCAGTATATTCACAGTATACAGGGATGTCACCCACTATATACACAGTATACAGGGATGTTACTCAGTATATGCACAGTATACAGGGATGTCACTCAGTATATGCACAGTATACAGGGATGTCACCCACTATATACACAGTATACAGGGATGTTACTCAGTATATGCACAGTATACAGGGATGTCACTCAGTATATGCACAGTATACAGGGATGTCACCCACTATATACACAGTATACAGGGATGTTACTCAGTATATGCACAGTATATAGGGATGTCACTCAGTATATTCACAGTATACAGGGATGTCACCCACTATATACACAGTATACAGGGATGTTACTCAGTATATGCACAGTATACAGGGATGTCACTCAGTATATGCACAGTATACGGGGATGTCACTCAGTATATGCACATTATACAGGGATGTCACTCACTATATGCACAGTATACAGGGATGTCACTATATGCACAGTATACAGGGATGTCACTCAGTATGCAGAGTATACAGGGATGTCACTCAGTATGCACAGTATACAGGTATGTCACTTAGTATATGCACAGTATACAGGGATGTCACTATATGCACAGTATACAGGGATGTCACTCAGTATATGCACAGTATACAGGGATGTCACTCAGTATATGCACAGTATACAGGGATGTCACTCAGTATATGCACAGTATACAGGGATGTCACTCACTATATGCACAGTATACAGGGATGTCACTCACTATATACACAGTATACAGGGATGTCACTCACTATATACACAGTATACAGGGATGTCACTCAGTATATGCACAGTATACAGGGATGTCACCCACTATATACACAGTATACAGGGATGTCACTCACTATATACACAGTATACAGGGATGTTACTCAGTATATGCACAGTATACAGGGATGTCACTATATGCACAGTATACAGGGATGCCTCTCACTATATGCACAGTATACAGGGATGTCACTCACTATATGCACAGTATACAGGGATGTCACTATATGCACAGTATACAGGGATGTCACTATATGCACAGTATACAGGGATGCCTCTCACTATATGCACAGTATACAGGGATGTCACTCACTATATGCACAGTATACAGGGATGCCTCTCACTATATGCACAGTATACAGGTATGTCACTATATGCACAGTATACAGTGATGTCACTATATGCACAGTATACAGTGATGTCACTCAGTATATGCACAGTATACAGGGATGTCACTATATGCACAGTATACAGGGATGTCACTATATGCACAGTATACAGGGATGTCACTATATGCACAGTATACAGGGATGTCACTATATGCACAGTATACAGTGATGTCACTCAGTATATGCACAGTATACAGGGATGTCACTATATGCACAGTATACAGGGATGTCACTATATGCACAGTATACAGGGATGTCACTATATGCACAGTATACAGGGATGTCACTTAGTATATGCACAGTATACAGGGATGTCACTATATGCGCAGTATACAGGGATGTCACTTAGTATATGCACAGTATACAGGGATGTCCTTCAGTACATGCACAGTATACAGGGATGTCACTCAGTATATGCACAGTATACAGGGATATCACTTAGTATATGCACAGTATACGGGGATGTCACTCACTATATACACAGTATACAGGGATATCACTCACTATATGCACAGTATATGGGGATGTCACTCACTATATGCACAGTATATGGGGATGTCACTCAGTACATGCACAGTATACAGGGATGTCACTCAGTATATGCACAGTATACAGGGATGTCACTCAGTATATGCACAGTATACAGGGATGTCACCCACTATATACACAGTATACAGGGATGTTACTCAGTATATGCACAGTATACAGGGATGTCACTCACTATATGCACAGTATACGGGGATGTCACTCAGTATATGCACAGTATACGGGGATGTCACTCACTATATGCACAGTATATGGGGATGTCTCTCACTATATGCACAGTATATGGGGATGTCACTCAGTACATGCACAGTATACAGGGATGTTACTCAGTATATGCACAGTATACGGGGATGTCACTCACTATATGCACAGTATACAGGGATGTCACTCAGTATATGCACAGTATACAGGGATGTCACTCACTATATGCACAGTATACGGGGATGTCACTCAGTATATGCACAGTATACAGGGATGTCACTCACTATATGCACAGTATATGGGGATGTCTCTCACTATATGCACAGTATATGGGGATGTCACTCAGTACATGCACAGTATACAGGGATGTTACTCAGTATATGCACAGTATACGGGGATGTCCCTCACTATATGCACAGTATACAGGGATGTCACTCAGTATATGCACAGTATACAGGGATGTCACTCACTATATGCACAGTATACAGGGATGTCACTATATGCACAGTATACAGGGATGTCACTCACTATATGCACAGTATACAGGGATGTCACTCAGTATGTGCACAGTATACAGGGATGTCACTCACTATATGCACAGTATACAGGGATGTCACTCACTATATGCACAGTATACAGGGATGTCACTCACTATATGCACAGTATACAGGGATGTCACTCACTATATGCACAGTATACGGGGATGTCACTCACTGTGTAGCCAGCCCCCACATATTATCCCCCCCCCCCCGTGTAGCCCCCCCACATAGTATAGGTCCCTGTGCAGCCAGCCCCCACATAGAATAATCTCAACATATTATCCCCCCCTGAAGCCCCCCACACAGTAAAAGCATCCCTCTGTAGCCCCCCACATGGCATTTTCCCCCTGTACAGCCCCCACATAGTATAGTATAGAGGGGTCTATAACTCCATGTTATAGGCCCCAAGTAAAGCTCCCACTGTGTAGGAGCATTCATGTAAAAAACAAAAAAACAAAAGTATACTCACCTCTGGTGGATCCAGCAGGTCCTCTCTGTTCCTCTCTGGTCTGGTGCTGTTAGCTGCTTACATATTCTGTTACCGGCAGCCCGATGCAGCCCGGCCCCGGAGGCTCACAGCTCCAGCCCCGCGGCGCCTGCATCTCTCTCCTCTCCTGCTCGGGCGGGCAGCAACTGATGACGTCACACGTCTGCCGACGAGCAGGAGGGGAGAGAGATGCAGGCGCCGCGGGGCTGGAGCTGTGAGCCTCCGGGGCCGGGCTGCATCGGGCTGCTGGTAACAGAATATGTAAGCAGCTAACAGCAGAGGACGGCAGCAAATGCAGGGCGGCCACACAAAGTTCTTACGGCCGCGGCGGGCGGGGGGCGTGAGCGCGTGGTGGCTCGTGGTTTACTTAGCAGGGGGGCTGGTCGGCGGCCCTCCGACTGATAATCTGAGCAGCCCAGCGGGCATTTGCCCGGCCTGCCAGATTATCAATCCGGGCCTGACCTCCGCCCTGTTCGATCATCTCTATTAAGAACCCCACAGGACAGCAAGATCATAGACATCTTAGGCTGCATTTGCACATTCCCTGAAGTTGTCCGTGCGCATGGATCGGTGCTTATGGACAAATTGATAGCCCATTGCTTTGTATTGGGTTATTCACATGTTAAGTGTTTTCACGGATCCCCAATCCGTTCAGTTTAAAATTAGGACGTCATACCTTGGAACAGAAGCATGGCACGGATTCCCCATAGAAATCAATGAGATCCATGTCTTTCACAGATTTACATGGATATGACATCTTTGTTCATCCCTGAAAACCACGGATGACATATGATCAATGTAATTTAATGCTTTAAACCAATCTGTAAAAAATACAAACTGAAGCAAAATGGATGTAAACCCAGACTGTTTTGCACGGATCACAGAGGTAGCTAGCGGACTAGATTCGTAGAGCAGGAAACACACTGAATGTGTGAATGCAGCTATAAGGCTAAACAATGTATATTTTCTAAAAACCACGGCCGTTGTGCAACGGCCGTGATTATTATGGAAATATATGTTACATAGACGTCTATGGGATCCCTAGCGGCGGCAAAGAACTGACATGCAAGTTTTCTGTGACCGCTATTCATTGAATAGCGGCCGCAGAAACCCATGTCAGTGCACACTGTGGAGCAAGCAGCTGCAGCCGCAAGCTCCATAGTATGCTGTGGGGAGTTCTGATGGGGGCGCGCACGGATGCCTGAAAGATCATCCTGCAGTAGTGACGGTGAAGATCTTTTCAGAGACCGGCCATTCCGTGACCTGTTGGTTGCTAGGGGCAACTGAGCCAATTTCACTTAACACCATGTTTGATAAATCTCCCCCTAGGAGTCCAACAGCATCTAAGTGGAATAATGTTCAACAATTTATTACAAGATCAAGGACACAATATGATGTTTCGGCTAAACATTGAGCCTTTGTCAAGTATTTGTCTCTGACATGTCAAAAGTTTTTTATGATGTTATTTGGCAAATAATACAGTACATAGGGAGAACGGGACCCTGCTCTGTATAGCGCTATGTGGCAGTACTAGAACAGGGGTTTCGGGAACGGCAGGGTCCTGCAGTTACCAACACAAATGGTGGCAGCAAGGCAGTGTTGCCCTTTACTGCTGCCCCTCAGCAAGCGAGGCTAAATAAAGTAAAAACTATACTTTTTTTTAATTGAAGTTATACTACAAAGTTAAAGGAGAAGTCCGGCAAAAAAGTTTATTTATTTAAGTATTGTATTGCCCCCAAAAGTTATACAAATCCCCAATATAAACTCATTACGGGAAATGCTTATAAAGTGCTTTTTTTCCCTGCACTTACTATTGCATCAAGGCTTCACTTCCTGGATAAAATGGTGATGTCACGACCTGACTCCCAGAGCTGCGCGAAGCCTTGATGCAGTAGTAAGTGCAGGGAAAAAAGCACCTTATAAGCATTTCCCATAATAAGTGTATATTGGTAATTTGTATAACTTTTGGGGGACAATACAATACTTTAATAAAAATTTTCGCCGGACTTCTCCTTTAACTAACTTTATTTAAGCAATATGTTAGCAAAAACATTTTTTGAGACTCTGGTGTCATTAGAAAAGTATCTATTGTTTAAATCAAGTTTTTTATTTAAACATATTTTTATGAATTTGTGGTGATTTTTTTTTTTCTTCTAATTTTCCATTTTATGGTCTATTTTATAAACTTATCCTGAAATCTTGCAGTTTTCATACTCTAGGCCTTAAACTGAGACTTCCTGTTCTGTCTTTGGAAATAGGATGCTGTGAATTGTTCCATAGCAGCTCCTTGTGCAATGACCTCATCAAAGGTCACAGAGTACGCTCAGTAATGTTTCACATTCATCTCAAGGACTTGCTGTAAAGCAGATTACTAAATGCTGTTAAAAACATCTCAGGTAATATGGCAGCCCCCACCATAACAATGTACAAAGAATGATATAAAGAAAATTACAGTCGGAAAATAGAAACAGATTAGAAAAAAAAAAATCAAGTTTTAGTATCTGACCCTAATCAGCACAGGCCCTGTCTATTGTCGTCTATGTCCATGAGGCTTGCTGTAATGCAGATTACTAAATGCTGTTAAAAACAGCTCAGGCAAAATGACAGCCTCCATAACAATGTACAAAGAATGATATGAAGAAAATTACAATCAGAAAATAAAAACAGACTCTAATCAGTAAAAGCGATACATTCCCCTTAAAACTGGCATTTTAACTGTATTATGTTTATCTGTATAATTACAGCGATACGTGAAATACATCATTTTCTGTTCTGCTTTACTACCTCAAAAGATAACATTTTTGAAAAAATTCCCTGACTGTCAATGTACCAGAGATAGGGAAGGGAATGCCATTTTGACACTTTTCACTGAAGGATAAAAGCATATTTCTACATTCTGGAAGCACAGATGGATATATGTAAGGTATCATGTGTCTCCTTGTCCTAACAGCTATCTAACAGTATCAGCAGTTGGGAACCTGAAAGTCAGCTCACAGATTCACTTTAAGTATGTGCAGAGTTTTACAGAAACATAACCATTTATGATAGGGACGTTACTATAGGTTTTGCATAATGGGAGGTGTAAGATCTGTTTATAAGAGTCACCCCTCAGTGTATCACATCTGTGTAGCTGTCTCCTGTGTCCTGGTGCATCATGGTCAAGTTTCAGAGTTTTTGTTTGCTGCTCATCTTATTAGTTGGTAAGATACATTTTTTTCTAACGTTACAGATGCGATGAGGAACGGTGAGGACTGCAGCATCATTACTCTGTGATATTCTCATTATACTCTATGTAATCCTTATGTCTTCCAGAGTCTCAGGCACAGCACTCGGTGACACAGAAACCATCAATAACAACGTCTCCTGGACAAACCGTCAAGATTTCATGTACTCTGGGCGGAGGTCTCACTGTGGCCTCAAACAGGGTGGTGTTCATCCAACAAAAGGACAACAACGTTCCCAGATACATTCTATATTATTTCACTGAATCCAGCAAGGGCAAGGGGAAAGATGTCCCAGAGCGTTTTGTGGGGTCTGCCAGTAATAATATAGGTTATCTCAATATCAATGGGGTTCAGCAGGAGGATGATGCTGTCTATTACTGTTGTACATGGACTGGTAGTCAGTGGCACCGCAACAGAAGATTATGAGGAAGTAATACAGATACTTACAATAGTAATCTGTACATTCTCTTAAGACATTCACTTGAAGACTACAGGCACTACAACAGCCCAGCTGGACTTTGTTTTGTATTGCTAAGTTTAACTATATAAGTAGAGATGAGCAAATCAGTTAAAAATTAGTCTTGCAACGTTTGCGATTTTTTAGTGCAAAATTTGCGCATCGAACTTAACAAATCTATACATACCTGTCTGTGCTCCCCCAGTGTCATCTTCCGTATCTTTAGCCGCACTCACTAAAAAGGACTAAGGGTATGCTCACACTTAGTAAATCGGGTGGAATTCCACGGTGGAGAATCCCACTCATAACCTGTCTATGGGAGAGCACTCGCTCTTCCGCTGTCACCGTTCTCCGCTCAAAGAAAAGACATGTCAATCCAACGCGTGGGGAGCGGCGGCGATCTTTCCTAGGCGGGCTATGGCACACTGAGGCAGGCGGGATTCCGCGACAGAAAGTTCCACTGCGGAATTCCGCCTGTTTTACTCAGTGTGAACATACCCTAACTGAGAATGACAGCACTGCGGCTAGTGATTGGCTGAGCGTGCTGTCTCAAGCGTGAAAGCCAGCTCAGCCAATCACTGCCCGCGGTGCTGGACTTTCTGTCTGTCAGTGCCTGAGCATGCAGCTGGAGACATGGAAGAGGACACTGGGGGAGTGCGGACAAGTGAATAAACTTTTTTTTTGCAAATTTTGTTAGCAAATTTAGAAAAAGTTTACTAAGTCAAAGAATAAAATTTTTGCTAATTTCCCTGCGAATCCACGGCCCAGTTAGCAGGGTAAGCAAGTTCCGATCTGCTAAAATTACTGCTGTTCGATTACTGTGAGATAAGGGCTGTATGTGAATCGTTACTTACAAAATAATAAAGATAATATGTCAGGACAGGGAGGTACAGACAGGACAAGACAGTGGGCCCTAGGTCTCAACCCACCCACTGCCCCTACCTACTTGCCTCAGTCGGCCCTAGGTGGCCGCGGACAACCACAAAGGCGTTCCCTATGCTGTACAAGATAGACAGACCAACACAATATAGAATAGTGAACAAGCCAAGTCGGAACCAAACGGGCAACGCAGTACAAAATCAGCAAACCAATCGGATAGTCTAAGGTCAGGTGGGAGGTCAGATAACAAGTCGAGCAGTCAGAAGGAATTTAGGAAGGGAATAACAGGAGTAGACACAGGGAAACTGGGATCCAGGTATGAACCGAAATAGCCAGCAGAGAAGTGAGCAGCTAGCTGTTATTTATCCAGGATCAGAGGCTAGGACCAGCAGCTGATCTATTCAAATCCTGCAGAGTTCTGATGAACTGCTGCATTGCTGGATGTAAAAGCAATCTGGGGTGTCACAAAAAAAACAGGCCCAGTTCATACCAGGCTAACGCACATTCCTGACATAATACTTACCAGTCCAGACTGCTGACTTTTCCTCGCTGACCGCAGCTGCCGCTGAAGCTTTTGAAGCCATCTTACAAGTGACAGCCAATCACTACCTGTGGCGCTGTCTCATCTCAGCCAGTGATTGGCTAAAGGGCCTGTCACTGCAGGGAACGACTTCAGAAGCTTCAACGGCAGCTGCAGTAAGTGGGAAACGCAGGGAAAAGGCAGCGGTAAACTGGAGAGCCTGGACAGGTAAGTATAATCTTTATTATTTTCAATGCATAGTCGACAACTATCAAAAATCTTTTTTTTTTTAAATAAAACATTATTTTGATGTTAAATTATAGCTAAAAACAGCCGTCAGGTGGCCAAAAAAAGACATTGTGTGGTCGTGGCCAAAAGCAAGACACATGGGATGACATGTGTTTTCCCTGGCCCATGATGCTTGCCTTGCTTGTTTTTTTCTTAGTAGAATGTATATTAAAGGAGTAGTGCCACCTAGTGGCCAAGAGAAATAAACAGTAATGTAACTCTTTTTATATACTGATCAATGATTTTCCCATGACTGTAAAAGCTGATATGTGAATGAGTTTGCCTTTATAAAGTCTTGATCTCTGTCTTGTGTCTGTGAACATTGTGTAGATGTCATATAGCATTGTATGTTGAGTCTCAAGTTACAATGATCCAGGAAAGGCCCATTATATATTGAGAATATTATAACCTGAGGGGCCATTACAAGGCCAGGACAAGGCATAGGCATTGCTACATGTAATAGAGAAGCACAGCTGATGACTGAGTAAAGAAAATAATAAAGTATATTCATTTCTACATTTCCTTTCCACACTCCTTGGTGTCTTCCTGGCTTCTGCCACCTCCCCACAGCTGCCGGTGCAATTTCAGACCCGGTCTCTGAAGTCACAGGCTGCTCAGCCAATCATCAGTAGTGGTGACATGTGTGGTGCTTTATCAAGGACGCTCTAACTTCCGGCTTAGGAGTCTATGCTGCCACTAGTTGTCAGTATCTGTGCTTACAGGTACCCTTTAACTAGTAAATGCTGTTATCATTTGCATACAAGGCCGCACCTTCATCTTATGGGATGTCATAAAGCCTCCAGAGAACCTGCATACAAGTATATCTCTTTGCATCATCACATTTATTTCCTCTTTTCCATCATGTCTTGGTTTTTGATCCTCTGCACTGTCCTTACTTGTTCATGTAAGGTTGTGATATCACTATGTGTGACCATACTTCTCCTTTCTACCCTATGTAACATTTTGCTCCTCTTGCAGATTCTGTGGCCCAGTTCACAATTATCCAAGACAGAAGAGTTTTGGTGTCTCCTGGAGGGAACATCCAGCTGATCTGCACTCGGAGTGGAGGCCCAGTAGTTGCATCTAACTACCCCACCTGGGTATACCAAGAAGCTGGGAAAGTCCCTAAACTTATTGTCAGTAGTAATGGTAATGATAACCACAACATCAGACCCTCAACAGTATCAGATCGATTCACAGGACCCATATCAGGTGGAACGGCTATCCTGTCCATCCGAAGAGTAGAGGCTGATGATGATGGAGAATATTACTGTGTTCTTCATACAGGCAGTGCATACACCGTGATATAATGCAATGAGGAACTAGCGCAATAACATACATTGGTGTATAAGATATTAGCTATGCCGTCTGCTGGATGAACAGTTTACTTAATATCCTCAGTACAATACAATAAAGTGGTAGTATAACTTTAAGAGCAGGTGCAGGTGATAGGTAGTTAAAAGTTGTACAGAGAAGAGAGTAGGGATGTGTCTTGAGGGCCTTATCCAGGTAGTTGTGTACTCTGCCGGGATGGTGTGTAAGAGAAAAAGTGTAGAGAAGAATACTCATACTCACCTTTATATAGTGTTCTATCTGACGCCTTCTGCCCTAACCTGCTTACTGAGTGCCAGGCTGGGTAATATGAGCCCCATTCCTTTACAACTGGGCGTACCAGACTTTTCAAGACTTCCCAGAAGAGCCATGCAGACAGCAGGATACGTCAGCTTTCTGCTATTTGTCCTACAGGGGTCAGTACCTAGCTGTGGTTACTGCCCTTAGGTTACAGAAGAGGGATCCTAGGCATGGACAAGGTTTTCCTCAGAGTATGGCTACCCCTCCCAAGGGTTGAGCACTGCATGCTAATGCAGGTTACTTGCATAAAGAAATACAGTAGAGTCTCTGTGGTCCTTGACAAGGGTCCTGGCCTGGGCCAGGCCTGGCTTCACTGCAGCAGGGTCTCTCTCAGTCTGTGTCTCTGTCCCTCACCAGGAAATAATCTCTTTTTTTATAGGGGTGAACTAAGCTGTGTGGTGATTGGTGGGCTGTGGTGATTTCTTTAATGTTCTACCTAGTCAATGAGTAGCCGTGTAGTAACAGACCAGAGTCAGAAGAAGAAAACCAAAAGTGTTGTCTGAACTTGACACATCACTAAGCTAAGAGTAACATCATGGAGAGCTGCGTTAGAATATATAACCACAGCCGAGAGCAACATCAGAAGATGGAAATACTTGAAAACTAAAATAACAGAGAAGTTAGGTGGCAGAACCAGGAGATGGCAGCATAGGGCTATGTTCACACACTGAAGGAGACATGGTGTAAAGTGAAACTGGCTCAGTTGCCCCTAGCAACCAATCAGATTACACTTTTTAATCCTCACAGACCCTTTGGAAAATGAAAAGTGGAATCTGATTGGTTGCTAGGGGCGACTGAGCAAGTCTCACTTTGATAAATCTTCCCCATAGTGTATTGAATAATGGATGTCTTTTGACGTGGCCGTCAAATAATGTCTTTGTCCTTTAACCGCTATTATCTTTTTTGCAATGACGTCCGGTATTTTATTTCAATGGACCTTTAATAATAGCCACACTCAAAGAGGTGTTGAACACAGCCATCTTTCAGCCTAAACTTAAATGGCCGTCATTGCAATGACAGCCGTTATTTTGAGTAGCAAATAACGGCTCTTGAAAATTGTTGTGTGAACATAGTCGATAAATGTAAGGTTCTTTTTAACAAGGATCAGGAAGTCATCTACCTTAAAGGGAATCTGTCAGCTGCAGTTCACTTTCCGAACTACTGACACTGTTAGGGCCGGTTCACACTGAGCAAACACGGCGCAATTCCTCTCCTTTCCACTCAAAGAATAACCATGTTCAATCATCGAGCGGAGAGCGACGGCAGCGGACAGGCGCGCGCTCTCCCATTCGCTCAAAGCAGCACACTGAGCACAGCAGGATTCTGCGGTGGAGAGCTCCGCCGTGGAATTGCGCCGTGTTTTCTCAGTGTGAACCGGCCCTTAGATCGCTGTTAGGTCAAGAATACACCACGCCTTTTCATATATCTGTCTGCGCTCCCCTAATGTAGAAAAATGCTTTTATTGTATAGCATAAACAGTCATATAGAAGAAGTGCTGGAAGAGCTAGCTGACTGTTTAGTCAAACCACCAGTTATGGGCTACCCAGACTTCAACATCCCATTTGTGCTTCATTGTGACACATTTCAAATGGAACTTGGAGCAGTCCTGTATCAGCGTCAGGATGGCAAGCTGAGAGTCATTGGCAGTGGCGTAGCAGCCGCGACCGGGCCCGCCACAAAGGGGGGCCCGCGGGGCCCTCCCGATCAATCACTCTTGTGACCGCAAGCATTGTTTTGCTTGCGGTCACAAGAGTCCGGCTCCGTCTTCCCCGGCTGCTGCGCGGCTGCCGGGGGTGTCGCGTCTTATCCCCGGCAGCGCGCGCATCCCAGAACTCCCTGCGTGCCTTGGGCCCTGACTTCCGGTTCCGGCGCGCAGGGAGCTCTGGGATGCGCGCACTGCCGGGGATAAGACGCGACACCCCCGGCAGCCGCGCAGCAGCCGGGGACAGACCGAACGAGTGAGGATCAACGTGGGAGCGCGTTGTCAGGTGAGTTAAGTTTTTTATCAGCCTGCAGGGTGGGGGGAAAGAGGGGGGGCATCTATGAGGGTGGGGGGAAAGAGGGGGGGCATCTATGAGGGTGGGGGGAAAGAGGGGGGCATCTATGAGGGTGGGGGGAAAGAGGGGGGCATCTATGAGGGTGGGGGGAAAGAGGGGGGGCATCTATGAGGGTGGGGGGAAAGAGGGGGGGCATCTATGAGGGTGGGGGAAAGAGGGGGGCATCTATGAGGGTGGGGGAAAGAGGGGGGGGCATCTATGAGGGTGGGGGGAAAGAGGGGGGCATCTATGAGGGTGGGGGAAAAGAGGGGGATCATCTATGAGGGTGGGGGGAAAGAGGGGGTATATGAGGGTGGGGGGAAAGAGGGAGGCATCTATGAGGGGGGAAGAGGGACCATCTATAATGGGGGGGAAGGGGGACCATCTATAAGGGAGGGTAGGGGGAGAGGGGGCCATCTATAAGGGAGGGTAGGGGGAGAGGGAGCCATCTATAAGGGAGGGTGGGGGGAGAGGGGGCCATCTATAAGGGAGGGTGGGGGAGAGGGGGCCATCTATAAGGGAGGGTGGGGGAGAGGGGGGCATCTATAAGGGAGGGTGGGGGGAGAGGGGGCCATCCATAAGGGAGGGTGAGGAGAGAGGGGGCCATCTATAAGGGAGGGGGTAGAGGGGCCATCTATAAGGAGGGGGGAGAGGAGGCCATCTATAAGGAGGGGGGAGAGGAGGCCATCTATAAGGGAGGGTGGGGGGAGAGGGGGCCATCTATAAGGAGGGCAACATGGGGGGAGAGGGGCCATCTATTTGGGGGGGCAACATAGGGGGAGAGGGAATACACAGAGGGGGGCATATATTATTAGGGGGTCACATAGAGTCAGGGCTACCCACTAAATGAGGGTGTAAAGGGGACAGT
The DNA here is from genome assembly GCF_027789765.1 of Dendropsophus ebraccatus. Lineage (NCBI taxonomy): Eukaryota > Metazoa > Chordata > Amphibia > Anura > Hylidae > Dendropsophus > Dendropsophus ebraccatus. The sequence continues at coordinate 23,466,582 of NC_091456.1, read as the reverse complement.
ACAGATGTGCAGTGTGTAGAGAGATGAGGATGGTGCCAGTGTGAGGAGACTAATATGTCTGTCTTGCAGATTCTGTGGATTCGTGGCTCAGTGAAGTTCTCATAATGGCCCGGGACGGGTGGAGAAGATGAAAAGGAAAGAACTCTGATCAGAGAAGACGTCCCATGTGAGTCACCTGATATAACTGCACTGTAATGTATATGGTGTATAGAGCCTGTGTAGAGCTGGGGCCACCTCTATATGACTGGATGAGGTGATTTAGTATACTGGATTTGGTCAGTAACAATATGGTGGTGATGGTTGTGGTGTGGCGGTAATGTTTCCTTCCTATATACTGGTATTACTGGTAATATTGGTCTCAGTATACAGGATTTGGTCGGTAACAGTATGGCGGTAATAAGTACGGTGATAATACTTTCTCTTCCAATATGCTGGTGTTATTGGTAATATCTGTCTTGGTATATATATATATATATATATATATATATATATATATATATATATATGAAGAAAATCACTGCGGCACTCCGGTACAGCTCGTGTTCAAATAGTGTAGTTTATTTCTCCCACAAAGTGCATTAGCACTTTGTGGGAGAAAAAAACTACACTATTTGAACACGAGCTGTACCGGAGTGCCGCAGTGATTTCCTTCATTTGTATGCGTTCATACCCACGGTCCTCAGGGGTATACACTGCTGGCACCAACTGCATAAGTTTCCTTGAGTGCTGTGTCCACCTTTCTACATATATATATATATATATATATATATATATATATACACCAATAGCATCACTTGGTCGTGAAAGGAGGGGGGGGGCAAGTTGACCTCTCGCACCAGGGCCTAGGAGACATTAGCTACGCCCCTGGTCATTGGCTATGGTTTGAGAACTTTGACAGCAGCTGAGAATAACTTACCATGTGCATTCTGGAAAGCTAGAGTTTCTCATCTTGGCGTACAGGCGTACACTATATGTGGAAGGTTTAAAGATTACAGTACTACAGTCCAGAGTTTGTAGTTTACATGGGCAACAGCCCACTTGCCTATGTCCTCTCCACTGCCAAACTCAGTGCAACTGATCAGAGATGGGTGGCGGAACTAGCAGACTTTAACTTCGACATGAAATATCACCCAGGAAATGCTAATGTTGATGCAGATGTGTTGCATCTGGCTGAAATTTTTACATAAATCTGTCTTTCTTTGTCACTATTTTTACCTCATAACACATCAGGACCTTGCTTCCTTTTACCTCACACAATATGAACTGTTCCTGTTCCTGCTACACACTAGAGTCTTGTTTAATATATTCCCCATTTAGAAAAAAATATGAATCAAATGCTCCTATATTCTGTATATAGTCCAAAATATAAAAGTTTAAGACTCATCCTGCATAAAAAGGCCTAAAAACAATTATCTCTTTGTGCTCTTTATAAACAAAAAAAAAAGTTATGGCTAATGGAATATACTTAGCAATAATTTGTGGATGAGATAGGTAGAGAAACCTTTAACAAATGACTGATACATTTATTTGCATACAAGGCATACCTTCATCTTATGGGATGTCATAAAGCCTCCAGAGAACCTGCATACAAGTATATCTCTTTGCTCCACCAAATTTATTTCCTCTTTTCCATCATGTCTTGGTTTTTGATCCTCTGCACTGTCCTTACTTGTTCATGTAAGGTTGTGATATCACTATGTGTGACCATACTTCTCCTTTCTACCCTATGTAACATTTTGCTCCTCTTGCAGATTCTGTGGCCCAGTTCACAGTTATCCAAGACAGAAGAGTTTTGGTGTCTCCTGGAGGGAACATTCAGCTGATCTGCACTCGGAGTGGAGGCCCAGTAGTTGCATCTAACTACCCCACCTGGGTATACCAAGAAGCTAGAAAAGTCCCTAAACTTATTGTCAGTAGTAATGGTAATGATAACCACAACATCAGACCCTCAACGGTATCAGATCGATTCACAGGATCCATATCAGGTGGAATGGCTATCCTGTCCATCAGAAGAGTAGAGGCTGATGATGATGGAGAATATTACTGTGCTCTTTGGTCAGGCAGTGCATACACCGTGATATAATGCAATGAGGAACTAGGGCTCTAACATATTTTGTTTTATATCTAGGTTGTCTAGAGCAGTGTTTCTTAACCTTTTCAAGCCAAGTCCCCCCATGTGATGAGATGCTCCAGCCGAGTACCCCCAAGGATACCATCCATTATTAACATTGCCTTAGGGAAGATTTACACGTACGCTTCGCAGCTAAATACACTGTGATACTCTGTACTGTTACAGCCTATGCCTCTGCATTCTCACAGAGGATTTTCATTCTGCTGCGAGAATGTAGCCACAGCCTATTTACCTAATTAGCTGCCAGGCCTTAAACAGATCATGCCTACCTGTCTGCACTCCTACCTGCTTCTCTGGCATCAGTGGCTGCGGTGGGACAGTGCACTGATTGGCTCAGCAGGCCGTCAGTGAGCCGGATGCCAGAGAAGCAGGCGGGAGCGCGGGCAGGTAAGCATGGTATGTCCCTTTCAGCTAGGAGCCAGATATGTCCACTGCAGCCAAATACATCCTTTCTAACCACATATACCTCTTTCAGCTAGGTATTCCTCTTGCAGCCAGGTATGTCCCATGGAGCCATAAGTACCCCCTGGAGTCAGATATGCCCCTTACTACTAAATATGCTGTCTGTAAATAAGTATGTCCCCTGCAGCCAGATATGTTTGTTGATGCCAGCTATGCCCCCTGTAGCCGGATATGTACAAATGTACGTACTTGTCCCCAGAAGCTTGATATGCCTCTTACTGCCAGATATATGCCACAGAGTTTAATATTTTTCCCCTGTAGCAAGATACCTCCTCCCCATAGGTAGCCAGATACCTCCTCCCCATATGTAGCCAGATACCTCCTCCCTATATGTAGCCAGATACCTCCTCCCCAGGTGATGGGGGGACAGAGGAGTTGATGTGCTTCCATAGTAATGCTCCCTACCCTGCCCCCATAGTAATGCACCCTGCCCTGCTGTGCTCCCATAGTAATGCTCCCTACCCTGCCCCCATAGTAATGCACCCTGCCCTGCTGTGCTCCCATAGGAATGTTCCCTACCCTGCCCCCATAATAATGCTCCCTGTCCTCCTGCCCCAACACAACAAAAAACACTTTATACTCACCCAATCCGGGCATGGAGCGGGTCTTCCTCTCTTCTCCAGCCTCTGCGCCACGAGGAGATCATGGGGAGAGTGAGGTCTGAGGGAGAAAAGAAGGAAAGAGGGGAATAGAGGAGGTTAAGGAAGAGAGAGGAGATGATGGGGGTAAGGAGGAGAGAGGGGGGAGCGGAGGTGATGAGCGTGAGAGGAGATGATGGGAGTGAGAGGAGGAGATGATGGGGGTGAGAGATAGGAGGTGATGAGGATGAGAGATAGGAGGTGATGGGGGTGAGAGGAGGTGATAGGGGAGAGAGGAGGTGATGGGGGAGAGAGAAGATGATGGGGGTGAGAGAGGAGATGATGGGGGTGAGAGGAGGTGATGGGGGTGAGAGGAGGAGATGATGGGGGTGAGAGGAGGTGATGGGGGTGAGAGGAGGAGATGATGGGGGTGAGAGGAGATGATGGGGGTGAGAGAGGAGATGATGGGGGTGAGAGGAGATGATGGGGGTGAGAGAGGAGATGATGGGGGTGAGAGGAGGAGATGATGGGGGTGAGAGAGATGATGGGGGTGAGAGGAGGAGATGATGGGGGTGAGAGGAGGAGATGATGGGGGTGAGAGATAGGAGGTGATGGGGGTGAGAGGAGATGATGGGGGTGATAGGAGATGATAGGGGTGAGAGGAGATGATGGGGGTGAGAGGAGGTGATGGGGGAGAGAGGAGGTGATGGGGGAGAGAGAAGATGATGGGGGTGAGAGAGGAGATGATGGGGATGAGAGGAGGTGATGGGGGTGAGAGGAGGAGATGATGGGGGTGAGAGGAGATGATGGGGGTGAGAGGAGGTGATGGGGGTGAGAGGAGGAGATGATGGGGGTGAGAGAGGAGATGATGGGGGTGAGAGAGGAGATGATGGGGGTGAGAGGAGGAGATGATGGGGGTGAGAGAGGATATGATGGGGGTGAGAGGAGGAGATGATGGGGGTGAGAGAGGAGATGATGGGGGTGAGAGAGGAGATGATGGGGGTGAGAGGAGATGATGGGGGTGAGAGAGGAGATGATGGGGGTGAGAGGAGATGATGGGGGTGAGAGAGGAGATGATGGGGGTGAGAGGAGATGATGGGGGTGAGAGATAGGAGGTGATGGGGGAGAGAGGAGGTGATGGGGGAGAGAGAACGTGATGGGGTGAGAGAGGAGATGATGGGGGTGAGAGGAGGTGATGGGGGTGAGAGGAGGAGATGATGGGGGTGAGAGGAGGTGATGGGGGTGAGAGGAGGTGATGGGGGTGAGAGAGGAGATGATGGGGGTGAGAGGAGATGATGGGGGTGAGAGAGGAGATGATGGGGGTGAGAGAGGAGATGATGGGGGTGAGAGAGGAGATGATGGGGTGAGAGTAATTGATGGGGGGACAGAGGAGGTGATTGGGTGAGAGAGATGCTGATGGGGGTGGATTTTGCGTTGTGGGCACAATCAGGGTGGGAAGATGCTATTAGGAGCTGAGAGGGGTCCGGAGAGCTCCAGGTCAGAGAACCGGGCCGGCAGAGGGGGTGGTGGTGGGCGCAGCTATCCCACCTGGGGCTCTGGCAGGGGTGGGATGTGGATCGGGAGATGGAGCCTCCCGCACACTCACTGGGGTCCAGGACCACCTTAGGGGCAGGCCGGAGGAGGTGAGCCCTCGGCCAGGGAGAAGCGGCGGCAGCGGCGGACTGTGGACGTGGGGGCTGCCCCATCTTCTGGTCCACATACAACTCAGGAGCCCCGCTTGGGATAGGCCCGCCCACCATGATCAGTCGCCGGCCCGGTTCTCTGACCGGGAGCTGGCCGGACTCCTTTCTGCTGCTAATATCTCCCTTTCGCCCCGATGCCAAATCCATACTAATTACCTCCTCTCTTCCTCCATCATCTTCCTGTCGCCCCTGGATCCGGCAGCCGCAGGGGGACAGCGTGCACCAGACGCTGCGTCCCATGCGATCACCCTGACTCTCCATGCTTCCCCCAGCAGCACCTCCCGTCCCCCGCAGAACGCTGCTGAGCTGCTTCTGGGGGAAGTAAGGAGAGAGCTGCCGTGGTGCTTGGTGCCGGGATATTGCTCAGCAATAGCAGTGTCCCGGCACCCAGAACCAAAGTTTGTTTGTTCCCCCCGCGTACCCCCTCAACCTGCGGCACGTACCCCCTGGGGTACGCGTACCGCAGGTTGAGAAACACTGGTCTAGAGAACAGATATATTAAGACAAACATCTGGGATTATTTATACAGACCGACCAGGTTTTTGGAAGAAGCCCCCCCTCTATTTCTGTGGTATCCTGCACTCTACAGTGTTCCTGCCCTATCCAACCTGGTCCCTGTTTTCCCACTGTGGTGTACCTTCTGTCTGATCCTGCACTCTCAGTTGCTTCCAGTATACCTGCGTGTTCCTGTCCTGAGTGTGAACCTGACCCAACCCCTGTTTGTACCTGTTATCGTTCCAGCATCAAGTTACCGCTTTGTGTGACCTGCACTTGTGTCTTCATCCCCAATATCACCTGCATCCGATACTTTGATCCAGTGTGTCCTGTGTCTGCATACTTATCTGTACTGTCAGTTTGGCAACGCGAGTTGCTCCACGCTTGCTATCTGGTCTGGGGACCTGCTGTCACATGCTTTGTCTATCTCAAGAGGTAGCAACCTGGCGTATGCTCTGAAAAATCTTCACCATCAAGAGTATCTCGTGAAGAACAGAAGATACGCTTAGACAACACCATTTGGTATAGATGGACATGTGACACAGTGGGCTCATGTCCGCTGCTCCCGATAGTATGCTCACGCCATGAGCTTCGCTGGTCAGCCAGACTCTGCTATGGAGGAAGTGAGGATAAAGCTGAGATGCCAGAGCGACAGACAAGACGTTCTCATGCAGTTCTTGAATACCATCTCATCTTGTCTGGACACCTTGTCAGCTCCGGTTTAGACGGTACAGAATCCTCCTTCAGTACCTGAGTTACCGGACCCAGGAGCGCCAGCTGGCCAGCTGTCTTTGCCATCCCGTTATGATGGTGATCCAGTCCAGTGCCATGCTTTTCTGAACCAGTGTTCCATACACTTTGAGCTCCAAGGACACCCTTTTCTCACCGAGCTCTCCAGGGTGACCTTCATTATCTCCCTGCTTTCCTGTAAGGCCCTGGTGTGGGTGAATCCCATCTGGGAACATGGAGGCCCGTAGATGTCTAGTATCCAGCTCTTACTTGTCCCGTTCCGTTCCCTATTTGAGGAGCCTGGTTGAACAACATCTGCAGCTTCGGCTTTACTTAGGTTGCATCTGGGGTCCCAGACCATAGGGCACTATGGCATCCAGTTCTGTACCCTGGCGGCCCAGCTCACGTGAAATGAGGACACAAAGCTAGTAGTCCTCTGGGAGAGACTAGCTGACAGGATAAAGGATGAGCTGGCAGGTCATGACAGACCCACCACCCTGAATGACCTGATTTCCCTGGCAACCCAGATTGAAATTAGATTTTGGGAACATTCTAAGGAGGTTGCCCGTTCCTCTTCTGAGGAACCCATGCTGCTGCTAATGCTATGGATGGAAGGACTGTGCCCAGCAGCAGCTGCTTCTTCCCCCAGGTCTCCTGGCACACCTCCAACTGCCCCGGCACAGTTGTGCTGCCCATCTCCCAGGATAATACTATTGCTGGTGTCAGGGCAACCCCATGCACTCGCCCTGTAGGAATAGCTCCACCAGCCTGCCCCTGCCTGGGGAAGCCTCCTCCTGCCTGTAGCAGCTCCCAGGGACCTTCTCCTGGCTGCTGGTGGCCTCACTCCACTGCCGGCTGCCGTCTCTCCCCTCCTTCCAGGCTGCCGTCTCTCTCTCTCTCTGGGCGGCTGCTGCTTCTCCCCGCCCTCCTGGCCACTGCGCGCTGGAGCGAGGTCGCCAGAGGCCAGGAGAAAGTCCCAGGGAGCTGCTGCAGTCAGGAGGAGGCCTCCTTGAGCCCTGCTGGGGGAGCTGTTCCTACCGGGCGGGTGCGCAGGGCTGCCCTGACCACCAGTGATCGTATTAACCCAGGGGACGTGCGCCACAACTCTGCCAGAGGTAGATAAAAGTGTGCCACGAGCCCTGGGGGAAGCAGCAGCAAGCGGCCAAGCTTGCACTCTGGGACTTATACAGTGGGTCGTGACATCACTATTTTTGGTGCAGAAAATGTGCAGGAAAAAAATACTATATGTGCATTTCCCATAATCCTGTTCCACACTGATGAGGGGCAACACCCCAAAACAACTGTATGTGGATGGATACCTGGCCCTGGTTTTTCCCTTGTCATTATATTGACTTATAGGGACACTTAATATGGTGGTTTTGGTGGTTTCCTTACAGGAGCCACCCCTTGGCTGGGTCCTTCCCGGAGGGATATCTGGCTAGTCCTGTGTTTCGAGACTCATTGATGAGGCTCCACGGGCTCGTCTTTTGCATATTAATGTTTCCCAGGGGTCAATGCACCTAGGACTTCACTGCATTGAGCGCTTTCACTAACAGCCGGCAGTGTTGTCGTTTGGCTGATCTCCCTAAGATCAGTGATCTGCTTCTCTTATGGCTCTACTAGACATTGCCCCCCCTAGCCAGAATCCTGCTCCACACTGATGAGGGGCAACACCCCGAAACAGCTGTATGTGGATGGTTACCTGGCCTTGGTTCTTCCCTTGTCATTACAGTGACTTATAGGGCACCTAATATGGTGGTTTTGGTGGTTTCCTTACAGGAGCCACCCCTTGGCTGGGTCCTTTCCGGAGGGATATCTGGCTAGTCCTGTGTTTTGAGACTCTTTGATGAGGCTCCAAGGGCTCTTCTTTTGCACATTTCCCATAATAAGGCTATTGGTAATTTGTATAACTTTTGTTGGGCAATACCAAACTTAAAATAAGCTTTTGGCCAGATTTCTTCTTTAAGACTCATCCTACAAAAAAGGTTTAAAATCAGCGTTATCTCTTTAACCCCTTCCCATCAGTAACATGTATATATATACGTTCCTACTGCACATATCCCGTGCAGTAGGAATGTATATGTACATTCCTGACTACAGGGGCTTCCTGATGTGAGCGGCAGAACAGCAGAGTGAGCAATCCCGTTCACATCAAAGTCGGGGGCCTGGAGATAATGAGAGTCAGCTGTGATCCCGCAGCCGACTCTCATTAACCCCTTAAACGCCGTGATCTATAGCGATTACGGCGTTTAAGGTGCTCAGTGACAGATCAAGCATCTGTCACTGAGTGATAGGGACCCCCGCAGCCCGATCACATGTGCCGACATGCGGGGGTAAGCTCCTTACCTCCGTCCTGTTGGTTCGGCGTTCCATGTATAGAGTCTGCTCTCAGGCAGGCTCTATACATAGATCGCTGATAACGCGGATCTATGCTATGGCATAGCATAGATCAGTATATGCAATCTAACAATTGCATATTTTACAGTGATAAAGGAGTAAAAAAAAAAAAAGTAATAAAAAAAGTTTTTTAAAAGTATTTTAAAAACCCTTATAAACCTCCTCCCAATAAAAGTTTAAAAGACCCCCTTGTCCATTCTAAAAATAAAAATAAATAAATAAACAGATTACATATTGTAGCATGCGGAATTGTCCGATCTATGGCTAATGGAATATGCTTAGCAATAATTTGTTTTTAGGGTCAAAATAATCTTTGTCCCTATGAGATAGTTAAATTAGGCAAGAGAAACTTCTAACAAATGACTGATATATTTATTTGCATACAAGGCCGCACCTTCATCTTATGGGATGTCATAAAGCCTCCAGAGAACCTGCATACAAGTATATTTCTTTGCTTCACCAAATTTATTTCTTCTTTCCATCATGTCTTGGTTTTTGATCCTCTGCACTGTCCTTACTTGTTCATGTAAGGTTGTGATATCACTATGTGTGACCATACTTCTCCTTTCTACCCTATGTAACATTTTGCTCCTCTTGCAGATTCTGTGGCCCAGTTCACAGTTATCCAAGACAGAAGAGTTTTGGTGTCTCCTGGAGGGAACATCCAGCTGATCTGCACTCGGAGTGGAGGCTCAGTAGTTGCATCTAACTACCCCACCTGGGTATACCAAGAAGCTAGGAAAGTCCCTAAACGTATTGTCAGTAGTAATGGTAATGATAACCACAACATCAGACCCTCAACAGTATCAGATCGATTCACCGGATCCATATCAGGTGGAATGGCTATCCTGTCCATCAGAAGAGTAGAGGCTGATGATGATGGAGAATATTACTGTGCTCTTTGGTCAGGCAGTGCATACACCGTGATATAATGCAATGAGGAACTAGGGCTCTAACATATTTTGTTCTTTGAAATACTGAGCCACACATGCTGTTTTGAAGGCGTAGATGGAAAAAACAGAAGTGCAGAAGTAGCCATTACCAACTAGATTGTTTAACATTGCATCTGTCCCAGAGTGCTTTTTGTAAGACGTCTATTTCTGGGGCACTATAAGCATTGGGTGCTATGGACCCAGGAGCAGGGACTCCTGTTAAAAAGAGGAGTGTCTGTTTCTGCAGTGTACAGAATATACAGTAAGCTACAGTATATTGTAGTAGTACTCCAAATGTGTACAGAGGACATGAGAGCTGCCATCACCCAGTGGTCTAACATGCGTTGGCAGCACCCAGGGCAAAACAAAGTATTTCAATCCACCCTCTACCCCTCGTCCATCATACTGTTACTAAATAAAAAACACTCTAAACACTATAGTGTACAAGAGAACATAATTCTACCACACCATGACCATCACCATCACCAAGACATAGTTACTGGATAATACTGCCATACTAACTAAAAACCACAGTACAACGCTCAACTAGGGAATTTGGAGGGTAGATAATTCCCCCATTTGTTAAAAGCCACCAGTAGGTAAATAATCTTATACCATTAGGTGGAAGCTACTAGGAAGTAATTTTCCCCTATTACGTAATCCTTTCAATTAGGTAGAACCTCCCCCCCCCCTTTTAAAGGGGACCTGTCACAAGACAATGCTATCTAACCTATTGGCATTATGTTATAGAGCAAGAAGAGCCAAGTAGATTGATATAAATCTTTGTAGGAAAAGATTCAGTATAACTTGTAACATGTTGCTTGAATCTCTGCTCATTCTGTGTTAAAGGCTTACTCCAGCGAAAATCTTTTATTTCAAATCAGCTGGTGTCAGAAAGTTGTATAGATTTGTAATTTACTTCTTTTTAAAAATCTCTAGTCTTCCAGTACTTATCAGCTGCTGTATGTCCTGCAGGAAGTGGTGTATTCTTTTCAGTCTGACTCTCTGCTACCATCTTTGGGACTGTCCAGAGCAGCAGAGGTTTTCTATGGGGATTTGCTGCTTTCATCTGTGGGGGACCAAGTGCAGAGTCCATACTATTCATCAGCTGATTGATCTTCAGCAGCACCGAGACATTGGGGAAAAATATCTCTCAATTATTAGGGGTCTCGGCACTGTGACCCACATCAACGAAAACTATTAACAGGTCTCTACAGCACCTTAAACTTTTTCCCGGATTACAGTTACACGTAAAAAAAAAAGTGAAAAAGTGCCTTTTTCTTTTTCATGCTGTTTTCTGTGCTGTATATATGACATTAATGTGACATCGCTATAACTTTATTCCTTTTTCTAATCTCCATAGAAAATCTCTCCTGCTCTGGACAGTTCCTGATATGGACAGAGGTGGCAGTAGAGAGCACTGTAAAATTTAAGATTTTTAAATAGAAGTAAATCACAAATGTATATAACTTTCTGACTTCAGATGATTTGAAAGAATTTTATTTTCGTTCCCCTTTAAAGTAGTCATTCAAAAACGTCATATAATCATATGCTTCCATATATATATATATACCCAAATTATTGCAACAAAGTTGATACAAAAGATGAGGCAGCACTCACCAATTAAGTTTGTGTTTTGTTTTTTTTTGTAACATACACTGATCAACAACGTTGTCTTATCGGGCTGTAAGTGTGAAATGGCTGTTGTCTGTGGAGCGCCCGGCATCTATTGTATCTCCCACGTTGTTTATCAGTGTATGTTTTTGCTACAATAACGACCACGAACTTCATTGGTGAGTGCCGCCTAATCTGTATCTACTATGTTGCAATCTATACGCGATCAAGGCAGAGCACCATGATCAAAGGTCTTCGAACCTCAGTCTCAGTAAGCTGTTTATTTGTTGAATGAAGAGCAGAGGCACTATTCAAGTGTTAAAGCTGTGCTAGAAACTTTCTCTACTATCACTATACCCATTTAAAAGACTAATTCCTAAAAAAAAAAAAGACAAGGGGGAAGATTCATCAAACTGGTGTAAAGCAGAATTGTCTTAGTTGCCCCTAGCAACCAATCAGATTCCACTTTTTATTCCTCACAGAATCTTTGAAAAATGAAAGGTGGAATCTGGTTGCAACTAAGACAATTCTGCTTTACACCAGTTTGATAAATCTCCCCCAAGGTTTCAAAAAATCTCATTAAAAATGAAAGTTATGAGTAGAAAAAAATTCTTTATCTTTACAGTCAAAAATAGTCTTTCTCCTTATACAATGAGATAAGCATATTAAACAGGAGAAACTTTAAAGGGATTGTTCCCCCAAAATGTTTTTCTTTCAAATCAACTGGTGCCAGAAAGTGCCAGAGATTTGTAATTTACTTTTATTTAAAAATCTCAGGTCTTCCAGTACTTATCAGCTGCTGTATGTCCTGCATGAAGTGGTGTATTCTGTCCAGTCTAGGAAGCAGGAGAGGTTTTCTATGGGGATTTGCTACTGCACTGGACAGTTCCTGACATGAACAGAGGTGGCAGCAGAGAGCACTGTGTCAGACTGGATTACACCACTTCCTGCAGGACATACAAAAGTGGATAAGTACTGGAAGATTGGAGATTTTTTTATAGAAGTAAGTTACAAATCTCTGACACTTTCTGGTACCAGTATATTTGAAAGAAAAAATCTTTTGGTGAACAACCCCTTTAATAAATGCAGTACATGATTTGATAATTTGCATACAAGGCCGCACCTTCACCTTATGGGATGTCATAAAGCCTCCAGAGAACCTGCATACAAGTATATCTCTTTGCTTCACCAAATTTATTTCCTCTTTTCCATCATGTCTTGGTTTTTGATCCTCTGCACTGTCCTTACTTGTTCATGTAAGGTTGTGATATCACTATGTGTGACCACACTTCTCCTTTCTACCCTATGTAACATTTTGCTCCTCTTGCAGATTCTGTGGCCCAGTTCACAGTTATCCAAGACAGAAGAGTTTTGGTGTCTCCTGGAGGGAACATCCAGCTGATCTGCACTCGGAGTGGAGGCCCAGTAGTTGCATCTAACTACCCCACCTGGGTATACCAAGAAGCTAGAAAAGTTCCTAAAGGCATAGTCGGTAGTAATGGTAATGATAACCACAACATCAGACCCTCAACAGTATCAGATCGATTCACCGGATCCTTATCAGGTGGAATGGCTTTCCTGTCCATCCGAAGAGTAGAGGCTGATGATGATGGAGAATATTACTGTGCTCTTTGGTCAGGCAGTGCATACACTATGGTATAATGCAATGAGGAACTAGGGCTCTAACATAACTGGTTATATCTGGGTTGTCTAGAAAACAGATTTTTTTTGGATGCGAGAATCAACCAGTATACAGTACTTGACACTTAAACCGTAACTGTCATTTCAGGGTCATTTTTTTGAAAACAATAAATATCTATAGTACAAGCGATTTTAAGAAACTCTGTAATAGGTTTTATTTACCAAAAGAGTTTCCTTCTGTACTGAAAAAGCTGTTTTCCTAGCTCCCCCCTCACTTCAGAAGAAGCAGGATTTCTGTGTCCATTATGCTCTATGGAAAGGGGAGGGGCTGGGAGGAGTGAGTGAGTACCTGCACAGAACAACACGCTGCAATCTTCTCTCAGCAAGTTCCTAGATAAGCACTGACCTTTCTGGCCCCTGAATTCAGCATTTTAGGTTCTCAGACAGTCTGCAAACAGCTGACCTTCATGTCTCCTCTTCCTACTCCCTCATCTCCCTCGGCCCCTCCCCCCTCCGTAGGATATAATAGACACAGCAGAGCCTGTCTTCACTGGCTTCTTTGTAATGAAGACGGATTTGCCTGATAATGAACAGATAAGAAGTGAGGGGGAGGGGGGGAGGCTGGGAAATTGCTTTTTGAGTACAGAAAGAGGCTTTTTATGCCTAATAAAACCTATTACAGAGTTTCTTAAAATCGTCTATAATGCTGATTTCTGCAATAAAAAAATATGACAGTTACACTTTAAGTAATTGGGAGCGTTTGTTGATAAGTCGTCTAATATTGTTTTCATTGACCCCTTATTCTGGAATATATAGCCACAGGTGACATCATGGAACAGAGGCAGGGAATCATTGGTATAGGCCCTCTAAATTTAAAAATATGTCAGCATCTTACCTGAACCAGCAGATGGCAGTGGCCAAGCTCAGTAGAAACAACACTACCCTGAGTAGTGCCACTATCCATGTAGCATAAAACCATCACAGTGGTGCCTTTATATATGTAACCCACTGCAAGCATATTTAGAATGCCAAATTTATTAAAGGGGTACACCAGCGAATTTTTTTTTTTAAATCAGCTGGTGCCAGAAAGTGCCAGAGATTTGCAATTTACTTCTATTTAAAAATCTCAAGTCTTCCATCACTTATCAGCTGCTGTATGTCATGTAGGAAGTGATGTATTCATTCTAGTCTGGAGTGCAGGAGAGGTTTTCTATGGAGATTTGCTACTGCTCTGGACAGTTCCTGACATAGACAGAGGTGGCAGCAGAGAGCACTGTGTCAGACTGGAGAGAATACACCACTTCCTGCAGGACATACAGCAGCTGATAAGACTGGAGATTTGTAAATAGAAGTAAATTGAAAATCTCTGGCATATTGGGTTGAGGCAACCCTGCATTGAAATTGCACTGAATGACTGCAGTTTAGCATTTGAAGGTTAATCAGTCTTTACAGGTAACGGTTCTTCTAAGGACATAAGATCATTAGACGCAAGTGAAGTTGTAATATCACATAAAAGATAAACAATAGGGTTACGAAAGACATACAGACATATACATGTACAATGAAGAGTTTATAAAATAAAATAGTGAACAACAGAACCTACTAGGTTATGTAAAGTCAGGCTTGACGATAACGTCTTCCATAAGACTTATCTCATCTTACAAAGATGTGCGGCGAAGCAGTAGGGGTGTCATTGGCCATTGTAGCTTTGGTGGTGTTGTGGCTGCTAGGTGGGTGTAGGGTCACTTGGGAACTTGTCACGGTAGCCTGGAGTGGCATTGGTTCCCACCCCCAGTCTGACAGGCACTGCTTCCCAAGTGTAACCTGGTGTGTAGGTGCAAAATGATATACAGAGTCTTATAGCTTAACTCGAATAACGTCCGTTTACTTAGGTTCTTTAGTGAAATCCACAAAAATAAGGCTTCAGTGACTGCAGGTGCAGGAAAGAGGTAGAAGAAGTTGTAACAGCAGAAGTGAGAGTAGAGTTGAGGAGCGTCTTGAGGCCACTGTCCAATGTAGCTGTGTACTCTGCCAGGATAGCATGGTTGAGAAGAGAAGAAGAAGAATAAAACTCACTTATCTGACCGCCTAATGCCCTACAGTTGTGAGACGGTGAAACAACCAGAGAGATGTCACTGTGTATAGTAATAACTAAGATATACGGTTTTAAATTGAAATTCTGCATTTGGCCACAAGATGTCGCTGTTTTGCAGAAGATGACCCTGGCATTTGGAAGATGTGAGCTGAGGGAAGAAGAAGGAGCAGATGAGGGAGGTCTGGAGCAGCCATTTTGATGAGAGGGCTGGCTATAGCAGACTGAGAGACCTGATGCCATCTACATGAAGTATCCCTCTTCCAGGACCCCATAAATGCTGTGGAGAGCAGCTGTACTAGTCTGTGACTGGGTCCTGTCGAGAGATTCGCTGAGACAGCATAGGAGCTGTGTAAAATCCAGTTGTGGAGAGAAACGACCGCCATTTTTGTTACAAGACTTTGGCAGGAGGGACACCCTCATTCAGTAACTGCAATAAAGCATCTATCTAAAGGAAACCCGTGTTAGTAAGCATGCAAGCCAAACTTCCTAGGACAGATATTGAGCCTGTAGATGGTTTAGTCAGGGCTATTGTCTGTCACAGACCACATTATATTGTAAAAAAGGAACATCACAGCATACTCGGCCATTTGTTTTATTATATTGTTATTTGTAGTTTGGGGAACTACTAGTGTTATCTAAATTGTTATCACCCTTTAGTATACACCATTGCGTTTTTTTTCCAGTAAAGTATAGTTTAATATGACATGGAGAGAAAGGAGCTGTTGCAGGGCTATTCTATGGCCCCCCCCCCCTTCCCTGCTTGTGCACACTTTGCGGGGTTGGCGGTCGCTGATCGACACAGTGTGGAGTTAGTGTAGGGACCCATGTGAACCAGGAGACTGGCACGTGGTAGATAGGGCAATATGGTTTGATCAAATTATATACCAACATCCTGGCATTGGTTTTTAAATATAGCCGAGTGGCATTAGTGTCAGCTATAGGTGTGATGTGCAACAGCTCCTTTCTCTTCATGTCGTAAAGTATATATATATATATATCCTGGGGAGCCCACCCCGCTACATGGCTTACACAGTGTCGGGATACTAATCCTACGAAGCCTTAGGTCCCTGCGCTGGGTGAAGCAGACTTCTCAAAACTTTTCAGAACAGCCGTGTGTTACAGCAGGATACGTAGGCAAGTAGCAGCTTTGTCCTGCAGGGTCAGTACCATACTCAGGTATGCTTCCCAGTATCTTGTTGAGGGTATCCCTGGCATGAACAAGGTGATCCTCAGAGGACGTCCTTTCCTCCTTAGGGGTTTAGCTCTGCATGCTAGCAGTGGTTGCTGAATTAGAAAACTCTCTCCTCGTGTCTCTCTCTAGTGACTGAAAATAGAAGACCGAAGAACCTCCCACCAGGAACTAAACCTCCCAGTGATTGGTGGGGCTATGTAGTGCAAAGTGAGGATAGCTGTGAGAGGAGAAAGAAAGGAGGGAAAATACCTGCACCTGTGACAGGACAAAACATGACATGTGACAAAAACAAATTAACCTAGTGCATTCTTTCAGCTGTGCATCACATAAGGCATACAGAAGACACAGTACCAGACACAGACACCTAGTGGGGAAAACACAGAATACACCTTAACCATATCCCACTGTGGGAACCTAGAACGAGTTACTTTACCCAGGTACCACAAAAACTTAGTGGCACACCTGTGCTGGGATGCTACAGATGTGTAAGCCCCCTCACTAATGCCCTTACCTCTCATGTAAGAGGAGGCCTGGGAATATGGTAATGTCCTTTTACCTGTTTTATGATGTCCTTTGATTTGTCACAGAAGCTTCAAGATCGTAATAATATCTCTGCATGTCTGCAGGTATATCTTGTAGCATGGTTGTCATGACATATAAAAAATACCCCCCCCCCAGCAAATATATAGTTAATACTTGCCTTATATATGCTTTCAAATTTTATTTTAATTTTGCTTCTCCAGCGGTCCATTTAGTGCCCCGTCGTGCTGCTCATGCTTTTGCAGTTGGTGGGCGGAGTCTTTATTACTTTACTTATCTACAGCAGTGCTCGGCTGCTGGCCAATCAGCATTCATCTCCACTGGGCCACTTCCTGTGTTTTGTCTCTTTTTTATGTTACTAAAGACCAAATGGCCTCGATAGCAGCTTTCTAGTAAGTGAGACACCTAGTGGCCAAATGTATACCAGTGTATTTCATATAGAAAACAGGCAAAAAATAAAATAAAAAATGAAGTAAATTGCCCAGATGTAGTATATCACCTCCCCTGCTAATTTACCGTTATTTATTTTTAACGACATTGCCCATATGAGGGAGGGGGCAGTGACTCAGTGACTAATTTTGACAGCTGTGGATTTCTATCACCACGACCCATATTAGCATTTGAAGCATACTTGTTCTTTTGGGTAACTTTTCAGGACATGTGTCATATGTACTGTATATAAGGAGTAGCACTATGTCTAGTTGTTATGCTTGTATATGGTACATTTCTCTGTCCACTTTCTTCCAGAGACAGCCACCACTCTTGTCTCCAAACTGGTGCTGTCTCTGGACATGTTCTTCTAACACTGGATAACCCCTTTAAGCTGTTTATAGAGCAAATTCAAGTTTTTAGGGTGTTTTTGTGTTTGGAGGGGGCACTTTTTCCTATAAGATATATTAAAGATTCCTATATTCACTTATAATATTTCTTTATGCAAAGTTTGTTCAAACATCAGTGACAATTTAAGCATCTCATGGTAAATGTCCTTCTAAATCTATAGTAAACCACCATTAATATCATAGATTATGGCATGCTATACACTATTAATTGTATAAGTAAAGTGCCATATACATTTTATGATTGTGATGGTAGTATATGATATTTACTTGGGGTGATGGATCCGTGTGTTCGATTATATAGAAAATATTTTGCATATAACCACTAGAATCACAAGCCCTTTAACCATAAGTATATAGACATGTATAAATAGAGAACACTCACTGGTGATTTGCATAGTGGGAGAAGTCACATCACTATATATATATATTTTATCCACAGGTTTTTCTGGGCAAATTCTTTTTCTCTGAACATATATTAGGATAGGGTAACTAAGTGTTTCTTTAATAATTCAGTAAATAACTTTCTTCTTCAACATGTTCTGGAATCTCCTCATCCTCACTATTTTCTGCATAGGTAAGGCATTCATCCTGCACCTTTATATGTCAGTACAGTTATATATTTTCTGATGTTGTCTTCTCATCCTTCAGTTACAGATGCTGCGGCTCAGTTGACGGTTATTCAGGATAGTTCAATGTCGGTGTCTCAGGGGGCAAATATCCGTTTGATCTGCAGATGGAGCTCAGGTTCAGTATCAGGAGGTAACTATCCACTCTGGGCATATCAATCCCTGGGCAGTGTCCCTAAACTTGTAATTGGTAGTAGCGGCACTGGTAATCAGAATTATAGACCGTCATGGACATCAGATCGATTTACTGGATCCATTTCTGAAGGAGCGGCCATTCTCACCATCAATAACCTGCAGGCTGAGGATACTGGAGATTACTATTGCTTCCTCTGGACAGGTAGTGCATCCACAATGTTTTAATCTGGTAGAGAAGTAAGACAGTAACCTCCGTTTCCTGTATTGTGCATGAGAGGGTGTGAGATACAGAGAACTCTGGTGCTTAAAAAACAGAAGACAGCAATACATACATGTTATACTCACCATCCCTCCTGACTCGATGGCTGTTTGAATTTCCTGCCGGCCACATCCCCGTCAGCTCTGGTCCGTGTCCCTCACTTCCGGGTTCTTCTGCTATTATATTACTGTAGGTGGGAATAAGTAGCATCGGGTTGAATGGTGCTTGGCTGTAATAAAAGACCATGAATGAGAGTAGCTCTAATTCTGGGTAAAGAAAACAAGGCAGATCACACCCAAACACCCTTTTCATATGTTTAGTGAACCCGAACTTCAGAACGGCTCGCTCTTCTCCGGCAGTTTTGTTAAAAGAGAAGAATGAAGAGTTGGCTGCACCCTACATTGGTTTATATTGATTAGTACTGGGTTTTTATACATAAAGGTCTGTGGATAGGTGATAAATTATCATTATGCCATTATCAGAATTTCTCCAGCTCTCACAGACAGAATGTATCGTTTGTGCCTTTTTTACTCCACTTTTCTAGTTTGCACTTTTTCCCTTATGCCAATATCTAATGTGCCAAAGGTATCATATGGTCACGCCAAATATCATGATTTTAGAACATTTGTCGTAAAGTGACACTGGATATAACCAATCAAGAACAAATGCTGGACAATAATTAGAAACTTATTCACAAAAATATCACTTTAATAATCACATATAGAATAAAAAACAATTTTACTTTAAAAAAAAAAAAAAAAGGGATTTAGGAAGCAAGTACATAAATTGGATGGATTGCAGGGCAGAAATACAGACAAGTACCTATGCAAACTTGGCATATATATATATGTATACCTCTGCCAGAGAGCAAAGAGCACAGGAAATAAATATATGGGGGAGACACAGTAAATAAAATAGTGAGAGGAAGACCTAGCCACAAATAATATGCAAGTGTATAAAATTGGATAAATAAAGCGTCTATGTTGAGGCCACTAAACAGTCTAGCAAATAATCACTAATAGAGACTCCACACCGGATATGCCCTCTATAGGGCTGCTGCCCAACAACACTACTCACCCAACGCTGCGTTTCGCCCATAAGCTTTATCAAGAAGTGACACTGGACAAAAATCATGTGATTTTTTTCTTAAGTTTTAAGTTGTAATTAATAAATGCCTTCAAACTGTACTCCAGCTAAGCCAACATCTGTAAGAAAGCAAATCCGGCAGGCAAAGAGCAAATACCTCAACAAATAGTGCAAGTGCATAAAAAATGTGCTGAAAATTGTTTTAAATTGTAAACTAAAGTAACATATAGGCACAAGAGCAATTATACATTTTCCTTAAAGGTTACACAGGATGAAAAATTGCTGCCGCTAGATGTCAGTAGAGCAATATAAGAAGCTAGGCCTACAATGAGTTTTTTTCTTTGCGGTGTTTTTCCTCATTTGGGGTGTGTTATTTTAGTCAGGGGCAGTTTTTCAAAAATTCTGTGGGTTGTAGGCATCGAGTTTTTCATCAAATTTGTGGTGGTCCCTTAAACCTCCACACATTTTTAATGCATAGAAAGCGCATGTGTCAATAATGTGTATTTTGTTGTTGTTGTTGTTTTTTTTTTTGTGCCCTTTTCACATTCATCATGAGAAAAAATTGACTCACATGAATAAAGAATCACATCACTTGTAACATTAAAATAAACATACTAATACACACTTTTTTGAAAATAAATAAACAAATAATGCATAAATAATAAAGAAATGCATTAAAGGACAACTCCCACAAAAATTTTTTTTGCTCATTTAACACACATTACAAAGTTATATAACTTTGTAATGTGGTTAAATACCCGGCCTGGCCCCCTTCCCCCACT
Source organism: Dendropsophus ebraccatus (assembly GCF_027789765.1). Taxonomy (NCBI): domain Eukaryota; kingdom Metazoa; phylum Chordata; class Amphibia; order Anura; family Hylidae; genus Dendropsophus; species Dendropsophus ebraccatus. The sequence continues at coordinate 23,446,346 of NC_091456.1, read as the reverse complement.
TTCGGACCCCCGACCCCCCACCCCGGAAGTTAAGGAATTTATACATTACCTATTACGATCGTCACGGTCCTCTTCTCCGGGGCGGCATCTGGTGACGACGACGTCAGAGCCGAGGGGCGGTCCGGGTCCTCTTCCTCCTCGGCGTCTTCATGCAAAGTGAATGGGGATGAAAAGGCTGCTGGTGCACATGCGCACCAGCAGCCTTTTCATTGGCTGGAGCGCATCACATGGCTTCCAGCTTGCTCAGCCCTGATTGGCTGAGCTTGCTGGAAGCCATGTGATGCGCTCCAGCCAATGAAAAGGCTGCCGGTGCGCAAGCGCACTGGCAGCCTTTTCCATCCCCTGGACCCGGAAGTTGGAGACATCGCTGGATGGCGGAAGGCGGCGACGGAGAGGCGGACGGCGGGCGAATCGAGTGGCGATCGTCACCGGAGAGATGGTGAGTATGGTGTCTGTGTGTGTCTGTGTTTTTTTTTTTTTTGGGGTCCCGCGGGAGTTGTCCTTTAAGCTTAAAAAAGACATGATGAGAAACTTACCTCTCCTGGTCATGAACTCCAGCCAGTGTCCAGTGCATTTAAACAGATGCCTGCTGGCAATATTTGCCCGTGGTAGGAGTTTTGTGCCCTCAGTACAGACTGAGTGCTAGCCACTAAACTCCAAAGAATATACTACAAAACAACCAAGGAACTGAGTGTAGAAAAAGCAGGCTGCACCTCAATATATAATGAACAAAATATCAATGAATGTTATTATACACAACCAATCAATACAAATATTTAAAACCACTAAAAACCATGTACAAATCAAGCACAGAGCCAGGGGCGGCTCAATGTCCATAAAAAAAAAACAAACAAACAAAACAAAACCCAAATATGGAGTAACCAACAGCTGTCTATGGAAAAATTAATAGAGACCCCCTTATGCAATAATGGAAACCAAGATTATATTTCAGATCTAATCTTGGTTTCCATTATTGCATGTGGGCTGCCGGTCGATAATCGTTCCGTGGAATAGGGCCTTTACTTTGTTTATTATTTTCCCCCACCTCCCCCTGCTTGTCTGACTTTTTTCAATTTGGTGGGACTTCTCCTTTAAGGCTCTTTTACACCGTCCAATTATCGGCAATGAAGTTGCTAGAAACGTTCATTCAGCTGGCAGCCCATGTAAAAATGTAAGCGAACAGCCGAGGGGCAGGAAAACAAGCACTCGTTGGCTGATTGCATATTTTGGACGGCTTCAAAATTTATTGCCATTAGGGGATGTGCGCGGCCGCAATATATTTAAATGGCTGCATGAACAATGCAATGATCATTCGTGTGGCCCAGCCACAGGATTAATCCTTCCTTCTGAAGGCACTGCAAACTAGCGCTGATCTCTCTGATTAACCCTGGTTTGCGCCACAGGTGACCAAAGATCCTGATATGTTAAAGAACTCATAATGAGCTTTTTTTTTTTCAGAACACATTTCTCTAAAAAAAAATATATATTACAAAGTTTGTTATATTCACTATCGATTTAAATAAAGTTTGTTGAAATGATAGTGATCATTTAACTCCTTCAAGATTAAATATCTTTCCAACTTTCACGTAAACCTCCGTGATATTACTAGCACATAGTCCACACGAGTGTGGAATAAGTAAAATACAAGAAATTAGCCGTAAATTTCTATATATATGTTATAAGAGATGAACGAGTATAATTGTTCGAGTATATTATCTGCTCCACCATAGGGGGTGTCAAAATTATGTGATACTCTAAGAAGTGCTGCATGATATTAGTGTAAAATAACAAGTCTCATCCCTGCATGTTTGGTAGCTTACTCTAGCCAATAAACATGCAGGGAAGGGGCTGGTACATCCTGCTATGCTGCAGCCATGTTTGCTGCTGGTCTAACAGTGATTTACCGGCTGCATCACTTGACCTGAGTGTATATAGATCCAGGTCACCTGATGGTCGATTCACTTGCATTCTGTTATCTGAGAGGGAGAGCTGCTGGAGCAGGGACAGAGCAAGTGTAGGGATTAATTTATAAAGTTTGGTAGGCGACTAGCTCGCAAACACCCAAAAGTACTTTTTTAGGACTAATAATCTCACAGTGTGACACCAAAAATACTATTAGTATAAGTCAATAGTTGTACAGTATACTGGTACTGGTATATAGCTAGTATACTAAGTTATACACTGTGGTACAGTTTGTGTTATTAAAGTATGCAGTAGGAGCAGAAGCGGATTATTATAGGTCCGTTTCGGGCGGCAGCCCGGGGCCCTGAGCTCCTGGGTGGGCCCATGGCCACCCAAAAAGACTGATACTTTTAGTGGTGAAATGTCTCCTGGCTACAGTTCTGCCATGATTTGCAAACAATTGCTGCTTTTCTACAGCAATTTTTACAATACAGGGCATCATGACATTATCTATCTTGTACTATGAACACCATGCTAGTGCTGCCATAGTTACAGTGGGTTGGGGGGCCCAGGCTTGGTGAACAGCCAGGGGTCTATGGTAAAGTTTATCCGCCCCTGAGTAGGAGTACTAGTCTTAACATGTGTTCTTTTCAACATGGAGGATACAAGAGAGAGAGAGTAACAGAGAGAACATAAAGCAGAGCAATGCACATAAAAGACATTGACACTTAACACAGTCCTCCAACATAAGCTGAAGCTGTTGCATATACTTCAACACCCCTTCTCAACAGCTAAGGCTTCGTCCAGTGGGCCCAGCTTCTTCATGAGCCTAGAATGTCTTTCTGCACTTAGAGGTTTGGTAAACATATCCGCGAGCATCTCCTCCGTTGGGCAGTACTGTAATTCCAGAACTTCTTGTTCTTGAAGATCCCTCAGAAAATGAAACTTTACATCGATATGCTTGGTTCTTGGGTTGACTCTTTCCATCTGTGCAAGTGCAAGACATCCTTGATTATCTTCAAAAACCTTTGTCGGTTCCAACTGTTGTTGACCCAAATCTACCAACAGTTGTCGTAGCCAGATAACTTCTTGACTTGCATGTGCTGCTGCAACATACTCTGCTTCTGTTGATGAAAGTGTTACAGACAGCTGTTTTCTACTAGCCCAGCTGACAGCACCACCTGAAACGAGTAACAGATAGCCACTGGTGGATTTTCTGTCGCTTGGGTCTCCAGCCCAATCAGCATCAACATATCCTATCAGGTTACATTTGTTACTTGCTGGTAACTTCAGCTTAGAGTGCAGGGTTTCCTTTAAATAGCATATGACCCTTTGTACGCCATTCCAATCCAGCTGACTTGGCATTGAGGTTTTTCTGCATAGAATTCCTACGGCTGCTGCGATATCAGGTCTTGTAGCTGTGGCAATATATAGCAATTTTCCTATGGCCCTTCTATACTGGTTATCATTCGGTAGCAAAGTACTTTGATTGTTCATTTCCTTCAGGTAGTTGGTTTCCATGGGAGACTTCACTGCTTTTGCATCTTCCAATCCAAAAGTGTCAATTATTTCCTGAATTTTGTGCTTCTGATCTAGAAGAAAACTCCCATCTTCCCATGTTACCTGGGATGAGCGGAACGCTGAGGGTTTCTGCTGACACCTGCGCTGCAAGATAGAGTTCCTAGGCTTATCGCAACTTTGCTCCATTTGGATCATTTCCTAGCTTCTGTGGCTTTTGTAGATACTGTCCTGCTCTATTACTTCTCCTAGTCCACGGCGTGGGTTGAGGTTGTCTGTGGTTGGTCCTCTCCTAAGAGGGGTTTAACAGTGCATAGTGGGTGGAGAGTGCAACAGAAGAAGTAAGGAAAGAGTTGATAGGAGAGAAGTAGAGATGAGCGAACCTGAACGTTCGGCATTTGATTAGTGGCGGCTGCTGAACTTGGATAAAGCCTTAGAGCTTTATCCAAGTTCAGCAGCCACCGCTAATCAAATGCCAAAGTTCCGCTTCGGATGGACTCGAGCATGCTCCAGGTTTGCTCATCTCTAGAGAGAAGAAAAACAGGTTCCTACTGGTCTTCAGATTCAGGTGACACATAAAGAAACAATAACCCGTTATACACTTAAGCTGTGCGGCTTCCAAATACACATATACAATACAGCGGCATCTAGTGGGAAACTTAGTACTACTTTCATCCCCACACAAGTACAATAAGTAGAGACTTTTGCGAAGGGTGTATCTAATTGTAACACCCGTGATAGGACACCACACACTGAATAAAGGTGATCAGTGTGTTAGATTATACAGCACATATTTTGCATGTAAATTACAAGCCCTTCAACCCTAAATATATAGACACGTGTACTATGCTGGCAAAAAACAATCACTGGTGATTTGCATAGTGGTAGAAATCACAGCACTATATATATATATGTTGGATTAGGATAACTAAGTTTTTCTTTACTCATTCAGTAAAAAACTTTTCTTCTCCAACATGTTCTGGAATCTCCTCATCCTCACTATTTGCTGCATAGGTAAGGCATTCATCCTGCACCTGTATATGTCAGTACAGTTCTATATTTTCTGACGTTGTCTTCTCGTCCTTTAGTTACAGATGCTGCGGCTCAGTTGTCGGTTATTCAGGATAGTTCAATATCGGTGTCTCAGGGGGCAAATATCCGTTTGATCTGCAGATGGAGCTCAGGCTCTGTAACAGGAGATAACTGGCCAGGCTGGACATATCAATCCATGGGCAGTGTCCCTAAACTTGTACTTGGCAGTAGCAGCACTAGTAATCCTAATTCCAAACCTTCATGGACATCAGATCGATTCACTGGATCCATTTCTGAAGGAGCGTCCATTCTCACCATCAATAACCTACAGGCTGAGGATACTGGAGATTACTATTGCCTTCTCTGGACAGGTAGTGCAACCACAATGTCTTAAACTGGTAGAGAAGTAAGACAGTAACCTCCGTTTCCTGTTTTGTACATAACAGTGTGATTTAAAGACAACTCCGGTGCTGAAAAAAAAGGAAGCCAGCAACACGTACATTTTGTACTCACCATCCCTCCTGACTCGATCGCTGTTTGAATATCCTGCTGCCCACGGTCCCCGTCAGCTCCGGTCAACGTCTTCAGTTCTCCCTCACTTCCAGGATCTTCTGCACTGAATGGGAGAGAAAAGGCTACTGGCTGGACCACATCACATGGCCTCCAGTTTACTCAGCCAATCAGGGCTGAGTGAAATAGCTACATTTAAAGCAAATGTTCCATCAGGTACATTCTCTTTAAAGGAGTACTCCGGCCTAGCCGTATTTTTCAGATATGGCCGAGGAGGGGGTGGTTATGGATGCCGGAGGTCACTTACCTCCCCGATTCCAGCGCTGGGTCTGGGACCGTGGCGTCCCGTACCCCTGTCCCACGGCTGCTTCCTGGTCTGAGCTGCCGCATGAGACGTGACATCTCCAGGCAGCTCAGCCATTCGGCGGCCGTAGCGGAGTCCCGCCTCGGCCGCTGAATGGCTGAGCTGCCTGGAGACGTCACGTCTCGTGCAGCAGCTCAGACCAGGAAGCGGCCACGGGACGGGGGTACGATTGGCATGATCGGGGACCCGGCGCTGGAACCGGGGAGGTAAGTGACCTACGGCATCCATAACCACCTACCTCCCCGGCCATATCTAAAAAATAAGGCCGGGCCAGAGTACCCCTTTAAGTGTAGCATATCAATAGAATGGCACCAGCGCAGGGAAACCGCTGCTACTGCCGCGGTCCTTTTTCTGCACCATGGCCGGGTTTCCGCACATGCCTCTGGTCTATTACCAGGCACTGGCCCGGAAGATGGCAGGCCAGGATTCTAATGGAGACATGTCACAGAGACGCGTGGGGGGGGGGCAGGGGTTCTCCCACTGGTAGCAGGCTAGCCTGCCTCCAGTGCTTCAGCCAGGCCGGTGCCCAGTAATAGACTGGGCTGAGAATGAACAAAAGTGGCACAGATCCTGTTTAATATGTTTGATCTCTTCCTGGTGGCCAAAACCAACTAAACCAAGTTCAGTTTCTTAGTTGTTCTGTGGGGTAGTTTTATAAAAGCTGACAATTAAAGGAGACACTGTAAGTAAGTGTTGGCTGCACTTTACATTGTAATCCACAGTATGCGGATGGAAAGTCGGTGGCAAATTTTAAAAAATATAGCATGCTGTGCGTGTTGAGTTTTAAACTCAGTTTGTGGTGTTTCTACCATGTCTACATGTAATGTATTTATGAGCAGGCAAACTCCTTGTTCTTTACACTAATTCTCACATTGAAATAGCGAAATACGAGTGTGAACAAGGGCCTAGATTTATCAAAGTGTTTTTAAAAAAAACTAGTATAATTTGCCCATAGCAACCAATCACAGCTCAGCTTTCATTTTACCAACAAAAAAGCTTTGATTGGTTGTTATACCAGTTTATACCAGTTCCTATTTACAGACTTTGATAAATCTGAGCCAAGATGTCTATGCTCCACAGTACTGTGCAAATAAGGTAGAATCGGGAGAATGTTATATAACTTTCTAACCAAATAAATAAATGGCATTGGGGTTCATTTTGTACATTCAGGATACAAGAGAGAAGAAGCCCAATGTGAGGATCAAAAGATTCTTTTACTATGAAGGGGGAGACCGGATGTCTCCTAGCTGGGTCAGGGCTAATAGGGGTGTGGTATAAAACACGTAAGCATGGCTGAATGAGGACTTAGAAGGGGAAGATTGCAAGGAGGCTTGCCGGAGACAAGGAGATGAAGGGGGGGATTTATGAAGACCGGCGTACAGGTACGGCGGTCTTATATTAAGCTCCTCCTCCTTTTTCGCTGTAGGATTCACTAAGAGGCGTATGCCCGAATCTGTGCCCGGCCTAGCAAATCTACACCTACTTCCAGCAGGTGTCATGATTTGCGCCTGCGCCTCCTCCCTGTCTCATTATGCCCCGCAAGCTCTGCCAGCCCGGGAGAAGGGGCAAATCTGCCTTTGGCGTACCGTTCGTAAATCCCCCCCAAAGTGTTTACATGGAGGCCTTCTGGTTAGAGTACTTGCACACTGTGGAATTCCAACGGGTGCCCTCCGCTTGAAGTTCCGCCCATTCCATAGACTTAATAATATTTGCTGGCGAATTCTGCTGTCTGTCCAAAGAATTGACATGTCAATTCTTTGGGTGGACAGTGGAATCCTCTGGCAAAAATCACTGAATCTATGGAACGGGCAGAACTGCAAGCAGAGGCCACGCGGCAGATTCAGCTTGAAGTTTCCACTGAAATTCTGTAGTGTGCACGTACCCTTTACCTGGATACAGAGCCCCGTCCTTTGAAAAGAATTTTAACACCTCAACGACTGATGGCCAATATACCTATCATGGTGTCGCTAAGGGATAAACAGAGGGCTCACAACGCAAGCGCTCTCTACCCCCGATGGCTACCGATTACCCATGTTGGCTATTTAACTATTTAGATGCCGCTGTTGCTGTAAAAATTTTAATAGCCAAGCATGGCAAAATTTAAAAGTCCAAGGCCATGGCAAGCGTCATGGGTGACGCAGTGGTCCGGATTGGCTCCCTGCTGCAAGATTGCTTGGAGTCAATCTGTTGTCAATAAAGCCAGAGGCCTCTGACTTCCAGACTGCCTGACATTCGAGATTGCTACAGGCTACCTACAGCAGCTGGTAGCAATCGAGTGCAACATCGCATGCTCGAAAGTACTCGATACTTGATGTTAATTGTGTAAAATAGCAAGTTTGGAGGCTTAAATTAACCAATAAACATGGGGGGAGCCGGCTATGCTGCAGCCATATTGGCTGCTGGTCTAGAAGGGATGGGCTGGCTGCATCAGGTGACCTGGGTGTATATAGACCAAGGTCACCAGATGCTCGATTTACTTGTGTTCTGTTAGCTGAGAGGGAGAGCTGCTGGAGCAAGGACAGAGGTAGTGTAGAGATTAGTTTTTATAGGTAGTCAACAAAAGAAACACCTAAAAGTCTTTTTAAGGACTAATTATCTCATTGTGACTCCAAAAACCCCTCACCAAAAACAATATTACATACAATATACTCTATACAATATACAATGTACTATATGTGGTGTGCCACACAGTTGTGTGCAAACGAGATATAGCTCAGCCAGACGGTCAAGTGTTGTGATGCCAGTGCCAAGTGGGCACTCAGGTATGGGGGCACACCTGCTTTTATTTTAGAGTGGCGAGCTATACCCTTTTTCCTGTGGATACTTATCACGGTGGCCCAGAGTGGAGTTGTGAACCACCTGGACTATCAGTACCACCACCCACAGAAAGGCGAGATGACCCAGGGATGTGATCTCTACTGTGTAAGTGCTAGAGCAAGAACCACTGAGTCCCGTTAGCATAAATAAATCTTCTTTACTGTAGAAATACTTTGTACAATAGCTGATAGCACACTGTAGACTTGACAACTCAGGAGCTACAATGAGGACCCTTAGAGCAGTGGAGCACAGAGTACTTGAGAGGAGTTTATACTGAGAGTCCAGAACAGTGGACAGAAGTTTGTACTGCAGATTCAGAGTAGTGGAGAGGAGTGTGTCATGAGAGTCCCAACACAGGGTAGAAGTGACGGCTAACCCGTCCTATAAGGGTGACACAAGCCCTAGAGAAATAAGACAGCCCCCGAAAATAAGACGTAATGCCTTTTTTTTTTGTGTGGGGGGGGGGGATATGAGACACCGTCTTATTTTCAGGGAAACACGGTAGTGATATCCCTGTGTGACCCAGAAAAAAAGCATCTGACATACAGTATAGTATACCAGTATTAGATGGTCTACTCAGTCTGATAGTATACAGTATACAGTTAGTACAGCTAAAACAGTGGCCTAGGAGTCTTAGATGTATCCAAGCATGCTCCCCCTGCTTTTCCCGTTCCATTTCCATGGTGTTTCCATCACTTTCTGAGGTTTTCAGGTGGACCATACACCCTCCCCTCTGATGAGTAGGGGGCTCCTGAAAAAAAGCTCTAATCTCCCATTAACTTTAATGGGGTTTGTTACTTAAACAAGGTTTCGAGAACTGAAAAGTACTCAACCCATTCAAGTATTTTTTTTTTTTTTTTTTTATAAAACACTGAATTAGGGTGATGGATCAGTTTGTTAAATTATATAGCACATATTTTGCATGTGAATCACAAGCCCTTCAACCATAAGTATATAGACACGTGTAACTATGCTGGCAGAGTTGGTAATTTGCATAGTGGTAGAAGTCACAGCACTATATATATATATATATATATATATATATATATATATATATATATATGTTGGTTTAGGAGAAGCAAGTATTTCTTTATTCATTCAGTAAATAACTTTCTTCTCCAACATGTTCTGGAATCTCCTCATCCTCACTATTTGCTGCATAGGTAAGGCATTCATCCTGCACCTGTATATGTCAGTACAGTTCTATATTTTCTGACGTCTTTTCGTCCTTTAGTTACAGATGCTGCGGCTCAGTTGTCGGTTATTCAGGATAGTTCAATATCGGTGTCTCAGGGGGCAAATATCCGTTTGATCTGCAGATGGAGCTCAGGTTCTGTAACAGGAGATAACTGGCCAGGCTGGGTGTATGAATCCCTGGGCAGTGTCCCTAAACTTGTACTTTGTAGTGGCAGCACTAGTAATCCTAATTCCAAACCTTCATGGACATCAGATCGATTCACTGGATCCATTTCTGAAGGAGCGTCCATTCTCACCATCAATAACCTACAGGCTGAGGATACTGGAGATTACTATTGCTATCTCTGGACAGGTAGTGCAACCACAATGTTTTAAACTGGTAGAGAAGTAAGACAGTAACCTCAGTTTCCTGTTTCGTGCATGAGAGAGTGCGATGCCCTGGCCCCTGGGGGCCACTTCCGCAGTGCTGGTGTTATGAGCGGGCAATGACCGGGGCAGCTGCAGGGGTTATACTTGTCACGGTATAGGCCTGAGGGCGGCACAGCTGTAGGGCCAGTCTGTGGAATCTGCGGGTGATGATGGGCATGCGATTCTTCGCTGCACTTAGTCAGGACACCAGTTAGTGGACACCAATGCCAGGGTTCAGTAACAGCGGTTTTATTATAGATGAGGTAACTAGTAGCAACAGTCTCTCCGGATGCAACCGGGTATATAGCAGGCTTTGACAAATAAAGCAGGAGTGGTGCTGCACAGGCTGTGAGAATACGTGCCGGATGATGGGAGTAGGAGTATGAGAGAAATAGCGTTGCTGGGTGGATTAGCTTGAGAGTAATACTTGCTGTGAATCCTTGCAGCGATGATGAGAGATAACGGAATGACACCCAGATGAGAGAGAAGAAACTCCGGACACTTGAGCAGGCAGATACAGCCGAAGACTTGAATATAGCAGAGCACCTGATCCACACTTCTAGTGGTGAAGTGGGAGCTGCAGAGAAAAAGCCCAACTCCTCTGAGGCAGGAGAGGGACGACACACACCCTCCTTGCTTGGAAGCAGGGGGAAGACTTACTTGTCAGGAGGAAGTGGGAGGTCACATGGTTGCTCCTGGCCAGAGCTAGTCGGCCATCGGAGGAACGATGGTTACAGGTCACGTGATCAACAGCCTTGCATACCACTGTACAATGCAATAATACACAGGAATACATGAGAATACACATGAGAATGCACATTACCAGAGAATACTAGGGGAAAACCAGCAGCAGTTGCAGTGCAAACACTTACCAGAACAGGCATTGACACAGCAAGAGAAATGGCCATAATAGGAGTAGTAGTCTGCATGTTCTGGGACACTGCATACCTCCCTAGCAAATTTGAGCCGACCTCGGCGAATCTAGAAGGCAGCAAACATGAATAGACTGGACAATCAAACAACAGGAATGAATGATGAGAGTGAGTGTGATGAGGTGTGTGTTTCCCACGCCCAAGGCACAGGTGTGAAGAGAGAGAGAATGAGAAACCCTAGTGGCAGGACTTCACCTAGGGGTGCCTAACGTACTCTGGCGACCAGGTAGCTAGTGCGTGAACCATCTGACGTGTAAGCCAGGACAACTTAACTGCTGGCGGGTGACCCTCCATATTCCAGCAAGTTAGACAGTAGGTTTTCTGTTAAATGTGTTACCCTACTGGAGGAGAACGTGAAGACCTGTGTACTACCTTGGCGTGTCTGAGTAGTGTCTTGGATACCTGGAAGAGAAAAGAACAAAATAATAAAAGCAAACATACATGGGGAGCTCCCTTTCATACTACTCGATCACACACACAAGCACTCCACAGGCCAAACACACGAAAAGGTATCCAAGGTGCGATATGTATGGACAAGTGTGAAGGTTAGGTATGACTATGTGTGATAACTACTGTGTTGGGACAAGACAGAGGCGAACAAATACTGGAAACAAAAGGAAGGGAAACACAACAGACAACAAATACTACGAGGTCTTGAGGAGAACTGGCTCACATGACTCTGAATGAAACCTGAGAGAAATCTGAATGAAAATCTGAGAAAAATCTGCATACGAACTGGCTCAACTAAATCTTTCCAGCTATAGATACGATAATAATACACAATAATGAGACTGGATGAGAAAATACACTCCGACAAAAACTGGACTTTCTCTGAGGTATATGCAAACTGACTTCTCTTACTCAGAGGAGGAGCTATCTGACTTAGACACTGGAAAATATACTGTTTTACAAAAGAGGCGCTCTACTCTGAGGCAATCTATGTAACCTTGTGCTTACTCAGAGGAGGAAATACAAAGACTTTGATAACACTGGAATGCAATAGTAGGAAAAGTGCAATAATGAAATAAGTGCAATAATACCCTGTGTGGAACACACAATCACAGGAAAGTGCATTAGGAAGGAATGGGTTAAGTGTCTCTGTTAGGTAGAGTCTCTTTTAGGCAATTAGACATCGTCCATGTAAAAGGCTCTGGGACAGGCACTAGAGAACTTTTTGTTATTGTAAGTGTCCTTCAGCTCATGGCTGGTTAGTACAGGGAACTTGGTCAGGAGGACCAGGCACGAACCTTGAACGTTGCAGGAACTGGAACAAAACAGTTAGACAACAAAACCGTTTAAGGGCTCTGGTCTCTGTAAGGATACTTAGCAGAAATGTCCTGGAGGACCCTGAGTAGGCTTCTTCTTTTTCTTCTTCCACGGATAGCGATAGCGTGAAGGGCCTGGAACAGAAGCATCACTGGATGCCGTAGTGACTACAATGCTGGGCCTCACCGTGGTGATAGGAGAGATGATGGGGGCCACATGATAGGTGACGGTCGTGGTAGAAGAGGCAGCCTTAGCCACAGCAGTGGGGGCAGTAAAGGGGACTGCGGTAGTAGACGGGCCCGTTGTAGTGGAAGCTGCAGGAGTAGCGCTAGGCATAGCGGTGGCAGCTGTAGTGGCAGGCGACAGGGCAGCGAGGGCCTGCTGAATGTCCTCGATCAGCTGCATAATCTTAGGCCCCGGCCCGAGCATCCATTGCGGCAGGGGCGGCGAATCACGCCCTGGAGGTTGCCACAGACCCGGGGATATGAAGGCCTTAGCAGAGTTCTCCCCTTTAGGGCCAGGGACTGAGGACAACAGAGTCGGTCCACTTACAATCTGTTCACCCTCCGGTGATGTGAACCCTCCGGTACAAGAAGCGAGGTCAGCGGTGCTGGAGTGACCGGGTCCCGGAGAAATGCTGGTCTCAGGTATGGGCCCCTCATTCTGATCAGCAGAGGCCGGGATGAAGGCCCGGCGAAGACTTCCGTCGTCCGATGGGGCAGCGGCCCAGCTGGTGTCGCTGTAGGATGGGAGCGGTGCTAGCAGGCAGGCAGGATTGCTCTCCAGCAGCTCCGGCATCACTGGTGCTGCGGCTGCAGGCAAACGTTTCTCGGGGGCCGCCAACTTGTCACGCTCTGGCCGGAACTTGTAGCAGGAAGGGGAGGAGCGCCAGGCTGGAGGATCAGGTTCCAGAATCTGCCCAGCAACAGTGACGTCATCCGGCCCAGGCAGCCAATCAGGAGCAGCCCATTGAAAGTCTATGGCGCCGGACGATTCCCGCGCTTTGGCAGCATGGCTGTTAACCCCCTCCTCTCCGGGGTATGGCGCAGCCAGAAATTGAAGAAGACGGCGGCCATCTTGGGTACTGTTTAGGGCCCGAAACACTTCAGTCACCCCCATAGTAATCGGCAAAGTCTCTGGGGGGTAACAGTACAGTTCTGGGGGTACTGACAGTTGGCACAACACAGTCTGTATCCTGTTCGTGACGCCAAAAATGCGATGCCCTGGCCCCTGGGGGCCACTTCCGCAGTGCTGGTGTTATGAGCGGGCAATGACCGGGGCAGCTGCAGGGGTTATACTTGTCACGGTATAGGCCTGAGGGCGGCACAGCTGTAGGGCCAGTCTGTGGAATCTGCGGGTGATGATGGGCATGCGATTCTTCGCTGCACTTAGTCAGGGCACCAGTTAGTGGACACCAATGCCAGGGTTCAGTAACAGCGGTTTTATTATAGATGAGGTAACTAGTAGCAACAGTCTCTCCGGATGCAACCGGGTATATAGCAGGCTTTGACAAATAAAGCAGGAGTGGTGCTGCATAGGCTGTGAGAATACGTGCCGGATGATGGGAGTAGGAGTATGAGAGAAATAGCGTTGCTGGGTGGATTAGCTTGAGAATAATACTTGCTGTGAATCCTTGTAGCGATGAGGAGAGATAACGGAATGACATCCAGATGAGAGAGAAGACTCCGGTCACTTGAGCAGGCAGATACAGCCGAAGACCTGAATATAGCAGAGCACCTGATCCACACTTCTAGTGGTGAAGTGGGAGCTGCAGAGAAGAAGCCCAACTCCTCTGAGGCAGGAGAGGGACGACACACATCCTCCTTGCTTGGAAGCAGGGGGAAGACTCACTTGTTAGGAGGAAGTGGGAGGTCACATGGTTGCTCCTGGCCAGAGCTAGTCGGCCATTGGAGGAACCATGGTTACAGGTCACGTGATCAACAGCCTTGCATACCACTGTACAATGCAATAATACACAGGAATACATGAGAATACACATGAGAATGCACATTACCAGAGAATACTAGGGGAAAACCAGCAGCACTTGCAGTGCAAACACTTACCAGAACAGGCATTGACACAGCAAGAGAAATGGCCATAATAGGAGTAGTAGTCTGCATGTTCTGGGACACTGCAAGAGTGTGAGTTGATCTGAGTTTTCTTTTCATTTTGTAGGTGAGAAAAAGAAGAATTGGACATGGACAAAAGTGGTGCTGATTTTGTTTTATATGTTTGGCCTCTTTTTATTAGATATGGAAGGGGGTGCTGGTTGCCTAAACCAACTAAGCCAAGTTCAGTTTCTTAGTTGTTCTACCAGGTAGTTTTATAAAAGCTTTCAATTAAAGGAGTGAAGTGTTGGCTGCATCCTACATTGTAATCTACAGTATGCGGATTTGAAGTTGGTGGCAATTTTTTTAAAAATAGATTGTAATGGATGTCCCAAGCACGAGTAGGTGGATCCCATGGATCCTCAAGGAGAGCTGGCGTTCCTTCCCCGAGGAGCGGAGTCTAAGGAGCTCTCAGTTGTCATCTGAGCCCGCTGTTTGACTTTGCTGCAGGAAACTCCCAGGTTACTACCCTCAGAGAAGAACTGAAGGAGTGCTGGAGTGTGGGACATAGGGTCCTAATTCACCGGACGAGCAGGACCCCATCAACGACGTAAACCCAGTTTCTGGTCTTTCTACCATAGACCTTTTTTTTACCATAGATTTTTTTTTTCAGACAACAAAAGTAAAAAATAAAAGGCTTATAGTATATTGTAGTTGCAACAATATAAGGTATCTCATCAATGGAAATTAAAGATGGAGAGTTACAGTATTGTTACAGTTAGTTACTGCCTGCCTATATGTAATGCATTTACATGCAGGTAAAATCCTCATTGTTTACACTGATTCTCATATCAAGATATCGAAATATGATGTGAACAAGATGTCTTTTCCCCACAGTACTGTGCGAATATGACTCCAATGAGACGTACCTCCGCACCTGCCCGAACACGGCTTAATCAACTCGGGGGTTAGCTGGTTGGCTTAATCCTGCCACCGGACACATATAGACGGTGCTCAGCAAGCTCAGAAAAAGTCTCTGAATGTCATGCAATAGAGGTAAAGATGATGCGGCACACGTCCAGTACTTGCTAGTGGTTGTTTATTGTTCACATGCTCGTGGATACAAACAAGAAATAGGCTACGATCGCTCGCGCTCTCACCGCGCTTCCTCCTGGCCCATACGTCATCCACTACACCCACCCCCTCTATATATGTGAGTGCAGTTAAAGGGACAGTATAGTTATTTACAAAAACTATATACAAACACCAAAAATAGTGATAATATAAAAACAATGATAAAGCAAACATTAGGATATAGTAGAAAAAGCAATTACACTAAACATTACATCATAAAGTGCCGTCATAGAGTCCATTCATAATATTGCTTGTAAATCTGTACGGTCATTAAGACCCAGCGGGCCCAAGGCTCCTGTGCGTAGGATGAATTCCATCTCTTTTTTCAATAATAAAGCATGTTTATCTCCACCTGTTTTAGGATTATTAACCCGCAATAAACCCATAAATTTCATATGTGATACATCACCCTGATGTTTTTCTCGGAAGTGTTGAATCAATTTGGGACATCCCTTCCCTGTTCTGATCGAACGCAGATGTTCTGAAAAACGTTTAAATAAAGGTCTAATCGTTTTACCTATGTAAAAAAAATTACAGTTACAGGTGATAGTATACACAACATAGGGTGTTCTGCATGTTATAAAATCATTTATAAAAATATCTTGACCACCCAAACGGATCCATTGTGTATTATTCATGTAGCTACAATAACTGCAGCTACCACATTTGTGGTTACCTTTAGGGAGGTCACGATTAAGCCAAGTACTGGGATTACTGTCTACTGTTACACGTCCGTGAACCAATTCATCCCTAAGGTTAGTACATCTTTTAAAAGCCACTATAGGACGTTCACCTGTAACACCTTCCAAGAGTTCATCATCACATAAAACATGCCAGTTCTTATAAATCGCTGTTCTAATAATATTGTTCATAGGACTATGTCTAAAACTAAACACCGTCCTATTTGGTTGATCCTTTTTATTCTTTCTCGAGTAAATCAATTTCCTATGTGTTAGACCTCTTGCTCGCTCTAAGGCCCTATTCACATTTTCCTGTGGATAACCGCGACTGGTCAGACGCATACACAATTCATTGGCTTGTGATTCAAACCCCTCATCTGAATTGTTTATGCGGCGCAACCGGACAAACTGACCATAAGGTATGGCCTCCTTCACATGCTGCGGATGAAAACTCTCATACCGCAGCAGTGAATTGGTGGCCGTAGGCTTACGAAAACCTGATAGACATAGGGTACCATTGTGTACTTTCAAATTCACATCTAAAAAGTCTAAATTCTGACCTCCAAAGCAAGATGTAAAGTGCATATTCACATTATTGTTGTTCATGTAATCTACAAATTCATTAAATTGGGATTTACTGCCTGACCACACAATCAATATGTCGTCTATAAATCTCAAAAAAAAAGTTTTATGTGCAAAGCAAACGGATTATTCGGAGAAAAAATAATATCCTTTTCTAAATCTGCCAAAAATAAGTTTGCGAAAGTAGGTGCGACCGGCGTCCCCATCGCCGTCCCAGCCCGCTGACAGTACCACCGGTCAGCGAACTGGAACGAATTATGGGAGAGCACCAGTCGCAACATGTCACACAAAAAATCAATGTAAACTGTGTCATACTGATCAAGGGATTGCAGGTGTCGACGGATAGCCTGCACACCCGCATCCTGTGGGATGCGGGTGTACAGGCTCTCAATGTCGACACTGACCAGGGAAAAATCATCCTGCCAAAAAAAATTATCCAGAATCTCCAACAATTCACTTGTATCTCGTAGGTACGATGGAACTTTTGCTAATAGGGGGCGGAGTACCCAATCCAGGTACTTGGATAATGGTTCCAATACCGATTCCCGTCCAGCTACTATCGGCCGACCCGGAGGTCGGTCGACAGATTTGTGGATTTTGGGTATCCAGTACCAATATGGTTTTTTGGGGTACTCAATCATTAATTTCTCCGCAAACTATTGCTTGAAAATCCCCCGTTCCACACCCTCTCTTAATAGCGTTCTAACTTTATTCTGATAGCTGGCGGTGGGGTCCCCTTTGAGTTGTATATAGGTGTTAGTGTCCCCTAACTGACGGTAAGCTTCCTCTAAGTAGTATTCTTTAGGAATTAACACTACATTTCTTCCCTTGTCCGCCGGCTTCACCACGATGTCCTTGCTTTGTTTCAACCATTTCAATGTGTGCAATTCCTCTCCTGACAGATTCATCTTATCAGTGGGATAAATAAGTGCTTTAACATCTCTAATTACATTTTGAGCAAAGACATCGAGGCTACAACCGGCCGGCAAGGGAGGGTTAAATTTAGATGGAACACCCCCTCTAAACCCACTGTGCGAATATGGTAGAATCAGGAGAGAATGTTATTTAGAATGTGAACTGAACTAAATAAAGAAATGGAATTGTACATACAGGATACAAGAGAAAGGAAGACCAATATGATGATCAAAAGACTATTTTACTATGAAGCAGAGACTGCATGTCTCCTAGCTGGGGGAGAGCTGACCTGGGTGTGGTATAAAACACCTAAGGGTCCTATTCCACGGGCCAAACATGGCCCAATCAACGATGTAAACGAGCGCCGATCTGCTGTTTACTGGGCCTATTCCACAGTTCCGATGATCGTTAAGCGTGGGCTGCAGGCACATCGTTACTGATGTCCTTGCAGCCCTTGCAGCATACATTACCTGGCAGGACTTCTTCTCCGCTCCATCTTCCTCCCTGGGTCCCGCGACACAGCATCAACTCCGATGCAGCCTGACTGAGCTGTCAGACCGCTCAGCCAATCACTGGCTGCGGTGGTCCTGGCCAGTGATTGGCTGAGCGGTCTGACAGCTCAGTCAGGCTGCTCCGGAGCTGCTGATGCTGTGCCGCAGGACCCGGGGAGGAAGACGGAGCAGAGGAGAAGTCCTGCCAGGTAATGTATGCTGCTTCTCAAAACGTCGGTCGCCCGCCATGCACCGCTATTCCACCGTAGCGATGCGCGGTGGGGGACCAATGATTTTAGGTTTGGCCCTAAATAAACGATCAGCCGATGACACGATCATAGGCTGATCGTTCTCTCTATTCCACCGATCGATAATCGGCCAAATCGAGCCGATTATCGCTCCTGTGGAATAAGCCCCTAAGCATGGCTGAATGAGGACTAAGGAGGGGAGGATTGCAAGGAGGCTTACCAGAGACATGGAGAAGGAGTTTTTACATGGATGCAAGCTGGTTAAACTGGATACAGAGCCCTGTCCTTTGAAAAGAATTGTAAAACCTTAAAGGACAATGCCCACAAAAATTTTTTTTAGCTTATTTAACACACATTACAAAGTTATATAACTTTGTAATGTGTGCAAATAAGTGGTCTGGCCCCCTTCCCCCCTTTCCGACCCTCGACCCCCCCGGAAGTAAAAGAAAGTATACATTACCAATTACTGTCATCACCGTCCTCTTCTCCCGGGCGCCATCTTGTGATGATGTCGTCAAAGCCGGGGGTGGGCCAGGTCTTCTTCCTCCTCTGCGTCTTCTGCTGAAGTAAATGGGAGACAAAAAGGCTGCTGGTGTGCTGGAGCGCATCACATGGCTTCCAGCTTGCTCAGCTCTAATTGGCTGAGCTTGCTGGAAGCCATGTGATGCGCTCCAGCCATTGAAAGCCGACGGCGGGCGATTCAAGTGGCGATTGTCACCGGAGGGATGGTAAGTATGGTGTGTGTGTGTGTGTGTTTTTGGTTTTTTTCAGGTCCTGTGGGAGTTGTCCTTTAAAGAGTCAGGCTCCATAGAGCGCCATGGTAAGTCTTAAGGTTTTTTTTCTAACTCAGAGTGCGCTGCAACGTGGTCCTCTCCCTGCTCGTTCTTCCGATCGCTCAGACCAAGACCGATCAACATTTTTGACAAAACTTTTGTCATAGAGACATGTCAAAAGTTTTTTGTAATGCCAGTGACACATTAACAACTGATAACGGGTAAACCCATTATGCCGTCGCTAAAGGGGTAAAGATACCCAGTGGCTCCCAGCTGTCCATGTCGGCTATTTAAAGGGGTTGGCCACTCCTTAAACATAATTATCCTTTCTGACTTATTCAGAAAGGGTTATTGCTTAGCCCTATAGTGCCCTTCAGGCAAGGTCCTCCGGCCGTGTATCTCCATGTGGGCGTCCCCGCTGTGCTCCGCCTCCGTCCCCGGAAGGTAGGCCATGGAGGGGCATGTGATCATTAGTCCGTCCACTGCTACATCCCGGCATCCTCGTCAATCCGCGCCTGCGCAGTCCTCTCCCGTCCCCCTGTGTCCAAGGATCATGGGCCGTCTACTAAAGAGCACAACAGAACGGGTGAGAGGCAGGAGGAGAGAGCACTGTGCGCTCGGCATTCGGCGCCTGCGCAGTGCTCTTATGTCTTGCTGCTCTCCTGTTTTGTTGTGCTCTGTAGTAGACAGCCCATGATCCTTGGACACAGCGGGACGGGAGAACACTGTGCAGGCGCCGAATGCCGAGCGCACAGTGCTCTCTCCTCCTGCCTCTCACCCGTTCTGATGTGCTCTTTAGTAGACGGCCCATGATCCTTGGACACAGGGGGACAGGAGAGGACTGCGCAAGCGCAGATTGACGAGCGCGAGGGGGATGCTGGGATATAGCAGTGGACGGGCTGATGATCACATGCCCCTCCATGGCCTACCTTCCAGGGG
Organism: Dendropsophus ebraccatus; assembly: GCF_027789765.1. NCBI lineage: Eukaryota > Metazoa > Chordata > Amphibia > Anura > Hylidae > Dendropsophus > Dendropsophus ebraccatus. The sequence goes on along the minus strand of NC_091456.1, from coordinate 23,426,590 downwards.
ACGGAGGCGGAGCGCAGCGGGGACACCCACATGGAGATACACGGCCGGAGGACCTTGTCTGAAGGGCACCATAGAGCTAAGCATTAACCCTTTCTGAATAAGTCAGAAAGGGTAATTATGTTTAAGGAGTGGCCAACCCCTTTAACTATTTAGATGCAGTTATCGCTGTAAAAATTTAATTGGTTGAGCATGACAAAATTTAAATGGCTAAGTCAATGGCAAGCGTCATGGGTGGCGCAGTGGTCTGGATTGGCTCCCCGCTGAAAGATTGCTGGGAGTCAATCTGTTGTTAGTACAGCCCGAGGCCTCTACGAACGCTGTCTAACATTGCCGATTGCTACAGGCTACCTTCAGCAGCATTCGAGTGCAGAATCATGGATCAATACAGTACATTTGTACTGTATTGATCTCTATGATCAATGTATTCCTCTAGAGGGACTCATAAAATGTGTAAAAATAAAATTCAATAGATAAATAAGTCCTTCCCACAATACAATCCACCCCTTTTATTATTCTTATTTTTTTTAGAAGAAAAAAGAAAACAAGCAGGTTTGGTATCACCACATGCCCCCCCCCCCCCATTCCCCACTGTCCACCAACGATAACATCCATTTTTGGCTAAAGAGACAACCAAGAATTTCTTTATACAGGAAAGGGGGGTGACGATATCACTTTAATATAAATGCCCGTAGTGCACCCACCAAGTACTAGTACCCCTAAACACCTAATGCCCCAAGCTTTGCCCCCACTTTGTATTATTGTCCCAAATTGAAAGTCCATGGGCTGGAGGCCTAAAATGGCAACAATACCAGGGAACACTGAAAAGGGTTGTGTTACTGAGTGAAGGCACTGTGTTAGACATTACTACTTCGTCTGTAGTATGTGTGGGGGGGGGGGGTACTGTGCTGAGCATTAACACTTGGTGAGGGGCATGGTTAAGGCATCCTATGAGGATGAATGCCAGAGCAGGTAGCTGTCAGGATAAGTCTACAACATAAATACAAAAGTCCAGGAAACCCCCTCTAAAGGGGTTGTCCAGCGAAAATCTTTTTCTTTCAAATCAACTGGTTTCAGAAAGTTATATAGATGTGTAATTTACTTCTATTTAAAATCTTACGTCTTCCAGTACTTATCAGCTGCTGTCTTTCCTGCAGGAAGTTGTGTATTCTTTCCAGTCTGACACAGTGCTCTCTGCTGCCACCTCTGGCCATGTCAGGAACTGTCCAGAGCAGCAGCAAATGTCCATAGAGAACCTCTCCTGCTTTGGACAGTTCCTGACATGGACAGAGGTGGCAGCAGAGAGCACTGTGTCAGACTGGAAAGAATACACTACTTCCTGCAGGGCATACAGCAGCTGATAAGTATTGGATTAATTGATTATTTTATTTTAATAGAAGTAAATTTCAAATCTATATAACTTTCTGAAACCAGTTGATTTGAAAAGACAACGCTTGATAAACCCTTTAACAAGCAGTCTATAATTCTTGACTATGTAAATACATAGTTACTGATGTACTAATGTTCTATGAGTACCTTTTTGAGTCCAGTTTGCAGGAGGCGTCAGACATCAGCCAATGGATAATCTGCTGTTTTACATACATTAGCATATCTTATTCCTGGAGGATTTAATAGTGAGCGTTGACTCTTCATGTACAGATCATCTGGGTTACACTCTTCATCATGTCCTGGTTTATCTTTCTCAGCTTCATAGCTTATTTGTCATGTAAGACCTTTAGGTTTTATTGTTATTAATTCAATTATATAGAACTATGTTTCATTGTGATCACTGTGTTTTATTGTTTTAGATTCTGTGGCTCAGCTTTCTGTAATTCAGGATGCTGCAATGTCGGTGTCCATTGGGAGTAGTATCCTCCTGACCTGCAGACTAAGTGAAGGCTCGGTTGGTGGGGGTAACTATCCTTCCTGGTACAAACAGATACCTGGAAGCGTACCGCAGGCTATAGTGCGGAGCTATGGTACTGGAAATCAGAACTATATGTCTATATCAGAGCGATTCACTGGATCCATATCAGGAGGATCAGCAGTATTAACTATCACCAGGGTTGAGGCTGCAGATGAAGGAGACTTTTCTTGTGTCCTTTGGGCAAATAATGCACCCACAGTACTGAAAACCAGAATACAGCTGATACAATAACAACAGCTATCTCTCTGTGTTAGATCATGCATACTGTACCTTTTGAGCAATCATGTGTGGATATAAACTTACAGCAGGTTGTGTGACTCACATATTAGTGCATATTAAGTATAGACATTTTTAACAAAGCATTTTTTTGGGGGGGGGGGAGGGCTGAGCTGAAAGGCAGCACTACAACTACTGATTTTTTTTTGTGTAACACATCCTTTTTTATGCCCTTTTTTTACATCCTTAAAGGGGTACTCCAGCTGGGACCCCTTTCCTGCAATATCCTTGGATATCCGGGGAGGTGCACCACTAAGTTCAATTGCATTAGGGCAAAATAACTCGTATCAGGTTCATACGGCTTGATATGGTTCAAGTGTGTTCTGAGTTTTCCCCACTAGGTGTCACTACTGTGTTTCTTCTACGTTTTATTTTGTGCACAGCTGAAGGAAGCAAATTGGTTAATTGTTGTATGTCGTTGTTGTATGTTCCTTTTCCCTCCTGTCACAGTTGCAGGCTGTTTTTCCCTCTTTTTTGCCATATCCTTCTTTCTCTCTTACATCATGCAACCCCACCAATCACTGAGAGGTTTAGTTGCCCCCAAAAGGAGTTTAGTTCCTGGTGGGAGGAGTTAGTCAGTTGGTCAGGAGTTGAAGAGAGAGCAACACACAAGACACGGTTCCTGCTGCAGTCAAGTCAGAGCCTGGCTCCAGCCAGGACCTTTGCTAGGGACAACGAGACTTAAGTTTTCCTTCTTTAAGCAAGCTACCTCACGTATGCATTGCTAATCACCTCAGAAGGAAAAGACGTCCTCTGAGGATCACCTTGTCCACAGTACAGGTCAGTGACCTGTTTCGAGTTAGGCACTGACCCCAGTGGAATAAAGTGCAGTTAGCCTACGTATTCCACTGCGTAATGCACAGCTATCCTGGGAGGGTTTGGGAAGTCTTCTTCACCCAGCACAGGGCTTGGGACCTCATACTACCCTGTCAGGACAGGTACCTCGATGGGTGTCCGGCATTCGGCACTCAGTAAACGTGAGTATAAGTATCTTCTTTTCTCTTCAACTACTCTCAGCTACGCTATCCCAGCAGATTACATTGCTGCATTGGACAGGGCCCTCAAGATGCTCCTCTACTTTACTCTTCTCTGTTTCACAGACTACCACTTCTTTCCTCTCCTACCTGCTCCTGAAATTATTGAAGCTATATTTTTTGTGTTTTTCACTAAGGCACTAAGTAAACGGACGTTATTCTGTTTAAGTCACTGGACTCTGTCTATCATTATGCACCACCACACCAGCGTACACTTGGGCTATCCAAACTTACGGAAACGGGGTCTAACAATGCCACTCCAGGCTACTGTGACAAGTGCCCAAGTAACTCTACACCAACCTAGCAGCCACAACACCACTAAGCTAACCCCGACAAGGCATTACTATCATCCCCCGTGGTTACCGCACATTTACCTCCCCAGCTCCAGTGCTGACACCAGTATTCCACTGTTTTGGTCCCCTGGTGTCCGGCCACTTTCTGGTTTTGAGATGGGACATGGCAGATATTCAATGGCAGAGGTGGGACACTGAGTGTGCTTGCCATGTCCCATCTCAAGACCAAGAAGCGGTCAGACAACAGGGGACCACAGTGATGGAATGCAGGTAGCAGCGCTAGAGCCAGTGAGGTACGTGTATGTTATTGGTTTTGCCCACCCTCTCCCTGGGCATTGCCGAAAAAGGGCCTCGGACAGAGTACCCCTTTAAAGAGTATGTACCATCAGGTGCATCCTCTTTATTCTGAGCCACTGATAGATCGGTGCTGTTACGGGGAAGCCGGTGCAGCGGTCCGTTTTTCGAACCGCAGCCCGGTTCCCATGTACAGCGCCGTTCTGTGCACGGGTTATGGGCCAGTGCTGAAGCACAGGAGGCGGGCCAGCCCACCCCCAGTAGGAGGGAATTCCTTCCCCTCTATGACGCGGCTCCATTGATTCTAAGGGAACCGCGTCATAGAAGGGAGGGAATTCCCTCCCACTGGGGGCAGCCCAGCCCGCCTCCTGTGCTTTAGCACCGGCCCGGTAACTGTGCATAGAATGGCGCCGTACACGGGAACCGGGCCGCGGTTCCAAAAAACGGACGTGATGGTACATCCGCTTTAAAGAAAAATTGTTGAATCCTGTAATCATTAAATCAAAGAAATTGCAATGGGAAAACAAAAAAAAAACTGATGTACAAAATGTGTGAACAAAACTGCATAAAAAAGCATTAACCACAAAGAACCCCCTAAAAATTATATATTTTACCCCCCACAAAATATAAAAAAGCATTTGTGTACACTCTAAACATCTTGGAGAACTAACCACAGATTTGTGGATGGAGGCTGCCCAAATCCATCTGTATCTTCATGTAATCCCAGACAGATCATGATGTTGAGACCAGAGCTCTGTGGGGGCCATATCATTACCTCCAGGGCCTCTAGTTCTTCTTAAAGAAGCAGTGCACTTTTTTCTTTATTTCCTCCCCTGCTGCAGGCTGATATGTGCACTTACCAATGATGATTGGTTGCGACCAGTGCGGCTTCATTTCAGTGGTACAGCGCAGTTCAGGTCCCGCTGATGCCAACGTAGCTGCGGGCCACTCGGCGTCCGGACGTCAAACTCTTCAATACATCTCTATGAGAGAGTTTTCATAGAGATGCATTGGAGACCCTAACTTCTGGTCTTCAAAATTAATGGGTAAAGAAGAGTGGTCAGAAAAGCTGTAATGTCACCGCCAGCGGGACCCAAACGGAGCAATACTACTGGAATGAAGCCATAGCACTGGAAACCGATTGTGAATGGTAAGTGTACCAGTGAGTGAAAAGTTTTTATTTCAGAAACAGAAGGGAAAATTACATATCTGAATGCCCCAGCAAGTCATGGATGGGGGGGGGGGGGGGGTATCTCTTAGACATGGTGGCCATGTTTGTCTTGCAATATTTCTCTTTATTGGTCCCCATGGCTGCTTTGCCACCACTATTCATATATCCCAATAACCTGGAAGAAAAAAAGCTCTGGAAACAGTAAGGATGCTGCCAGATACTTCCTAGTTGGATTTTGACATATCACTTGTTATTTCCCTGTCCGTATTTACCTGCTAAACCTGTTGTTGGAGACCTATTTTATGACTAACCAGTCTTGCTGTATATTCCCCTAGGTACCTTCTCTTTTCCTTGTCATATGTTGCCTGTCATTCGCGTGTTTTATCTAATTTTGATATATATATAAATTTTTTTATAAAATTTGAAAGCGAAAAAAAATAAATCAAGCCCTCACACAGATCAAAAGATTGAAAAATAAAAAAGAGCTTAGAATATAGTGACACAAAACTATTTTTTTAAGTACATACATTTGTATCACCGCAACCATACTGACCTGCAGGATAAAGTTGCAATTATAAACCTACATGTAGACTTACACTTAGTCTAGTTCTACTTTGTAGCTTTACTTTATAAATACAGTGATTATGAGTAGATTAAAAAACTACAATCATTTTAAAGGGAACCTCTCACTATGAAAATGCTCCCTAAGCTATCAGCATCATGGTATAGAGCAGAAGGAGCTGAGCGGATAGATATATATCTTTATGGGAAAAGATTCAGTATAATTTGTAATTTATTCCATTATAAAGAGTCCAGTGACACCGCCCACTGGACTCCTTTTCATAGAATGAGCAGGGATTTTAATCAACATGTTAGAAGTTATACTGAATCTTTTCCCACACATTTTTATATCAATCTGCTCAGCTCCTCCTGCTCTATAACATGATGGTGATAGATTAGATAGCACTGTCTTAGTGACAGGTTCCCTTTAAGCCCAGATTGACTAAAAAACTAAAGTCATTCCTATCAGTATGTATAATATCATTTGCATAGTAACGTCCTCTCCTCTTGCTGGGCTCATAAAAGAAGAAGGCAGTCACTGTGTAGCTGTCTAACCTGCACAGATATGTCCTACACCATGTCCTGGGCCTTCCGCCTCCTCGCTCTAATTCTGTATTCTGCATGTAAGATCCACATCCAGCACAGAGAGATTACAGAAGACATTTGGCTTCTCTGATGTAACCTATTTCTTTTTTTATTTCAGATGCATTGGCTCAGTTTACTGTGACTCAGGATGCGTCCGTGTCAGCATCATCTGGAGACAGTATCAGACTCACCTGTAGTCAAAGTGGGGGTTCAGTAACTGGGGGTAACTACCCATCTTGGTACTACCAGACACCTGGAAGTCGCCCTAAACTTGTAGTTTATAGTAGTAGTAGCAACCAAAATAACAGGCCATCGGGAATATCAGATCGATTCAGTGGATCCATATCTGGGGGCGCAGCCGTCCTGTCTATCAGCAGGGTCCAGTCTGAGGATGAAGGAGATTACCACTGCCTGCTCTATGCTGGTAGTGGTATACACACAGTACTAGGTGTTAATAATGAACATGTACAAATACCTGATGCATGTCCCATATCAAACACTAGAGGCAACGGTGCATTAACTGTATCATTGTCATTACAGACATAAGCTGGTTTTAGACTTGTTCACTTTTTTTTTTTTAAATATCTTTTAATTAATGTCACTCAAGCATAACATATAAGTATAAGATACAATGGAATAATGAGATGACAACGAAACTTCCACCACAATGCACAATATATGGTGTAATATGGGAGCGCAACTAGATAGGGCTGGGGCCCTTTGATTGGGCCCCCCAACCCTCCCATCTCACTGTAGGTAATCCTCCTGTCTGTTAGCCCTCTGCCTAGTAGATATGATAGGTATCTTCCCTTGTATCCCCCATGGTTAGCATCTCCCCCAGTGCCCTGATAGGCATCTCCCCAGGTATCCCCCCGTAGATAGTGTCCCCCAAGATAAGCATCTCCCCTAGTATCCTACCCACCACCCCAGTACATAGTGTCCCATGGTAGGCATCTTCCTTTGTAATAGGATGACAGCTCAGGAGGCCCAGTGTATTGCAGGGATGAGAGCCTCAAAACACAGGACTAGCCTGATATCCCTCCGAGAAGGGCTCCTGTAGGGAAATCACCAAAACCACCATATTAAGTGGCTCCATAAGTCAATGTAATGACAAGGAAAAAACCAAGCACAGGTATCCATCCACAGACAGCTGTTTCGGGTGTGTTGCCCCTTTTGTTATGGCTCTACTAGGCATTGCTTCCACCTAGCCAGAATGCTGCTCCACACTGATGAGGGACAACACTCCGAAACAGCTGTCTCTGGATAGATACCGGGCATTGGTTTTTCCCTTGTCATTACATTGACTCAAAGGGCCACTTAATCTGGTGGTTTTGTTGGTCTCCCTACAGGAGCCAACCTTGGCTGGGTCCTTCCCGGAGGGATATCTGGCTAGTCCTGGGTTTTGAGAGTCTTATATGAGGCTCCACAAGCTTATTTTTTGCATATAAAGATAGTTGATGACATTGACAGATGCTTTCCTGATACATACAGATGGAGTCAAAAGTCTCAGGCCACCTTTTATTTTAGAAACGAAAAGGAAAATGGCATATATGAATATCCCAGCAAATAATGGGTGTGGGGGCCTATCTTTTAGGCTATGCCCAGAACATGGCCGCCAATATGTCTACTAATATCTCTCTTCATTGGTCCCCATGGCCGCTGTGCCACTCCTATTCATGGATCCCAATAACCAGGAAGAAAATAAAGAAGAAAAAAATGTGCAAACACAAAAGTAGAGTTTAAAGCCACCAGATGGGACAATATAATTCTGATCCTCAACATCTCCTTCTTTGACAATTAACAATCATAAATCAATAAATTTTGATGATTAACATGATGGAGGTAGATTAGATAGCACTGTCTTGGTGACAGGTTCCCTTTAAGCCCAGACAAGAAACTAAAGTCATTCCTATCAGTGTGTATTATATCATTTGCATAGTAACGTCCTCTCCACTTTCTGGGCTCATAAAAGAAGAAGGCATCGCTGTGTAGCTGTCTAACCTGCACAGATATGTCCTACACCATGTCCTGGGCCTTCCGCCTCCTCGCTCTAATTCTGTATTCTGCATGTAAGATCCACATTCAGCACAGAGAGATTACAGAAGACATTTGGCTTCTCTGATGTAACTTTCATCTTTTTTATTTCAGATGCATTGGCCCAGTTTACTGTGACTCAGGATGCGTCCGTGTCAGCGTCATCTGGAGACAGTATCAGACTCACCTGTAGTCGAAGTGGGGGTTCAGTAACTGGGGATAACTACCCATCTTGGTTCTACCAGACACCTGGAAGTCGCCCTAAACTTATAGTTTATAGAACTAGCACTAGGCCATCGGGAATATCAGATCGATTCAGTGGATCCATATCTGGGGGCGCAGCCGTCCTGTCTATCAGCAGGGTCCAGTCTGAGGATGAAGGAGATTACCACTGCCTGCTCTATGCTGGTAGTGGTATACACACAGTACTAGGTGTTAATAATGAACATGTACAAATACCTGATGCATGTCCCATATCAAACACTAGAGGCAGCAGTGCATTAACTGTATCATTGTCATTACAGACATAATTGATGTTATTTAAGCATAACACATCAGATACAATGGAATAATGCAGGGTATCAGATGACAAAGAAACTTCCACCAAAGTGCACAATATATGGTGTAATATGAGGAGATGGTTATTGTATATCCACTAATTTGAAATGGTTAATTAGTCTCAAAAGTTACAAGAGTCCAGGTGAAAGCTGAGCTGTGATCAGGGGTGTAACTAGATAGGCTGGGCCCCATAGCAAACCTTTCATTGGACCCCCATCTCACTATAGGTAATCCCCCTGTTTGTAAGCCCACTGCCTAGTAGATATATATTAGGCATCTCCCCTGGTATCCCCCATGGTAAGCATCTCCCCCATTTACCCCGTGGTAGGCCTCTCTCTTAGTGATCCCCATGGTAGGCATCTCCCCTAGTGTCCCCCTGTAGATAGTGTGCCCGAAAATAGGCATCTTCAGTAGTATCCTTATCCCCCCCCCCAGTACATAGTGTCCCCAATGGTAGTATGATGACAGCTCAGGAGGCCCAGTGTATTGCAGGGATGGGCCCTTAGTTGTGGTGGTGGGCCCCATAGCAGCTATTTTGGCTGCTATGGTGGTAGTTACGCCACTGGGCTGTGATTTTTTGCTGCGGGCAGTTTACACCAGTTCATATTTTACACGCATGATAAATCTGGACTACAGTGCGAGACGGATGGCCTATCAGGAGAACGGAGCACCAAGCCAGTTGGAGCTGGTGCTGCTGTTCGGAGTATTTATAACTCATTGATTTTTGACCTCACCTTTGTCTGACAATCTGGACCTAATGTTGACCTCCTTACCCAGTCAGTCTGATATCAATTACCCTAACATACAGAACGTATAAATATGGTGTTATCACAAATCGTACTGGTTTTATCATGTTTCTGCTTGAAATCTCTGTGACAGGAAGTTATATACCTTCTTTTTTTACTGACAAAAAAAAAAAAATATATATACACTATATAATATATATATATATATATATATATATATATATATATATATATATATAGTGGTGCCTTGGATTACGAGTATAATTCGTTCTGGGACCGCGCTTGTAATCCAAACCCACTCTTAATCCGAAGCAAATTTTCCCATAAAACACTGATATGAAGACAATTGGTTCCACGCCCCAAAAATAAATATTGATTATTCTGAATAACATGTAAAACAAATGAAACAAACATTTAGAAACAGCTGAATATGTGATATTATAAGTTACTGTAGAGTATAGCAATCAGCATGTGGAGTATAATGTATAGTAACTGTATAAACCTGATAACACAGCAGCAGTTTGTAGATACAGGATGGAACTGCAGATCCCCATAATACAGTAGCGTAGTACAACATGCTAAAATAGAGAAGCAGGGCTGCTGTCAGAGGTCTGTGTGGTCACATGAGAGCAATGGAGAAGGGGTGTGTGTTCAGCATGGGCCATTTAGGATTGACAGAGACTGCAGGGAGCAGGAAGGAATGAGCAGGACAGATGTGGGCACATACATGCAGCACTCTCCAGGAGAGAGAGGTTACAGCTATGGAGAGATTACCTCCACAGTCCTGTCCCCTGATGTAAGCCCCAGCCTGAAGTGGATCTGCTATGATTTGGAAGGTGATGGAGAATTCCTGGGTCAGAGTACAGGGCTGTAGACCCTGCTATGCAGGCCATGCCCCTCCCCTACTCACGCTCCCACCCAGCACAGGGAGCTCTTAAACCAAAGCAATGCTCTTAAACCAAGTCACAATTTTGAAAAACTGTGAGCTCTTAAACCAAACGCTCTTAAACCAAGTTATATATATATATGTTGAGTAAAGCCTTGCTTGAAAAACTGTTTCCCCACTTCTAACCCATACAGTTACGGCCCAGAACGTTAAGGGGTTAATAGGCTTAATAAAAGTTCAATCTAAAGTCTGATTGCAATTGTTAACTGTTCTTTTTAATTAAAACTATTGTTAAATACAATAATGGCAAAATAATGCAGTATATACCATCACTACCAACTAAGAGACAAAGGTTCTGAGTGGAGTCCAAGGGCAGGGGTTGCACTTGGAATTTCCGCCTGTTTTCCATAGTGTGAACGGGCCCTAAGAGCTTTATTTGTAGTTTGGTAGTAACAACTGCAGACATATGTTATCTCTTTCATAATGATACAAACAAGAACACAAGAGCACAAGAACACAAGAGCACAGCTTTCCTGCACAGGTTCCTTTTTTTAAGTCATTTTCATTCCGGTCACTTTGCATAATCTAGCACACCCCTTTCCTAATGACATTTTAGTAGCTTCTAAGGTTTGAGGGAACATTTCGCTAACAGCTTACATCAAATCCTTCCCTCTCTCTTAATCATGTCTTGGACGTTACTTCTCCTCTCTGTCTCATACTGGTCCTGTAAGACATGATCAAACGTTTGCTCAGATTTGCTCAGGAAACTTCCCTTTCAGTTTGTATGACATCTTTAACATCTCTTTCTTCCAGATTCAGCAGCTCAGTTCATTGTGGATCAGGATGACGCACCATCAATAACTGTCGGGAAGAGCATTAGTCTGACTTGTAGTCGAAGTGGAGGTTCTGTAAGTCCGGGGAATCATCCAACCTGGATATATCAGCGTTATGAGAGTGTTCCAAAGCTCCTAGTGAGTAGTGATGGAGGCAGCAACCATAATGTTAAACCATCGGGAACATCTGATAGAATCACAGGATCAATATCTGGTGGACTGGCCATTTTATCGATAAGAAATGTACAGGCTGAAGATGATGGAGAGTATTACTGCATTCTCTATGCTGGTGGTGTATGCACAGTGGTTACACATTATAGAGCTGTTCAACAAGATATACAGCACCTGGACAGAGAGCACAAACCACAAACAAATAAACCTTTATTAGGCTGGGTTCACACTACGTTTTTTAAAATGGATGCATTTGTGTTCATCCGTTTTTCTATTGACTTCTACTATAAAAAGAGAGATCCAAACGCATCCATTTTTTTTAACGTACACAAAAATTAGGTTAGCTACGTTTTTGTGTACGTTAAAAAAAGCGGATCCGTTTTAACCCTCATTCTTTTTATAATGGAAATCAATGGAAAACAGATCAAAATGGACGCACAAAAATGCATCCGTTTTTCCATCTGTTTTTTTGCAAAGACAGATGAAAAAATGGATTGCAGAAACATATTGTGAACCCAGCCTTAGTAAGATCTATGATGATGAGTTCTGTAATTAGAACCTAAAATGTCTGTGTGGGCTTTGCAATGTTATTAGTATTACCAGGCTTAGATGAGAGCAAAGGGGGTGAGTACCATGAGAATGGCAGCAGCAAGGAATCAAGGCAGGTAAGTACTTCTTTATTTTAATGCACCTTGACAGAACAATTTTTTTTAGTTCTTTAAGAATTCACAAGTTGAAACAAGTTGATCTCCCACAGTACAAAGTGTCTTTAAGACCCCCTAACTATGCAACAATACAAAGAAACATGAAGACTAAGGGCCCTATGCCATGGGCCAATCAATAATGTAAACGACCGCCGATCTGCTAGATTACTGGTCCTATTCCACGGCCCGATGATCGTTTAGCGAGGGCTGCAGGGACATTGTTACCGATGCCCTTGCAGCATACATTACCTAGCAGGGCTTCTCCTCCACTCCGTCTTCATCCCGGTCCCACTCGCAGCATCAACCCTGGAGCGGCCTGACTGAGCTGTCAGACCGCTCAGCCAATCACTGGCCGTGGCGGTCCCGGCCTTTGATTGGCTAAGCAGTCTGACAGCTCAGTTAGGCCGCACCGAAGCTGCTGCTGCTGCACGTGGGACCGGGATGAAGACGGAGTGGAGGAGAAGCCCTGCTAGGTAATGTATGCTGCTTGAATCGTCGGTTGCCCGCCGCGCATTGCTATTCCAAGCAGCGATGCGTGGTGGGTGCCAGATGATTTTAGGTTTGGGCCTAAATGTATGATCAGCCGATGACACGATCATCGGCTGATCGTTTTCTCTATTCCACCGAGCGCTGATTCGGCCGATTATTGCTCCGTGGAACAGGCCCCTAAGGAGCTCAACTATCAGGTCAAAGGCAAAGTTGAGGAATGATATAGATCAGGGTTGGGTTATAAGAACAAACTTTAAACATCCTAATGAGCACCATTAAATTCATTATAGCACACAGAAAAAAGATTTGTGGCAACCCACAGGGAATGTGATGGGGGAAACCTGTGGGATGGCTGATACTTGTAGTTACATGCCAGTCTCAGTTGTGATTTTGCCGGCACAACAGCTGTCACGAGGTTATGTCACACTGGGCTGGCACAGTTGGGGGGGGGGGCTGCACAGATGGTGTACTGTAGGTAGTGAAAGTTCTCCCAGAGAACACCCTGTATAGTGTCTGGACTAATGGCATACAAGGTGCCCTGCATATAGGGTTAAGTATACAGTATGATAGTATTAGTCATTAGTTAGTGGACATATGTGGTCATGGCATGGCAGTATTATTTGCCCCCTTAATAGTGTTTATTGGTTAAATTACCTTTGGTTTTATTTAGTGGGACTATAATGGTAACGTTCTTATTATGTAATGGTAATATCTGGTAATGGTGCGCTGTTATGATTTGGCCTTCATATAAAGTTGGCCTCAGTGTAATAGATAGGGTTAGTATGATGGTATTATGTATGGGAATCGAATCTCGAACAGTAGGTGCGTTCGGTTCAAGGTTCAAGTCGAACTTGAAGTTGAACCCCATTAAAGTCAATGAGAGATGTTCGGGAAAATTTTTTATACCTATACAGGTGAGGAGAAGCTGAAATTACCATCCAGAAGAGTAAACTGGATACATGGAACAACTTAGTGAAGAAAATTTGCCTCTAAGAATGACTAGGAAAAAAAAAAATTAAGAAGGTAAAGTACTTCATTCCTTTCAATGGATAACTGAGGTAGGTGAGTTGAGATAGTGACATAGCAGAGTTGAGGTAGTAAGGTAGTGACGTAGCAGAGTTGAGGCGGCAGTGACGTAGCAGAGTTGAGGTGTCAGTGACGTAGCAGAGTTGAGGTAGTAAGGTAGTGACGTAGCAGAGTTGAGATAGTAAGGTAGTGACATAGCAGAGATGAGGAAGTAAGGTAGTGTCATAGCAGAGTTAAGAAAGTAAGGTAGAGACGTAGCAGAGTTGAGGCGGCAGTGACGCAGCAGAGTTGAGGTAGTAAGGCAGTGACGTAACAGAGTTGAGGCGCTAGTGACGTAGCAGAGTTGAGGTAGTAATGTACTGACATAGCAGAGTTGGGGTAGTAAGGTAGTGACATAGCAGAGTTAAGGCAGGAGGTCAGAGGGTTATTCAGAGGAGTGCCACAGGTGAGCTGGGGGGGCATGTACTGCAATTAAAGGAGCAGATGAGCTCCGGGTGGGGGGCAGTCGATTCCCTCATTCGGGACTTCACTGTATTCTGGGGAGTCCACCGTGGCTTACAGGGTGACTTGTCGCGACAGCCAGGAGTGATGACACCCACCCCCGGACACAGTGGCACCGAACCTTTGGTAGAACTAGTGTTAGGTGCAGACAGAGATGACAGAGTACTACTTAAACAATGCCTAAAATATTTTCAGCGCAATAGGTAGCAGTTATACCTTGGTATACCTAGTACAATAACCAGTAACCACAACAAAAGCTTGAGGTGAAATAGAGTAGTAAACTCTGTAGTTGGAAATAGGGGCCGGATAGGAGGGCCTTGCCTATTTAGCTTTGTACTCTGACGAGATGTGTGTGTAGTGTGTGACTTGAAGAACTTTTCGTACTCATGTTTAGATTACTGTTTCATATCTGATCACATTCTGTCTCTCATTTTCGGTGACCGTCCTGATAGGTAGTACGAGTCCCAGGTCTCTGTCTCTGGGTGAAGCTAACTAGTAGAAGCTTTCCTATGTAGTGGAGCGTAGTCAGTAGAGAGCGGATTACTTGCATCTGTGCTCTACTGCAGATCAGCTTTCTTTTCCTCTCCTTCTTAAGAGGGTGACTATCCTGAATTAAGGAATCATCGGCAAGGGGGTTACTCCTGTAACTCTGGTTACCCCAGGGTTAGGTTCAGCAGTGCTTGACTGCTGTAGTCTCTCACACTTGAAAATAGGTCTGGTATCTTCTCTGTCTAAACCACAACTCACTATACTGAAGAAGGAAGTGAAGTGTGTGTGGCAGGCTAAACCTTCCTACATAACTGCAGCTGTGCGCAGGGGGAGTGAGACAGCTAGTGGCTGGAGTAGAGCACAGCAGCTAACTGCACTAACTGTGGCACCTGAAAGAACAACTTTTACCTGGATGTGTGAAAATAGAAGAAACCCATAGTGGAATCCTACATTATATATATATATATATATATATATACACAGTATATATCTACATACAGTGTATATATATATATATATATATATATATATATATATATATATGTAATATATAGAAGAGACCAGGACAAGTCTGTGGGAACGCCCAACACTCTCGCGATATGCATAGAGATCTATAGCAATACCTATGAACAAAACCAAAATAAACAAAGAGAACAAAAGTATAAACATTACAAAGAATAGCATAAGTATAGAACCAAGGGCACATGGTTTGTGGGCCACCCATTAGCACGGACCCACTCAGAGATTGTTGGGTGTTCCCACACTGTGTTGTCCTGAGCTACACTGCAGCGCGATTGGTATATACCTCGCGCATGCGCGACCCATACGTACACGCATTAGATTGCGTTCCATTGGGGCTTGCGTTCCAACACACAGAGAGATTGCACTGACAGACTAGCGTGTTTTCCTCCTATCTTGGGTGAGCGATCAGACATGCTCCTTATTATTCTTATGAATAGGAATGTTTTGAACTGTATATGATGATTTTTCTTTTCTGCATATGTATTATATTATATCACGTTGTTTATATCCATTACGGGACTCAGTCCCCTTAATCACATGATGTAAACGTCACTATGTTCACAGCTGATTTCACTAATGAGTGCACTGTTTGATATATATATATCCCTATGGGACACGTGTGTATTTGGCTTAAAAAAAGGCTTGATTTATCTTGAGTGCTGCAGCATTTTTGGTATATATATATATATATATATATATATATATATATATATATATATATATATGACCCTATCATTGAGTGGTACTGTCCACTGGAATTCTTAACACAGAATGAGCAGGGATTTGAATCAATCTGCTCAGTACTTCCTGCTCTATAATACAATGTCTATAGATTAGATAGCATTGTTTTGGTGACAGGTTCCTTTTAGGGTACAAACCCACTTGACGTATTTGCTGCGTGAATCAGTCTTAAAAATAAGCAGGCAAAACGCAGGTTGGCTTTATATGATTGTTCTGCATTAAAATACGCAATTGCGTATTTTTGAAGCGTGAAGCTACATGCGTTTTTTCGCACAGGTTGTTAACAACTGATGCTTTGCTAACAACAAGCTTCACGCTTCAAAAATACGCAATTGCGTATTTTAATGCAGAACAATCGTATAAAGCCAACCTGCGTTTTGCCTGTTTATTTTTAAGACTGATTCACGCAGCAAATACGTCAAGTGGGTTTGTACCCTAAAGGAGAAGTCTCATGAAACAAAACATTTCAGCAGCAGGATACCTGCGGAAAACATTGAGAGGCGCTACAGTGGCACGGAAAAGGGTAAGTATCCTTTCTTTAATATGCTCCATCACCCCTCTGCCTGCCAGTCATTTTTAAGTTTTATGGGACTTGCTCTTTTAGAGGATAATTCTAAAGAACACCGGTATCTAGCCTAGCATATATGAGTGGATTTTTACAATACATCAATACTGTATATTAGCTGCAGCCACAGTAAGACCATAGCCCGGCATAACAGTAATGAATGCTAAAGGTTGTACTGAAGCAGAAAAAAAATTATTTGAAATCAGCTGATTTCAGAAAATTATATAGATTTGTAATTTACTTCTATTTAAAAATCTCAAGTTGTGCCATACTTATCAGCTGCTGTATGTTCTGCAGGAAGGGGTGTTTCTTTCTAGTTTGACACAGTGCTCTCTGCTGCCACCTCTGTCCGTGTCAGGAACTGTTGAGAGCAGCAGGAAATCCCCATAGAAAACCTCTCCTGCTCTGCACAGTTCCTGACACGGACAGAGGTGGCAGCAGAGAGCACTGTGTCAGACTGGGGAAAAATATTACTTTCTGTAGCTCAAATAGCAGCTGATAAGTACTGGAAGACTTGAGATTTTTTAAAAGAAGCAAATGACAAATCTCTATAACTTTCTGACACCAGTTGATGTGAAAGCAATTTTATTTTGATAAAGTACCACTTCGATAGGCTATAAGACTTCACTGTACAGAATTGTAAAAGTTCTAATAAACCTTCTCATTTCCAGTGTTTTATAAACTCTATTTAGAATATCAGATAACTGCCTGTATACACCCTGTAATATGTGCTGTATAATACAGGGGTGGGGCACAATATGTGGCAGCCTATCAGATGGGATCCCATTTACATCTATAAACTATATAATACAAGACAGCAGAGCCATACACAGAAGGGATCTCTGGCTGACATCACAAGCACCATGTCCTGGGCTGCCTTATCCATCACTCTTATCTATATTAGCACAAGTAGGACGGGATCTGCTGGGATCACAACTTCTCATTTATTACTGAAACTCCCTTTATTCTGTGTTTTCTGACATTTGTTCCTGTATTTCAGATTGTGCTGCTCAGATCACACTGACACAGTCGCCTTCTGAATCGGTGTCCCCCGGGATTACAGTGACAATCTCCTGTACAGCTAGCGGTACCAGTATAAGCGGCTACACCGTTTACTGGTATCAGCAGAAGGAAGGGAGTGAACCTCGGTATCTTCTGTATTATTATAGTGACAGCAACAAACACCAAGGAGCAGGAGACCCTAATCGGTTTTCTGGGTCTAAGGATAATTCCAAAAATACTGGCTACTTAACTATTAAGGGGGTTCTGACAGAGGATGAAGCAGATTACTACTGCGGTATATGGCACTCCTCACAGCAGCACAGTGATTACTGTCTATAGAGAAGTCATACAATACTGTCATTATCCCTTTCTCTGAGTACAGCTAGATTGGGGATATTTATTATATGATATTATTGATTAATATTATTATTCTATCTATCATGTTTATCATACATAATAGTTTATAATCATTATTAAGTATTATAATTGTTAAATAATAATAAATAATGAATTATTAATATTATTCTTAATACTACTACTACTAATAATAATAATAATAATAAGTGTTTTTTTACAGAATTTTTTTCTTTAAACCAAAGCTGTTTTCCTTATCTTTTCAAGCTGTTTTATAACATTACTGACATTTAAATTAATTCTTGACAGGTCCCACAGATTTTTCAAAAGTTAGGACTGGTCAGGGTTCACTATCCTTAATCATTAGTTGCAGCCAATCACTTCACTCCCTGGCTGGATGATCCTACTTATTGCAGGAGACAGGCCGCATAGATTGGGGGCATAGCTAGGATTAATGGGGCCCCATAGCAAAGGACTGTAGGGAGCCTCATGAATCCCCATAGACATACTCACCTGGCCCGGTGCATGCCCCTTTGCATTCCTTCTTCTCCCAGCTCTCTGGTGCACTAGTGATGCCACCCATGTGTTTGGGAGCTGGGAAAGTGAATGCCACATACTCAAATGGCCCAGTGCACTCCCCTTGGATTCCTTCGTTCTTCCAGCTCCCTGGTCACTAGTAATGTCACCCATGTGCCGGGGAGCTAGGAGAATGAATGCCAGGAGACTGTGCTGAGCCAGGCATGTGTAGGAGGTGCTCTTGTGACCGGAGGTGCAATACTGCCTCCAGCCACAAGAGAGTGTCAGGACAGGGATCCAATGGCTTCACGCCCTGTCAGTCAGAGCATTGCAGCATTTAACTGTGAACGTTTATCAAGAACACTCACAGTTAAAGGACCCCGTAGCAGTCGCATGGTCTGCCTTTATAGTAGTTTCACCACTACTAGATGTAATGATCTCCTGCAATGAGTTGGATTAGCCTGCCAGTCGGGGAATAAAGTGAGCTGTCACACACTTCACCTGGCTATAACTATCGATAAGAGGGGGTCTTAGCATTAAGACCCCAACCCCAACTAATCTTACCTTTTGACATATCTGTGCAACAAAAGCAGGTAAGTGCAAAAGAAGCGGCTGTAGCAGGGTCCCGCCTCGGCCGCTGACAGGCTAAGCGGACCGCACACGTCACAACCCGGGCCCAGCTCAGACCAGGAAACAGATGGGTATCGAAGTGGCAGTACGCTGCCATCAGCGCTGGAGCTGGGGAGCTAAGAGCATGTTATTTCTTTTATCTTCCCCCTCCCCAGCACTTGATAAAAAAATAACTTTGCCCAGACTTCTCCTTTAAGTCTACCTGAGGCAGACTCTATGACCAGACTTCCAATCAGACCACACAGGGGTAAGTATTATGCCTCCTGTAGTCAGGGAAAATGATCGTGTTCCCAGGAGTCGCACTGCCACGGTCCCGTTTGATCAGTAACAGGTACCACTCCTGTCAATAACGTTAAAATAGCATTTAAGGGGTTAAAGGCAGGCAGTCGCACAATCACTGCTGCTGTCATTTACTGTAAGGACCCGGCTGCTAATAGCAGACAGTCTTCACTCTCCATGAAGTGAGCTCATAGAGCCCCTGTGCATTGTGGCATACCGATACGGCATAATGCGGGGGGGGGGGGGGGGGGGGTCACTGACTTCCATGGCATACCATTATGTATTATGTGGGGAAGGGGTTAAAATAAATAAAATTAGTTTCCTAAAACACACCAGCAGATTTTGTATTTCGTCACCCCTCCCAAAACTCATATATAAATACTAAAAATAAATACAAAATGATGTTAATAGAGAAAAACACATTAGGCAAAAAAGGCCTTCATCATCATCATCATCATCATTTTTTTTTATTCCTAGACCCTCCTTTTATTGTACAAAAATACCAAACCATTATAAACCATTAAACCTTATAAACTGTCTTTGGTATTGCTGTAATTATAATTACTAATAGAATGAAGTTATTGGCACTGAAAGTTAAACAGCAAGAAAACAATGTGAAATTTTCTTTTTTTTAACCCATGGGCGTATAGTTACATCTGTGGATGAAACAGGCACAGTGATGTATCGGTGATAGCCAGCACCCACTTGGCAATAAACCCTATAGATACTGTGGTCAGATTGTAGCACCTATAGTGAAGAACAGTGGGGGAATCAAAACAATCACACAGCTCCAATGGTAGTTATGACAAGCGGAGGCCTCCCTAAGGCCTCCAGTGTCATTGCTATGGAAGCTGATCAGGATCAGCCCTAAGTCTGATCAGAAATGCCTATGACAGGCACAATACAATGTATTATACCTCTCATCAGGCAATCAGATAGTGAAATTAGAATATATTAGAAGAAAGAAACACATACACAAAAGAAGATAAATATATACAGTGAAACAGACACAAAGGGGGAGATTTATCAAACATGGTGTAAAGTGAAACTGGCTCAGTTGCCCCTAGCAACCAATCAGATTCCATCTTTCATTCCTCACAGACTCTTTAGAAAATGAAAGATGAAATCTGATTGGTTGCTAGGGGCAACTGAGCCAATTCTGCTTTAGGGTATGTTCACACTGAGTAAATTAGGCGGAATTCCGCCGCGGAATCCTGCCTGTCTCAGTGTGCCATAGCCCGTCTATAAGGAGAGTGCACGCTCCTCTGCTGCCAACGCTCTCTGCTCAAAGAAGTGACATGTCGCTCTCCCATAGATGGGCTATGGCACACTGAGACAGGCAGGATTCCGTGGCAGAATTCCACCTAATTTACTCAGTGTGAATATACCCTTAGGGTAGAAACACACATACCGTATCCGCAGCAGATTTCACACTTGTCATCCCATTGCGAATATGTAAATGCCGGCCCCCTTAACCCGCGCAAACCAAAAAAAAAATAAAAATGAGAGCACTGTGTAAGACTGGAAAGAAAACACCAGGACCTGCAGGACATACAGCAGCTGATAACTACTGGATGACTAGAGATTCTCAAATAGAAGTAAATTACAAATGTCTGGTACTTTCTGACACTAGTTCATTTGAAAGAAAACATGTTTCGGTGATGAGCTCCTTTAAGGCCATTTTTGGCCTGGTCATGAAAGGGTTAAAGGGCAACTCCGGCCGAAAGTATTTTTTAATATGTTATTACTTATGAAAAGTTAGACACATTTCTGATGTACATTAATTATGGGAAATGCACATATAGGGCTATTTCCCTTAATTTAGTAGATCATCAAATCTTCAAATTCTCTGAAATATGGTAACGTCGCGAACCATGGTGTAATTCCTATGGAGTGTCCAGCAGGGGGCGCACTATATATAGAAGTCAATGAGTACCATTGACTTCTATATATAGTGCGCCCTTGCTGGACACTCTATTGATTCAATGGATGTGTATGTAAAAATGTTATATACAGTTTTTGATTGAATACATTAATGGAATACTTTGGGGAGCAAGTGTCCTTGCTCCCCAAAGTAATCCATAAATGTATTCAATCAGTACATTTGGAGGGCACCAAGCAGGGGGGGAGAGAGGTGCCTGTGCATCTACCTCCCCCCTTCCTCCCTGCTCGGTGCTGGACACATGCACACAGTACTAGTCCTCCCATCATCTGCTCATAGTATGAGCAGGTGATAGGGGATTAGTACCTGTGCTATCCCCATCACCAGCACCCCCTGCCGCCGGCCACGCCGCTCCTTACACAAGGGCTTCAGCATGCCCCCTCCGCCGCTCCCCCTCCTCCTCCCAGCTTCAAACGTCAAACTATCCCGCCGCCGACCCGCACCCAGCCACACTGACCTACTCACCGCCCGTCCGCTGCTCTCTTCTTACATGCATGCCAGCCGGGGACACCGGGAAGCATCGGGAGCGCCGTGCTTCCTGCGGGGTGGGGGAGAGCTGACGCTCCCGATGCTTCCCGGTGTCCCCGGCCGGCATGCATGTAAGCAGAGAGCAGCAGCCGGGCGGTGTGTGTGTCAGTGCAGCCGGCCGGCGAGTCGGTCAGTGCAGCCAGGCGCGAGTCGGTGGCGGAATAGTTTGACGTTTGAAGCTAGGAGGAGGAGGGGGAGCGGAGGGGGGGCATGCTGAAGCTCTTGTGTAAGGAGCGGTGCGGCCGGCGGCAGGGGGTGCTATTGTGCTATTAATGCTATTGTGATAACATAATTAGAAGAAACATTTGATGTTTTCATTAAAGTAAAGTGATGATTAGTACAGAATGCTCTATTGCCGGCAATATGAATTAACGGCTTATGGAGCTTCCTGTACTAATTAATATTTAATTAATAAAACACATTTTCGATGAATAATAATAAATTCAGTTTCGTTGTTCAATAATTTAATTCTAACGAATCCATCATTGTGCAATTAAATATACTGTCAAAAAATAAATATATATATAAATATACATTTATTTATATATCTTTTTAACAGTATATTTAATTGCAAAATGATGGATTCGTTAGAATTAAATTATTGACCAACGAAAGGGACTTTATTACAAAGAAAATGTGTTTTATTAATTTAATATATTAACTATTAGAGGCATCGGCATTCGGCATCATTGCCGGCTATTTTTGAAGTACTCCGTACGGACCGCCTGTCAATCCACGGCCGCATGTCCAGCCGCAAACAATGGTCTTGTTCATTTTATACGGGTCCGTAGATTCATACATAGTGTGCACTGTGCAGCCGTATATCCTATACTTTCCAGCGTACGCATGAACCACCAAAAATACCGCCGCAAATACAGCCGCACAGTTACATAGTCTGAACCTGGCCTTAATATGTGCAACAAGTCAAAAGTAAATTCAAATAATAGGAACACCTTAAGGTGGTTTGTTCAATAATCTGAAACTCATAATTTAGTTATATATTACTTGCATTGCAACAAAAAACACACTGTGTGTGACTTATGAAGTTGTTATAGCTACATAGTCAACCACGCTTTGAGTCAGATGAAAATACAGTGTAAACTCACACCTAACATTACCATTTTTTCTTAAAGAAGAAGTCCCATGAAAAAAAAAAAGGCAGGCAGGGGATGCGGTAAAATAATAAATAAAGTATTCTTACCCATCCCCGTGCCCCATAATGTCACACCCAGGTCCCGTTGACAACCGCCAGCCACCTAAAACATCATGTACCTGGCTGATCAATTGCCTAACATATAACAACGTAGCAATGGACAGTGTATCGGCTGCAGGAACATTATTTTTTTATAATTAACCCTTAGGGGACACAGCCAGTTTTCATTTTTGCGTTTTCGTTTTTCCCTCCTCGTGTATATAAGGCCATAGCGCCTGCATTTTTCCACCTAGAGACCCAAATGAGCCCTTATTTTTTGCGCAACTAATTGTACTTTGCTAAGGCAGATGTAATTTTTGCCTAAAATGTGCCGGGAAACCAGAAAAAAATTATATGTGTGGTGAAATTGAAAAAAAAAAACGCATTTCTTTTATTTGGGGGAAATGTGTTTTTACGCCATTCGCCCTGGGGTAAAACTGACTTGTTATGCATGTTCCTCAAGTCGTTACGATTAAAACGATATGTAACATGTATAACTTATATTGTATCTGATGGCCTGTATAAAATTCAAACCGTTGTTAACCAATATACGTTCCTTAAAATCGCTCCATTCCCAGGCTTATAGCGCTTTTATCCTTTGGTCTATGGGTCTGTGTGAGGTGTCATTTTTTGCGCCATGATGTGATCTTTCTATCGGTACCTTGATTGCGCATATATGACTTTTTGATCGCTTTTTATTACAATTATTCTGGATTTGATGCGACCAAAAATGCGCAATTTTGCACTTTGGGATTTTTTTGTGCTGACGCCGTTTACCGTGCGAGATCAGGAATGTGATTAATTAATAGTTCGGGCGATTACGCACGCGGCGATAGCAAACATGTTTGTTTATTAATTAATTTATTTATTTTTATTTATAAAATGGGGAAAGGGGGGTGATTCAGACTTTTATTAGGGGAGGGGGTTTTGTGTTATTAAAAATACTTTTTTCTTTTACTTTAGACATATACTAGAAGCCCCCCTGGGGGGCTTCTAGTATATGCACTCTGATCTCTCATAGAGATCCATGCAGTATAGTTATACTGCATGAATCCATGAGATCGGTGTTCTATTACTTTTGGCTGCTGCAGCCAAAAGCAATAGAATGCCGAGCCGGGATCAGCGCCATTACGGAGCAGACCCCGGCCCGGTATGGATGCAGGGATCGCCCCCCCGCAATCGCGCCGCAGGGGGGCGATCCCCCCACTAGACCACCAGGGATGTGTAACCGCAAGTATTTAGAAGCAGCTGTCAACTTTGACAGCTGCTTCTAAGTACTTAATTAGCAGGCACGGCGATCGGACCGTGCCCGCTAATAGCCGCGAGCCCGGGCTACTCGCGGCACCCGGGATCGCGGCAGTTCAGAGGGTGGTCGCCGCGCGACCCCCCTCTGAACTCCCATAGCGGCACGAGGACGTTAAATAACGTCCTGGTGCAGCTATGGGTTAAATTGTGTGCCTGCAAATCAATTAACCATTCACTACAATGTAAAGTACGGCCCCCGGCAGAGCTGGAGGTATACCACGTGTTGGGGTGAGATCCTCTGTCTTTTATATACCAGTTATTCATGCTGTAACATTTACATACTGGCTTAAAAGACATTTGCATAAATTATTGGTTCTCAGACATAAATTGATCCGATTAATCTCAGGATCCATCTACAGCTCCAGCAGTTCCTTATGAGCCTCATCATGCTCTGGGCTCCCGCCTTTATATTACTGGTGGCACATATCTCATGT
Source organism: Dendropsophus ebraccatus (assembly GCF_027789765.1). Classification (NCBI taxonomy): domain Eukaryota; kingdom Metazoa; phylum Chordata; class Amphibia; order Anura; family Hylidae; genus Dendropsophus; species Dendropsophus ebraccatus. Next base: position 23,402,005 of record NC_091456.1, on the reverse strand, counting down.
AAGGACATAGTGTACATAGATTTAGCTGTAATATAATAATTGTTAGCCCTACAATACCGTACATTTACATTAGTCTTTCTCTTCTCGTACCATTCTGTATTCCAGATGGAGATTTGCAGCCTGTCTTGGTCCAGACGTCCTCCATGGAGGTTGCAGTTGGTGTACAAGCCAAGATTCCTTGCACTTTGAACACTGGGAAAAACTTTGACATTTACAGAGTCATCTGGCTGCAGCAGAAGAATGATGGTATAAAAATGGTATATCACTACAGAACAGGCAGCACACAGGGCAGAGGACCTGGGATCCCAGATCGCTTCTCGGTGACCGATGATGTACCCAACAGACGCTGGCATTTGGAGATCTCTGGTGTGCAACCTGAGGATGATGCAGATTATTATTGCACTGTATACTTTGATGAGACTTATGGGTAACACAGTGGTAAAGAATGCCTTGAATCTTACACAAAACATCTTTTCTCTTCCTCTTACAGACCGCACAGGAAATGAGCAACGTATCATCAAGCACGACTGATAAGCCCGAGGTTACGTTCACATTTAGTAGTTCAATCGTTTTTTTCGGTCGTATTTTGGCGAGTACTTTTAACCAGAACCAAAAGTGGAACTGACAGAGAAAAGTTATAATGGGATGATTTGAACCTTTTGGCCATATTAACACACTATCTTTTTAAATAAAATAACGGCCGTTATTTGATACTCAAAATATCCGTCATAGTTTTCAGTTTTTAATGATTTCTATTGAAATCTATGGAAACAATAGGCGTTAGTTCATACAATGCATTGATTAACGGCTGCTAATATTAAACGTTTCACTACGTGTGCCACTAAGTTTCTTATGCACCTGGGCAAAGTAAATCACTCAGGTTCTCACCAAGGAGATGAAGGAAAAGTGTATTAAGTGTTTTCCCCACTAGGTGTCGCTGCTGTATTAACTGTGTGTACTGAACTGAGCATAGTTGAAGGAAGCATTGGGTAACTGTTTAATTATGTTTCCTCCTGTCACAGGTTTTCCTTACTTTTCCTCCTATGTTATCTATTCTCTCTATTACACACACAGCCCCACCAATCACAGGCTACCTAAGTTGTCCTACTAGTTCCTTGTGGGAGGGTCTTTTCTAGTCAGTAGTGGTGGAGAGAGTTAGAAAGTCAGGGCCTGGCTCAGGCCAGGACCCTAGTCAGGAACCAAGAAAGACTTATTCTTTTTATGCAACTAACTACCACTAGCATGCAGTGCTAGTCTCTCAGGAGGGGGAGACATCCTCTAAGGAAAACCATGTCCATGTCAGGGATACCTTCCACAAGACACAGGGCAATATACCTGAGGATTAGGTACTGACCCCAGTAGGACAAAGCAGCAGTTAAGCCTACGTATCCTACTGTAATGCATGGCTATTCTGGGAAATCTTGGAAAGTCTGCTTAACCCAGGGCAGGGATCTGGAACCTCGTAGTCCCCTAGCAGGATGGATAACCCAAAACTATAGGGCATAAGGCGGTAAGATCAAAGGTATCTATATGTGAGTACGAGTACCTTCTTCTTCTATTATTCTCAACTACGTTATCCCGGCAGAGTACATTGCTTCCATGGACATGGCCCTCAAGACGCTCCTCTACTCCACTCTACTTTTACCTACAAAGTCTATTACTACTACCTCTTGCCTGCACCTGCATTTCAAAGTGTTATTATTGGTTTGTATTGCACTGAAGATTCTAAGTAAATGGAAGTTATCCTGGTTAACCTATTGGACTCTGGTCTATCATTCTGCACCTACACAACAGGTTACACCTCGAGCACAGTGCCCATTTGTACGGGGTGGGTTACAAAACCGCTCCTGGCCACTGTGGCAAGTGCCCAAGTGACCTTACACCTACGCAGCTGCACACCACCATATAGCTACCCCAAAACGTTTATGTTGCAATAACATACTTTAATTTAGCTTTGGGCCAGACTTCTCCTTTAATATTAAGTGGTTATTTGCACAATAACATCCGTTAATATAAAATATGGATTTTTGCGTGACGGCTATCCAATAATTTATTGGATAATAATATCCATCATTTGAGTACAAAATAACGGCCGTCATGTTTTACATACTTTGGCACATTATTAAAGTTTAGGTTGAATGATGTCCGCTTTTAACACTCTTTTGGGTGTAACTATTTTGAAAAGTCCATTGAATTTTGTTGAACGGCCAAAAAAAAAAAAAAAAAAAAAATCTGTTAACTCCGTCAGGGTCTATGTAGAGTAAAAACAAACAATCAAGTTACATTGCAGCTTTCAATACTGTAGTGAATTTTTTTCTATTATTTACTGTTAGAAACTAACGCAATGCTGTTACAAATGGCAATGCAACTCAATATAATGTAACACAACCTGATATTTTTCACCTGTTCACACATTATTTTCACTCAAAATTATGGCCAACTTTAAGCAAATTCACCTGGTATGCTTTAAAGGGGTAGTCCACCAAAAAAATTTTTCTTTCAAATCAACTGCTACCATGAAGTGCCAGAGATTTGTAATTTACTTCTATTAAAAAATCTCAAGCCTTCCAGTACTTATCAGCTGCTGTATGCCCAACAGGAAGTTGTATTATTTCCAGTCTGGAGAGCAGGAGAGGTTTTCTATGGGGATTTGCTCCTGCTTTGGACAGTTCCTGACATGGACAGAGGAGGCAACAGAGAGCACTGGGTCAGACAGGAAAGAAAACACCACTTCCTGCTGGACACACAGCAGCTAATAAGTACTGGAAGACTTAAGATTTTTTAATAGAAGTGAATTACAAATCTCTGGCACTTTATGGCACCAGTTGATTTGAAAGAAATTTTTCTTTGGTGGACTACCCCTTTAAACAGCTGTACTTGACTATCTCTGCTAGTTCCATAAAGTTTAATGGAACAGCAGAGATAGATTGTGCTCTATTTAAATAAGGCAGGGGTAGGGAACCTTGGTTCTCCAGCTGTTGAAAAACTACAACTCCCATCATGCCTGGACAGCCAAAGCTAAAGCGTTGGCTTTCCAGGCATAATGGGAGTTGTAGTTTTGCAAAAGCTGGAGAGCCAAAGTTCCCTACTCCTGAAATCGTGGGAAAAGTAACCACTGTTCTGGTAATGTCCCCATTGTTATAGCAAAATTGCGCAGCTATAGGACATGCCCATGCGGGTAAAAGCACAGATGATCACATCTTGGTATATAACACCTCACACATTTAAAATATACTGCCAAGATGGGCTGAGTGGAGCAGTGGGAAGCAGAACACGTAATACATTTTATGCTGCCCGGACACCAGGCAGTCAGTCTCATTGAATCCTGTGAGATTAGGTAACATATAGATATAGTCACCTGCTAGAAATGTTTTAAAAAAAATGTTATTATTTTTACATTATCCGGTAATGCTATCAGCATACCTCCCAACCGTCCCGGATTTCGCGGGACAGTCCCGTTTTCGGGGTGCTGTCCCGCGGTCCCGGAACGGCCCCCAGTGTCCCGCAATATATGTGGCCCCAGCGAAAAAAACAATAAACCAGTAACTCACCTGTCCTCCGGTCCCAGCAGCTCCTCTCCCGGCAGAGCGCGCACTCCCGTCATCCTCCGGGGCGGGCAGCGGGGTACAGAGTCACTGACAGTACCGGAAGTAATTCATATAGAGGCTGCAGGTCACTTCCGGCACAGTCAGTGACTCTGTACCCCGCTGCCCGCCCCGGAGGATGACGGGAGTGCGCGCTCTGCCGGGAGAGGAGCTGCTGGGACCGGAGGACAGGTGAGTTACTGGTTTATTGTTTTTTCCGCTGGGGCCACACTAATGGGGGGATTGGCTACTATGTGGGGCACTATATGGGGGGATTGGCTACTCTGTGGGGCGCTATATGGGGGATTGGCTACTATGTGGGGCACTATATGGGGGGATTGGCTACTATGTGGGGCACTATATGGGGGGATTGGCTACTCTGTGGGGAACTATATGGGGGGATTGGCTACTATGTGGGGCACTATATGGGGGCATTGGCTACTATGTGGGGCACTATATGGGGGCATTGGCTACTATGTGGGGCACTATATGGGGGATTGGCTATGTGGGGCACTATATGGGGGCATTGGCTACTATGTGGGCACTCTATGGGGGATTGGCTACTATGTGGGGCACTATATGGGGATTGGCTACTATGTGGGGGGCACTATATGGGGGGATTGGCTACTATGTGGGGCTCTATATGGGGGATTGGATAATATGTGGGGCACTATATGGGGCATTAGCTACTATGTGGGGCACTATATGGGGCATTAGCTACTATGTGGGGCACTATATAGGGGCATTGGCTACTATGTGGGGCACTATGTGGGGATTGGCTACTATGTGGGGCACTATATGGGGATTGGCTACTATGTGGGGCACTATGTGGGGATTGGCTACTATGTGGGACATATATGGGGGATTGGTTACTATGTGGGGCATATATGGGGGCATTGGCTACTATGTGGGGAACTATATGGGGGGATTGGCTACTATGTGGGGCACTATATGGGGGCATTGGCTACTATGTGGGGCACTATATGGGGGCATAGGCTACTATGTGGGGCTCTATATGGGGGCATTGGCTACTATGTGGGGCACTATATGGGGGCATTGGATACTATGTGGGGCACTATATGGGGGATTGGATTCTATGTGGGGGATTGGACACTATGTGGGGCACTATGTGCGGGATTGGATACTATGTCGGGCATATATGGGGGCATTGGATACTATGTGGGGCATATATGGGGGCATTGGATACTATGTGGGGCACTATAATGGGGGATTGGATACTATATAGGGCATTTTTGGGGGGATTGGATACTATATAAGGCACTATTCAGTCAGCAGCATGTGGTGACTGTAGGGGAGTGGCTATGGAGGGTTGCTATGGGGGCGTGGCTATGGAGGGTCGCTATGGGGGCGTGGCTATGGGGACCGCGGCGCACATGTCCCTCTTTGCTCTTTGCAAAAGTTGGGAGGTATGCTATCAGTGTCACATTGTATACACCCCATGGGTTATCAGCAGGAGTCTACAATGAAATTCAGGCTGTGACCATTACAGCTGTCAGCTCCTGCCCACATGGTGCGGCCTCGTATCACATTTACATCTTTGTCTCTATATAATACATAGGAGAAGTGGGATACAAAACAGAGATCACTGGGCTCACAAGCACCATGTCCTGGACCGTCTTATTCTTCACTTTGGTCTTTTCCTGCACATGTAAGATGAGGATAACAGGAAGAACGCTGCTTTATATGATGTTTACTTAAATCTATACATGTCAATTTTTTAAATTTCAGATTGTGCCACTCAGGTCAGTGTGACGCAGCCGGCGACCATATCAGCTTCCACTGGGGACACAGTGACAATCTCCTGTACACTTAGTGGATATAGTATAAGTGATCGCAATGTTTACTGGTATCAGCAAAAGGAAGGAAATAAACCTCGGTATCTTCTATGGTATAATAGTGACAGTAACAAAAACCAAGGAGCAGGAGTCCCCGATCGGTTTTCTGGGTCTAAAGATAACTCCAAAAACACTGGTTATTTAACCATTAAGCAATGTACATTGGATGATGATGCAGATTATCATTGTACTATATGGATTCCCTCTATAAACTCATAACACAGTGTGACAAAGCTATGAGGAACTAGGACATGAATATTACCTGTCTGCTGACAGTCTCTTGTTGTAGAAATGGAACAATATTTAATGGACTTTCTGTAGACTCTTAGAGCCCAAAGCACAAATGTAAATTAGTATTCGGTTATTGAGCATGTTCCTCAAGTCTGAATTACTGGAATATTGAATGAGATTTTTATATGTTTGCCTGGTCTTCGGCTAAGTTCACACTGTGTTTTTGCATCCGTTTTACTGTATTCCTTAACCCCTTCCCCCAATATGACGTCCAGGGACGTCATGAAAAGCAGTGGCAGAACGCATCATGACGTCCCTGGACGTCATGCTTTCCCTGCCTCCCCCCTCTGTCCCTAGGTGAGATCGGGCAGCAGAAAGAGGCTGTGTCACACAGCATCCTCCTGCTGCCACTGCCTGGAGGGGAGCCGCGCTCCCCCCCCGGGCAGTTAACCCCATAAACGCCGCGGTCAATGCGACCGCAGCGTCTATGGGGAGATTCAGTGTCCCCCGCCGATCGGGCGGCGGGGGGAGGCTGCAGAACGCTGCCTCCCCCCACCGCCACTCAATGTGTGTCCCCTGGCCCCCTCCCCTCGTCCCCCGATACCGGCGGATCGCCGCTACTACCGTTTTAGCGGCGATCCGCCGGTACCGGGCATTACCGGCGCCGCCGATAGCTTTCATCTCCCCCCACCGTGAATCCACGGTGGGGGGAGATGAAAAATGTCCCCTCAGACCCCAGATCAGCCCCCCGATCACCCTACCTGGGCGGCCATCAGATCCAAGATGGCCGCCCCCATCCCTGCGAACAAACGATGTTTGTTCGCAGGGATGGAAATGAATTAGTGATCAAAGCCCCATGCTCTCCGCCACCGGAGGTAGGGGAGAGCATGGGGCAGTGATCGGGGACCCCCCCCCGTGTGGTCCCGGAGCAGGCGATCGGCGGTATATACTATATACCGCCGATCGCCTTTTCCCAGTGCTGATCAGCACTTTTTATCCCCTGTCACCATAAATCATTGGTGACAGGGGATAAAAAGTGTCACCGTGCCCCCCCAAGTCGCCCCCCACCCCCCCAGTCACCCCCGTCCCCCAGTCACCCCCCCCTTCCCCACATACGTTACCTGATCCACGGAGCTCCGTCCTCCTCGACGTCCAGGCTGATTCTGAAGTGCGCATGCGCTCCAGAATCAGTTATCTCAGAAAATGTAAAGTGACAGAGACCAATTTGGTCTCTGTCACTGAACTATGATTACTGAGATAGAAAATATCACAGTAATCATAGTAATACAGTGAAAATTAATGTATAAAGTACAAAAAGTGAAAAACATACAAAAAAATAAAACACACACTTTTTATTATAGTAATAATTGCAGTTTACTCCCAGATTACCCCTAGCCCCCCCAAATTACCCGTAACCACCGCAGGTTGCCCATATCCGCCCCAGATTGCCCGTATCCGCCCCAGGATTGCACGTAATCACCGCACGTTGCCCATAACCACCGCACGTTGCCCATAACCACCGCACGCTGCCCATAACCACCGCACGTTGCCACTATCCACCGCACGTTGCCCATAACCACCGCACGCTGCCCATAACCACCGCACGTTGCCACTAACCACCGCACGTTGCCACTAACCACCGCACGTTGCCCATAACCACCGCACGTTGCCCATAACCACCACACATTGCCTATAACCACCACACATTGTCCATAACCACCGCACGTTGCTCATAACCACCGCACGTTGCCTATAACCACCACACATTGCCTATAACCACCACACATTGCCCATAACCACCGCACGTTGCCCATAACCACCGCACGTTGCCTGTAACCATCCCAAATTGCCAGTGAGCCCCTCCAGATGGTCCGTAATCAGCCCCGATTGCCCGTAACCCCCCATATTGCACGTAACCACTGCACGTTGCCTCTAACTCACACACGTTGCCAGTGACCCCCTCCAGATTGCCCGTAACCACACCAGATTGCCGTAACCACCCAAAATTACATGTACCCACCCCTGATTACCTATAAGCACTTCAGTTTATCCGTAACCACCCCAGATTGTCTGTAACCACCCCATGTTGCCCGTAACCACCGCAGATTGTCTGTAACCACCCCATGTTGCCCATAACCACCGCAGATTGTCTGTAACCCCCCCAGGTTGCCCCTAATCACATGTAATTCCCACCAGATTGCCTCTGACCACCGCACGTTGCCTATAACCACCACACATTGCCCATAACCACCGCACGTTGCCCATAACCGCCGCAAGTTGCCCATAACCGCCGCACGTTGCCCATAACCGCCGCACGTTGCCTGTAACTACCCCAAATTGCCAGTGACCCCCTCCAGATGGTCCGTAATCAGCCCCGATTGCCCGTAACCCCCCATATTGCACGTAACCACCGCACATTGCCTCTAACCACTGCACGTTGCCTCTAACTCACACACGTTGCCAGTGACCCCCTCCAGATTGCCGTAACCACCCAAAATTACATGTACCCACCCCTAATTACCTATAAGCACTTCCGTTTATCCGTAACCACCCCAGATTGTCTGTAACCACCCCATGTTGCCCGTAACCACCGCAGATTGTCTGTAACCACCCCATGTTGCCCATAACCACCGCAGATTGTCTGTAACCCCCCAGGTTGCCCCTAATCACATGTAATTCCCCCCAGATTGCCTCTAACCACCGCACGTTGCCTCTGACCACCGCACGTTGCCTTTGACCACCGCACGTTGCCCCCGACCACCACACGTTGCCCCCGACCACCACACGTTGCCCCCGACCACCGCACGTTACAGGTTCCCATCCCAGATTACCTATAAGCACTTGAGTTTATCCGTAACCACCCCACGTTGCCCGTTACCACCCCACGTTGCCCGTAACCACCGCAGGTTGCCCGTAACCACCGCAGGTTGCCCATAACCACCCCAGATTATCTGTAACCACCCCACATTACCTGTAATCTCATTTTTTTATTGTATTTTAGTAACTGCGCTATTCTAATAACCATTACTAGCTGCGGTTTTGAACCAGCAAATTGGCGCTCCCTTCCTTCTGAGCCCTGCTGTGTTCCCATACAGTGGTTTATGCCCACATATGGGGTACCGCTGTACTCAGGAGAACCTGCGTTACAGATTTTGGGGTACATTTTTTCTCCCATTCCTCGTGAAATTGAGAAATTTTAAACTAAACGAACATATATTGGAAAAATTCGAGTTTTTCATTTTTACTGTCTTATTTTGAATACTTTCCTCTAATACCTGTGGAGTCAAACCGCTCACTGCACCCCAAGATGAATTCTTTGAACGGTGTACTTTCCTAAATGGGGTGACTTTTGGGGGGGTTCTCTTCTGCTGACACTACAGGGGCACTGCAAACGCACCTGGCGCTCAGAAACTTCTCCGAAAAAATATGCACTGAAAATGCTAATTGGCGCTCCTTCCCTTCTGAGCCCGGCTGGGTGCCCATACAGTGGTTTATGCCCACATATGGGGTACCGTTCTACTCAGGGGAACCTGCGTTACAGATTTGGGCATGCAGCTTCTCTCCTGTTCCTTGTGAAATTGAGAAATTTCAAACTAAACAAACATATTATAGGAAAAATTCAAGTTTTTCAATTTTACTGTCTTATTTTTAATACTTTCCTCTAATACCTGTGGGGTCAAAATGGTCACCACACCCCAAGATGAATTCTTTGAGGGGTGCACTTTGCAAAATGGGGTGACTTTTGGGGGGGTTTTCTTCTGCGGACACTACAGGGGCACTGCAAACGCACCTGGGGCTCAGAAACTTCTTCAGCAAAATCTGAACTGAAAATGCTAATTGGCGCTCCATTCCTTCTGAGCCCTCCTGTGTGCCCATACAGTGGTTTATGCCCCCATATCGGGTACCGTTGTACTCAGGAGAACCTGCGTTACAAATTTTGGGGTGCGGATTCTCTCATGCTCCTTGTGAAATTGAGAAATTTTAAACTAAACGAACATATTATTGGAAAAATTCGAGTTTTTCATTTTTACTGTCTAATTTTAAATACTTTGCTCTAATACCTGTGGGGTCAAAATGGTCACCACACCCCAAGATGAATTCTTTGAGGGGTGTACTTTCCAAAATGGGGTGACTTTTGGGGGGGTTCTCTTCTACGGACACTACAGGGGCGCTGCAAACGCACCTGGGGCTCAGAAACTTCTTCAGCAAAATCTGCACTGAAAATGCTAATTGGCGCTCCTTCCCTTCTGAGCCCCGCTGTGTGCCCATACAGTGGTTTATGCCCACATATGGGGTACCGTTGTATTCAGGAGAACCTGCGTTACAATTTTTGGGATACGTTTTTTTCTCTTTTTCCTTGTGAAATTGAGAAATTTCAAACTAAACGAACATATTATTGGAAAAATTCGTGTTTTTCATTTTTACTGTCTAATTTTGAATACTTTCCTCTAATGCATGTGGGGTCAAAATGCTCATCCTACCCCAAGATGAATTCTTTGAGGGGTGTACTTTCGAAAATGGGGTGACTTTTGGGGGGATTCTATTCTGCTGACACTACAGGGGCACTGCAAACGCACCTGGCGCTCAAACTTTTTCAGAAAAATCTGCATTAAAAAAGCTAATTGGCGCTCCTTCCCTTCTGAGCCCGACTGTGTGCCCATACAGTGGTTTACGCCCACATATGGGGTACCGTTGTACTCAAGAGAACCTGTGTTACAAATTTTGGGGTGCAGATTCTCTCATGTTCCTTTTGGAAAGGAGAAACTTTAATCTAAACATATATATTATTGGAAAATTAAAATTTTCGATTTTTTTTTTAAGGCCTAATTGTGAATACTTTCCTCCAGCCCCTGTAGGGTTAAAATGCTCATTATACCCCTAGATTAATTCTATAAAGTGTCTAGTTTCCAAAATGGGGTCACTTATGGGGGTTTCCAGTATACAAGCCTCCTAAATCAACTTAAAAAAAGAACTGGTCCCTAAAAAAAATCAGTTTTGGAAACTTTCACAAAATGTGATAATTTGCTAATAAATTTCTAAGTCCCATAACAGCCTAAAAAAGTAAAATATGTTTCCCAAATTATGCCAGAATAAAGAGGACATATTCGTAATGTGATTTAGTAACTAATTTATGTGTTATGACTTCCTTTTTTAGAAGCAGAGAATTTCAGAAGTTCATAAAATGCAAAATTTTCACATTTTTCATGATATTTTGATGTTTTTCACAAAAAACACACAAAGTAATGACCAAATTTTGCCACTTATATAAAGTGCCATATGTGACAAAAAAACAATCTCAGAATCGCTAGCATACGTTAAAGCATCACTGAGCTATAAGCGCATAAAGTGAGACAGGTCAGATTTTGAAAAATGAGCCTGGTCATTAAGGCCAAAACAGGCTGCGGAGGCAAGGGGTTAATTCAAACATACAGAAAAAAAAGTCAAACACATTTTGTATAGTTAAATATTTCTATTCTAAGTAATTCAATCGAAAACAACCGTCATACAACTGCATCCATTTTTGCATCTGTTATTTTTTGGGATGAGCGAACTGGGTTCGGGTTTGAGTCCATCCGAACCCGAACGCTCAGCATTTGATAAGCTGGGACTGCTGAAGTTGGATAAAGCTCTAAGGTTGTCTGGAAAACATGGATACAGCCAATGACTATATCCATGTTTTCCACATATAAAGCCTTAGGGCTTTATCCAACTTCAGCAGCCCCAGCTAATCAAATGCCGAAAGTTCGGGTTCGGATCGACTCGAGCATGCTCGAGGTTTGCTCACCCAATCGCATGTACCAACGGGCGGGGGTAATCCATTTACCTCCGTCCTGTCGGATCAGCCATCCATGCATAGAGTCTGCTCTCAGACAGAGGTCGCCGATAACACTGATCTATGCTATGCTATGATATAGCATAGATCAGTATATGCAATCTATTGATTGCATGTTTTAGGGTACATTCACACGTACCGTTTTCGGCTGCCGGGGGGTTAACGGGGCAGGCTGCGGACAAACTTTGCCCATGGGGTTAACTGGGCAGAGATCCGAAGCGGGTCTCGCTGTGAATTTGCAGCGAGAAATCCGCTGCGGATCCGGTACGTGTGAACGTATCCGGGGGCTACGTTCACACTGCGTATGTTTTCGTCCGTAAACGATATACGCCAGCACAATGAACACTATGTATGAGCTTACGGCCGGATCGTATACGGCGCCGTGAAAAATGAACAAGACCATTGTTTGAGGACGGAAATGTTGAAACTCACAGCCGTGGATTTCAGTGCGGTCCCGTACGAAGTACTTATTCCAGCCAAATTGAAATTGATTTTTCGATCCAAAAGGTTCTGTGTGGTTTACAGGGCTGGACGAAGATTTTCAAGTAAATGACCTGCCTCAGATCGCTTCAAACAAGCTAGGGAAGCATAACGGTACTACGGGCGTATGTTCGTGGTTCGTACGCATCCGGCCGCATGTCGCTTATTCCCACACTCGTAGTTTACGCCGCACATGTACGGTGGCGTACGAACTAAGGCCGGACTCATACGCAGTGTGAACATAGCCTCAAAGTGAAAAAAAGTGTAAAAAAAAGTTTTTAAAAGTATTAAAAAAAAACTTGTACACCCCCCTAATAAAAGTTTAAAATACCTCCTAGCCCATTATAAAAATAAAAATATATAAAAAAATAAACATATTACATATCGTAGGGTGCGGAATTGTCCGATCTATTAAAATATTACATTATTGTTCCCGCATGGTGAACAGCGTAAATGAAAAAAAATTAAAAACACACCAGGATTGATGATTTTTAAAAAATTATACATCTGAAAAAATTAATAAAAAGCGCTCAAAAATGTTCTGTTACACCAATATGATATTCATAAAAACTAGAGATCATGGCACAAAAAATGACACCTCAACCAGCCATTTAGGTGGAAAAATAAAAGCGATATGGCTCTTAGAAGGTGGGGAGGAACATTGCATTAATTTCACCCTGACATGCGTGCATCAATGGGCTCGGTCTTGAAAGGGGTTAAAAGACCATAGAACTTTGTTTTTTTTACATACAGACACAGACCCATATTTTTTGTGCCACTAATTGTACTTTGCAATAGCAGAATTAATTTTTCTATAAAATATGCTGCGAAACCGGGGAAAAAACATTTGCGCAGTGAAAATAAAACGTAATTTTTTTTAATTTGGGGGGGTTTTGTGTTTACACCGTTCACCCTATGGTAATACTGATATGTTCCTCAAGTCAGTAGGATTACAACGATATGTAACTTGTATAACTTTTATTTTATTTGATAGCTGCAATTTTGCTGCAATAATCTGCAATTTTGCTCTTTGGCGGGTTTTTGCGCTTACGTCATTTACTGTGCGAGATCAGGAATTTGGTAATTTAATAGTTCGGGCGATTACCAAATATGTTTATTTATTTATTGTTATTTATAAAATGGAAAAAGAGGGGTGATTTAAATTTTTATTAGGGGAGGGGATACTTTTTTTTTTTTTACACAGTAATTAGAAGTCCCCATGCTGTGTATATAATAGAGCACTGATCCATTAGATAGGTGCTCTATTGGTCTGGTCTGCTGCAGACCAGATCAATAGAATACCGAGCCGGGATCAGCGTCATTCCGATGCTGAGGCCCGGCCAGGTAAATTGAACAGATTGCGTTCAGATTTCTTCGGATTTCATAGTTTAAAGCATCTATATTTTTTTAGACTTCAATATTCACCATTACAGGGTCTATGCAGGAAATTCACCATAACAGGGTCTATGCAGGTATGCACAAGGTATATATCTGTGCCTCAGGAAAACACCTATGTCATATACACTCTTCCAAGGGTCCAACAATAGTACTTGTATATCTGTATAGCACATTTTTGTTCTGTGCACCCTTTGCTCTCCTATGCCTAATCTATCTACCTATCTATCTTTCTCCCTCTCCATTTTTCTCTCTTAATCACTATATGTTTCTCCTCTCCACTTTCCTAATAATCTTTTTGTCTTTGCTTTTGTGCAATATCTTCTCAGTACAGAAGCGTACAGCAGCAGCGTTTTGTCACTGACGAGCTCTGTGCACTGCTAACAGACTCTCTCTGCAGACTGCGTTGTGCGCACCTCTTAAAGCAATACCGACATCACACAGGGGGTGGGCTAGTGCAAGATCCCTGCTGATTGGATGTGTTCCGGGCATCATGGGAAAGCGCTTTTCCCGCCCAGAACACTTCCTGCTTTCTAAAATGGAGGCTGCCATTTTAGAAAGCAAAAAAAATAATATTCGGAGCGGACTTCCAAAAATCGGAATCCGACCGGACTCGGACTTTTGGAAAAATATGAACCGGATCCCATACCAGCCGAACCGCTTCGCTCATCTCTAGTGGTGTTGTGGCTGCTACGTGGGTGTACGGTCACTTGGACACTTGTCATGGTGGTCAGGAGTGGTATTGGAACCCAACCCCGGACAAACGGGCACTGCGCTTATGGTTTGGATTGCCCATGTGTAAACTGGTGTAATGGTGCAGGTGCAAGAAATAATAGATCAAGAATCCGAGAACTTAACCAGGATAACTTGGTTCACTGTGGAGAACTTCAGTGCAGTGCACAATAGATACAAGTTAGTAACTTGAGGGACCTGTCCAAGGTATCAATATACTCTGCCAGGATAAAAAAGTAGAGAATAGAAGTAACAGAAGAAGATACTCAAGTATACATTTGCTAATCTGACCGCCTTTTTCCCTATAGTGTCGGGTTACCCATCCTGCTAGGGTAGTACGAGGTTCCAGGACCCTGCGCTGGGTTCAGCAAACTTTCCAAGACTTCCCAGCATTGCAGTAGGATGTCAGTTTTTACACTATTTGTCCTACTGGGCCAGTAACTATCTCCAGGTGACTGCCCTGTGTGTTGCAGAAGGTATCCCTGGCATGGACAAGGTTATCCTCAGAGGATGTCACTTCCTCCTTAAGTCCTTACATTTTACAAAAAACTAAATATAGTTGAAACTGCACTATTTTGACTCCTTTAATTTTTTTTATACTTTATTCTGTAGGGCTGTGTGATGGCTAATTTTTTCACCCGATTGGTAAGTGGCTGCCCCTGTCATTAAAACTTATACACTGCGATCATGCCGCGGCATTTAAGGGGTTAATGGCAGGCAGCAGCACTATCGCTGCAGCTTGTCATTAACAGTGATGGTCCGGCTGCTCACTGCAGCCGACCCCCACCTGCTATGAAGCGCACTCCACTCCAGATCGCACTTCATAGCGGGATAAACACCCAGGACATACAGTTAAGCCCAGGGTCATCTGGTGACAGGCGGCCAGGGCGTAACTGTACGTCCAGGGTCGTCTAGGGGTAAAATTATCTTGTAAAACTGCTATCAGTGTCAGGCTATGTTCTCACTTTGTAAGACACCGGCCGTTCCATGACCCAGTCGGGTCACAGAGCAGCGGGTTTCAGAGAAGATCCTCCTTGCCGGTACTGCAGTCTGCATCCGAATTCCCTGTTGCACACAATGGAGAGCTCCGTTGTGTGCACTGACAGGTTTTCTGCGGCAGCAATTCAGTGAATAGTCATGTCAGTTTCTTGCAGCGCCGCTAGTGTATACACTCCGGCCAGGATTCCTTAAAAGGCAGCACTACGTAAGTTCCGTAGTAATCACTAGAGATGAGTGAACCGGTTCGGCCGGTATGGGATCCGGTTCGGATTTTTCCAAAAGTCCGAGTCTGATCGGATTCGGATTTTTGGAAGTCCGCTCCGATTTTTTTTCTTGCACTAGCCCACCCCCTGTGTGACGTCGGTATTGCTTTAAGAGGAGCGGTCACATGACCGCACTACGCAGTCTGCAGATAGAGAGAGAGAGAGAGAGAGAGAGAGAGGAAGCATACTGTTAGCAGTGCACAGAGCTCGTCATTGACAAAACGCTGCTGGTGCTGCTGTACTGACTACTGAGAAGCAATTGTATAAAAGCAAAGACCAAAATATTAGGAAAGCGAAGAAGAGAAAGATCTAGTGATTGGAAGAGAAATATAGAGAGGGTGATGTGTTATCTTAAAAGACAAATATACCTGGTGCATGTGTGTAGCATAGAACTCTAAAAAAAAGTGCTATACAAATAGACTTGTCCTATAGTTGGACCCTTGTGATAGTGTATAGGACATAGATGTTATCCTGAGAGACAAATATACCTGGTGCATGTGTGTAGCATAAAACTCTAAAAAAAAACTGCTATACAGATAGACAATTCCTATAGTTGGACCCTTGTGATACTGTCTATCACATACATGTTATTCTGAGAGACAAATATACCTGGTGCATGTGTGTAGCATAAAACTCTAAAAAAAAACTGCTATACAGATAGACAATTCCTATAGTTGGACCCTTGTGATAGTGTATAGGACATAGATGT
Source organism: Dendropsophus ebraccatus (assembly GCF_027789765.1). Taxonomy (NCBI): domain Eukaryota; kingdom Metazoa; phylum Chordata; class Amphibia; order Anura; family Hylidae; genus Dendropsophus; species Dendropsophus ebraccatus. The sequence continues at coordinate 23,385,923 of NC_091456.1, read as the reverse complement.
TATCCTGAGAGACAAATATACCTGGTGCATGTGTGTAGCATAAAACTAAAAAAAAAGTGCTATACAAATAGACTTGTCCTATAGTTGGACCCTTGTGATACTGTCTATCACATACGTGTTATCCTGAGAGACAAATATACCTGGTGCATGTGTGTAGCATAAAACTCTAAAAAAAAAGTGCTATACAAATAGACTTGTCCTATAGTTGGACCCTTGTGATACTGTCTATCACATACGTGTTATCCTGGGAGAAATATACCTGGTGCATGTGTGTAGCATAAAACTCTAAAAAAAAGTGCTATACAAATAGACTTGTCCTATAGTTGGACTCTTGTGATACTGTCTATTACATACGCGTTATCCTGAGAGACAAATATACCTGGTGCATGTGTGTAGCATAAAACTATACAAAAAAGTGTTATACAGATAGACAAGTAATAAGTGGGACGCCTGCTAGACTGTATTACAAAAAATACTGTTCTCATCTACCAAGTGTAGAAATCCTAATTTGAATATAAAGTCATGGCACAGCGGCAGCAGGAAACCTCACAAAGCGTTTCAGGCAGAGGGCAGGGCAGAGAGTCTGGCTCAAGGGGCAGAAGAGGAAGTAGCGCAGGAAGAGGGTCCAGTGGCAGGCCTGAGCTTCCTTTGTCACACCAGGGTCGTGTCCACACGTCTAATTCCACAGTCCTGGAGTAGCTGGCTCACACTTCAACGTCCACAAGGATGAGTAGTGAGACAGCCAGCCAGGTATCTGTGGGTACCTCGGACACAACCCTGACTTGGCAAGGGCATGCAGCAATTCCCCCACGTCCTCCATCTGACATCCTCAGCAACATCCCGCTAACTTTTGAACCTCCACCTGCAAGGGAACTGTTGGCATCTATGAGCAGCCAACTGCTCTTTGATGACGATGAGCATGTGGGGGGAGAGACAGGGGAAAATCAAGTGGAGGGCACAGCTGTGTCGGAGGCCATATCAGAGCAGGCCCATGATAGGCCTGGCAGGAGAGCAGTAGGCAGTAGACAAGAGAGGGCTGGGCAGAAGCCTGATGAGGATGATAGCATCATTTTGGAACAGGATGATGCTACATCGGATGTTACATGGGATCCACGGCATGGGATTCGTCAACTGGAAATCCGTCCGCCGGCAGTCCCACCACAACTAAAAAGCAGACAGGCAGCAGTAGTCAACTAACAAGTCGGGAGCATAGCTGGGACAAGATGACCACTGGGGAACCCTCCTCCACTGCAGGTCCTAGTATCGGCAGCGCCCGCCCATCCTCGCAGCCTGTCGGTACTAGACTGTACACCTCGCCTGCATGGCAGTTTTTTAAAAAGTGCCAGGAGGATACCTATGTGGTCATCTGTCGCCTGTGTGACAGGCGCATTAAAAGAGGCAAGAGTTGCCATCCTGGCACCAGCGCCATGGCTGCCCATATGAAGCGCCACCACCTTTCCGCCTGGGAGAAACAGGATGATAGTGGGTCACAGCAGGACCAGGAAGACCCGCGGTCAACGGCAACAGGAAGCAACAGTAGTCAGGGGGGCCTTTCACAGAGTCAGACCTCCTCTGTGGAAGGGAGTGTGGCTTCACTCCCTTCTTCAGCTGGTGGCCCCTGTGTTGCTAGCAGTAAGCTGCCTGGCATCATGGAGTCCCTATACCGCAGGCAGACATATGCACCCAGCAATCCCGCAGCAGTCAAGCTGAACGCCCACCTGGCAAAGTTGCTGGTGCTCAAGGCTCGGCCAATTAAAGTTGTCGACTCGGCACCTTTCCGTGAACTGATGTTGTGTGCGGAGCCACGGTGGAAGGTGTCAACACTACTTTTCCAACACAGCTATACCAGCCATATATAGCTATGTTCGCGAAAAGGTTGCTCACTCGCTGAGCCATTCAGTGAGCAGACATGTATATTTAACCACAGACATCTGGAGCTGTAATTACGGGCAAGGGCAGTATATGTCCATAACTGCTCAGTGGGTAAATGTAATATGGCCGGCGGACCCCCAGCATCTTGGCCAGGGAAGGGCAATGACACCAAACCATTGTCACAGAAGGGTTCCTGTGTCGCCGTCCTTCTCCACCTCCTCCAGTAGGTCCAAAGCCTACTCAACCGCCAGTGGTCCTCCCTTGTACCACTTGGGTGTAGCACGGAAGGGTCACGCTGTGCTTCACCTAGCCTACCTGGGGGAAAGGAGACACACAGGGAAAAGCTGCACCACCTGCTCGAGACGGAAATCCTCTCGTGGCTGACTCCACGCCATCTGAAAGTCGGGACAGTGGTGAGTGACAATTGGAGCAACATTCTGTCCGCGATGCGTCGAGGAGGTATGAGGCACGCCCCGTGTATGGCACATGTTTTAAACCTAATAGTTACACACTTTCTAAAGTCTTCATCCCATTTACAGACTGTGCTGTCTATGGCTCGAAAGCTGTGTAACCATTTCAGCCATTCAAGTCACTCTCAACACATCCTCCTTGACCTGCAGCGGAGGAATGGTCTTCCCACACATTGTCTCATTTGCGATGTAGCCACTCGGTGGAACTCAACCCTCCACATTCTGGACCGGCATTATGAGCAGAGGAAGGCCTTGACTGATTTCCTCTTGATGCAAACGGACACAGCGACTCCCCTGTGTAACCTGGAGCTCAGGCAGTGTCAACTCATGCGTGACACCTGCCACTTGCTACGACCCTTTGAGGAGACCACCTTTCTGGTCAGTGGGCAAGACACAGGACTGAGCGCCATCATACCTATGCTTCATGTACTGGAGCTGATGCTGATGCGGCTCAGTGGCGAGGGGGAACATGTCTTGCCACTGTTGCAGCCTGGGTCACTGGAGGAAGGCTTGGAGGAGGAGGAGGCAGAGGAAGTTGAGGAGGAGGACCTGAACGCACAGGAACTCTTAGGGGAAATGGGTGGAGGAGAACGAGATGAGCCTTCCTGCCAGACCAGAGGGGGGCCAGAGGAGGATATGCAGGGCTATGAGGAGGATGAGGAGGATGGAGGCAGTACCCATTGGCAGTATGCTGTGGAGACGGAGGCGGGGACTCCTTCCCACTCCCTGGTGGAAATGGCTAAGCGCATGTTGATATGCTTTAGGGCTGACCCACTCTTGCAAAGTATTCGTCAACAGGACGACTTCTGGCTGGCCACACAACTGGACTGGAGCTGGGTGCACAGTTAGTGGCAGCCTTTGTAACACGGTGCTCTCATTGACGCCATTCCCACCAGGGCCACACCAGCAGCACTGCCTCCTCCACATCCTCCTCTAGCAGCTTGGGTGGCACAAGCAGCGGCACCAGTCTAAGGCTGATGTCCATGATGCACGCTTTCATGCAGCCATAGGCCGGGGTAACAGAAGCACCGCACAGCAGCAGGACATGGCGGCACACCTCAAACAGCAAGTTCAGGTGTTTTTGGACTCTACTTTGCCACCTAACGCGCTGGAACCCCTGGACTACTGGGTGGGAAAATTAGATGTCTGGCCACAACTTGCTGAATTTGCTTTGGACATACTCTCCTGTCTGGCCAGCAGTGTGTCATCCGAGCGAGTTTTCAGCGCAGCAGGTCATATTGTCAGTCCCAGGAGAACCAGATTGTCCTGTGATAGTGTGGGGCATCTGACTTTCATCAAAAAGTCCCGGGCCCGAGGCTCCGGGTGGCCCATGCCACGCCGCCCACATTATAATGCCGCTGCGGCCCGGCCCCCCCTCGCCACTGCAGGCTCTTGTGACCGCAAGCATTGTTTTGCTTGCGGTCACAAGAGTCCTGCTCTTACTGTCCCCCGGCTGTTGCGCAGCTGCCGGAGGTGTCCCGTCCTATCCCCCGGCAGCGCGCGCATCACAGAGCTCCCCGTGCGCCGGAAGTCACAGCCACAGGCGCACGGGGAGCTCTCTGATGCGCGCGCTGCCGGGGGATAGGACAGGACACCTCCGGCAGCTGCGCAACAGCCGGGGGACAGACGGAGAATGCAGGACAGGAGAGGATCGATGGTGGGAACGGGTTGTAAGGTGAGTTTTTTTTTTTAAATCTGCCTGCACGGTGGGGGGGGGGGGGGGGGGGGGGGGGGGGAGGACCATCTATAATAGGGGGGGAAAAGAGGGGGACCATCTATAATAGGGGGGGAAAAGAGGGGGACCATCTATAAGAGGGGGGGGGGAAGAGGGGGGACCATCTATAAGAGGGGGAAAGAGAGGGACAATCTATAAGAGGGGGGGGGAGAGGGGGAACATCTATAAGAGGGGGGGGTGGAAAGAGGGGGACCATCTATAAGAGGGGGGGGGAGAAGGGTACCATCTATAAGGGGGGAAGAGGGGCACCATCTATAAGAGGGGGGGAAGAGGGGGACCATCTATAAGAGGGGGGGGGGGAGAGGGGGACCATCTATAAGAGGGGGGGGGAGAGGGGGACCATCTATAAGAGGGGGGGAAGAGGGGGACCATCTATAAGAGGGGAGGGGAAGAGGGGGACCATCTATAAGAGGGGGGGGGGGAAGAGGGGGACCATCTATAAGAGGGGGGGGAAGAGGGGGACCATCTATAAGAGGGGGGGAAAGAGGGGGACCATCAATTAGGGTATAAGGGGGGGAAGAGGGGGACCATCTATAAGGGGGGGAAGAGGGGGACCATCTATAAGAGGGGGGGGAAGAGGAGGACCATCTATAAGGGGGGGGAAGAGGGGGACCATCTATAAGGGGGGGGAAGAGGGGGACCATCTCCTATAGGATTAGCACCCTCCTCTCCTGACATCCTCTGTGCTGCTGTGACCTCCCCTATAAGATCAGCGCCCTCCTCTCCTGACATCCTCTGTGCTGCTGGGACGCTGCGACCTCCCCTATAAGATCAGCACCCTCCTCTCCTGACATCCTCTGTGCTGCTGTGACCCTCCCCTATTCGATCAGCGCCCTCCTCTCCTGACATCCTCTGTGCTGCTCGGACCTCTCCTATAGATCAGCACCCTCCTCTCCTGACATCCTCTGTGCTGCTCGCACCTCCCCTATAAGATCAGCACTCTCCTCTCCTGACATCCTCTGTGATGCTCGGACCTCTTCTATAGATCAGCACCCTCCTTTCCTGACATCCTCTGTGCTGCTGGGACCTCTCCTATAAGAATAGGACCCTCCTCTCCTGACATCCTCTGTGCTGCTGGGACCTCTCCTATAGGAATAACACCCTCCTCTCCTGACATCCTCTGTGCTGCTGTGACCTCCCCTATAAGATCAGCACCCTCCACTCCTGACATCCTCTGTGCTGCTGTGACCCTGCAACCTCCCCTATAAGATCAGCTCCCTCCTCTCCTGAAACCAGGTGGCAGTATGTTTATTGGGGGCAGTGGAGGTGGGGTGGACAATGCTTACTGGGCGCAGCAAGGGATCAAACATTATGTTTATTGGGGCCAGCAGGGAGGGGAGGCAGGCAGTGTTTATTGGGGACAGTGTGGGGGGGGGGGGGGGCGCAGTAGCGGAGTATAATGTGGGCGGATTGACTGGGGGGGGCCAGGTTGGGTAGACAGCCCGGGGCCCAGGGTACATTTAATCCGCCACTGGTGACACCTGCTCCAGATACCACAGAGTAGGATTTGGTCCTGTTGTCACCAAGATGTAGGACCTTTTCTGCTTCTATTATGGTCTATATGTGAACTAGACCTTACTGGTCATTCCACCATTCCTGCTGCTGCTGCCTTGCTACCTCTCGTCTGTCCATGGACCTCATTATTCTGCTTCCGTTGCTCATGTCACCCCATTACAACTGCTACTCCTGCCCTGGCCTCCATGTTGGCTCCTGCCGCTCCTGCCCTTGCCTCCATGTTGGCTACTGCTGGGCCTTAACTGGCATCCATGTTGGCTACTGCTGGGGCTTAACTGTGATCCATGTTGACTACTGCTGGGCCTTAACTGGCATCCATGTTGACTACTGCTGTGCCTGCCCTTGCCTCCATGTTGGCTACTGCTGGGCCTTAACTGGCATCCATATTGACTACTGCTGGGCCTTAACTGGCATCCATGTTGACTACTGCTGGGCCTTAACTGGCATCCATGTTGACTACTGCTGGGCCTTAACTGGCATCCATGTTGACTACTGCTGTGCCTGCCCTTGCCTCCATGTTGGCTACTGCTGGGCCTTAACTGGCATCCATGTTGACTTCTGCTGTGCCTGCCCTTGCCTCCATGTTGACTACTGCTGGGCCTTAACTGGCATCCATGTTGACTTCTGCTGTGCCTGCCCTTGCCTCCATGTTGACTACTGCTGGGCCTTAACTGGCATCCATGTTGACTACTGCTGCTCCTGCCTGGCCTCCATGTTGGCTACTGCTGCCCTAAATTCAACCAAATACACTACCCCCGTATCATATAGATGCTTTAAACTATGAAATCCGAAGAAATCCGAAATTCGGTCGAACCAAACTTTTCAAAAGAAATCTGGAAGTCCGGTCGGAACAAACTTTTCTAGTAATCACGGCCGTGATTATGACGGAACTTACATAGTGTGAACATAGCCTCATGGGTTATCAGTATAAAATTCAGGATGTGACCATTACAGCTGTCAGCTCCTGCCCACATGGTGCGGCCTCGTATCACATTTACATCTCTCTCTCTATATAATAAATAGGAGAAGTGGGATACAAAGCAGAGATCACTGGGCTCACAAGCAACATGTCCTGGACCGTCTTATTCTTCACTTTGGTCTTTTCCTGCACATGTAAGATGAGACTAACAGGAAGAACGCTGCTCTATATGATGTTTGCTTAAATCTATTTATGTCAATTTTTTCCATTTCAGATTGTGCCACTCAGGTCAGTGTGACGCAGCCGGCGACCATATCAGCTTCCACTGGGGACACAGTGACAATCTCCTGTACAGTTACTGGATTCAGTATAAGTGATTGCAGTGTTATCTGGTTTCAGCAAAAGAAAGGAAATAAAACTCAGTATCTTCTATGGTATAATAGTGACAGTAACAAAAACCAAGGAACAGGAGTCCCCGATCGTTTTTCTGGGTCTAAAGATAACTCCAAAAACACTGGTTATTTAACCATTAAGCAATGTACATTGGATGATGATGCAGATTATGATTGTGCTGTGTGGAATCCCTCTAAAAGCTCGTATCACAGTGTGACAAAGCTATGAGGAACTAGGACATGAATATTACCTCTCTGCTGACAGTCTCTTGCTGTAGAAATGGAACAATATTTATTGGACTTGCTGTAGACTCTTAGCCCGATGCACAGATGTAAATTAGTATTCGGTTATTGAGCATATTCCTCGAGCCTTTACACACATTTGCGTGGTCTTGGGCTAGGTTCACACTGCGTTTTTGCATCCGTTTTACTGTATCTCTTAATTCTAATGTACTAACAGGCATGCAACTGCCTTTCATACGGTACGTTAGGCTGTGTTCACACATGTGTGATATACAGTACATGTGTGAACACAGCCAGTCAGTCCAGCAGGGTACTGCTTTAGCTGTTTATAATAAATTATGATGCAGTAAGCCCCATAAGAGGTGAAGAGTCCAGTCTGTGGAGTACAATCGGAATGGGGACCATATTTCACAGATGTGTGGTAAGTGGAGGTATAATGGTAAATCCTTGCAGTCTGTTGGTGTAAGAGATGGTGCAGCAATACTATAACGTTACAGATGCAGTCCTGGCAAATACTTCCAGCAGGCTTTACTCCATAGCAGCACTTGTAGAATGCATCAACATGTTCAGTACACAGTTCTTAACAAATGATTGAAGGCAATAACTCTTTTAGCTGCTACATATGAATACGTCAACAACCACAAACAATGGTCACACAACATTGCTGGTAAATTGCTATATTGCCTACAATATGGTGTGGATATTGGCAACGGCAAGTTTGCATGGCTTTGTCCGTATGACACAGCCACAGCATGGGAACCATGCCTATCTCATTTCCTTGTTGGGCATACTCTTCGTAGTCTTAGTCCATTGTGACAATGGATACTTTTAGGGCCCTTGCACACTGAGCAAAAGAGGTGGAAATTCCGAGCCTTCCTTGTAGTATTAACTACATTTAGGCTATGTTCACACTACTTAAAACTACGGCCAGAGTTCTCGCCGCAGAACTACGGCCGTAGTTTTGAGGAGTTGAACATAGCCTTATTTGCAATGGGATCCCGGCTGGAGTGTACACACATCGTATACGCTCTGGCCGGGATCCCATGCGGTGCTGGAAAAAACTGACATGTCAGTTTTCTGCGGCCGGATTTCAGTGAATTCCGGCTGCAGAAAAACCTGTCAGTTCACACAGTAAAGCAAGCGGCTCCGGCCGCTTGCTTCACTGTGGGCTATGAGAAGCTATGATGCGGGCGCGCGCTGATGCGCCAGCATCACAGCTCCGCGGCCGGAAAGATCCTCCGGGATGATCCGGGCTGAGACCAGCCGTTCCGTGACCCGGCCGGGGTCACAAAACGGCCGGCTGTTCACGTAATGTGAACATAACCTAAAAGTTACAAGCTTTTCAGCTAATATGAAAAACTTGTACAATAGGCATTACAGGAAGCGACAGTGCCTGACACTTTTCAAAGTGTGTCTCCTATTCAAAGACTTTTTTTTTGTCACATCACTTCCCAGAAAAAAAAAAATAAAGTAAAAAAGTTTAAACATTCCCACCTACTCGAAAATAGTTCTGATAAAAAACAAGAGATCCTGCCACATAAAAAATATCCCTAATATAGCTCCATACATGTTATAAGTATTCCTCAGGTCAGGGGGATTACGAGGACACCAAATTTATATAATTTTAGTTATGCTTTAAGGCCCTATTACATGAAGTGTTTATCGTCCGTATTTGGCTGATTATCATCCATTACGAACGATAATCGCTTTGTGTAATAAAAGGCAACGGTCATCCGATGTACACAATGTCAGCTGATCCTTGTTTTTTTAACGTCTTTCAACATGTTGAAAGACAAAAGACAATGATAGCAACGTTGTTTAATAGGAGCGACGACAGTAGTCCGCCACTATCTTCTATGGGCTCCCCAGATGATCTATAGCCCCCCGCACTTACCCGCTCGCTGTTTTAATACACTGGTGGACCCAGGGAAAAGACCTCAAGAGTGAGCCCCCCCTCACTACCCAACCTGACACCTCCCCTCCCCCCCACTACAATACTATGTGCAGAAAAGTCTGTGTTCTCAGTAGGAAGGCATGCCCTGTGAGAAGTCCCTGCTTGCATAGGCGGGGAAGGAGCATGGCGCACGCATCCAATCAACGAGTGCCAGGTAACATAACACACTGGAGCATGTGGCCGGGCGCTATATGGGGCGGGCAGTAGGTGGTGCGGTCCAGGCCATGAAGCTCTGCTAGAGGCCGCAGCTGCTGTCATTGCGGCACCGGTGGGCCATGGACCGCAGGGGCATATATCATATGTCATTAAGAAGTTAAAGTGACTCTGTACCCACTTTGTGACCCCCCCCCCCCCAACTACTTATACCTTCTTTTAGCTGATAAGAAGTTCTTTCTCCTGGTATGTTTATCAATGCTGGTGTCGCTTTCCAGAGGCCGAAATTCATACTTTATTTAAGTGCCAAAGAGGTGTGGCATAGAGCGATCACGCCCTAGTTATCCATCTCCCCCTGCCTCCCGATTTGCCCTCTGTCCGGCCGCACAGTATCAGCAGTCATTGCGCATGCGCCGCCCGCCCCCCCCCCCCCCCCCCCCCCCCGGCGCGGCTGCAACGACGTAGCCAGGTCCGCGCCACCTCTCTGGTGTCCCGCCCTGTGTTTGTGACGTGCCTGGCCTTCCCACCGCCTCTCCTGCCTCCTGCGCCGCCGCCCCCCCCCCCCCCGCCTACCATTGTGCCGCCTGCTCCCTGAATCAGCTGGTCCTCTTCTCCGCACATGTGCCGTTGCGCTACGATCCCGCGCATGTGCAGTGACGCTACCGGCTTTGTGCGTCACTGCGCGTGTTTGTAGCCAGAAACGCTATAGATGCTGACCCTTTCTGTTGTTTCTATTGTCTCCAAGGATTGAGAGGTCCTCTGGTCCTCTGGTCATGCACTTAATAGGTGAGATGGGAACTGCTATTTTAGATTTTTTTGTACTATTTTTACTATGTGTACTATTTTTACTATGTGTACTATTTTTATGTGTACAGGGCTGTTTTGGAACTATTTTTTTGTGCAATTTTGTGTAGTTTTTATCTTCTACCTTTTTGGTGTAGAAGGAACTTTTTGATCATTTTTTATTTAATTCACATTTATCGCGTGGGATCAGTAACACCATATTTTAATATTTTAGGCAATTCTACACGTGGTCATACGAAATATGTTTAATTTCTTTATGTTTACATTTTTGTTGTAGAAAATGGAAAAGTGATTTGAACTTTTATAATGGGAGGGTTTTTTAAAAAAATATTTAAAAAATTTTTATGTATTTTTTGTTCCTCATAGGGAACTTTTACAAAAAATAATTAGACTGCTAATACTGTTCCATGCAATGTAATATAGATCAGTTAGATCAGCGCTGTACTTGCAGCTCTCTGCTGGCTTCTGATGCCAGCTACATGCAGCTCCAAATCTGCACTTTTCAAAGTCATGTAAAGCAAGTAACCATTGTTCCAGGCCATGCTGTAAGGATAAAGTTTTTCTTCTTTTTTCTTTGAGACCAGGGTTGGAAAAATTGATTAAGAGCCCCCTAACATTGCTGTCCTCTATTAGGCCTCCAGTCAGAGTGCCTCCAGTTAGTGCTGCCATAGTTACAGTGGGATACGGGGTCCAGGCTTAGTGAACAGCCTGGGGCCTATGGTAAAGTTAATCCGCCCCTGGTCGTATCCATGGTCATTAATACTTCATGAAGCAATGTACATTGGATAATGATACATTTTATGCTGCCCAAACACCCAGGCGGTCAGTCCCTCTGTATGCCGTTTGAATATGCAACATATAGATATATCCACCAGCTACAAACTGATCAAAAACATTTTTTTTGTTATTCTCTTCACATTATCCGGTAATACTGCTATCAGTGTCACATTGTATACACCCCATGGGTTATCAGCAGAAGTCTATATGGAGATTTAGGCTGTGACCATTACAGCTGTCAGCTCCTGCCCACATGGTGCGGCCTCGTATCACATTTACATTTCTGTCTCTATATAATAAATAGGAGAAGAGGGATACAAAGCAGAGATCACTGGGCTCACAAGCATCATGTCCTGGACCGTCTTATTCTTCACTTTGGTGTTTTCCTGCACATGTAAGATGAGACTAACAGGAAGAACGCTGCTTTATATGATGTTTGCTTAAACCTATTCAATGTGTCAATTTTTTTAATTTCAGATTGTGCCACTCAGGTCAGTGTGACGCAGCCGGCGACCATATCAGCTTCCACTGGGGACACAGTGACAATCTCCTGTACAGTTGCTGGATTCAGTATAAGTGATCGCAATGTTTACTGGTATCAGCAAAAGGAAGGAAATAAACCTCAGTATCTTCTGAAATATTATAGTGACAGCAGCAAACACCAAGGAACAGGAGTCCCTGATCGGTTTTCTGGGTCTAAAGATAACTCCAAAAACACTGGTTATTTAACCATTAAGCAATGTGCATTGGATGATGATGCAGATTATTATTGTGTTGTATGGAATCCTACTATAAGCTCGTATCACAGTGTGACAAAGCTATGAGGAACTAGGACATGAATATTATGTCTCTTTATGTAGAAATGGAACAATATTTAATGGACTTGCTGTAGACTATTAAAGCCCGGTGCACAGATGTAAATTAGTATTCGGTTATCGAGCATGTTCCTCAAGCCTGAATTACTGAAATGTTAAATGAGATTTTTGCATGTTTTCCTGGTCTTAGGCTGGGTTCACATTATGTTTTTGCATCCGTTTTACTTTATTCCTTAATTTTAACTTAAAGAATAATGTGGTCATGATAAGGTGAATTTTACCTGTTTATCCACCTTATTCCCAAGTGACTATGCCAGTGACGAGGAGATAACACCAGACACCAATAGTTGGTATTGCCTTCTCTCTTAGCCGAGATAGAAGTATACTCTCTCTTTACTTAGTTTCACATTGATTATATATTCCTTCATTATAGGCGGAGTTTCAAGTCACAAAGTGTATACATATAATGGTTATTCCATAAATGGTTAGCTATTTACTGTTCTGCGCAGTGAGCTGGTTAGTGGTTAAGCGTCTGTGTTATCAGTTATTAATTAGACATCATGTCCTTCTCTTGTGAGTTCAAGGTGGGATCCTCTCGGGGGGGCTGCCAGTATTCCCGTTTCTTGTAGACCAGTTTTGTCTTGCTAGAAGTGGTTCCAAAACTGGGGGCATTTCAAGGATTACAATGTTTTTCCAAAAGTATTAACCCTTCATGGTCACCTTCACAGTCAGACACATTTTTGTGTGTGGCTATATTTTTCTATAATATAAGTCAATGGAAAAAACTGGCATACAACTGCATCCGTTTATAACATCCATTTTTGCATCTGTTATTTTCTATAAAACGAATATGTTTAATGGATTGCAAAAAACGCAGTGTGATATATGGTCCATATTCTGATTGTATATCATGGACTGAACTCTTCAAGTCTAATTTATAATGATGCATGGAGCCCTGTAAGAGGTGAAGAGTTCAGTGGAAGTATCATGGAAGTATGGTAAGTGGAGGTGTAATGGTCAACCCCTGCAGTCTGTTGGTGTAAGAGTTAATGCAGCAATACTGTGACTTGACAAGGGCCAGCATCAGCGTAGATGGCGCCATGTGCGGAATTTGCCGTTGGCGGCCCTCCCAGGCCCATTGTTATCAGAATCAGTGTTAGGAACCGGATAGCAGGACAATACAAGACAGTGAGCCCTAAGCTTAGCCCCGCCCACTGTCCTCTACCTATTTGCCACAATCCACCCTAAGATGGTGGCGAACAACTGGGCGGCAGTCCCTGCACTGGCTAGGTGGGACACAAAGACAAGACAGACAGACAAAACACAATAAAGAATAGTCCACAGTCCGGGTCACAACAATCGGGCAACACGGTACAGAATCACAATCCAAAAGCAAGGTCAATAAACAGGCAATATGGTCAGGGGCAGGCAGCTAGCAGGAATGGTCAGAAACACAGGCAAAGGGGTCAGAATAAACAGAGCAAGAGAAACAGAACCAGGCAGAGACAAGCTCAATATCCGGCAGTGAGAGGCAGGCTGGCAGACACTATATAGGAGACCAGAGGTCCAGTGCAGGAGCTGATTGGACCAGACCCCTGATCTCCTCAGAACACCTGGGGCAAGAGCAACCTGACTGGCAGAGAGAACAGTCTATCAGACTAGCTAACCAGCATCAGAGTTAACTCCGGAGTGGCCAGGAGTATCTCAGGCAAAGCGGGTGTGGCTGAACAAACACAGAAGGAAATAGAGCAGTGTTCAGACAAGGTTCAGGACACTGCACAAACATACAAAAACACTGAATATCAGCGCCATCTCAGGCGCGCAGCACAAGCCAAGGGGCGCACGGAGTTCGGCACAGGCACATTCATGACAGTACCCCCCCTTTTATGAGGGGCCTCCGGACCCTCACTTGATAAATCAGGTGTAGGCGGAAAGTTACCTCTCACCACACAGGTTTGAATGTCACTAGCAATAACGCTATCCGTCTCCCACTAGTCAGCGGAGGACTCTGAGTTACAGACAGACGAGTTACAGACAGAGTTATCATCACCACAATTTTCATTTACATCAGGCACAGGTATGGCAGGTTTATCAGAGGAACAGTGTATGCCCATTTCACCAATGGTTACCTGTGCGCCCAGATGACCTTCCTGGTAGTCATCTGGACGCTGATGATGTTCTGATCGCTGGCAACGGATGGGACAATGGCTGATGTAGTGACCACTGTTCCCGCAGTAAAAGCACAGGCCATTATGTCTCCGGAATTCTTGTCTGGTCCTGACGTTCAGTACTCCCAGCTGCATAGGTTCCTCCTCTGAGACAACAGGGAGGAGGAAAGGTTTTTCAGCAGGAAAAGCAGAAGATTTGACGAGGTCAGAGTTTGCTTTCGCCCTCTTTCTGTCACGCAGTCTGCGGTCGATACTAATGGCCAAGGCCATGGTCTCTTTAAGGGTTGGAGGATCTGGGTGACCTACCCAGGCATCCTTAATGGCCTCTGCCAATCCTTGCTTAAAGAAAGCCTTCAAGACTGGTTCACACCAACCAGTCACCACACAAAATTTTCTAAACTCGGAACAGTATTCCTCTGCTGGTCGCTTACCCTGACGGAGAGAGAGTAGATTATTCACTGCCAATGCCCTGTCATCAGGTTGAGCATATATAGTACCCAGGGACAAAAAGAATTTCTCCAAGCTACTCCATTCCTCTGCCTCAGGAGGAATTTTGAGAGCCCAAGCCTGAGGATCTCCCTGAAGCAGTGAGACCACAATACCAACCTTCTCCTGCTCAGAAGGGAAGTGATTGATCCGGAAAAACAACATACAAGCACCCCTAAAGGACTCAAACTTATCCATTTCGCCAGAAAATCTATCAGGGAGCAACATGACCGGTTTTCTAGGCCTTTCCACCACTGGGGGCGCTACCACAACATTTTTCTGGTTCGCAGACAATACTTGAACCTGTTTAGCAAGGTCACCAACCAAGCAAGACAAAGCCTCCATCTTAGCCACCAGGTTTAAATCCAATAACTGTGTTATCTGGTTTGCCAGTTGGACCACCAGGCCTGACACCCCCTCCACCCGGGTAGCAAGATCTTCCACAGTAGCCATGGCACCAGAGGGGGGCAGTATATATATTGGGCCGGATATTCTGTTAGGAACCAGATAGCAGGACAATACAAGACAGTGAGCCCTAAGCTTAGCCCCGCCCACTGTCCTCTACCTATTTGCCACAATCCACCCTAAGATGGCGGCGGAGACCAGAGGTCCAGTGCAGGAGCTGATTGGACCAGACCCCTGATCTCCTCAGAACACCTGGGGCAAGAGCAACCTGACAGGCAGGGAGAACAGTCTATCAGACTAGCTAACCAGCATCAGAGTTAACTCCGGAGTGGCCAGGAGTATCTCAGGCAAAGCAGGTGTGGCTGAACAAACACAGAAGGAAATAAAGCAGTGTTCAGACAGGGTTCAGGACACTGAACAAACATACAAAAACACTGAATATCAGCGCCATCTCAGGCGCGCAGCACGAGCCAAGGGGCGCATGGAGTTCGGCACAGGCACATTCATGACAATCAGTAGGAAATGAGGCCACAATACATACAGGGAGTGCGCTATATACTGTGTAGCAAGTGCGTCTTCTCTGATCAGAGTAATTTTCTTTTTCTCTCTATTGAGCCCGAACCATCTTGAAGTCTTCTTCTGCTCATTGATACTGTCCCCAGAATCTGAGAGAAAGATGTTAGGCTTCTTGGTCCCACAAATATAGTAGTTAGGCCCCCTGTGCCCCTATATAGTAGTTAGAAATGCTCCTATATAGTAGCACGGTCCCTATATAGTAGTGATGGTGAACCTTGGCAGTCCAGCTGTTGCAAAAGTACAATATACATCATACCTGAATAGCCAAAGCCATATCTTTGGTTGTCCAGACATGATAGGAATTGTAGTTTTGCAACAGTTGGTGTGCCAAGGTTTGCCATCACTGCTATATAGTATGGGCCTCTCTGTGTAGTCCACATATAGTATAGGTCCTTCTGTGTAGCTACCTTTCCCATATAGTATCAGGCCTCTCTGTGCACCCCCACATGGGATGAGGCCGCTTTCTGCAGCACCCAAACAGTACATCTCCCCCCTCTGCAGCCCTCATATAGTATCGTGCTTCCCCCCTCTCTGCAGCCCCAAAATTTCAAATTATCCCCTTCATGCAACCCCCATGTATCCCCATATAATATGAGTTCCCGTATAGTATCAGAAGCAGAGCAGCCTCTCATGACCACAGGCATTGCGCTGCCTCCAGTCACAAGAGTGAATGACAGCATGAGGAGCCACTGGCTTCTTGGGCTGTTAATAATGGTTACCTATTACAGGGCTTTTTAAACTTTTTGCGCAATCCATGTTGATACCTGGGCCTCACCACAAAATATATTACAGAACAGCTTTAAATACCACCAGGCAGTGCACATAATATTTCCTAGTGGTGCCAAATCAGCAGCACAGTGCAGCAATAAATACTTCTGTACCAGTTATAAACCAGAATACTGTGGCAATACTGCTCCACCTGTAGTAAACCAACACTGCAGGGCAGAAATGAATACTACTCCACCTGTAGTAAACTAACACCGCAGGGCAGAAATAAATACTACTCCACCTGTAGTAAACTAACACCGCAGGGCAGAAATAAATACTGCTCCACCTGTAGCAAACTAACACCGCAGGGCAGACATAAATACTGCTCCATCTGTAGTAAACCAATACCGCAGGGCAGAAATAAATACTGCTCCACCTGTAGTAAACAAACAGCACAGGGCAGGAATAAATACTGCTCCACCTGAAGTAAACCAACACTGCAGGGCAGAAATAAATACTACTCCACCTGTAGTAAACCAACACTGCAGGGCAGAAATAAATACTACACCTGTAGTAAACCAACACCGCAGGGCAGAAATAAATACTGCTCCACCTGTAGTAAACCAACACCGCAGGGCAGAAATAAATACTGCTCCACCTGTAGTAAACCAACACCGCAGGGCAGAAATAAATACTGCTCCACCTGAAGTAAACCAACACCGCAGGGCAGAAATAAATACTGCTCCATCTGTAGTAAACCAATACCGCACGGCAGAAATAAATACTGCTCCACCTGTAGTAAACAAACAGCACCAAGCAGAAATAAATACTGCTCCACCTGAAGTAAACCAACACTGCAGGGAAGAAATAAATACTACTCCACCTGTAGTAAACCAACACTGCAGGGCAGAAATAAATACTGCTCCACCTGTAGTAAACCAACACTGCAGGGAAGAAATAAATACTACTCCACCTGTAGTAAACCAACACTGCAGGGCAGAAATAAATACTGCTCCACCTGAAGTAAACCAACACTGCAGGGAAGAAATAAATACTACTCCACCTGTAGTAAACCAACACTGCAGGGCAGAAATAAATACTGCTCCACCTGTAGTAAACCAACACTGCAGGGCAGAAATAAATACCTCTCCACCTGAAGTAAACAAACAGCACAGGGTAGAAATAAATACTGCTCCACCTCTAGCAAACTAACATAGTAGTAAAGAAATTCACAATGCTCCACCTGTAGTAATCCAACACCACATTGCAGCAGTCCTGTTCCCATCTCTACCCCTCTATCCATAGGACAGATTTAACCCTTCCCTACCCCTCTCCATGCTAATAGCAGCACTGACTCCTCTCACTTCCCCCTCCAGTAGCAGCTCCTGTCTGCACTTCTTACCCCATTTCTCTCCCCCCCACACCATTATCCCTATTCTCAGCCCCAAGATAGGTGTGTCTCCCTGTGAATACATTACCAAGAAGCAGGAAGTCTCTTCAGCAGCTCTCCTGCATATTCCACCATACTGCCCCCCATGTAAAGGACCTGGGAGATCATTATCATGTGACAACGATCATGACATCTTCACAGGTCCTTTACACTCTGTGAATATATGGGGGAGATTTATCAAACATGGTGTAAAGTGAAACTGGCTCAGTTGCCCCTAGAAACCAATCAGATTCCACCTTTCATTCCTCACAGACTCTTTGGAAAATGAAAGGTGGAATCTGATTGGTTGCTAGGGGCAACTCAGCCAGTTTCACTTTAGAAATCCAAGGTAAAAAAGTTCATGGCACTCCAGTTCCCAAAATAATGATCCTTTATTTCATAGCAAGCAGGAATAAATCCACATAAAAAACAAAGTGTGCACAGCAACGCGTTTCGACGTCTCCGTCTTTATCACAGCTTATGCATCATACAATTAAAAGCCACTTTATATACAAATGTCTACAGGTAAAATCAAAAGGAAATGAACCTCTCACCTTCCTTGGCGTCCGCTCAGCTCTACTGCGCATGCGTCAATTAGCTTAGTTTGGCAGAGGCTGATGAAAGAGCGGTGCAAAGGAAATAGGTGGTGTTCACACCAGTGGATAAAGACAGGCATATTACTAATTCTGATAAACATGATAACATTATATGAGAGAAATTATATGAAAAAGATCATGAAAACATGCTACTTTAATTTAATTTATGTACATATAACCTTACTCTACAAATTTTATTTATATATATACATCAGGTCTGTTCTATAGTTTAGTCCTTTAGGGAAACGGGTGTCCATGTTCAAAATCCAAAAGGCTTCACGGTTTAAAACTTTCTGTGACCAATTCCCTCCTCTACAATCTTTATGGACCTTTTCCAAACCAAAAAAACAAAAATATTTTAAATCACCATCATGAATGGATATAAAGTGTTTAGCTGCCCCAGACACATTTTCTCCCCTCCGTCCAATGTCGTAAATATGCTCTGCAATGCGGGTTTTTAATTTTCTTGTAGTGCACCCTATGTATGTTTTATCACAAGCAGAGCAAAAAATAGCATATATTAGGTGATCGCTATTACAATTCATGAAAGATTTAATCTGATGTGTTTTCGTTTTGTTAGTGTCCATGAATGAAATAGTTTTTTTAGTGTACTTACAGACATTGCAGCGTGCTCCACCACAGGGAAAGAACCCTTTCTGGGATAGCCACACTTTTCCTCTATTTTGGTTGTGCTTGGGCACTGTGGGGGAAATCAAGTTGCCAATAGTTACACCTTTTCTCGCCACAAATTTACAACCTCCCTCTATAATTCTGTTTAGTTTTTCATCCTGACCTAGAATAGGTAAATGTTTTTTAAGGATATTTTTTATGTCATTAAATTGCATACTATATGAGGTGCTAAAAACTACTCCCCTATTTTTGTTCTCCTCCTCAAGAGAGGAAGAAAACAAAAGAGATCTACGATCTCTATGTGCCAAAGAATTCTTACCAGTGAACAAAGGACTTGGTGGGACTTTAATACACTCAAAATGTATATACAAAAATCAATGATCCCACGAGGACTACGAATCAAGAAATTACCAACTACAGTTTTTTCTGAAAAATTTATGGAAACATGGAATGCGATATTGACTGATTGCTCACTAAAATTGATGGACTTAATTGTAAAAGAAGAGGAATTAAAACTTAAAAACATCAAAACGGAAATACAAAACACCAAAGACCAACTAATACCCTTCATTGGAAATCAGGACTTTGAAAATTTACACAATAAAATGAAAGAAAACATTGCTAGTCTTGAAAAAACAATCATGGAAATTAAACAAAAGAAACTAAAACGTGATACACAGGATTATGCGACAGATGATGTATACAATTGGAAAAGAGGCAGATTTCCAAAATCGATCATGAAAAAAGGGAAAAGAAATACAAGTCGCACAGTGAGTTTTTCATCAATGGAGACAGATTCCATGGAGGATGTTACAACATCTGAACCGGAGACACCACCACAAACATCACATGTGAATACCTCCCAAAAAAAGTCAAAAGACGCAAAGGGAGGCGGGGGGGCAAAAGGAGGAAAAAATGCCAAAATGGGGAAAGTTTACCAAACGAGACAGAGCGAGACATAGAAAATGTGTTTATATTATCACCCATCATTTTGTCCATAGAACAAATGCAAATTTTACAGAAAGGACTTAATTTTGTTCCACAGCAGAATTTTGATTTATTTCATACCTTGTTAGATGTGAACAAATTCACCAGATTACTGACAGTAAAAAGGCACTTCTTTGAGGACACAGAGGGAGAGACAGGTGAGCACCGACCACAATCAGATATCAGATTAGATGTCCCTGATAGGGCCATCTGTGATTTTGATGAACAAATGATGGTATCTCAGTTAAAAGATTTGCAATCTGAGTGTAACGATGATTTTATCTCCACAGCTCCATTACCATCCAAAATTAAAAACAACCCAGGTTTTTATCCAATTAAGTCCAGGGTACCTGCTTTGGATGGTTTCCAATATGCTGTGGAGAGAGATCTCAAGTCCTTACACGACCATGCACCCAAAAAACAGCATTACATAATATGTCAAAAGTTTTGTCTGAACTAACATCTAATAACTTAATAGTTAAGAATGCCGACAAAGGGGGAGCTGTGGTCGTGATGGACTTGGGTCTCTATTTGCAACAGGCACACACCATTTTGGGAGATAACAATACCTATAGGAAAGTCCGGGATAATCCTGAGTTGGTGTGTAAAGCCCGTTTGCGTAGCCTGCTCGAGGAGGGCAGGAGTCTGGGGGTTCTCACAGAGAGGGATTGTAGCTATCTTATGGTGGAGAGCCCCGTGACCCCTGTCTTCCATGGTTTGCCCAAAGTGCACAAATCTGTTTTTTCCCCCTCCTCTCAGACCTGTAATATCCAGCATAGGATCATTGTCCGAGAAAGTTAGTATCTGGGTGGATGATCTATTGCAACCCATTGTGAAAAATTGTGTGGGTCATCTTAAGGACAGCAAAGAAGTTTTGAAGTCATTGTATGACTTCAAGTGGAATGAGTCTTATAGATGGTTTTCATGTGATGTAATAGGTCTTTTCTCATGTATACCACACCATCTAGCGATAAAATCACTACAATACCATCTATACAGAACCAGATTATATTCAGATGAAATTAATCAATTTATTCTAATGTCAGTAGAATTTTTACTTAAAAACAATTTTTTCCTGTTTGAGGGTGAATTTTTCTTCCAGATTACTGGAGCCCCGATGGGGTCTTGCTTCTCCCCCACCCTGGCAAATTTGTACATGGCATGGTGGGAGGATATTTTCCTTTTTTCCTCCTATAACCCTTTTGTGGACTGTATAGTGTGGTACGGGCAGTACATTGACGACCTCTTGTTCATTTGGGGTCGCGATGTACCGCCCATACAAGATTTTGTCACCTATATAAATGACAACCCTTACAACATTAGATTTACTAACACAGATCTTACTGAATCTATTGACTTTCTAGACTTGTCACTCAAGGGAGACACTACCTCGGGCTGCGTGGTCACATCCCTTTATAGAAAGCCGATAACCTGCAATAATATTCTAGAGGCCACCAGCTGTCACCCCAAGCACACGATCACGGCTATTCCCAAGGGTGAATATCTCAGAACTAAAAGAGCATGTTCTCGCGAGCAAGATTATGAGAATCAAACAAGAGAGATAGATAGGAGATTGTCCAAAAGGAATTACCGCCCCTGGATGCTTAATAGAGCAAAGAATTCTTTGGCACATAGAGATCGTAGATCTCTTTTGTTTTCTTCCTCTCTTGAGGAGGAGAACAAAAATAGGGGAGTAGTTTTTAGCACCTCATATAGTATGCAATTTAATGACATAAAAAATATCCTTAAAAAACATTTACCTATTCTAGGTCAGGATGAAAAACTAAACAGAATTATAGAGGGAGGTTGTAAATTTGTGGCGAGAAGAGGTGTAACTATTGGCAACTTGATTTCCCCCACAGTGCCCAAGCACAACCAAAATAGAGGAAAAGTGTGGCTATCCCAGAAAGGGTTCTTTCCCTGTGGTGGAGCACGCTGCAATGTCTGTAAGTACACTAAAAAAACTATTTCATTCATGGACACTAACAAAACGAAAACACATCAGATTAAATCTTTCATGAATTGTAATAGCGATCACCTAATATATGCTATTTTTTGCTCTGCTTGTGATAAAACATACATAGGGTGCACTACAAGAAAATTAAAAACCCGCATTGCAGAGCATATTTACGACATTGGACGGAGGGGAGAAAATGTGTCTGGGGCAGCTAAACACTTTATATCCATTCATGATGGTGATTTAAAATATTTTTGTTTTTTTGGTTTGGAAAAGGTCCATAAAGATTGTAGAGGAGGGAATTGGTCACAGAAAGTTTTAAACCGTGAAGCCTTTTGGATTTTGAACATGGACACCCGTTTCCCTAAAGGACTAAACTATAGAACAGACCTGATGTATATATATAAATAAAATTTGTAGAGTAAGGTTATATGTACATAAATTAAATTAAAGTAGCATGTTTTCATGATCTTTTTCATATAATTTCTCTCATATAATGTTATCATGTTTATCAGAATTAGTAATATGCCTGTCTTTATCCACTGGTGTGAACACCACCTATTTCCTTTGCACCGCTCTTTCATCAGCCTCTGCCAAACTAAGCTAATTGACGCATGCGCAGTAGAGCTGAGCGGACGCCAAGGAAGGTGAGAGGTTCATTTCCTTTTGATTTTACCTGTAGACATTTGTATATAAAGTGGCTTTTAATTGTATGATGCATAAGCTGTGATAAAGACGGAGACGTCAAAACGCGTTGCTGTGCACGCTTTGTTTTTTATGTGGATTTATTCCTGCTTGCTATGAAATAAAGGATCATTATTTTGGGAACTGGAGTGCCATGAACTTTTTTACCTTGGATTTCTATGTGTACACCCAGTGAGCTCCTGGGCTTCTAACGGCACCCGCCCTAGATCCGAATACATCGAGACACAGGTACTGACCATTACCGAATATTGGCAACATTGTGGTCTGAGCGGTAAACCTACTCAAGTTGTTTACAGTTTCACTTTAGGGTGCCTTCACATGTACCGTATCGCTGCGTATTTATCGCTGCGAGTTTCTCGCATATAAATCCACTGTGATACTGATTGCTGTCAAGTCATGTATGTATGTATGTGTATTGTCACTGCGTGTTTGGTGCGATTTAAACGTAGTTTTGTGCGATAAATATGCAGCAATATGGTACGTGTGAAGGCACCCTAAACCATGTTTGATAAATCTCCCCACCTATCAGTGTAGACTCTGCCTGGAGCCCCTGCTGTGTGCTGTGTGACCCAGTGCCTCACAGTATGAGAAGCGCTGCCCTGTTGTACTTTAAGAGGCTGGAACAGGACCTGGATATTGGCGCCCCCTTTTAAATAGATAGTGGATAGACAGGATAGACAGGATAGTGGGGGTGAGTTGAGTATGGGAATGCCCCCTGTGCTGGTGCATGGATATAGAGGGCCCGGCATGCTCGATTGTGTGGACAGTGGGGGAGATTGTTGCAGGACAGTGGACGATATTGTGAAGGGACAGCAAGGTTCAGTGTGAAAGGACAGCAGGGGAGAGTGCGACAGGACAGCGGAGGAAAGTGTGACAGGACAGCGGGGGAGAGTGTGACAGGACAGCGGGGGAAAGTGTGACAGGACAGAGGGTGCAAAATGTGACAGGACAGCAGGGGACAATGTGACAGGACAGCGGGGGAGAGTGTGACAGGACAGCAGGGAGAGTGTGACAGGACAGTGGGGAGAGTGTGACAGGACAGCAGGGGAGAGTGTGACAGGACAGCAGGGGACAATGTGACAGGACAGCAGGGGAGAGTGTGACAGGACAGCAGGGGACAATGTGACAGGACAGTGGGGAGAGTCTGACAGGACAGCGGGGAGAGTGTGACAGGACAGTGGGGAGAGTGTGACAGAACAGCAGGGGAGAGTGTGACAGGACAGTGGGGAGAGTGTGACAGGACAGCAGGGGAGAGTGTGACAGGACAGCAGGGGAGAATATGAAAGGCGGGGGGGGGGAGAGTGTGGCAGGACAGCAGGGGAGAGTGTGACAGGACAGCGGGGAGAGTGTGACAGGACAGCGGGGGAGAGTGTGACAAGACAGCGGGGGAGAGTGACAGGACAGCAGGGGAAAGTGTGACAGGACAGAGGGTGCAAAATGTGACAGCACAGCAGGGGACAGTGTGACAGGACAGTGTGGGAGAGTGTGACAGGACAGCAGGGGAGAGTGTGACAGGACAGCGGGGAGAGTGTGACAGGACAGCAGGGGAGAGTTTGACAGGACAGCAGGGGAGAGTGTGACAGGACAGCGGGGGAGAGTGTGACAGGACAGCAGGGGAGAATGTGAAAGGCGGGGGGGGGAGAGTGTGACAGGACAGCAGGGGAGAGTGTGACAGGACAGCGGGGGAGAGTGTGACAGGACAGCGGGGGAGAGTGTGACAGGACAGCAGGGGAGAATGTGAAAGGCGGGGGGGAGAGTGTGACAGGACAGCAGGGGAGAGTGTGACAGGACAGCGGGGGAGAGTGTGACAGGACAGCGGGGGAGAGTGTGACAGGACAGCAGGGGAGAGTGTGACAGGACAGCAGGGGAGAATGTGAAAGGCGGGGGGGGGGGAGAGTGTGACAGGACAGCAGTGGAGAGTGTGAAAGGACAGCGGGGGAGAGTGTGACAGGACAGCAGGGGAGAGTGTGACAGGACAGTGGGGGAGAGTATGACAGGACAGCGGGGGAGAGTGTGACAGGACAGCGGGGGAGAGTGTGACAGGACAGCGGGCGAGAGTGTGACAGGACAGCGGGGGAGAGTGTGACAGGACAGCGGGGGAGAGTGTGACAGGACAGCAGGGGAGAGTGTGACAGGACAGTGGGGAGAGTGTGACAGGACAGCAGGGGAGAGTGTGACAGGACAGCGGGGGAGAGTGTGACAGGACAGCGGGGGAGAGTGTGACAGGACAGCAGGGGAGAGTGTGACAGGACAGCGGGGGAGAGTGTGACAGGACAGCGGGGGAGAGTGTGACAGGACAGCAGGGGAAAGTGTGACAGGACAGCAGGGGAGAATGTGAAAGGCGGGGGGGAGAGTGTGACAGGACAGCAGGGGAGAGTGTGACAGGACAGCGGGGGAGAGTGTGACAGGACAGCGGGGGAGAGTGTGACAGGACAGTAGGGGAGAGTGTGACAGGACAGCAGGGGAGAGTGTGAGAGGACAGCAGGGGAGAATGTGAAAGGCGGGGGGGGGGGAGAGTGTGACAGGACAGCGGGGGAGAATGTGAAAGGCGGGGGGGAGAGTGTGACAGGACAGCAGGGGAGAGTGTGACAGGACAGCAGGGGAGAGTGTGACAGGACAGCGGGGGAGAGTGTGAAAGGACAGCGGGGGAGAGTGTGACAGGACAGCAGGGGACAGTGTGACAGGACAGCGGGGGAGAGTGTGACAGGACAGCAGGGGAGAGTGTGACAGGACAGCGGGGGAGAGTGTGACAGGACAGCGGGCGAGAGTGTGACAGGACAGCAGGGGAGAGTGTGAAAGGCTGGGGGAAAAGTGTGACAGGACAGCGAGGGAGAGTCTGACAGGACAGCGGGGGAGAGTCTGACAAGAGAGTGTGGGGGGGGGCAGAATGTGACAGGACAGTGGGGGCAAAATGTGACAGAACAGCGGGGGTGAGACAAGATCAGGAATGCCACCTGCGCTGGTGTAAGGACATAGAGGGCGCAGAGTGTCGGAGTATGAGAAGACAGCCAGGCAGTATGGGTGCTCCTACCTCTGCCCCCCTTCCTACCATAGACATAGAACAGCTGTCCTCCTTCTTTGCAGGGGGCCGGGTTAGCAGCAGTAACCCAGCCCACCACTGACATAACTGCTCTGCATTGGTCCATGGGCGGGTTACCACTTACAGCCCGACCCACAGCAGAAACGGGGGACACTTGTTCCCCGCACAGAAAGTGGGGGCCAGGAGGAAGGAACGTGTCGGAAAGCTGCTAAACAGTGCAGAAGCCATAATTGGTTGATTTTAGAAAGATATAAAGCTATGGGTGGGCTATTAGTTAATGCAAAAATGATTTATACCCCTTTCATGTGTTTTGGGTACTTTCTTTCATCTCCCCATTACTCTTGTTTTATGACAGATTTTGTTTACACACAGTAAAAAAAAAAAAAAAAAAAATGCGGCCGCAAAATTGGGGTAAATGTTTCGCCATATTTTCAATGCACTCCATTAAAGTGGGAAACTGACAGGCAGTGCACACACCATATAGAATAACAGCTGTAATTGATTACGAACGCCCAGATAATGAACACGCTCATTAATTACCACATGCTTTTGCAAAAAAATTACTTTTTTCTCATTCAAGATTAAAGCCAATTTAAAGCAAATTCACCTGAATTTACCTGGTATGCTTTAAACAGCTGTACTTGATTATGTCTGCTAGTTCCATAGAGTTGAATGGAACAGCAGTACACATGTCTGATCTTGCTCTATTCAAAGGCAGGGGTGGGGGACCTTGGCTCCCCAGCTGTTGCAAAACTACAACTCCCATCATGCCTTGACAGCAAAAGCTTTACCATGAAGATCAGGAATGTGATAAATCAATTAAGTAGGGAAAATTTGCATGTGGAGATGCCAAATCCATACATATATATATATATATATATATATATATATATATATATAAAATTATTATTATTATTATTATTATTATTATTATTATTATTATTATTATTATTATTATTTTTATTACAGAATCATAAACTTTTATTCTGGGATGGATGTACACTTTTGTAGTTGTCCCTAAGGCCATGTTCACACCACATGAACAGTGGGTATTTAACACTATCTACAGCCGGAATTAATGATCAGGTTAATTAATTTTGGACGTAGATTGTGATAAACGTTTGCGTGGAGCGGACGTTGTTTATACTGATATTGATATAGTCACCTGCTAAAAATGTTTTACTTTTTGTTATTCTCTTTACATTATCCAGTAATACTGCTATCAGTGTCACATTGTATACACCCCATGGGTTATCAGCAGGAGTCTATAATGAAATTCAGGCTGTGACCATTACAGCTGTCAGCTCCTGCCCACATGGTGCGGCCTCGTACCACATTTACATCTTTGTCTCTATATAATACATAGGAGTGGGATACAAAGCAGAGATCACTGGGCTCACAAGCACCATGTCCTGGACCGTCTTATTCTTCACTTTGGTCTTTTCCTGCACATGTAAGATGAGACTAACAGGAAGAACGCTGCTCTATATGATGTTTGCTTAAATCTATTTATGTCAATTTTTTCCATTTCAGATTGTGCCACTCAGGTCAGTGTGACGCAGCCGGCGACCATATCAGCTTCCACTGGGGACACAGTGACAATCTCCTGTACAGTTACTGGATTCAGTATAAGTGATCGCGCCGTTTACTGGTATCAGCAAAAGGAAGGAAATAAACCTCGGTATCTTCTATGGTATATTAGTGACAGTAACAAAAACCAAGGAGCAGGAGTCCCCGATCGGTTTTCTGGGTCTAAAGATAACTCCAAAAACACTGGTTATTTAACCATTAAGCAATGTGCATTGGATGATGATGCAGATTATCATTGTGCTATATGGCATCCCTCTATAACCTGGTGACACAGTGTGACAAAGCTATGAGGAACTAGGACATGAATATTACAACAGACATTCTCTTGCTGTAAAAATGGAGCAATATTTAATGGAACAATAAAAGAAAAGACAGATAGTGGGTCTCACCACACTGTAATATACCTGAGGCCAAAGGTCAATACCCTGTACCAAAAGTAGGAAAGGAAATGAATAAAAATAAACTGTGAAGGTATTTCAGATGAACAGCTATATTGTTTCCAGAATGTTTCTTATCTATAATGGCTAAACTGTTGCAGTCAATGGATAAATGTATAAACAAAAGAGCTGTGGTGTGATACACCTCTCACCAGCCAGCAGTTAGGCTGCATTCACGGGTCCCGTAAAATTGTCTGTGACCACGGACAATTTTAGGGACCATTGAAGTGAATGCAACCATTCATATAATCCATGCCGCGACCCGCACTGCAAAAAAATAGGACAGGAGATGACATGATGCACATGATGTGCACTCCTGTCATCGCATTAGCACGTCATATTGTGCTGCCGCACTGTGAGGATCAGGCTCCGTAAAGATGTCTCTGCCAGGAGCTTGGCTGCTTGCTTGTATGTCTCCTGAGCACCCGCCTTAGGGCCAGTTCACAAGTAATAAAACTGCAGGAATTCCACAGCGGAGAATCCAGTGATTAGTTGAGCGGTCTGTCAGTTCAGACAGGCCGCTCCGAAGCTGCTGCAGCGCGGGAACGGGAGAAGGAGAAGACCTGTGCCTGGACAGGTAATGTATGAAACAAGGGCTGCAAGGACATCCGTAACAATGTCCTTGCAGCCCTTGCTAAACAATTGTCGGGCCACGGAATAGGCCCAGTAAACGAGCGCCGATCTAGCAGATCGGCGCTCGGTTATACATCGTTATCAGGCCCTGCTCGGCCCCATGGAATACCACTCTATCACACCATAGCTCTTTTGTTTATACATTTATCCATTGCAACAGTTTACCCACTGTTGATTTTAGATGAGTAACATTCTGGAAACAATATACTGTAGCTGTTCATCTGAAATACCTTATACAGTACAGCAAGAACTTATGATAAAAATACACAGCCCTTATCATAACCATTATGTAACTGCTTGTCCACAACAGATGTTTTATAATACAATGTGAATTGTGACCAAGATATACAGCTTGTACTAGATTCCTGCTTTATTTAAATTAATTATTTGTAAGTTTTTTAAACACAAAATGTGAACACACCACATGGACCCCGGTGGTTCCTGTATGCTGTTGTATTGCATTTAATCTCTTTTTATATATATTATGTGCAATTTTTAATATATTTTTTTAGAATAAATAGAGCATCTATAAGAATATATACTTCCGTTCAAAAGTTTGGGGTCACATTGAAATGTCCTTATTTTTGAAGGAAAAGCACTGTACTTTTCAATGAAGATAACTTTAAACTAGTCCTAACTTTAAACAAATACACTCTATACATTGCTAATGTGGTAAATGACTATTCTAGCTGCAAATGTCTGGTTTTTGGTGCAATATCTACATAGGTGTATAGAGGCCCATTTCCAGCAACTATCACTCCAGTGTTCTAATGGTACAATGTGTTTGCTCATTGGCTCAGAAGGCTAATTGATGATTAGAAAACCCTTGTGCAATCATGTTCACACATCTGAAAACAGTCTAGCTCGTTACAGAAGCTACAAAACTGACCTTCCTTTGAGCAGATTGTGTTTCTGGAGCATCACATTTGTGGGGTCAATTAAACGCTCAAAATGGCCAGAAAAAGAGAACTTTCAACAGTCTATTCTTGTTCTTAGAAATGAAGGCTATTCCATGCGAGAAATTGCTAAGAAATTGAAGATTTCCTACAACGGTGTGTACTACTCCCTTGAGAGGACAGCACAAACAGGCTCTAACCAGAGTAGAAGAAGAAGTGGGAGGCCGCGTTGCACAACTAAGCAAGAAGATAAGCAAATTAGAGTCTGATGAAGGCCATGCTTGGCCGAAACGCGTCCTTGTACCATATGTTTGCTACACTACAATAAAGAAGCATAATCTACTTGGTGAGTGCCGGGCTCTTCCTAATATCTGAACATTTTTCCTCACCTCGAGCACCACCGCCACGGAAGTGCCGTCTTCTACATATTTCTACAGTATTGGACAGAGGAAGACTGGAAAAAGTGTTGTGGACGGATGAATCCAAGTTTGAGGTGTTTGGATCACAAAGAAGAACGTTTGTGAGACGCAGAACAAATGAAAAGATGCTGGAAAAATGCCTGACGCCATCTGTTAAGCATGGTGGAGGTAATGTGATGGTCTGGGGTTGCTTTGGTGCTGGTAAGGTGGGAAATTTGTACAGGGTAAAAGGGATTCTGAATAAGGAAGGCTATCACTCTGCACCGCCATGCCATACCCAGTGGACAGCGCTTGATTGGAGCCAATTTCATCCTACAACAGGACAATGACCCTAAACACACCTCCAAATTGGGCAAGAACTATTTCCAGCAGAAGCAGCAGCTGGTATTCTATCATAGGTAATGGAGTGGCCAGCGCAGTCACCAGATCTGAACCCCATTGAGCTGTTGTGGGAGCAGCTTGACCGTATGGTACGCCAGAAGTGCCCATCCAACCAATCCAACTTGTGGGAGCTGCTTCTAGAAGCGTGGGGGGCAATTTCTCCAGCTTACCCCAACAGATTAATAGCTAGAATGCCAAAGGTGTGCAATGCTGGAATTGCTGCAAAAGGAGGATTCTTTGACGAAAGCAAAGTTTGATGTAAAAACAATGTTATTTCAAATACAAATCATTATTTCTAACCTTGTCAATGTCTTGACTCTATTTTCTATTCATTTCACAACGTATGGTGGTGAATAAGTGTGACTTTTCACGGAAAACACTAAATTGTTTGGGTGACCCCAAACTTTTGAATGGTAGTGTACACCTTGGAGGATTGGTCTTTTGTATATTTGTATTCAGTGTTTAATGGACTTGCTGTAGACTCCAAAAGTAGTGCAAAGATGTAAATTAGTATTTCGGTTATTAAGCATGTTCCTCAAACCTGAATTACTGAAGCGTTAAATGTGATTTTTACACATTTGCCTGGTCTTAGGTAGGTTCACACTTCGTATTTGCATCTGTTTTACTGTATCCCTTTTTGAATGTTTAATTCTAACATACAGAAAAACATGGTCAAACACATTTTTGTATACAGTTACATTTTTCTATAATGTAAGTCAATGGAAAACAATCGGTATACAAATGCAAGTATTTTTACCATCCATTTTTGCATCTGTTATTTTTCAGTAGAACATATACAGTATGTTAAATGGACAACAAAAACAAGTGTGAACCCAGCTTTACTTACCACATGCAGCCTGTTTTTGACACTGAAAACATCAATCACCTTTTATGCGTTAGGCTGTGTTCACACATCTGTTATATATGGTCCATATTCTCTTTGTATATCACAGACTGAACTTTTCACCTCTAATTTATTATGATGCACTGAGCTCCAGAACACAACGCTTTTGAGCTGACACAGCCATGCCAGTCCAGCAGGGTACTGCTCTAGCTGTTCAGGAGCTCACTACATCATAATAAATTATGATGCATGGAGCCCCGTAAGGCTACGTTCACATCAGCGTTTGACCATCCGACACCATTCCGTCTATCTTTTCCATTTTGGAGTAAGCAAAACAAAAAATGGCGGATCAGTTAAAATCCCCATAGATTTCCATGATATATTAGTGTGCTCTGTTTGCCCTAATTGTGCTCCATTTGCATGCAATCCGTTCAAGATCCGTTTTTTTTGAACAGAGAAAAAAATAGCGTTTGCAGTATTTTTCTTTCTGTTTAAGAAAAAGGATCACGAACGGAAGTACACTTCCATTTTTTTTTAACATTGTAGTCAATGAGGACGGATCTAAAACAGAAGGTATTTCGGTTCACCTCCGTTTGTTTTCATCCGTTTTTGTACTGAGCATGCACAGAAGCAGCAAGAAACCAAAGAAGAAAAATAAACGGATAGAAAAACGGATGCTGACTGATGCAAACAGATGCAAACTGACGTAGAAAAGTCAGTTTTTTTAAGCCAAAATACAAACGGACCATTAAAAAAAGATGAACATTTTGCAATCAGTTTGCATCAGTCTGCTCGTCAGTTTATGCTCATCCTTTAAATTAATATGGACGGATCCGTTAGAAAAACGCTAGTGTGGCCGAGCCCTAAGAGGTGAAGAGTTCAGTCTGTGATATACAATCAGAATATGTACCAAATATCATGGAAGTGTGATAAGTGGAGGTGTAATGGTTACCCCCTCCAGTCCATTATTTTTAGAGATGGTGCAGCAATACTTTGACTTGACCAGGGCCGGCCTTAGGGTAGATGGCACCCTGTGCAGAATTTGCCTTTGTCATCCCCAACCCCCCAGGTGCAGGGTTATCAGAATCAGTAGGACATGAGGCCACTATGCATACAGGGAGTGCGCTATATACTGTGTAGCAAGTGTTCCACTGATCAGTTTCATTCAGTGACTCACAGGGGGCATCTTCTCTGATCATAGTAATTCACTTGTATTTTTTCTTTCCATCGAGCCCGAACTATCTTGAGGTCTTCTCCTGGCCATTAATCCTCTCTCCAGAATCTGTCAGAGAAAAGGGTTAGGCTCCTTGCTTCTGCACAGTAGTTTGGTTCCCTGTGCCCCTATGTAGTAGTTAGGAATGCTCCTATATAGTAGGAAGGTCCCTATAAAAGGTTGGATGAAACACCTAGACAGATTCGAATTAATGCACACTGGTTAAGTTTAATTAAAGATAAGGAGGGAATAGACAAAGAATTTAAAGATTTATGGGAGATAAATTGGGGGTCAGCTTCGGAATTCACAGTATGGGAGACAATGAAATTACTTATTAAAGGGAAATATTTTGGAATTATATGTAAAATGAAAAAGGGTTTCACGGAGGAGGAGGAGAAGTTAAGGGAGCAGGTTAGTAGTATGGAATTAGAATTTAAAAATAACCGCACGGGAGAAAGGGAAAACAGGTTTAAAAGTGCACAAGGTGAGTTGGAGTTGTTTCTTTTTTAAAAAGCCAGAAATCAACTATCCTTTACTAAGGAGATGAGATTTCTGGGTTCAGGTAAACCGAATAAGGTTTTGATGGCAATAATTAGGAATCAGATGGAGAATAAGGGAATTGCCGCAATTAAGGGGAGGGACGGGAAAGTCACCAATCAGCCATTGCAGATCGCCAAGGAATTCGGAGATTATTTTAGTATTTTATATACATCTGAAAATAAAAAAAGTTTAGAAAGCTTACAAGCCTTTATGGAGGATATAGATTTCCCACAGTTAAAAGAGGATTTAAGAGAGAAGTGGGACGCCCGATAGTATTAGAAGAACTATATGAGGCCCTGGACGGAGTAAAGGGGGGTTCTTCTCCCGGGGGAGACAGTATCCCATATGAGATATTCAAGGCACACAGGGACGTGTTATTGCCAGGGTTGTATAAAATCATAATAAAATCTATTGAAGTGGGGGAATTACCGGTCTCTATGGGGGAAGCTGTTATAAGTTTAATACCCAAACCTGATAAGGATCTATTGGAGTTAGAATAATTTAGACCCATCTCCCTCCTCAACGCCGATGCGAAGTTATATGCAAAGGTATTGGCTTTGAGGCTTTGGAAAGTAATTGGAACCCTAGTTCATGAGGACCAAACGGGTTTTGTTCCGGGTAGAATGTCCAGGTTCAACATAAGACGGGTATATGAGAACATGCAGTCAGTCACTGAGCCGGGGTCCCACTCCATCCTGTCCTTGGACGCGGTTAAGGCATTTGACAGGGTGGAGTGGGACTATTTATGGGAAACAATGAGAAGATTTAGGATTGGGGATAAGTTTATAGATATGGTGAAGCTACTATACAAAGATCCAAGAGCAGTAGTCAGTGTAAACTGTGTTTTGTCAAGCTCCTTTAAGCTTAGCAGGGGAACTCGGCAAGGTTGTCCCCTCTCCCCTCTGCTCTTCGCCCTAGAGATTGAGCCATTAGCCATTAAGATAAGATCTGACTCACTCATAGAAGGCTTTAGGGCGAGGGGCGGAGGGGACAGGATTTCATTATACGCTGACGACCTGTTGTTGTTCCTAAAGAACCCTGTGGAGGCAGTCCCGAGAATTATTACTCTTATTGAGGAATTGGGGGGGTACTCCGGTCTTTCAATTAACTGGAAAAAATCTGTGTTGATGCCTTTAAATTATGGTTTTGTGATGTCACTGGGTTCGTTACACGTACTTGGGAAAGAAGAGAGTTTCCGTTATTTAGGGATACAAATTTCTAGAAATATTAAACAATTTAATGACTTAAATATAAAAAAGACGATAAACCTTATGGAGAAAAAGATTAATATCTGGCAGAGACTGCCCCTATCAAGAGCTGATAGGGTTATTTTGCTGAAATCCGTGGTTCTCCCAAGGTTGCTGTATCTGTTTGCGGAGGCTCCTATCTGGTTAGAAGATAAAGATGTAAAGAGGATAAGGGTGATTTTTAATGCTCTCATTTGGGGAAGAAGAAGGGTAAGGATAAAATTAGAGAAACTTTGTCCTCCTTGGGGAAAGGGTGGTATAGGAGTTCCTGACATAAAAAAGTATTTTCTGGCATCACAGGTCTATTGGTTGATCAGGTCAGAGCACAATCAGCTCTTAAAATGTATAGAAGGGGAAAACTGGTATGAACAAATGGATATATTGCAGCTGCTAGAATCAGGTAGGTTAGAGGAGAGGATGTCTCAGGAAATGATAATGATAAAGTCCCTTGTTAAAACTTAGGTTGAGCTAAAAAAAAGTGTTTGAAGTTGGAAGGGGTCTTGGACTTAGCGCCCATTTGGGGTAATTGTAAGTTCCCAGAGGTGATGAAATAGGGAGGTTAAATTTGTTACAGACAGCAGGGATAAATATAGTGGGAGATATTAGAAGAGGAAAAGAGGGTGTTAAATCCTGGGAAGAGGTTAAATTGGAAATCAATCTGGAACAACGGAGTTGGTTTGATTACTATAGATTAAAAGATGCCTTAATGACCACTGTGAGTAATAATGGTAATGTTTTTTCAGGTACACATATCTTGGTGAAGAAGTTAAGAACAAATTTAATTAAAAAAAAAAGAGCTTAAAACGGTATATATGTATTTAATTAATGCGGGGGAGGAAGGGTTTAGATACAGGGAAAATGGCATGGAGAAATAGGACTATTAGAAGATGATCAGTGGTTAGATATAATACGTAACACCAAAACAGTATCAAAATCAGGAGATCATAGAATAATTCAATTTAATATTATAAATCGTATATATTACACCCCCTCCTTTCTATATAAAATAAAGAGAAGAAGTGATGATAAATGTCTGAGATGTGGAGAAATGGGAGCCGGTTTCATACATTTGCTATGGACCTGTGATGCTTTAAGTCAATTCTGGGAGCAAGTAATATCTAAAATTTCAAAGGATGTGAATTATATTTTGGAGCCGTGGCCGGAGTTGGCAATATTGGGTGATACCACAAGGAATAAAAAGGGGAGGAGAGTAAAGAATAAGATTATTAGAAGTTTGTTTTATGCGAGGCTGTTAATAGTGCGTAATTGGATGACATCATTTGTACCAACATTTAAGATGTGGGTTTCTTGTAGTGATAAATATGAGAAATGGCAAAAAATGGGGGCAATATGAGTGTTTTTTTTTTCTTTTAAGGCAAATTGGGTTGGGGTGGGAAATAGAGAATTTGGGTTGCAATTCTTAATATGGGATGATGTTAAAGTTTTGTAAATGTGAATAATATTTTGTATGAATTGTAGAGCTTGATAATTGAATTGTTGTTTTTTTTTGAAAAATGAAAATAAAGTTAATAAAAAATAAAAAAAAGGAAGGTCCCTACATAGTAGTACTGTGAACCTTGGCAGCGCAGCTGTTGCAAAACTGCAATTCCTATCATCTTTGAACAGCCAAAGCTATTTCTTTGGTTGTCCAGGCATGACAGACATTTAAACTAGATGAAGGGGACAGAAGTATAATAGAGGAGGAGGATTTCTGTCCCCGACCAGTAAAGACAAATAAGTGTATCTGGATTGGTGAAAGTGCAGTGGTTGGTGATGTAGACACAGTGGTTGGTGCTGTTGATGTAGTTGTTGGTGCTGTTGACACAGTTGTTGGTGCGGTTATTGGTGCTGTAGATGCAATGGTTGGTGCGGTTATTGGTGGTAAGGAAGGTGCTGTTGGTGCGGTAGATGAATTTGGGAATAAAGGTATTATGAAGCTTAGTAATCTTCGGGCAATGTGTACGAATGCTCGCAGCTTAGGAAACAAGATCTGTGAGCTGACGGCCATTATGTCTAGAGATGAATTGGACCTTGTTGCTGTAACAGAGACCTGGTTCAAAGAGTCTAATGATTGGGAAATAGCTATACCGGGATATATTCTGTACAGGAAAGACAGAGCAGAGAGAAGGGGAGGCGGGGTAGCCATTTATGTCAGGGATAGTCTTAAATCGACACTCATCCAAAATACATATAAAGAGCTGGAGACTCTCTGGGTTTGTATGCAGTCCAAAGAGGGATCTGTTATTAGGATAGGTGTTGTCTATAGGCCTCCGGGGCAAAGCGAGGACTATGATAATATGCTGATGGATGAAATTACTAAAATGTCATTAAAGGGGGACATTGTAGTTATGGGCGACTTTAACATGCCGGATGTGGATTGGACTATCCCTTCTGCACTTACATGTAAAAGCAAGAATGTAATGGAGGCCCTTACAGGGGCATCTCTGAAACAGCTTGTAAAGTCACCTACCAGAGGAGAGAACATTCTAGATTTAGTATTTACTAATGTGGATCGGGTGTCTGAAGTTAGAGTGGAAGAAAATCTAGGTTCCAGTGACCACCAGTGTCTATGGTTTGACGTACAAACTGACTACGTCCAATCCCATACTACAACAAGAGTATTGGATTTTAGGAAGACAGATTTTAATAAAATGGGGGAGTATTTAGATAAAGAATTAAGAGGGTGGGATAAAACATCAGGGGCGAGCACTAAGTGGGCAGAATTAAAAAATGTCATATTAAAGGCAACTAGACTATATGTACGAGAAGTTAGCAAAAGTAAAAGGAAGAAGAATCCATTATGGTTTACTAGAGAGGTTAAGGCCATTGTAAAAGGAAAAAAGGCAGCGTATAGGAAGTATAAGGAGACTGGGAATGAAGCTGACAGAGAGACGTATAAAAGTATACAGAAGGAGGCAAAGCAGATTATAAATGCTGCTAAAGCCTCAAAAGAAGAGGAAATGGCAAAATCTGTTACTGCGGGGAATAAAACCTTCTTCAGATATATAAGTGACAGGAAGAAGAAGAAGAATGGCTGCAGCATTACTAAAATAAGTAATGGGGAGAACACGTTTATTGATGGCGATATGGTGGTCGCTGACTATTTGAATAGTTACTTCTGCTCAGTGTTTTCAGAAGGCGGCCTTCACAATCACAGAATGGTTGGACACAACATTGCCTCCAGCTATATGGGTTCGGCTCCAGTATTTTCAGAGGCTGAAGTTGCAGAGGAACTTGCCCGTTTAAAGCTGAATAAGGCGATGGGTCCAGATGGGATCCATCCCAGGGTTCTTAAAGAACTCAGATCTGTGATTGCTGCCCCCCTGACAGATCTGTATAACCAATCCCTGCTAACAGGAGATGTCCCCGATGATTGGAGAACAGCCAATGTTATACCAATCCACAAGAAGGGGAATAGAGAAGAGCCCAGTAACTACAGGCCAGTGAGCCTGACATCTGTAGTAGTGAAAATGATGGAAACTCTTCTAAAAAAGAAGATAATGGATCACCTAAGAATCAACAATTTGATGGATCCAAACCAGCATGGCTTTACTGAGGGCCGATCATGTCAGACTAATCTCATTGATTTCTTTGATTATGCCACAAAAGTGCTGGATGAAGGTGGTGCTGTGGATATCGCCTATCTGGACTTCAGCAAAGCTTTTGATACAGTTCCCCATAAAGAGCTGATAGAGAAGTTGGAGAAAATTGGACTAAATCCCTGGATAGTTCAGTGGATTTGTGGTTGGCTGAAGGAGAGATATCAGAGGGTTGTTGTTAATGGTGTATATTCTGAGCAGAGACTGGTTACAAGTGGTGTGCCACAAGGGTCTGTTCTGGGTCCTATTCTTTTTAATATGTTTGTAAGTGACATAGGAGAAGGGTTGATAGGTAAAGTTTGTCTGTTTGCTGACGACACAAAAGTGTGCAATAGGGTGGATATTCCTGGAGGTGTCAGTAATATGGAAAATGATTTAGCTTTGCTAGATACGTGGTCCAAACAGTGGAAATTGAAGTTCAACGTTTCCAAATGTAAAATAATGCACTTGGGGAGGAGGAATCCTCTATCCGAGTATCACATCGGCAGTACTGTGTTGGAAAAGACTTCAGAAGAGAAGGATTTAGGGGTAATGATTTCTGAAAGCCTTAAAATGAGTCACCAGTGCAACCAGGCGGTGGGGAAAGCAAATCGTATGCTGGGGTGTATAGCTAGAGGTATAACCAGTAGGAAGAGGGAGATTGTGATCCCGCTGTATAGAGCTTTGGTGAGGCCACATCTGGAATACTGTGTCCAGTTCTGGAGACCGCACCTAAAAAAGGACATTGATAAAATAGAACGGGTCCAAAGACGAGCTA
Source organism: Dendropsophus ebraccatus (assembly GCF_027789765.1). Taxonomy (NCBI): domain Eukaryota; kingdom Metazoa; phylum Chordata; class Amphibia; order Anura; family Hylidae; genus Dendropsophus; species Dendropsophus ebraccatus. The sequence continues at coordinate 23,348,031 of NC_091456.1, read as the reverse complement.
CAAAAATGGTGGAGGGTGTGAGGCATAAACCATATCAGGAAAGACTTAAGGATTTGAATCTGTATAGTCTGGAGGAAAGACGGGAAAGGGGGGACATGATTGAAACCTTTAAGTATGTTAAGGGACTAAATAAGGTTCAAGAGGGGAGTGTTTTTAGTAAAAAACTGAGCTCAAGAACAAGAGGACACAGTGAGAGGTTAGTTGGGGGAAAGATCAGAAGCAATGTAAGAAAATATTATTTTACTGAAAGAGTAGTAGATACCTGGAACAAACTTCCAGCAGAGGTGGTTGGTAAATCTACAATAACAGAATTTAAACACGCCTGGGATAGACATATATCTATCCTAAGATAATAAGGAAGAAAATACTAAAAGGGCGGACTAGATGGACCCAGTGGTCTTTTTCTGCCGACAATCTTCTATGTTTCTATGTTTCTATAGCAATTGAAGTTTTGCCACAGTTGGAGTGCCAAAGTTTCCCATCACTGCGTATATAGTATGGGCCACTATGTGAAGTCCCCATATAGTAAAGGTCCCTCTGCGCAGTTCCCATTCCCATACAGTATCAGGCCTCTCTGCAGCAACCAAACAGTACATGTCCCCCTCTTTGCAGCCCCCATATAGTATGAGGCTCCCTATGATCATGTGACAATGATCATGACATCATCGCAGATCCTTTACACACTGTGAGTATGAAGTCTACAGAGCTGCCATTATCAGTGTAGACAGTGTCGGACTGGGGTACCTTGGGCCCACCAGGGAATTTAATTCTAAGGGCCCACCCTACATATACCAGATATAACCAAACCTTTGCACAGCGCTGTGTATGTGACCAGCAATGCTGGCTCACGGCTGGTAACTTGTCAGTCACTCATGCAAACAGTACAGGGTGCCACATAAGTATCTTGAAAGGAGAAGTCCCATTAAAGGGGAACTCCAGGTAGAGGTTAAAAATAAAATGACTTCTGCAGAAGCATAAAGGATTACTTACCTATCTATTCCATTTTTGAAACTACCAGAAATCCATTTGTTTTGGGGTTTTTGTTCTGTTTTGTGTTTCTGTATTTACTGGTTTATCAGTTGTACACAGTACTACAGGTTCCAGAATGCAATGCTTTCCCTCAGCTGTTCATCACAGTCCTCCACCCTGCACATTCCCCACCCAAAGCTGCTGCAGAACATCTAGGCTGTGTTCACACATTGTAGTTTCATTGTGTTACTCAATTATTTGCAGTAATTTATGATTTCATTGTGGTCCCACACAGCACACTGTATTCTCTACCTGTAACACCACACAGCATGCTGTATTATCTACCTGTAACACCACACAGCACACTGTATTCTCTACCTGTAACACCACACAGCATGCTGTTATCTCTACCTGTAACACCACACAGCACGCTGTATTATCTACCTGTAACACCACACAGCACTCTGTATTCTCTACCTGTAACACCACACAGCGCGCTGTATTCTCTACCTGTAACACCACACAGCATGCTGTATTCTCTGCCTGTAACGCTGATATAGGAATAAAGTAAAGAACTTCTTGAATTTTTTTTTATTATGATCGAGCATCTGTTATCCTTAAAGTTGAGCCCCACAATAAGGCTCTGATCCTCTCTGCCGTTTAGCATCATTTACATGTGTTACTGCATCATTTTTGTGAATACACTGCAGTACTGCAATGACACTCCAACATGTGTGAACACAGCCCTAATTTCACTGCACACTTCTGCACAATTAGAGAAATCAGTGCTGCACCTGCTTCTGGCCAGTCAGAGATGGTGAATCACTCAGGGGATTGGGGGATCCAGCCAAGCCTCCTGTGACATCACACCCTGCCCCCTGTCTGCATCATCAGCCTGTGCTCAGCAAACACACACAATGTGAGACAGAGGCATGGAAGATTTGTCTCCTAAGGGAGGATAGCAGAAGGAGCAGGAGACAATGTGGGTTTGCACAGGGGCCATTTTTTTCACTTACTGGATTTCTATCAGCGACCAGTGTGGCAGAACCATACAGATACGGTAATACATTGTATAGACACATATATTTAACTTTTAATGTATTTTTAATAGAAAACAAGTTTTTCTTATCCTGAGTTCCCCTTTAGGCCAGGTTCAGACTATGTAACTGTGCGGCTGTATTTGCGGCTGTAATTGTGCGGCGGTATTTTTGGTGGTTCATGCGTACGCTTTCGTTGGTCAATAATTTAATTCTAACGAATCCATCATTTGGCAATTAAATATACTGTTAAAATAAATAGATATATAAATAAATGTATATTTATATATATATATTTATTTTTTGACAGTATATTTAATTGCACAATGATGGATTCGTTAGAATTAAATTATTGACCAACAAAACTGAATTTATTTCATCGAAAATGTGTTTTCTTAATTAAATATTAATTAGTACAGGAAGCTCCATAAGCCGTTAATTCATATGCCGGCAATAGAGCTTTCTGTACTAATCATCACTTTACTTTAATGAAAACATCAAATGTTTCTTCTAATTATGTTATCACAATAGCATTATTAGAAGAAACATTTAGAATTATATGTGCGCTCAGCTGATTGGCTGATCAGCTGAGCGCACATATAATGAGCCGGTCCGCAGCACAGTGACTTCATTGTGCTGCGGACCAGCGAAGAGGACACATCGGGGTGAGTATAGAGTTCTCCCCACCCCCTCCCCAGCACTGCACCCCTCCCAGCAAGGAAGGGGGGTCACTTAACCCCTTCCTTGCTGGGATAAGTGCAGTCTGACATTAGTCTGGCCCCCAAGGGGTTAAGGGGGATGCAAAACATCCTCCCTTAACCCCTTGGGGGCCAGACTGTAAGCAGCGATCTGTAAAGATGCTGCATACTGTAAGGAGCACAACACCGCTCACAATGATGGGTGTTGTGCTCCTGTTTGTGTGTTTTTTGTGTGTTTCTCCCTTTTTGTTTTTCAGATATCGGTATCCTGTGGATTACGTTGGATTCCGTGGACTACGTCGATGACCAGCGTTTTTTTAATGTTTTTTTTTAATAAAATGGTCAATGAGGGGTGTGGGGGTGTTTTTATTTGAATAAAAAAATTTTTTAACTTGTGTCTTGTCTTTATTTCTTTACTTTATAGACTTAGTAGTGGAAGCCGTCTAATAGACGGAATCCATTACTAAGTTGGGGCCTAGTGTTAGCCGGTATAAAATGGCTAACACTAACCCCCTATTATTACCCCAGTACCCAATGCCACCAGGGGTACTGGGAAGAGCCGGGTGCCAGTGGTCCCGGAGCGTCAAAATTGCCGCTCCTGGACCGGGCGGCAGCAGGCTGGTAAGATTTAGGCTGGGGAGGGCCTAAACCAATGGCACCCGGCTCTTCCCAGTACCCCTGGTGGCATTGGGTACTGGGGTAATAATAGGGGGTTAGTGTTAGCCATTTTATACCGGCTAACACTAGGCCCCAACTTAGTAATGGATTCCGTCTATTAGACGGCTTCCACTACTAAGTCTATAAAGTAAAGAAATAAAGAGAAGACACAAGTTAAAAATTTTTTTTATTCAAATAAAAACACCCCCACACCCCTCATTGACCATTTTATTAAAAAAAAAAACATTAAAAAAACGCTGGTCATCGACGTAGTCCACGGAATCCGACGTAATCCACAGGATACCGATATCTGAAAAACAAAAAGAGAGAAACACACAAAAAACACACAAACAGGAGCACAACACCCATCATTGTGAGCTGTGTTGTGCTCCTTACAGTATGCAGCATCTTTACAGATCGCTGCTTACAGTCTGGCCCCCAAGGGGTTAAGGGAGGATGTATTGCATCCCCCTTAACCCCTTGGGGGCCAGACTGATGTCAGACTGCACCCATCCCAGCAAGGAAGGGGTTAAGTGACCCCCCCTTCCTTGCTGGGAGGGGTGCAGTGCTGGGGAGGGGGTGGGGAGAGCTCTATACTCACCCCGATGTTGTCTCTTCGCTGGTCCGCAGCACAATGAAGTCACTGTACTGCGGACCGGCTCATTATATGTGCGCTCAGCCGAACAGCCAATCAGCTGAGCGCACATATAATTCTAAATGTTTCTTCTACTAATGCTATTGTGATAACATAATTAGAAGAAACATTTGATGTTTTCATTAAAGTAAAGTGATGATTAGTACAGAAAGCTCTATTGCCGGCATATGAATTAACGGCTTATGGAGCTTCCTGTACTAATTAATATTTAATTAAGAAAACACATTTTCGATGAAATAAATTCAGTTTCGTTGGTCAATAATTTAATTCTAACGAATCCATCATTGTGCAATTAAATATACTGTCAAAAAATAAATATATATATAAATATACATTTATTTATATATGTATTTATTTTAACAGTATATTTAATTGCAAAATGATGGATTAGTTTAAATTTAATTAGTGAACAACGAAGGGCACTTTATTACAACGAAAATGTGTTTTATTATTTTAATAGATTAACCATGAGAGACATCGGCATACTGCAGAGGATCGCAAACCCCGGTAATAGCGATTCATGTAAACTGTTTCCCTGCTTTCCCAGATGCATCCAGAGGTGTTTGCATCACTTTCTTAACATTTTATTTGTTATTTTTAGTTGAACCAGATTTCCAAGTAAATGACCGTATGTTTTGAGCCGCATGTCTATTTTTTCCCACGGTCGGAGTTTCATCCGCACATTTACAGCCGCATAAAAAATACAGCCACATAAAAAATACAGCCGCACAGTTACATAGTGTGAACCTAGCCTTAAACTGACAAATCTAAGGCAGGCAAGAACATATTAACGAAAGTATACTTACCTGTACCCCTGCCCTCGTATTTTTTTGCACAGAATATGCAAGCAGCGATACCAAATATGTTTATTTATTTATTTATTTGTATTTATAAAATAGGAAAAGGGGGGTGATTTAAAAAAAAGCAAGAATGGGAGGTATTTCAGTATAATTTTTGGGAGTCTATGTAGAACAGATGGTATAAAGTGGCCTCCATCATAACTATATGGGAAGGTATGGAGGTCATGGAGCAAAAAGAATAAAAACGTGGTGTGAACGAGACCTTAATATGGTGCATTTTTACAATGTCTAGTCTAAGTTTCCACTGTCAAGCTAATTGACTTTTTTATTTAATTTAAAGAGGTGCTCTGGCAAAAACTTTTTTCTTCTCAAACCAACTGGTGTTTGAAAGTTATATAGATTTGTAAATTACTTCTATTTAAAAGTCTTCCAGTACTTATCAGCTTCTGTATGTCCTGCATAAAGTACTGTGTTCTTTCCAGGCTGACACAGTGCAAAGTCTCTGCTGCCAGTCAGACTGGAGAGAATACACCACTTCCTGCAGGACATACAGTAGCTGATAAGTACTGTTTTTTTTAATAAGAGTTAAATACAAATCTTTATACACCAGTTGATTTGAAAGAAAAAAAAAAAGTACCAATTTAATTCTACTGAATTCACTACAAATGTGAACCAAGATTAAGACTGTTGCACATCTTCCTGCTTTTTGGTGTAAAGTTTAGTTCTCATTTTATCCCCTGGGGTTATTTCGGTACAAATCATGTGATTCTTTATCATGTGACTCCAGGTTTTATGTTGAAGAACTGGGGAAAAACACTAATTTCCATATAGACATGACAATATTCCCCCCTATAGAAGCTTGTGGCAAAACACAAAAAAAAAAACACCATAGCAGAAAAATGTCCTGTGGGTGTTGTGTTTCGATTTTCCCCACTGACTAACATCTGGTCTCTGCGTTTTTGAACCCCAAAAATGCCATATGTCTGAAAAACGCCTAGTCTGAGTCCAGCCATATAGTACATGAGAACATACCGCTCTCCTAGTTATTCACAGGAAAAGGGATAACAAGACCTATAAAGAATTAATGGAGCACTGTCCCCACTGTTTATTTGAGGGGGATAAGTTTCCCACATTCTCATAACCACTGGGACCCCAACCAATCAGCTTGATATCCCCTATCCTGTGGATTTTGCAGGGGGGGGGGGGGCAGCTACCTAGCCCACACCTGCATGTATGGGTGTGGGGGCACAATACTCTGCCTTGCCCCTGATCCTGCTCACACACACAAGAGCCACTGAGTTATGTATACATGATGTATATTTATGGTGGTGTCCGTGTTGCTATGATATGATATTATTGCCCTGTCACTTGATAAAACCTTTTGCCAAGCCTTGTAGATGTAGGTATAAACCTTGTGATGCATGTTTTTTCTTCAAGATTTGAGTGTTCCTTTAATCCAGGGATATGCACATACAAGCAGGAGTTCCGCCAACCACCGCTCCATACTACTTTTTGCGCATTGTGCAGGTGATAGATCTGTGTAGCAGGCAGATGTCCGGCTTTATCACTCTGCAATATGTGATGGACCCCCAACTCCCCCAAGTTAAACCAAAGAACGCAAAAAAAAGACACAACACATTGTAATCAGGTGTCAAAGGTTCCCAATTTTATTTAAAATTACATGACACTGAAAATGGCAGACCCTCGACTCACGAAGAGTCACCTTCCAGCACTCAGGCGAGGAAAAACCCCTTGTGGGGGAAACCTCGAGGGAGCCATGGCTGGAGAGCTGCCCCTCCCCTGGGCTTAGAGGGTAATACCATACTATAAGTATAATTAACTGGATGTGAGAGAGATGAGGCTGCAATATCTGTCACCTTATTGATGGCTAGGCGGCTGTATCTCTTCTCCTTCAAAGATCCAGGTCCCCTGCTAGAACCTCCAAATTTCATCAAGGGTAGGGGGCAGTAAATTAGTCAAGCTCAAGGTCCTCTGGCGCATCCAAGATGGCACTGATCAGGGCGCGGTGCATTGCTTTATGGAACCTTCTTTATGACATAAGCGCTTGTCATCACAGTGCATGGTTGCCATGGTTACTGCAGGTAAACACATCTGAAGCATTAACCCATTAATGACTGGTGATGTGCTTTACTGCAGAGGTCACTAAACACACCTGTAACCAAGCAAACAGCTTATGGTTAGGCCACACTAAGAACACTAAATAATATGGTTTGATGTGGCCCATAGCAACCAATCACAGCTCAGCTTTCCTTTCTCAAATTACTCTGGTAAAATAAAAGCTGAACTGTGATTGGTTGCCATGCACAATTTAAACAGTCTAATCTGCCCATAGCAACCAATCAAAGCTCAGTTTTAATTGTATATTTCAAGTTGTTTAAAAGTAAAATAGTCCACAGTATTAAAGGGCTACTCCAGCAAAAAAATTATTTCAAATAAACTGGTGCCAGAAATTTGTACTTTACTTCTATCAAAAAAATCTCCAGTCTTCCAGTACTTATTAGCTGCTGTATGTTCAGCAGGAAGTGGTTATTCTTTCCAGTCTGACCCATTAATATCTGCTGCCAAAGTAAGTAACTGTCCAAAGTAAGTTCCTGGCATGGACAAAGGTGGAAGCAGAGACCAATGTGTCAGACTGGAAAGAATACACCACTTCATGCAGGACATATAGCAGCTGATAAGTACTGGAAGGCTTGAGGGTTTTTAGTAGAAATAAATTAAAAATCTATATAACTTTGTGACACCAGTTGATTTGAAAGATTTTTTTCTTAGCTTGACATCCCCTATCCTATGGATTTTAGGGGGAGCACCACCTTGGGCCCACCTGGGAATTTGATTCTTGGGGCCCACCATACCTTACACCAGATATAATAAGCACCAAACCTTTCACATTACTATAGTGACCTTGCACAGAGCTGTGTATGTGACCAGCGATGCTGGCTCACTACTAGTAACTCTTCAGTCAGTCTATGACTGACATAACGTGACACTTAAGTTTCTTGAAAGGAGAAGTCCCATGAAACTAACAAATCTCAGGTAGGCAGGGGGGTGCAGGAACATAATAAAGAAAGTATATTTACCCATCCCTGTGCCCCCCAAGCTCTTCCTTAGTGTGCCCGCTCAGCCAATCACTGACTGGGGATGGACACCGCTGCAGTTATTGACTGGCTGAGCAGACAATCCATCAGGCGACTATGTGACATTGAGCTGGGGCCGTGACATACACAGAATTTGTTCAAAAATGACTGAAAATTTTTCAGCAGCTGTGAGAGAGAGCGTCGTCCAGGGGCACAGGGACTGGTAAGTATAGTTTTTTATTATCTTCCCACACTCCACTGCCTGACTATCATTTGTTATGAGACTTCTGTCAGCTGTAATTCGCGTTCCAAACTGCTGACACTGTTAGATGCTGTTAGGTCAAGAAGACACATGGTATCTTACATATATTTGTCTGTGCTTCTATAGCATAGAAATTGTTTTTATTCTCTGGTAGAAAGAGTCAGACAGGGAGGCCCACCTCCTGCCAGGGGCCCACCAAGGGGTAGGGCCCACCGGGGGATTCCCCTGTTCCCCTGTAGGCCAGTCCGAGCCTGAGTGTAGACTCTGCCTGGAGCCCCTGCCGTGTGCTGATATTTGCACAGACAGGGACCAAGCGCTGTACAGTATGAGAAACGCTGCCCTGTTGAACTATAAGTGTGTCATTAGATATGCTTGTAGTTTAGGAGGCTGGAGTAGGACCTGGATATTGGTGCCCCCTTTTGAGCGATGAGGTGATGCGCCCTGTGCGATCACACATGTCGTACACCCCTTAGCCCGGCCCTGGATTGGGTAACATGTAGGTGTATGCACATTTCTACTTTTTTTGTCAGGTCCTGCCCACATGGTGCGGCCTCTTATCACATTTACATCTCTCTCTCTATATAATAAATAGGAGACGTGGGATACAAAGCAGAGATCACTGGGCTCACAAGCACCATGTCCTGGACCGTCTTATTCTTCACTTTGGTCTTTTCCTGCACATGTAAGATGAGACTAACAGGAAGAACACTGCTCTATTTGATGTTTGCTTAATTACTGTATATTTATGTCAATTCTATTTCTTTTCAGATTGTGCCACTCAGGTCAGTGTGACGCAGCCGGCCACCATATTGGCTTCCACTGGGGACACAGTGACAATCTCCTGTACACTTAGTGGATATAGTATAAGTGATCGCCCTGTTCTCTGGTTTCAGCAAAAGGAAGGAAATAAACCTCGGTATCTTCTATTGTATATTAGTGACAGTAAGAAACACCAAGGAGCAGGAGTCCCCGGTGGTTTTTCTGGGTCTAAAGATAACTCCAAAAACACTGGTTATTTAACCATTAAGCAATGTACATTGGATGATGATGCAGATTATTATTGTGCTATGTGGATTCCCTCTATAAACTCGTGACACAGTGTGACAAAGCTATGAGGAACTAGGACATGAATATTACCTGTCTGCTGACAGTCTCTTGCTGTAGAAATGGAACAATATTTAACGGACTTTCTTTAGACTCCTAAAGCCTGGTGCACAGATGTAAATTAGTATTTGGTTGAGCCAGGGGCGTAGCTAAAGGTTGATGGGCCCTGGTGCAAAATGTTAGCTTGGGGCCCCCCATCTCACCCGATCAGGTTATCTCTAACGTTATATCCAATTACTCTAATGTGCCACCATGTTCTAATGCCCTGTCACTGCCTCCACCTCATGTACTGCACTACTGCCCCCTATAATTAATGGACTGTACTGTGTCATTGTCTAATCATTGTATTCCAATCTTTGACTCTCCAGCTGAAAAACTACAACTCTCATCATGAACTGCCAGTTGGATATGATGGGGGTTGTAGTGCTGCAACCTGAAGAGCCAAATGCTGCAAAACTCCCATAATAAACTATCAGCAGGGCACGATGAAGTTTGAACTTCTGCAACCTGGAGAAGTCACCTGATATCACCTGCAGTCCTATGTAACACCACAGATAACAGTGATATCCCTCTGAGTACAGATAATGTAGTAGTCACCTGCAGTCCTATGTAACACCACAGATAACACAGTAATATCTGAGTACAGATAAAGTAGTAGTCACCTGCAGTCCCATGTAACACCACAGATAACACAGTGATATCTCTGAGTACAAATAATGCAGTAGATGTCACCTGCAGTCTTATGTAACACCACAGATAACACAGTGATATCCCTCTGAGTACAGATCATGTAGTAGATGTCACCTGCAGTCCTATGTAACACCACAGATAACAGAGTGATATCTCTGAGTACAGATAATGTAGATATAGACCCCCCTGTGTAGCCCCCCCCCACAGTGCAGACCCCCGTGTAACCCTCTCATAGTATAGACCCCCTGTGTAGCCACTCTCCCATAGTATAGACCCCTTGTGCAGCCCCCCTCATAGTATAGACCCCTTGTGCAGCCCCCCCAGTATAGACCCCTTGTGCAGCCCCCCCAGTTTAGACCCCCTGTGTAGATCCCCCACAGTACAGACCCCCTGTGTAATCCTCTCATAGTATAGACCCCCTTGTGCAGCCCCCCCCAGTATAGACCCCTTGTGCAGCCCCCCTCATAGTATAGACCCCTTGTGCAGCCCCCCCAGTATAGACACCTTGTGCAGCCCCCCAGTATAGACCCCTTGTGCAGCCCCCCAGTTTAGAACCCCTGTGTAGATCCCCCACAGTACAGACCCCCTGTGTAATCCTCTCATAGTATAGACCCCCTGTGTAGCCCCCCTCCCATAGTATAGACCCCTTGTGCAGCCCCCCCTTATAGTATTGACCCCTTGTACAGCCCCCCCCAAGTATAGACCCCTTGTGCAGCCCCCCCAGTATAGACCCCCTTGTGCAGCCCCCCCAGTATAGACCCCTTGTGCAGCCAAGCCCCCGCCCCCCAGTATAGACCCCTTGTGCAGCCCCCCCAGTATAGACCCCTTGTGCAGCCCCCCCAGTATAGACCCCCTTGTGCAGCCCCCCCAGTATAGACCCCCGTGTGCAGCCCCCCCAGTATAGACCCCTTGTGCAGCCCGTCCCCAGTATAGACCCCTTGTGCAGCCCGCCCCCCAGTATAGACCCCTTGTGCAGCCCCCCCAGTATAGACCCCCTGTGTAGATCCCCCACAGTAGACCCCCTGTGTAACCCTCTCATAGTATAGACCCCCTGTGTAGCCCCCTCCCATAGTATAGACCCCTTGTGCAGACCCCCCTTATAGTATAGACCCCCTTGTGCAGCCCCCCCAGTATAGACCCCTTGTGCAGCCCGCTCCCCAGTATAGACCCCTTGTGCAGCCAAGCCCCCGCCCCCCAGTATAGACCCCTTGTGCAGCCCCCCCAGTATAGACCCCCTTGTGCAGCCCCCCCAGTATAGACCCCTTGTGCAGCCCCCCCCAGTATAGACCCCCTTGTGCAGCCCCCCCCAGTATAGACCCCTTGTGCATCCAAGCCCCCCCCCCCAGTATAGACCCCCTTGTGCAGCCCCCCCCTAGTATAGACCCCTTGTGCAGCCAAGCCCCCCCAGTATAGACCCCCTTGTGCAGCCCCCCCAGTATAGACCCCTTGTGCAGCCAAGCTCCCCCCAGTATAGACCCCTTGTGCAGCCCCCCAGTATAGACCCCTTGTGCAGCCCCCCTCAGTATAGACCCCCTTGTGCAGCCCCCCCCAGTATAGACCCCTTGTGCAGCCAAGCCCCCCCCAGTATAGACCCCTTGTGCAGCCAAGCCCCCCCCCCCAGTATAGACCCCCTTGTGCAGCCCCCCCCCCCAGTATAGACCCCTTGTGCAGCCAAGCCCCCCCAGTATAGACCCCTTGTGCAGCCCCCCCCCCCAGTATAGACCCCTTGTGCAGCCAAGCCCCCCCCCAGTATAGACCCCTTGTGCAGCCCCCCCCCCCTGTATAGACCCCTTGTGCAACCCCCCACATCGCAACATTTATGTAAAAAATGAAGAAAAAAAAATACAAAAATCTAAATAAACTCACCTCACCTGGATCCTTGATCTCCCTCAGGCCTGGCAGCTTCTCTTCAGTTCAGTGAGCTTCCGGGATGCCGGCCCCGGCCGGAAGCTCACTGATGCAGGATCGCGGCGCCCGGATTTCTCCTCTCTACTGCACGGCGGCTGACATGTGACGTGATGACGTCACATGTCAGCTGCCGAGGAGGAGGAGAAGTCCCGGCGCCGCGGTCCTGCATCAGTGAGCTTCCGGCCGGGGCCGGCATCCCGGAAGCTCACTGAACTGAAAGAGCTCCGGGGGGCATATCCCCTGCCGCGGCCCCCCCGGATCGGGGGAGCACAGGAGGAAGTGGCAAGGGGGGCCGTGCGGGCCCCCCTAGCGTAGGGGCCCGGTCGCCATGGTGACCCCTGCGACCCCTATAGCTACGCCACTGGGTTGAGCCGCAAATATGTCTAATAACTGCAATGCCGAATAAGACTTCTGCACACATACTGAATACCTGGTCTGTTTATGACACTGAAAACATCACTTACCTTTTATCCATGTATGAGGGGTAAGTGAAGTTGTAATGGTTACCCCTGCAGTTTGTTGGTGTAGAAAACGGTGCAGCAATACTGTAATATGACAGATGCATTTCTTCAAATACTTCCAGCAGGCTTTACTCCATAGATACTGTACACAGATCACTGATCTCAGGGAGACCAGCCAAAAAAAAAAAACACTGTCGACTGCTGGTCAAAGAGCTCAATACAGTGAATTCCTAGGTGCGTTGCCCCCCTGGTTCCTTCCCAAGAAGGATATTTGGCTACTCCCGTGTTTCGAGACCCTTAGATGAGGCTCCATGGAGTCTTTTTGCACATTACTCTATAGAGGCACTTAGCGGATGCATCAACATGTACAATACACAGGTGCACTATTCTTAATAACTGTGGACAATAACCAGATGCATCAACATGTACAATACATAGGTGCACTATTCTTAATAACTGTAGACAATAACCAGATGCATCAACATGTACAATACACAGGTGCACTATTCTTAATAATTGCAGGCAATAACTCACTAAGGCCCCTTTTAGAGATGAGCGAATTTATTGTAATAACGAAGCAAATCGCTTTGTTATCGATTTGTTTAACTCACTGCTGCTCCGTGCTGCTCTTTCCTGGGTGCTGGGAAAAGCTGCATTTAGTCCTGGGAAACTTCTCTGATTTTTACAGGACTGGATCCAGCAATTTCCCAGCACCCGGGGAGGAGCGGCAGTGAGTTAGAAGTCAGCCGGCTGATGAGCGGTTTGCAGAGATAACAAAGCGATTTGCTTTGGTACTACTATAAATTCACTCATCTCTAGCCCCTTCCACGCATCAGTATTACACTGTCCACAATTACAGATCGTAATTGCGGACAGTATAATACCCCTTAATTTGAATGGACCCTTTTACACATCCAAAGTTGGCAAGGATCACAGATACAAATCAATGGTTCTGTGCAAATGTGGACGGCTATGGAAACACATCAGTAATGCTGTCCTTAGTTGTGACCCACTATTACATAGAGCATTAGGGATGTGTGATTGAGACCTAACACTGGGTTCTTATTCAATGCATACTAACCCTTTGGGGGCCATACGCCTGCCTCTCTCCCTGCCTGTTAGCTGTACAATAGTTCAACTGAGAGTTATCTCCCCCATCTTAGTTCAGATACTGAACAATGTTCGAGTACCAAACAAAACTTGAAGGTGAAATGTGGTTCGAATACTGATGTGTTTAAACACCGAGGTATTACTGTATCATGTTACATATAAAATGTTTTCTTCACTATCAGATTTAGGGAAAATTCGCCTGAAATGATAGGTGTGGGCTAAACCAGGGTAGTTTCTAGGTCTTTTTGGCAACAGGGCGAATCTTGATAATAATGTCTACTGCTGTGCCCTCCATATAATAATAATAATGCCTCCTGCTGTGCTCTCCATATAGGAATAATGTCCCCCTGTGCTCTGTCCCCATAGTAATAATGTCCCCCTGTGCTCTGCCCCCATAGTAATAATCCCCCCTGTGCTCTTTCCCCATAATATGAATGCCCCTTGTGTCCCCATAGTAATAATGTCCCCCTGTGCTCTGTCCCCATAGTAATAATGTCCCCCTGTGCTCTGTCCCCATAGTAATAATGTCCCCCTGTGCTCTGTCCCCAAAGTAATAATCCTCCCTGTACTCTGTCCTCATAGTAATAATCCCCCCTGTGCTTTGTGCCAATAGTAATAAAGTCCCCCTGCGTCCCCATAGTAATAATGTCCCCTGCATTGCCCCAACACAAAAAAAAAACAACAATATGCTCACCTAATCCTGGCATGGAGCCAACCTTCCTCTCTTCTGGCTTCTTCTCTCCTCTTCAGCCTGTCAGCTGCTGGACGGATCCATCAGCTAGAGGCTGGAAAGTTAGGATGGGAAGTGAGATTTGCAAGGGGGATTGGCAGAGGGGACTGGGCGATATCGGGCCCTCCCTAGTTATTGGTGCCCCATGTGGTTGTCTGAACCGTGTTAAACAGCCGTACTTCATGTTCTCTTTTTAATGATTGCGACCTGGGTGAGTAACAGGTCGTAATCAGTGTCGGACTGGGGTATCTGGGGCCCACCAGAGGAAATAATCCTGTGGGCCCACCAATGAAGAACCAATGAGAAACAACATGTCAGTCAGTATTTGTGCAAAGTCGAAAGCTGGGGGCCCACCGGGGATCCTCTGGTGGGCCAGTCCGACACTGGTCGTAATCAACACATGCTAGCGAAATCATGCCTGCAAGCGGTGACCAATACTTGCACAATGTCACATTTGTTATAGTGACCTTTCGCAGCTATAGGAAATTTTCATGCAGATGAAACCACAGATATACCCATCCTGTTAATTATATCTTCCTACATCAAAAAGTTAACTTCCAAGATGTGCCGAGGGAAGAAGTGGAGCACTGGGGAGCAGAACACGTAATACCTTTTATGTTGCTGGGACACCAGGCAGTCTCATTGTATGCTGTGTGATTGGGTAACATATTGATATATGTGCGGTGCACTTCTGTGAGGCTCGACTGGTCACTTGCCAGATTGTTCTGTGTGACGCCACTAGTGTGGTGGTTGGTCGAGATAAAGCTCACCTAGATGGTATACTGTCGTGACGCCAGTGGCAGGTGGGCACACAGGTATGGAGGCACACCTGCTTTTATTTTAGAGTGGCGAGCTATACCCTTTCCCCTGTGGTCGGTGACCTGTTGGGCTGTAAGGGGGTCCCTTGGGTACTTATAACGGTTGTCCAGAGTGGAGCTGTAACCCACCCAGAATATCGGTACAGCCACCCACAGAAAGGGGAGATGACCCAAGGATGTGGGATCTACTGTGTAGGTGCCTGAGTAATAATCCAGTTAGCATAGTCCAGTTAGCATAAATAGATCTTCTTTACTGAGAAAATGCTTTGTACAATAGCTGATAACAAACTGTAGACTTGACAAGACAGAAGCTGTACTGAGGACCTTTAGAGTAGTAGAGCTGAGAGTAGTTGAGAGGAGTTTGTACTGAGAGTCCAGAATAGTTGAGAGGAGTAGGTTGTGAGAGTTCAGAACATTGGAGAGGAGTTTGTCTTGAGAGTCCCAACCCAATGTAGTAGTGTGCTCTGCCGGAACTTTAGAAGAAGAAGAAGAAGAAGAAGAAGAAGTAGAATACTGAAGACCATAATTATAAAAAAAAATGTATATATCATAATTAGAATAAATCAATGATCAATACAGTCCCTGAACTCCAATTGCCCGATGCACAGATGTAAATTAGAATTCGTTTATGTTTTAACTTGTACAATACGCAGGTGCACAGTTCTTAACATAGAATTGTAGGCAATAACTCACTAAGGTCAGTTCTTCTGGCGGATTTTGCTGGCAGAATTGCATTGAAATGAATTTAACAGTGACTTACTGCTCTGAAATTTTTCCATGCGGAACTGGAAAAAAAATTAATAAATTTGATTAAATGAAAAATGAAATCAGCCAGAGGTGATTCCAGGCAACATATCGGGCAAACGCGGCCATCTCGTTAAATAGATGACCGCTATGTTCACACACAGTATTTTTGCTCAGGATTTTGGTCAGGATTTTTTTTACCAAAACCAGGAGTGGATTGAAAACTCCGAAAGGCTATGCTCATACACTGTTGGAATTGAGTGGATGGCCGTCATTTAATGACAAATAATTGCCTTTATTTTAAAACAACCACTGTTGTTTTCAAATAACGTCCGTTATTTGTCGTTTATGGCGGCCATCCACTTAATTCCAACAATGTGTGAGCATAGCCTTTCTGTGTTTTCAATCCACTCCTGGTTTTGGTTGAAAAATACCAAAGTCCTGAGCAAAAATACTGTGTGAACATAGCCTCATTTTAAAAAAAATGTTTTTGTGAAAACTACCTGAAAATGGCCTATAATGTGTAATGCAAAGTTTTATTATGCACAAGAGTCATCATTACTAGTAACAGACTAGAAAAAGGTTTGTAGAGTGTGGGCTCAAAGCTTTACATTTTACTACGGACAAAGGGAATGTAATTTTATCATCACATACTAAACATCTAAGATATTCCTGGAGTCCACGCTGACCAGACACATGTTCTGCATCTGACTGCTCTGCTAGTAGTGCAGAACTCCTGCCTCTGCCAGCCACAACTGTCACCATGCATGAGAATGTTACATGTGTCAAGGTGAGATCTACTAGGAATCGATGAAGAGGGGGCTCACGTCTTTCTTCCAAAAGAGTAACGTATGGATTGTTTTTTGTCAGGATTTAGCTGCTCAGGGAGGTAAGCACTGCTGATAAAACTCTTTACTATGGTTATAAAGTACTAGTACATTCCATGGTACAGTTACTATATCTACATTGTCATTTCTACCAACTCTTATCTCTAACACTTAACTTTTAGGCTATGTTCGCACACAGTAAAACAATGGACGTTTCTTAGCAACGACCACTGTTATACTTGCCTAACACCAGATGGTGTTTGAATGTTCCTGCGGCCATCAGAGCGGCCTCCGCTCTCCGCTCAAAGAATTGACATGGCAGAGGCATTGCATTGACACACTGAGGCAGGTGGGATTCCGAGCAGAGTCCATGGCGGGGGCTCCGTGTGGAATTCCGCCACTTTTGCTCAGTGTGAACATACCCTTTGTCAGTAAAAGAGTCGGGCTCTATAGTCTTACACTAGGAGCCTGTCTCATTACTTGATGACAGGAGAGGACTGTGCTTAACAGATGGGGGAGGCCTTAGTGCGGTCTTAGCTCGTTCTCAAGATCGGTACGGGTGTAAACACTCCTGGACCTGGACCCATCAAAACATTTAACATGTCTCTATGAGATGTGAAAGGTTTTTCCAAATGACAGTGACACTTAAAGACAATGGGGGAGATTTATCAAACTGGTATAAAGTAGAATTGTCTCACTTGTCCCCAGCAACCAATCAGATTCCCCCTTTCATTTTCCAAGGAATCTGTGAGGAATGAAAAGTGAAATCTGATTGGTTGCTAGGGGCAACTAAGACAATTCTACAGTGATAAATGTCCCCCATTATTCCCAGAATGTCCTTTAAAGCGAAATAATGGTCATTTTGATGGCAGTTTTTTGCCTAAAAAGATTGTGTGTGAACATAGCCTAAAAATTGCATATAAACTTAAAAAGGTACCAGTAAATTATAATAGCATCTTAGAGAGCGTACTTATCCTTACAAATTCATATTGAGATATACAGAGTTTTTTCCTGTCACATTTATATTGACTCAGTCATGACATGACCCACTCCTGAGGTATTCTCTTACTTTTGAAGTGTTATATAGAGCGGCAGATATTGCAGAGCAGCAGGGATATGCTGTGTTTCTCTAACCCTTTGCTCTGCTACATGAATAGGCCTCTGAATCTGGTGATAGTTTCTCCTTTCTGCTACTATCTCACCTTGTAATTTCCTTCCTGATATGAACCTGCAGAGGTTAGAGATTGAGGACAGTCGTCTATTAGTTATTAACTGATGTTATATTGCAGAGCTATCCAGGTTCCTGTATGTGATGTTTTATTTTGGAACTTTTAAACCTCATCCATTGTGGTTTCCTAAGAAAAGATGGATAACTAAGAACTAGGTCTTGGGCTGGGTTCACACTACGTGAAGCACCGGCCGTTCTGTGACCCATCCCTGTCACAGAACGGCCGGTGTCAAAGAAGTTCATCCTGGCCGGTACTGCAGTAATGGTCGGATGATCTTCATTTATGTTGAATTGGGATGCGGGCGCATCCGTGTGCGTCTGCATCCCAATGCACGATATCACACAATGGAGAGTGCGGCTTGACGGGTCTCTCAATGAATATCAGCCGCACAAAACTGACATGTCAGTTTTTTTGTGCGGCCAGTTGGAATCCCGGCCGAAGTGTATACTATGTGTATGCGCTCCAGCCGGGATTCCTCTGACTTCTATGGCAATGTATCTTTTGTATTAATCACAGGCCGTTGTTGAAAATCAGCAAAAACGGCCGTAATTAATACAAAAGATACGTTGTGTGAACACGGCCTTATACTGCTAGTAAAGAATATGATCTTTATAGCCTCCCGATATGTTCCCGAAGTAGGAACATAGCCTTTCTGTAGCTTGGCTTTGACTGAATTCAGAGGAATCTCAGGAGCTGAGTTCACTTTATATGCAGCAGATGCCAGCTGTATCTTTTACCTGACACTTGTCTTCAACCACCAAGATCCAACTTTATTTTAACCTTCTACTTGCCATGATCAATAGCAACCATGCTATGTAGAGAGTACGATCGTTCTAAATTTGACTACCGGTGGATGAAGAAGTTGGATGCAGCCCTAAGGAGTCCAAGAAACATGTATACAACCTATGGCCTATGGCTGTATCCATGTTTCCTGGACTCCCTAGGGCTCCATCCAACTTCTTCATCCACTGGTAAAAAAATGCTGAACGATCAGACTTGAGCATGCTTGAGTCGCATTGATCTCTAGTCCGTACTATTATCATATTATGGTTTCGAACCCACATAGTTACCAGTGTTAGTGCAGAAATGGAAAAAACAATGGAGCCCTCACTCAGCTCTGTTGATCAAGGCTATGTTCCCACGCTTTATAAACAAGGTCCGTTACCTATGGCCGCAATTATTGAACATGATTAGTGGAGTGAACGTTGTTTCTACAACGTGTGAACATAGTCTAAAAGTATATATTTTTTAGTAATTTTCGAAAAGTAGCAAAAGATAATCATTATATAAATGTATGGACCTGTAGAATAAAGATAACATGACTTTAGATAACTAAGCCCCTTACTCATCCCTCATACTGATGGTGACATAAGCTTGCAATACACCTGCACATTTCGGGGCCCTCTTTCATGTATTACATATCCTGCTGCATGGTTTTTGTATGGGGCCGTATTACAGTGTGTATATTTTTGGAACTCGGACCAAGGTGGCCGTTACTGGTAAGTACCTTTAAATCATATCTTCACTAATATAAATTTACTAATATTCTTTACATGTTTGAAAACTGCTTTCATACATTTCCATTTTATGCTGGAGACTTTTTTTGGCCTTAATAGAAAGTTTAACATAAAAAGACTAATAAGAATTAAGTTGGAGCTGAATATGAAAAGCTAGAAAGCACTTATTACAACCTGCCTTATATAACCAAGGGTATGGGGTTAACTAAGCAAACTGAGAGACCGAAATAAAAATGAAATGTCAAGATTTTACTAATTCTGCAGAGAAGACTTTGCTCACTTTATTTCTCTCTGTTAGGTCTAATGGGGGTCATTCTCAGTGAATATCTATGTATAAGTAGATGATATAATCTATTTTTTGCTCTTTCTTAGTGTAAGTGAAACAGTATACAGCAACAATACTAAAATATTAAAACTTAAATAGACTAAAATATATTATTTACAATGTTTAGTTAAGAACTAAAGGGACATTTGTATTATTTTATATTTCAACTTAATATTAATATTTCAATTTTTTTGGCTTTACGCTTCTGTTTTGTGTTTTAAACTCATTTTATATGTATATATCTCACTAAGATCAACATATATCAAAGCACCTGTGTACATATTAAAAATTGCAGTTTTTATAGTCAGTCCAGTTGAATATATTAACATATTGAAGTGTATAATATTCTGTTGAAAAATATTACTTAAGATGTGTTTTCTCATATAAGTGATGCTGTTTTCTATATATAATAATATAAATTTATGATGATAATAATAATAATGTATGATAATAATTTATAAGTGATAATAACAGGGCAAAAAAACATAACTATGTATAATAATACGGTAACTATAAATGTATATAGCTCTTTCTAAACAATTTACAGGTGAAATATGAATAATATAATTATTGATTTTACACTTATCTTTTTAATTTTTTTTTTTTTACATAGCAGCTGGTGACGTGAAGGCTCCATCTGTTTTTATAATGAAGGCTTCTGATGAAGAGAAAAAGACGGATAAGATGACCCTAATCTGCTCCGCGAATGATTTCAATCCGCGAATTGTGTCTATAGAATGGCTGGTGGATGAGAAAAAGTGGACGACCGGTATAGAATCCTCCGAAGCCAGCAAACAGTCTAATAACCTGTACACAGAGATCAGTTACCTTACCCTGACCTCCTCACAATTTGACCAACATGATAAGTTCACCTGTAAAGTGACCCATCAGGGCAAAGAGATTATCCAAACCATGAAGAGATCAGAATGTCTGTAATACCCGATGTATCCTGAGTAATAATGTCTTTACACTTATTATTTGGACCATAACAAGTATTTTATAACATGTTTTTAGTGTTTTTTTTTTATTTCTTCAAGTTATACTTCTAGATTTCTAACAGCAATTATTCTCTTTGAAAAGTCTCAAAAAAGTTTCTGTATGAACCTTTAAATAAAATGTTGTATCTTCATTCAGTGTTTGTGGTTGTTTATATTGAGAAACCTTATAGATGTGGTTCTGGTGTCATTTTATTAATTTTAATATAAAATATGAAATATTATGTGATGTCCAACATTACTGAATAGTGAGAAAAACATCCACTGGTCAATAAGTAAAATCATGGGATAAAAGCGTACATAATGTACTTGTATGCAGGAAATTATCATATATAATCATAGATTATATATGTTATTCATATATGTAGATAGCTAAATCCATTAGGTTCATTAGAATGGGTTCCAGCAATATCAATATCCATTCATTATCTTAGACAGAAAAAAATTCTATGAAACATTACAAAGTAATAAAAAAATAATAAAACATTGGTGGACATAATTTATTGATTTTAGCCAGTTTACCATTTTATCCATTGCAATGGACAGTGGCCTTTAAAGGGAATCCGTCACAATAAAAATGCCACCTAAGCTATCAGCATCATGTTATAGAGCAGAAGGAGCTGAGCGGATTGATATATATCTTTATGGGAAAAGATTCAATATAACTGAAATCTCTGATGTTTCCATGCTAAAGAGTCCAGTCTATTGAGTGACACCACCCACTGGACTCCTTATCACAGAATGATCAGGGATTTCAACAAGTTTTACTGAATCTTTTCCCATAAAGTTATATATCAATCTGCTCCGTTCTTCCTGCTCTATAACATGATGCTGATAGGTAAGATAGCATTGTCTTGGTGACAGGTTCCCTTCAATACATAAAGATGGAAAGACATGCAACCACACAATACATTACAATAAGGCTAAGTGGCTTTCTAAGACAGCAACATGTTGGATGACCAAATCACCTACACCAGGGATGGAGAACCTTCGGCCCTCCAGCTGTTGCAAGGCTACAATTCCCATCATGCCTGGACAGCCAAAGCATGATGGGAATTGTACTTTTGCAACAGCTGTAGGGCCTAAGGTTCCCCATCTCTGACCTGCATTATAACTATATATATATATATATATATATAGAGAGAGAGAGAGAGAGAGAGAGAGAGAGAGAGAGAGAGAGAGACACTATGAACCTCCAATGTCATTGTGGATCCACTCCTAGTATTCAAAAAACTTCACCAAACAAACTGTGTAACTCAAGTCCACATGTGCTATGAAGTAAAGAGTACAACTAAGGATTAATGGCCATAGAAATTAGAATATTGGTTGTAATTTAATGAAATCACCATTTTATACAGATAGACCATGGCTAACGTAAGTCTTTACAATGTGCATACAGTTCTGTTGACTGGTTTCATATTCTATAGGCAATGTTAGTTCTATCTCTTGGCTGGGCAACACAGATCAATCCCATAAACAACCTGAAGAAATAATAATTACATAGGCAATATGGTCTCCAAAAACTGCAAAAAGAAATACATGATAACTTCTGTTACCCTAGAAAAACATCACATCTGAAATATTGGTGGCAGTGAGTACACAGGCATATTGATACGTAAAGCGCTAGCGCTGGGATCAATTCACACTGTTCCCAGGAAAACCTTCATTGGTACCATAACAGTGGGATTCTATACTATTAGAGAAGGGTTATGCCAAATTGTGCACCAATGGTCTACAATATAACCCACAATCATCTCATATTGGGAGCCATTTCATAACCTTAGAGTTTATCAAGACTCTCTACTCTCTCAGCCATTCTCTATGTATGTAGACATGATAGTTTTTGTACAGGTCTGTAACACTGTGATGGATATTTGGACCCGGAACCACAGTTAGCGTTCTCGGTAAGTCCCATTATTACCCAATATGTGTCCTTGTTCTTTACTACCTTACTATATTAAGGCAAATTGACTAAATATTTACTTAACATAATACAAGTGTAAAGAATATTGTGTAATATTAGTTAAGATGATTAATTTCTATCCTTACAATGTTCTATTAAATATTTCTGTGTAGAAGTAATTTCACTAAGTAGTAAAATTCATAATCATTGGCGTAAGTGGTTGAAAATTGCTAGAAAAATTATTAGTTTTAAGATTTTAAGTTGTTATTATTATACCTTGGGTACTTGTGTCTTTCTATACATTTACCCAATGCGATGAGCATTACATTTATTAGTGAGACATTTTACTATTAAGTTGATCTGAAATTAAATGTTACCTGTGAGCGGTAACTTTATTATCTGTGTCATATTTTTCTGTTTATTCTTACTGGATTAAAAAATTTCAATGTATCAAAGGTCAGACATTATTAGTATACAGAATACAGATCAGAACATGTGACCTGTTGCCATCTATAGAAAATCAGTTGCACAGTATAGATAAAATTCTACATCTCTATAATATACTATGGAGATGTGCTGCTCTCAATCAATACTATATATATATATATATATATATATATATATATATATATATATATATATATCACAACAATAATAAACCTTGTTACCTTATTTATTTCCAGAGCATTTTACCTGTGATTGATGTAATGTAATTTAAGAGAACATATCATAAATGTTCATAATGTAGATAACAATATACACTGTATTGTTCTCAATGTAGTCAGGTTCCTATACTGTATGTGCCTCTAGTTTCTGTATACCTGCTGTACTTCCTAGTACATTGGTGAGTAGATAAGTCATTGTGCTTTAGAATAAAAATCTTCAGTAATATATAACACTCAATATTATTATTATTATTATTATTATTATTATTGTTATTATTATTATTATTATTATCATTATAGTTTCTTCTTTATAGAAATATCTGAGAAGAAAAATATCCAAGTAAAAGAAGACATTGTAGATTGTTCTGTAACTGTAAGTCTAGTAACTGGGACTTTTTTTCCAACAGCCGGTGAAGTGAAGTTCCCCCTGGTATCCATCTTAGCTCCACCTAAGGAAGAGATACCGACAGATCAGGTCACTATCGCCTGCTTCTATAATGGTTTCTACCCCAGGATTGTATCGGCGGAATGGACGGTGGATGAGACCAAGTGGACAACTGGAGTACAGAGCGTCCCAGTCAGCAAACAGGCTGATAATCTGTATATGGGGAGCAGTCTCCTCACCATCTCCGCCCTGGAGTTCTCCAAACATAAGAATTTCTCCTGTAAGGTGACACATCAGGGGAAAGAGATTATCCAGACCCTGGAGACCTCACAGTGTTATTAATATACTTCTTATTCCTTCTTACTTTTCCATCTTTCTTGCTCTTTGGTAAAAGAATTAAAGAGAATTGAAATGTATTAGCCACATGCTATTTCCTTATGTATTGTGCTGTTTCATTTTATTATCTAATAAACAATTGTATCTTATCAAAACGTGTGTGTGTATAAATATCACATATATATTTGTGTGTGTGTAACTTTCACATAAAAGGAATACTAGGCCACCCACATCATGCTGGATTAATATCCTATAATATTCATATCTTATTGTGATTATAATGATCAAAGTAGTTTAACATTGAGCACAAAATATCAAAATGAATGGGTTACAGGAGTTCGGCTCCATTGACCAGCCCAGAAATGGTAATCATGGCCAAATGCATAATTTCACCATGTTACCTCCTTATAGTAAACCTAAGAGTAACATAGCCACTTCTATGGCTGTATTGTTTTACATGAACGTACATCAAGCTTTATAAAGAAATAATATTTTTACATCATCCACAATATCACAAAGATTTTAATGATAAACAATAATAAATATATATATATATGATTTATTTGCAAATTTAAAAAAAAATATATAAAGTTTAATAAAGATAAAATTACCAAAGAAATACAGTGTGAACCTAGTAAAGGGAAACTATCAGGAGGTTAGAAGAATAGAGCTGAGGAGGAAGGTGTGTTAGTTACTTTTCTCCTCGGTGCCGGTCCCGTGCTGTTAGTCGGAGTAATCTTCTCTCCGGTGCACTGTGAGGTCACTGCCGCATCATCTGGCCCGCCCCCTCCATTGATTATCATTAGAAGTAGCGGGCTGATGTTGCCGCAGTGTTCCTAGCAGTAACCAAAGTAAAGATTAGTCTAACAAGGAGACAGGCACAGAGGAGGAAGGTAACACACATACCTTCCTCCTCAGCATCCCCAGTGCTATAAGGGGCTATCAGCAGGTTAGATTCATCTAACCTGCTTATAGTTCCCCTTTAATTGTTTTAATTAAACTACAATTTTATGTAGTTGGACTGAGATTGTTGATTGCAGTACTGAAAGAATGACAAATTGATCCATAGTGTTTCAGAGGAAATAAGTGTCCTTAAAGGGGTTATCCAGCGCTACAAAAACATGGCCACTTTTCCCCCTCTCTTGTCTCCAGTTCAGGTGCGGTTTGCAATTAAGCTCCATTTACTTCAATGGAACTGAGTTTCAAAACCCCACCCAAACTGGAGACAACAGTAGGGGGAAAGTGGCCATGTTTTTGTAGCGCTGGATAACCCCTTTAACAACCAGGCCCCAAACCAATGGTAGACTTAATCTGCCCATACACTAAAGACTGGACCAACATTTATGTCTCCCAACTACCCCATCTACCTGCACACTGGGCTGAATGTACATATGTATATAATAGGTAGAAGGGGAGGAAGTCACTGCCAGACCTCTCTGGCAGCCGTTTATCTCCTTGTGTAGGAAAGAATTGGGTCTGACCTATAATTCCTTTTTCTAACATCTACCTTCCAGGGAAAATTAGGACACACCTGTATCTATATCCATGAGACGTCTGTGATGCAAAATCAACAGATTCAGCCAAAATCCATCTAAAAGATATGGACCCTTTTGAGTTGTATCAGGCCGAAAATTAGGCTCCACTGGTCTAAAATATAAGTAACAATTCCTTTATACTTTAAACCATTTGACAACCTCAGATTTCACCTACACTTTCTTCTCTCTCAGCCATTCTCTATGTATGTAGACATGATAGTTTTTGTACAGGTCTGTAACACTGTGATGGATGTTTGGACCCGGAACCACAGTTAGCGTTCTCGGTAAGTACTATAATTACCCACTATATGTCTCCTTTTTCTTTACTACCTTGCTTTATTAAGCAAATTGACTAAATATTTACTTAATATAATACAAGCATAAAAATATTGTGTGATATTAGTTGATATGATCAATTTTTATCCTTAAAATGTTCTATCGAATATTTCTGTATAGAAGACACAAATTAAAAACTCATAATCATTGGCTTAAGAGATTGAAAATGACTAGTTTTAAGATTTTACATTATTATTATTTTACCTTGGGTATTTGTGTCTTTCTATACAATTACCCAATGAAATGAGCATTACATTTATTAGTGAGATATTTTACTATTCAGTTGATCTGAAATGAAATGTTACCTGTGAGTGTTACCTTTATTATCTGCATCATATTTTCCTATGTATTCATACTGGATTAAAAAATTTCAGTGAATCACAGGTCAGAGCTTATTAGTATACAGAATACAGATCAGAACATGTGACCTGTTGCCAATACTGATCATCTATACAAAATCAGTTACACTGTACAGATAAAATTCTACATCTATATGATATACCCTGGAGATGCTTTCAATACTATCTCTCTCTCTCTCTCTCTCTCTCTCTCTCTCTCTCTCTCTCTCTCTCTATATATATATATATATATATATATATATACTCATAATGTAGATAACAATATACACTGTAGTGTTCTCAATGTAGTCAGGTTCCTATACTGTATGTGCCTCTAGTTTCTGTATACCTGCTGTATCTCCTAGTACATTGGTGAGTAGATAAGTCATTGTGCTTTAAAATAAAAAATCTTCAGTAATATACAACACTCATTATTATTATTATTATTATTATTATTATTATTATTATAGTTTATTCTATATAGAAACATTTAAGAAGAAAAATATTCAAGTAAAAGAAGACATTGTAGATTGTTCTGTAACTGTAAGTCTAGTAACTGGGACTTTCTTTCCAACAGCCGGTGAAGTGAAGTTCCCCCTGGTATCCATCTTAGCTCCACCTAAGGAAGAGATACCGACAGATCAGGTCACTATCGCCTGCTTCTATAATGGTTTCTACCCCAGGATTGTATCGGCGGAATGGACGGTGGATGAGACCAAGTGGACAACTGGAGTACAGAGCGTCCCAGTCAGCAAACAGGCTGATAATCTGTATATGGGGAGCAGTCTCCTCACCATCTCCGCCCTGGAGTTCTCCAAACATAAGAATTTCTCCTGTAAGGTGACACATCATCGGAAAGAGATTATCCAGACCCTGGAGACCTCACAGTGTTATTAATATACTTCTTATCCTTGTAACTTTTTCCATCTTTCTTGCTCTTTGGTGAAAGAATTAAAGAGAATTGCAATGTATTAGCCACATGCTATTTCCTTATGTGTCGTGCTGTTTCACCGTATTATCTAATAAACAATTGTATCTTTATCAAAACGTGTGTATAAATATCACATATATATGTGTGTGTGTGTGTGTGTAACTTTCACATAAAATGAATACTAGGCCACCCACATTTATGCTGGATTATTATCCTATCATATTCATATCTTATTTTGATTATAATGATCAAACTAGTTTAACATTGATCACAAAATATCAAACTGAAGTTACAGGTTACAGGAGTAACTTAAGGTTACATGAGTTTGCTTCTATTGACCAGCCCAGAAATGGTAATCATGGCCAGATGCATAATTTCACCATGTTACCTCCTTATGGTAAGCCTAAGAGTAACCTAGCCTATTCTACCGCTGTATTGTTTTATACAAAAATACATCAAGGTTTAAAGAAACAGGAAAAAAGAAAAGGAAAACGTCCCACCAACTTGCAACTGCCTTCTAACTGAGTCTATACTCCAAAGTGTACACCTGTTTACACTTTAGAAAATACTAAAACAAAAAGAGCGTGGAGAAGACTACAATGTACATAGTACCTACAACCATTGTAGTCTTCTCCAAGGTTTGCAAAGAAATAAAATTTTTACATCATCCACAATATCACATAGATTTTATTTATGACAATAATAAATATATATAATTTATTTGCAAATTTAAAAGAAAGATATACATTTTTATAAAGATACAATGTATATGCTACATCAATTACCATAGAAATACAATGTGAACCTATTAAATTGGAACTATCAGGAGGTTAGAAGAATAGGGCTGAGGAGGAAGGTATGTGAGTTACCTTCCTCCTCATCGCCGGTCCTGTGCGGTTAGTCAGAGTAATCTTCCCTCCGGTGCACTATTAGGAGCACTGCCGCATCATCTGGCCCGCCCGCTCCATTGGTTATCATTAGAAGGAGCGGGCCGATGAAGCAGTCAGTGCTCTTAGTGCATCGGAGCGAAGATTACTCTAACAGTGCCGGACTGTCACTATGGAGGAAGAAAACACACAAACCTTCCTGCTCAGCATCCCTGGCGCTGTAAGGGGCTATCCTAACCTGCTGATAGTTTCCCTTTAATCGTTTTAATTCAACTACAATTCTATTTAGTTGAACTGAGATTGATGATCGGAGTACTGAAAGAATGACAAATTGATCCATAATTTTTCAGGGGAAATAACCACTGTGTCCTTAACAACCAGGCCCCAAACCAATCTGCCCATACACTAAAGACTGTGTGCCAAAGACGGAAAGGACCAACATCTATGTCTCCCAACTACCCCATCTATGTGCACACTGGGCTGAATGTAGATATGTGTATAATAAGTAGAAAGGGGAGGAAGTCGCTGCCGGAACTCTCAGGCCACAGTTTATCTCCTTTGGTAAGAAAGGATTGGGCCTTGGGTTTTGCTACACTGACTAGGAGTGCCAGAATGAGCTATAGTTTTTCTTTCTTTTCTTTGTCTGTGAGATGAAGGATATTATCTCTCTTTGAGTATATTGTGGTTTAAGGTGTTAAAGTGTTTGTATTGGAATTGGGAATTTTTGGAAGTATGACTTAAATATGGATAAAATAAAATTTTTCAAAGTAATAAAAAAAAATTAAAAAAAAAATAAAGAATTGGGCCTGACCTATAATTCCTTCTTCCAACATCTACTTTCCAGGGAAAGTAAGGACACACCTGTATACATTAGACGGTACATGCTGCAAAAATCAACAGATTCAGACAAAATTCATCTAGGACATATGGACACCTTTATATTAGAGTTGGATCAAGCAGGAAATTAGGCTCCGCTGGTCTAAAATATAAGTAACAATTATCTGACATTGTGAACCATTTGACAACCTTAGATTTAACCTTGACTCTCTCCTCTCTCAGCCATTCTCTATGTATGTAGACATGATAGTTTTTGTACAGCTCTGTAACACTGTGATGGATATTTGGACCCGGAACCACAGTTAGCGTTCTCGGTAAGTATCATAATTACTCAATATGTGTCCTTGTTCTTTACTACCTGGCTTTATTTGGCAAATTGACTAAATATTTACTTAATATAATACAAGTGTAAAGAATATTGTGTAATATTAGTTGAGATGATTAATTTCTATCCTTACGATGTTCTATCAAATATTTCTGTGTAGAAGTAATTTTCGCAAACTAGTAAAATTCATAATCATTGGCGTAAGAGGTTGAAAATTACTAGAGAAATGACTAGTTTTAAATGTTACGTTATTATTATGATACATTGGGTATTTGTGTCTTTCTATACATTTACCCAATGAGATGAGCATTACATTTATTAGTGAGATATTTTATTATTAAGTTTATCTGAAATGAAATGTTACCTGTGAGCGATAACTTTATTATCTGTGTCATGTTTTACTGTTTATTCTTACTGGATTAAAAATTTTTATTAAATGACAGGTCCGACATTATTAGTATACAGAATACAAATCAGAACTTGTGACCTGTTGCATATATTTACTATATATATATATATATATATATATATATATATATATATATATATTATTTCCAGGGCATTTTTCCTGTGATTGATACAATGTAATTAAATAGGAAAATATCAGAAATATGTAGATAATGTAGATAGCAATATACACTGCATTGTTCTTATTGTAGTCAGGTTCCTATACTGTATGTGTCTTTAGTGTCTGCATATCTGCTGTATATCCTAGTACATTGGTGAGTAGACAAGTCATTGTACATCAGTGATATATAACATCATCATCATTATTATTTTTATTATTATTATTATTATTATTATAGTCTCTTCTTTATAGAAACATCTGAGAAGAAAAATATTAACGAAAAAGAAGACATTGTAGATTGTTCTGTAACTGTAAGTCTAGTAACTGAGACTTTCTTTCCAACAGCCGGTGAAGTGAAGTTCCCCCTGGTATCAGTGGCGGATTAAATGTACCCTGGGCCCCGGGCTGTCCACCCAACCTGGGCCCCCCCCCCCCCCAGCCACCCCAGCAGGCTGTGTGGGGTATATAAGAATACAGAGGTCTGAGGGGGATCAGTATATAGAAGTGACCCCAGAACATCACTAATAGGGGATAGGGGGGATGTTTTTGTTCTATCCCCTATTAGTGATGTTCTGGGGTCACTTCCCTGCACTGAGCCCCCACAGATCTATGTATTCTTATATGCCACAAAGAATCCAGTGTATAATGCACCTAGGACCAAACTACAACAGCTACATGCACTACAACTCCCAGCATGTACTGACAGTCTGCAGCCCTCATAATATGCTGGGAGTTGTAGTGCCTGCAGTTGTAGTTGGGTTCTAGTTTAAAAGTTTTCACTAGTGTACTGTAGTGACCCCCGGGCTGTGTCAGTACACTACCGCAAACAAAACACTGACCCATTTAGACCCCAATGGTACACAGGCTCTGCACACTATAGGGCTGGGTTCACACTATGTATATTTCAGGCAGTATTTGGTCCTCATGTCAGGTCCTCATAGCAACCAAAACCAGGAGTGGATGGAAAACACAGAAAGGATCTGTTGACACAATGTTGTAATTGAGTGGATGGCCGCCATTTAACGGTAAGTAACGTCCATTATTTCAATATAACAGCCATTGTTTTAAAATAACAGCAAATATTTGCCATTAAATGGCGGCCATCCACTCAATTACAACATTGTGTGAACAGAGCCTTTCTGTGTTTTCTATCCACTCCTGGTTTTGGTTGCTATGAGGACCACAATACTGACTGAAATATACTGTGTGTGAACCCAGCCTATAAGTGATTACAGTGCAGTTACTAATGACTCACAGGTGACGTCTTCTCCGATTGCCGTCGCTCACTTTTTCCTTTCCTCTCTATTTGGCGCAGCATCATGAAGACTTCTCCGGCCCCAACTCAACTGCAGGCGGGGAGCTGGGGGTGACTGGGGAAGGGAGGCAGCTGGGGCGACAGGGGGAGAAGCTGGGGCAAATGAGGCCGGGGAGGGGGGGGGGGAAGCTGGGAAGGCAGGGAAGCAGCAGGGGGTGAACATGATGGGGGTAGCAGCAGGGGGAAAAGATGATGGGGGTGGCAGCGGGAGGAGAAGATGATGAAGGGTAGCAGCAGGAGGAGAAGATGATGAAGGGTAGCAGCAGGGGGAAAAGATGATGGGGGTAGCAGCAGGGGGAGAAGATGATGGGGGTGGCAGCAGGAGGAGAAGATGATGAAGGGTAGCAGCAGGGGGAGAAGATGATGAAGGGTAGCAGCAGGGGGAGAAGATGATGAAGGGTAGCAGCAGGGGGAGAAGATGATGGGGGTGGCAGCAGATGATGAAGGGTAGCAGCAGGGGGAGAAGATGATGGGGGTATCAGCAGGGGGAGAAGATGATGGGGGTATCAGCAGGGGGAGAAGATGATGGGGGTGGCAGCAGGGGGAGAATATGATGGGGGTGGCAGCAGGGGGAGATGATGGGGGTATCAGCAGGGGGAGAAGATGATGGGGGTAGCAGCAGGGGGAGAAGATGATGGGGGTGGCAGCAGGGGGAGATGATGGGGGTAGCAGCAGGGGGAGATGATGGGGGTAGCAGCAGGGGGAGAAGATGATGGGGGTGGCAGCAGGGGGAGATAATGGGGGTATCAGCAGGGGGAGAAGATGATGGGGGTAGCAGCAGGGGGAGAAGATGATGGGGGTAGCAGCAGGGGGAGAAGATGATGGGGGTATCAGCAGGGGGAGAAGATGATGGGGGTAGCAGCAGAGGGAGAAGATGATGGGGGTATCAGCAGGGGGAGAAGATGATGGGGTAGCAGCAGGGGGAGAAGATGATGGGGGTATCAGCAGGGGGAGAAGATGATGGGGGTATCAGCAGGGGGAGAAGATGATGGGGGTAGCAGAAGGGGGAGAAGATGATGGGGGTAGCAGCAGGGGGAGAAGATGATGGGGGTGGCAGCAGGGGGAGAAGATGATGGGGGTAGCAGCAGGGGGAGAAGATGATGGGGGTGGCAGCAGGGGGAGAAGATGATGGGGGTGGCAGCAGGGGGAGAAGATGATGGGGGTATCAGCAGGGAGAGAAGATGATGGGGTAGCAGCAGGGGGAGAAGATGATGGGGGTATCAGCAGGGGGAGAAGATGATGGGGGTAGCAGCAGGGGGAGAAGATGATGGGGGTAGCAGCAGGGGGAGAAGGTGATGGGGGTAGCAGCAGGGGGAGAAGATGATGGGGGTAGCAGCAGGGGGAGAAGATGGGGCGGCATGGAGAGCAGCTAAGGGGCAAGGGGTACAGCCGGGTGGCAGGGGGTATATTCGGGCGGCAGGGAGCCAGGGTGAGCTTCCGGCAGAGAGAGCAGGCCGGAAGCTCACAGTGCAGCCCCGCGGTGCCCGAACTTCTCTGCTTGGCGGCGCGCAGGATGTGACGTCATCACGCCGCCAGGAGAGAAGTACGGGCACCGCAAAGACGGCAAGGAGAGAGGGGGCGGTGCCGCGGCGGACTCCGACGACAGCGCGCCACAGCAGAACATCACTCGGGGGCCCATTGGGCCCCGAAAGTGATGTGCTGCTGGCGCTGCTATGCAAGATCTTAATGTGGGCGGCGCGGGCCCCCCCGGAGCCTTGGGCCCCGGGCGGCCGCCCAAACCGCCCACATTATAATCCGCCATTGCCTGGTATCCATCTTAGCTCCACCTAAGGAGGAGATACCGACAGATCAGGTCACTATCGCCTGCTTCTATAATGGTTTCTACCCCAGGATTGTATCGGCGGAATGGACGGTGGATGAGACCAAGTGGACAACTGGAGTACAGAGCGTCCCAGTCAGCAAACAGGCTGATAATCTGTATATGGGGAGCAGTCTCCTCACCATCTCCGCCCTGGAGTTCTCCAAACATAAGAATTTCTCCTGTAAGGTGACACATCAGGGGAAAGAGATTATCCAGACCCTGGAGACCTCACAGTGTTATTAATATACTTCTTATTCCTTCTTACTTTTTCCATCTTTCTTGCTCTTTGGTAAAAGAAATAAAGAGAATTGCAATGTATTAGCCACATGCTATTTCCTTATGTGTCGTGTAATTTCCATTATTATCTAATAAACAATTGTATCTTTATCAAAACGTTCTTGTTATTTGTAAGTAAGATAGAGGAAGCTGAGCATAAACCACCGAATCCTATCCTCATATATGTAGGGGGAAACAAATGGTACATAATAGCCAGGATAATGTCACTGTATTCTATTATCACTGCAGCTGTGTACATTGTAACATATTGGCATCATACATGTCTACATTGGATTCCATTGCTAGAATTGTTAATAAATATGATAGATAGATAGATAGATAGATAGATAGATAGATAGATAGATAGATAGAGAGATAGATAGATAGATAGATAGATAGATAGACAGACAGACAGACAGACAGACAGACAGACAGACAGACAGATAGATAGATAGATAGATAGATATTCTTTAGTATAATCAGCAGCACATCACAAGGACTCAGGGTGCTGTATACTCACTGAATAAATCAAAGTGTTTTTTTTCACCTAATCTGGAGTGCTGGTGGAATACTTTACACATAGATAGATAGATAGATAGAATATGAATATATGAAGTGAAGCAATATACTAATGCTTTATATGAAAGCCTAATTCTTAATAAAATTATAAAGAAGTAAAAAATTATATATATATATATATATATATATATATATATTATTTTAGAAATTACATTACATTCTAATATTCGGAATGTCTGAGTAACATTACATGTGATATTTTTGATGGTAATATATAGGCACACTAATACCAGAATAATGATAAACTGATACATAGAATTCCACAGAAATGAATCACTGATTCTTCAACAATCAGTGGTAACCATAAGCGGCCTATACACTTTACACGGGTATCTGCTGAGCATTCAGTGGGCCAATGTCTATATCTCCTAACTCCCCTATATGTATGCACAGTTGGTTAAACATACATAGGTTATCAATAAAGAGAAGACAATATGTCAGTGCCAGACCTCTCTACCGGTGGCTTATCTCCTTTGAGTACAAAGGTTTGGCTGTTATTTTCTCCCAAATCTGGAAAGCCAGAACTCCCCTATACACAGATAGTCAGCCAGGCCTACCAAAAGGGCAGCTTCAGCTCAAAGTGTGCAAACTTGCTGTAGATCTGATTTTAAGATTTTGTGCTAGTATAATACATTGGGTGTTCTTGCTGTCGTTTGTCTTTAAACAACTGTGATAGCAGCGATCCCCTGCCGGCACTCCTTGGAATATGAGCAGCACCAGCAGACCGCCGCTATCCTCTATGAGCTGCCTGGACGATCTAGCGATCACCCAGGCAGCCCCCTCGCAGCTCCCCGCAGCCCCCTCTTTACTCACCCACTTGCTGTGGCCACGTGTAATAGCGCCGGCAGCAAGCGGGGAATGAGGAGCAAATGAGCGCTGACAACGCTCGTTTGCTCCTTCAGTCTCCTTGTGTAATAGGGGCTTAAGCAATTATATAATGAGATGAGCACTGTGATGGATTTATTCTAATTGAATTAACTTTAATATCTGTGCCATATTTTCAATTGGCCCTAGCAAGATTCATTCAACATCCTCCCTGCTATATAGAAGCAAGCAAAAAGAGGACCTAACTACTGTATGGGAGTACAGAGTGGGCCTAACCACTATATATGGGCACACATGCAGCCTTATAGAGAGGCTTAAAGGGGTTATCCGGATAGGGATAGATAAATAAATAAATAGAGAGAGAGAGACCGGATAGTTGATATTTAACAAAAAAATTTAACTTTTGTAGTCTGCACCAAGTCACACAACCATATTGTTCAAACCTCTAAAACAGCTTTATATCCTAAAATAAAGGCAGATGATGTCTCCGTCAGGTCGCTGCTCCTAAGAATGATGAGATGAGAGGTATCTGATGAGGCATTTTCTCCATCTGGTTAAGTGATGATTTGCTTTGATGATTTTAGACATTAGCGGACTCTAGACATTAGATTTAAGGGAGAAAGAAACATAAAAAGAATATTATAATACTTCAGGGTGGGTCGCACAAACTATATACATGCTGCCTCTAAACCAACTTTATTAAAGTGAATATACCATGATAGGCAGGGGTGTAACTACCACCATAGCAACCATAGTGGCTGCTACGGGGGCCCATGGCATCAGAAGGCCCGGCCTCGAAACCAGCCTCTCAGTATACTCCTGCCTGTCATCCCAGTCACAGGCTCTATACCAGCAGCTTGCTATATAGAGACAGTGAGTATGACAGGCAGGAAGGTGTAGAGACCAGAACTGGTCTTGACAAAGACCAGTTCTGGTCGAAACGTTGCATTTTTGGGGAATTTGGACATGGAATGACGCCTTGAAAATTGGAACTCCTGTGGATGCTGTTGAATTCTCCATTTCTGCATGTTAGAGAGACGCGTCAAAAGTTTTGATCATTTGGGGTTTGAGTCAGAGATTTATCAAACATGCTGTAAAGTAGAATTGGCTCAGTTGCCCCTAGCAACCAGATTCCACCTTTCATTTTCCAAAGAGCCTGAAAGGATTAAAAAGTGGAATCTGATTGGTTGCTAGGGGCAACTGAGCCAGTTCTACTTTACACCAGTTTGATAAATCTCCCCCTGAGTGTTTAGATTGTGACCAATTGGGAAAACGAGCCAGAGAAGCCATGCTCAGTGTTATCCTCTCTCACCTGCAAAATGGAAGTTTATGGAGGTGTCTCCTAATGTAGAAGCAGTGCAGTCCTCTCCCCGCTCATTCTACTGATTAGTCAGCGTCTGAACACTCAGAACCTGACCGATAAAAACTTTTGACATGTTTATCTGACATGTCAAAAGTAAAAAAAATATTTGTGACAGGTACACAAGTCTGGGGTAGGGAACCTTGGCTCTCCAGCTGTTGCAAAACTACAACTTCCATCAAGTTTTGGCTGTCCAGGCATGATGGGAGTTGTAGTTTTGCAACAGTTGTAGACACAAGATTCCCTATCCCCTGCTTTAAGTGATGGTATGTTGGGTGCATGGCAGCTCAACAGTTGCTTTACATTCATTTACTAGTTTGTAATGCAACTTAGGGCAACATCTGAATGTAATTTTAGTGATTTCCCACTGGTACTCCACTTTTCTTCTATGCTCCCGAAATAATATGTGGGCTCAATGACTCCCTATGAAATATTCTCTAGTAAATGTGAACCCCATATTGTGAGTATTCTTTGTACAGCGCTGTGGAATATGTTGACACTACATACATTACTGCAAATAAATAATATGATACA
The DNA here is from genome assembly GCF_027789765.1 of Dendropsophus ebraccatus. NCBI lineage: Eukaryota > Metazoa > Chordata > Amphibia > Anura > Hylidae > Dendropsophus > Dendropsophus ebraccatus. The sequence goes on along the minus strand of NC_091456.1, from coordinate 23,311,643 downwards.
CAAGAGTCACAGGGTAGAAAATGAGCAGTAAGCTCCTGGGACCTAAGGGTGATGACTGTACTGGAGCCGCAGGTGGACCCATAGCCGTGTCCCAGGTGCAGGCACAGTATCACATTACTGACGTGGCCGTCACTTCTCAGGTCTGTTTCTCTCAACTGACTTTCTTGGTTCTTAACTTTATGGAAATTAAAACTTTTGTTTCATGTGTAATTCCCCGGTTATGCATCAGACACTTCATACTGAGAATGGACGGAGATTCTAGGATTAATATGAAGCATTAAAAATGATAAAATATTTATTGTGGGGCAAAGGACGTATAAGGCCTTATGCAGACGTTGAGTATTTTTTTCAAATCCGTAGATTTCTCCGCTATCTACCCATACAGTCCTTTAAAAGTTACGGATTGGGCATATGTAGTGCATCCGTGTTTCTTTAAATCCTTTTTTTTCCCCAACATGTCAATTATAACTCATCCGTATTTTTTTTTACGGAAATACGGACGCCAAACAGGTTACAATCCGTAAGAAATAGCGGATCCTATTGATTTCTATGAGAGGATCCATAAAAAAGCCTAGGTCCGCACAAGGACATGTGTTTTTTTTTCAGAATTAGTTTGCGTCCTTGTAATCTACTGATCGTGTGAATAGCCCAATAGACATCAATGTGCACTAACTCGAATACAGAAATACGGATCTGTAGATTATGGAACGTGTGAATAAGGCCTAAGGCTATCTTCCAACACAGTATTTTTGCTAAGTATTTTGAAAACACAGAAAGGCTTTGTTCACACAGCGTTGAAATAACGTAAGTTTTTATTGGACGCCGTCATTTAATGGCTAATAACGGACGTTGTTTAAAATAATGTTCATTATTTGCCATTAAATGGCATCCATACACTAAAAACGTCCGTCATTAAAACAGTGTGTGAGCATAGCCTTTCTGTGTTTTAAATCCACTCTGGGTTTTGGATGAAAAATACTGAGCAAAAATACTGTGTGGGAACATAGCTTAAAACTGTTTTTCAACCTTTCTTACTGCAAGGATGTGACACACACCTACAGATGTATTTTACCATATTGTTTTTGTTACAAAGCACAAAGCATAGATGACATTGCACAACTGACTGCACAGTATAGAACTCTAGGTATAGTACTGGTCTATAAAACAAATACGTGCCATGTAATATGTAGTAAAAGTTAAAGGAGAAGTCCGGCGGAAAAAAACACACAGTGCAGGCAGAGATGTGGAGGGAACATAATAAAGAATTTATACTTACAGGTCCCCGTAGCCCCCCTCCTTGACCCCTTCTGGTATCCTCCGGCCCTCCCTCCTGCGATGTGGATTGCTCGCTCAGCAATCCATCAGATGGATTGGGCACCTTCACCCAAGTTGTGACATACCAGGAAGCAGGGAGAAAATGACATCCAGCAGGGGTCCGGGAGACTGTTGAATCGGCACTGCGGGGGCACGGAGACCGGTAAGAATAGGTTTTTTATTATGTACCCCCCTGCCTACACATGTTTTGTTGTGTTTTTTTGCTGGAGTCCTCCTTTAAGAGTATAATACTTCTGCTTGACTCAATTCACGTTTTCCCTCATTAAAGTTGTGTGGAAGAACAAGGGCCTCAGAAACCCTGTCCTACTAATCACAGGACTCCCAACGATGTTCCTGGTGCTCATCACAAGCAGGTCAATCTATGACTGAACAATCCAAGTTTTTGGCTCAGCGAAATCACAAGGTAAATAAGAATCATTATGGGACGTCCAGTCTGGTGGCCCCATTGTATGGGCTTCTCCTGATCAGAGATTTATGGCAAATAAAGTTGATATTCTATAAATGTTAGGTATCGGACTCTCTATATAACTCTGTAACATGATATCATAAATTTGCTTACTAGCTGCCTTCTATCTGTATTCACAATACAATACATCGATACTAATGATGTTACTGTATTCTGAATACCACTTCTGGTTTTGGTTGAAAAATACTGAGCAAAAATACTGTGTGGGAACATACCCTAAAGGGAATCTGTCGCTAGGTTTATGCTGCATTAAATGAGGGCAGCATAAACTAGTGATATGAATGCTGAACAGAACAATATATTACTTCTATTATTCTGTTCAGCTGTTCTCCTGATATGCAGGAGAATGGGCTTTGTGCTGCACCACTCCCTCCACCATCCAGCTGCTGATTGACAACTGTCTGCCTATACACAGCACAGGTAGAAAACTGCCAATCAGCAGCTGGTGGGCTGAGTGTGCTGGTGCTAGTGAATATCAGGGACTACTGAGCACAAGCACATATTAGGGAGCACTACTTATTGTCCTTGGTTTTCAGGAGGATCAGATGCACAGAACAATGTGATACATCATTCTGTTCAGCTTCTCTGTCACTAGTTTATACTGCCCTTAGATATGACAGCATAAACCTACTGACAGAGTCTCTTTAGGGAAAGAGCCAGGTGTATAAATGTGGTTTTCTGTACTATTCACAAATGCAGCAGGTAGCTAAAAAAATGTATGAAGGAAGGAGTGAAACTGAAGGCACAAGAATTCTTAAAGAGTCACTGTCGTTTTTTGTTTTTTGCAGAAATCAATAGTCCAGGCGATTTTAAGAAACTTTGTAATTGGGTTTATTAGCCAAATCTGCCATTATCTGCATTTAAAAAGGCCTTTTCCCAGGTTCCCCCCTCCTTCCTCTTTTCCATTCACTGCAAAAAAATCAGGAAATTGTGACTTGTTGCATCAGACGTACTCTGTCTGTTCTATATAGAGGGGAGGGGGGAGGAGGGAGTTAGCCGACAGCAGAAAGCAGATAACAGATGATTACAGGCACTGAGCTGGGTGACAGCTGTAATCAGAGGTCAGAGAGGTCAGTGGTGACTGTCAGAGGAGATAAAGGGTGAGGTATTTGTAGATTAACTCTTTGTTGTCCTGTTTTGGTCTTTTATTTAGCTCTCTCCATAGGAGAACAATGAAGACAGGGGGGAGAGCTTCAAACTGCTTTCTCATGACAAAAATGCATTTTTCGCCTAATAAACCCAATTACAAAGTTTCTTAAAATCACCTGGACTATTGATTTCTGCAAAAAAAAAAAAAAATTCACGACAGTGACACTTTAATGTATTCATTCCTTAATAAGTAAACTGGGAGAAGAGGTATGACATTGGTTGTTTATAAGATGTGATTACATCTCAATATAAATATCATATAGGGATTGTAAAATATGTTTGTAATGTATGGTATGTATTGGTAAATGTATCATAATATATTGTAATATGATGTTTTATGATGTTTATATGATGTTTTTGATGTTATCTTTTGTTATGATGGGAAAAATATAAAAAATAATAAAGTAATAAAAAAAAAAAAAAAAAGAAAACAGCCAAAAGGTTTATTACTATTGACACTTCCATATGCAGTAGATGCTCTCTTTGGAGAGATGACCACCTGTTGTGGTACTGTATGAGATTAAATAGATTGCGGAGAGAAGTATTGACTCATATTAGACACATTTGTGGTAAAGCTATGCCTGAAGATGTTGTGTATTTTTTTCAGGCCATTTTTATATTCCTTTGGCTCATATATATGACAAGCCACCAATATGGACAGAATGGAAAGGGCAGGTGAATAGGAGTTCTGGAAAAGAAACATTTTTATTTGAACATGGTCCCTGATAAATATCATCATCATAAAGGCTAGCCTGAATAGTGACACTGGACCAAGATGAAAAGTAGATATTGTCAAATTAAATATTATAAGGTTTTGTTCGGAACAGTTAGTCAAAGGAAATATTACAAAAAAATAAATAATGGAGATTGATGGCTAAAGCCTTATTCAGGGGCGGGTTCATTTTACCATAGGCCCCAGGCTGTTCACAAAGCCTGGGCCCCTCCATCCCACTATAACTATGGCAGCACTAGTAGGATGTTCAAAGGACAGGATAGATATCATGATGTCATGATGCTCTGATTTGTGCAAAATCGAGGTAAAAAAGCAGCCATTGTTTGCAAATCATGGCAGAACTGTAACCAGGGACAATACACCACTGAAAGTATAAGTCTGTTTGGGTGGCCATGGGCCCCCCAGGAGCTCAGGGCCCCGGGCTGCCGCCCGATACGGACCTATTATAATCCACTATTATTCCTACTTTCCGTGCACAGTTCGCATATGGACGGTGTGCCACGAAATGGATTAACGGAACTCCCGCCATCATGTATCATTATAATGCCATGAACTCCGCAACTATTTAAATCTTCACCGTCGTAATACCTGATGTCGGGGGTTCCGATAATCTGTTCTGTTGCACATCATCCGTAAGTATGGACTGTGCATGGAAGTATGTTTCTATGGTTAACCAATTTTTACAACTTTGCTTTCTACTTAAAAACAACTGCTAAAATAAGCAGCTAGCACTTAAAGGGGTACTCCAGTGGGGGGGGGATTTTTTTCCTGACACCGGGGAGGAGGTGGCTGAGGGAAACAACGTCACTCACCTCCCCGGAGAGTGACGATAAGTCTCGGGTCCGCTCAGCCAGTCAGTGACAGAGGCGTTATCTGAGCGGACTTGAAACGGATCCCGCATCTGTCACTGACTGGCTGAGTGGACCTGGGACATCACGTCTCGGGCCCGTGTCAGACACCAGGAAGCGGACGGGAAACGGAGCGCCGCGATGCGGGACCCGCCGCTGGAACCGGGGAGGTGAGTGGACGTTGTTTTCCTCAGCCATCTCCTCCCCGGTGTCAGGAAAAAAATCCCCCCCCCCCCGCCGGAGTACCCCTTTAAAAACCTGACCATTGCAGTCAAGGCCTGGACTAGCTATGAAAAAAGGTTACACCTATGAAATGTTCCCAATATCATCCCAAGTCTGACTTCTGTATTCTATATTCTAAGGCTGGGTCTCCATATATGCAATTGGACAGCGATCCGAAAGATATGGAAACCACATCCCCAGTTCTCCTGTCAATCTAATTGATAATCCCGCCAACATCACCCATTATTATCACTATTGGGGTAGCTGGGGCGCGGGTTTCATAGCAGTCCAATCCCATTCCAAACGCATCTGTGGAAGCGGAGCCCAATACATAAGGAAATCATTACACGTTATAATGGAACAGAAGGCATCCAGGTGTTGATGTCATTTCGATGTCAGGGGTTAATTTGGGGTTTTACAGCTGATTCTGAAATTAGTAACATGAAACGAGGATCCCACCATACATCATACAGCCTGATACAAACAAAACCAAGAAAGAGAACTGAAACCTATCGCTCTGAATCTAGATGAAGAAACGCACCTGGTAAAGGGGTGTATTCAAATCACTTCCAGAAATAGTTCTCTCTGGGGGCCAACACACATTGTGATTCTATTACTGTGAAACTTGTACTGAATTTTATTGATACTGTTTTATAGACTTTAATCTAAGGAGGGAGTGATACATTTCTATAAAGCTCTGGAGTTAGGTGTTATCATAGGGACATACGTGATCTTTGGTTCTAAATGACTATCCTTAAAGGGGTTCTACTTAAAACTAACTTGTTTACTATCCACAGGATAGGGGACAAGTAAGAGATTACAGGGAAGGGGGAATCTGACCTCCATACTTCCCGGCGATCTCCAGGTCGGCCCTCTGAGTCTGATTTGAACAGAGCCACAGGTCCCATGCTATAATAATTCTCTATAGAGCTGCCATATAGAGCCGAGTGCTCTATTTGACTCCACAAAACACGCTGAGGCTGCTCACCGGTCTCCTACGGAAATCTAGGTGTTGCACAGGACTGCTGTCTGGCAGAAAGCCATTCAGGATACACAAAAAAACAAATGTCCAGCTCCAAGACTCCGTTCCCTTGTAGTACTTTATTGAAGATAAAACTGACACTTCATAGTCCAAAGACCAAAGGTCTTTGGACTATGAAGTGTCGGTTTTCTCTTCAATAAAATACTACAAGGTAATGGAGTCTTGGAGCTGGATATTTGTCTTTTTCTCTATTTGGCTCCCTCCAGTGGCTCCATTCATTCTCTATAGAGCCACTGGAGAGAGATGAGTTCAGAACTCGGCTCTTTTATAGTGGCTCCATAAAGAATAAATACAGCCATAAGTCACGTGCTGTACCCGCAGCTCTACTCAAAACAAAGGAGCAGGGAGCTGATATGGAGATCGCCAGGGGGTGTGGAAGTCGGATCCCTCGCAATCTCTTACTTGTTCCTTATCCTGTGGTCGAGTTAGTTTAACCCTTTTACAACCTGGGGTCATTGATGCATCAATGCCCAGGTCGTTTTTGGACATCAACTTATGGGATCATAAGGCGCACCCTGCCTTTCCTCTCTCCCCTGGCCGGCCTCTGTAGTAAGAAGCCAGAAGCCTGAGGCTTCTGGTTTCCATGGCTACCATCAGAGCTCTGTGATCACTTCGCAGAGCCCCGATAGACACCGGACAGAGAATTTTCCCTCCGTAGAGGGAGAATTCTCTGTCATGAGCCCTATAGATGCTGTGGTCATGCTGACCACAGTATCTATAAGGTTAAATTCGGCTCCGGTGCTGAGAGTTGCGGCGGGTCCCCCTCTATCACTGATAGCCGGGACCCGCCAGGGATGACACAGACGCAACTCCTGCGTCTGTGTTATCCTCGATTGTAAAATAATGCCGCTGCAGCATCAGGCATAGGCTGCAGCTATGTTCATTTACTGCCCAGTGGCAGGAGGGGGTTAAAGTTGGAAAAGCCCTTTAATATAAAAAAAAATTAAAATAGAAAAAACATTTGGAAATAAGGGTCAAAAAACATGGTTGAACATAGCCTTGTACTGATGGCATATAGACGAATAGTCCTTTAAGTTTGAATAGTTGGATAACCCATTTAAAACATTAGTTTTCTTCTGGTGTTTTTCAAGTACTAAAGGGAAACCTATGGGAAAAACTTCATCTACAGATAATACTTTGAAGGCTCTACTAACAGAATATTGATACTTCATTAAATCTGATTATGTATATATATATATATATATATATATATATATATATATATATATATATATATCTGTGAGTGTAAAGTATATATTTCCCAGTCACATGTTTCACATCTAGACATAAAAGGCACCAACATTTTGTGAATATGGCCTTAGCTTCTTTACATAGAAGCCATGTACTTATTGTAAGAAAAATTAGATCTCATTAGGGCAAATATAGGAAAGGAGGAGTGGTGTATTAGAGGGTCAGTTCTGAGTGTGCCCCTATTTTAGGATCCCACTTGAAGGGGTATTTTCAGCTTGGCAGATATGGGCTGCCAAATGAGTTTAGAATTGGGTTATGTTCAGCAGCGCCATAGAGAATGGATTAAGCCCTGGTCAGGGTGCCCACACAGGCAGTGTGAGTGCTCCATGCATTGCGGAGGAGGTGTCCCCATTCTCGCAAAGACTATCTGGTGCACAAACTAGCTGGCACAGTGTCAGGAACAAACTCTGGCAAAATAACCCACAGGCTTGCAATAACCACCCTTACAGTATATACTACAGGGAAGGTTCCCCATTGGTGGAGGCATCCTGAGGTAACTTGACAAGCGATAGGCTGAGAGAAATGGGGAGACTGAGCTAGAGCTCAAACAGACCAGTAGACAAGTTATGGTCAAAACAACACGTCCATGCGGAAAAAAAATTTGATGCGTTTTTTCTTATGACTTCCATTATAAAAGAAAAAACAGATCAAAACGTGTGCATTTTTTTTTACATACACAAAAATATGCCCAACCACGTTTTTGTGTATTCCAAAATAAAAAGAACGGATGTGCTTTAATCCGTTTTTTTATAATGGAAGTCAATGGAAAAATGGGTCAAAATGGATGCCCACAAATGCCCGTTATTTAATCCATTTTTTTATTTTTTTTAAAAAGCGAATTGAAAAAACGTAGTGTGAACCCAGCCTAAGAGCACAATAGATGCGTCAAAAACTGTAAGGAAACCCTTAGTAAGTATATTGGGATCCCAAAACCCGAAAAGGGATCTTAACCTTTATTTTTTAATAAAGAATAAGACCTCTTTTGGGGTTTCTGAGCTGCTTTGTTGATGGTTTTTAGATGGCGCAAATTGCATCTGTATACGGATACAAATGAGCGCCGATTGGGCCACACTCGCTGTATCTCTCTTTAGACAGAGAGATGTGCGGCTGATAACAATGATTTTTCCAGCAACACAAAAGATCAAATTAGTCTTTTATGGTGCGTTTACACGGAACGATTATCGTTCGAATTTTCACAATAACGATGGCATTTGAGCGATAATCGTTTCGTGTCAACACAGCAAGCGATCAAGCGACGAGCAAGAAATCGTTCATTGTGATCTTTCAACATGTTCTCAAATCGTCGCTGGTCATTCGAAAAAAAATCGCAGATCGCTTAGTGTAAACATTCTTTCAAAGATTCACCCTATGTGTGAGATGGGCTTAAGCGATCTTAACCCCTTAAGGACCGTGGGCGTACATTTACGCCCCCGCTGCCTGGGCTTTAAGGCAGGAGGACGTAAATGTACGCCCTGCCACGGTCCCAGGCTATGGAGCGGGCTCACGAGCTGAGCTCGCCCCATAGCGGGTGAGGACCAGCTGCTATCTGCAGCTAGGCCCTTACCCTCAATGGCGGATGGCCGCGATCACGCGGCCGCCTGCCATTAACCCCTTAAACGCTGCGATCGCGCCGCGACCGCAGCGTTTAAGTATAAGTGACCGGAGTGACCGGAGCATCACATTTCCTGACTGCCGGAGGTCTTCTCCTTACCTCCGCGCAGTCCCCGGATCGGTCATCTGACAGGCAGGCTGAATCAGAAGATTGCAAATAACACTGATCCCTGCAATGCTATGGCATAGCAGGGATCAGTGTTAGCAATCCAATATATGTAAGTGATAGTTCCCTAAGGGGACTATAAAAGTGTAAAAAAATTAATAAATAAATGTTTTACACAATGCCCCAAAGCCCCTCCCCCAATAAAAGTGAAAATCACCCCCCCTTCCCATTTCATACATTAAACACATAGAAAGTAATAAAGGTAATTAACATATTATATACCGTAGCGTGCGTAATCGCCCGATCTATTAAAATAAAACAATACTATTCCCGTATGGTGAACAGCGTGAACAAAAAGCGGTAAAAAAACGCAGAGATTGCTTTTTTTTAAATGACATTTTATGTATGTACATTTGATCTAGAAAAAAAAATTATTAATAAAAACTAGAGATAATGACGCAGAAAATGACACCCCGTATGACCCCGTAGGATAGGAGTTACAATAGGGCCATTATAAATATGCCTATTTGCAAAAAAAAAAATGTTTTACTGCTAATAAAAATGGTAAAATGATAGAAAACCTAGTAACCATGCATATCGCTGTGTTCAGACTGACCTATAGAATAAAGGAAGAATGCCAGTTTTACCGTAAAGTGCATTACGTAAACATGGAACCCCCCCAAAATTTGCGGAATCGCATTCTTTGACCCAAATTCACCCCATAAATGATATTTTGGGGGTTCCGTCATTCATTTTATGGCTGATTGAAAGATGCCATTACAAAGAACACCTACTCCTGAAAAAAACATGGCCCTGTAGAGTTATGGGTCTTAGGCGAGGAGGAAAAAACGAAAACGCAAAAGTGACAATTGGTCCAGTCCTTAAGGCCATTTCAGACCCGGTCCTTAAGGGGTTAAAAACAATCGCAATAACGATTTTTCTGACGATTTATTCGTCTAAATGCTAATCGTTAAACGATCAATTGTGCAAATTTTCGCTTCATGTAAACGGACCATAACACAGGCCGATCATCACATCATAAGCTTGCCCAGGAATGCTCATTAATGATAATCAGCCCAGACCTTAAAGGGGTATTCCAGGAAAAATAACCTTTTCCCCTATCCACAGGAAAGGGGAAAAGTAGGAGATCACGGGGGTCCGACCTCTGTAGCCCCTGCCGATCTCTGTAGCAGGCCCCTTAGACAATCTTTATGCACACTTTTTTTCTTGTAAGGAAATTCCATGAATTTCAAGAGTTTTCTGCAACATTTGTTTATAAGAATTTATGCTAGTATTTTATGTTACATTTACGCACTTTTGTTTTATCTTTATTTTCAGCTCCTATAGGGAAACCTATAGGTAATATGCCATATAAAACCCCATTCTTAGCATATGTGTTTTTAGTTAAGACTTTTATATGACATCAAGTCACCATATTTTGGGGCATTAAAAACACCATGTTGAAAAAAATGTGCGTGCATAAAGGAATCCTAAGATATGGTTTTATATACAATATACACCATAGTCGCATAGTGACCTCTAGTGGATATTTATTAATTAGCATAAACGCATAACTTTCTCAGTGCCAAAGTTGTATCACTTACACTGTAATAGCTGTTCAGTCAGAGCTTTTGGAGAACTGTCGCTGCAGTCTTTGTGCCAAAACCAGAAGTGGATTAAAATGGGATGGAAAATACAAAGGGAGGACTTGTACTTCTCTTTTCTGTTGGATCCACTCCTGGTTTTGGCACAAAAAATGCAGTGTCAGTTTAAAAAAAAAAAAAGAAAAAAGCTGTGTGTGTTTCTAGCCTAGCCTGGACTCGACTTGAAATCCTCCCGGTCCCATTGATTCAATGGGATTTCTTGTGCATCACCACTCTCAGCTCAAAGAATTGGAGAGCGGAGGCGCATGAGAAATCCCATTGACTCAATGGGACAGACAGAATTTCATGGTACGGGCTCTGATTGAAATTTCCGCCTATTTCACTCTATGTGCAGGGGCCTAAGGGTCCTATTCCACGGGCCGATGGGGGCCCGATCAATAATGTAAACGAGCGCCGATTTGCTAGATCGCCGCTCGTTTACTGGGCCTATTACACGGCCCGATAATCGTTTAGCGAGGGCTGCAGGGACATCGTTACCGATGTCCTTGCAGCCCTTGTTTAAACACCATACATTACCTAAACATGTTGCAGGTTTTCTCCTGCGCTCCTTCTTCCTCCCGGTGCTGCGTGGCAGCATCTTCGGTCTGAGCTGACAGACTGCTCAGCCAATCACTGGCCTCGGTGGTACTAGCCAGTGATTGGCTGAGCGTTCTGTCACCAGGAGGGAGGAACCGGGAGCGCAGGAGAAGACCTGCAACATGCTTAGGTAAAGTATGGTGCTTGTAAAATTGTCGGTCGTCCGCCGCGCATTGCTATTCTACGCAGCGGTGCGCGGTAGGTACCCGATGATTTTAGGTTTGAACCTAAATAAACGATCAGCCGATGACACGATCGTTGTCTCTAATCCACAGAGCAATAATTAGCCAAATCGGGTTGATTCGGCCGATTATCGCTCCGTGGAATAGGACCCTAAGGCTAGTTTCACACTGTCTAAAATTTTAGCAAAAACGCAACAGCCAGATGTTAGCAGTGAGCAATGGAATTTTATGAAATGCCATACTTACTTGCAATTTTTTTCTCTTTGAAGACAAACTAAAATATTATTAAATTTAATAAGATGTTAGGCTGGGTTCACACTGTGTTTTTGCAATCCTTTTTTTTTTCACCCATTTTTTGCAAAAAACGGATGAAAAAACAAATGCATTTGTTTGCATCCGTTTTGATCAGTTTTTCCATTGACTTCCATTGTAAAAAAAAATGGATCCTTTTTTTTACAGACACAAAAACGTAGCTGACACTTCTTTTGTGTCCGTTAAAAAAAACTGATCCGTTTTGATCCGTTTTTTTACAATGGAAGTCAATGGAAAAACGGATGCTCACAAATGCATCCGTTTTTTTAAATCTGTTTTTTGCTAAAAACAGATGATAAAAACGGATTGCAAAAACGCAGTGTGAACCTAGCCTTATAAAGGTTTAAAATTTTATATTTTAATTTTATGTGAGGTTTTAATGTCATAAGTGTTTTTTGTAGTAAGACAGAAATGTGCTCATTTCCGGGGAGGGATTGTGAATGGGAGGAGGGATCAGGAGAATTCTGTTGAAATGTAAATGTAATTGCATTCACTGTTACGGTATTATCCCTGAGGAAGGGGTGTTAGATCGCGATACGCGTCGGATTCTTGAATAAATATTTTTGTACTGCATTAAGATTAGAGTCCTTGGTACACAGAGAACAGAGCAGGACCTGCATGGAGAGAGAAATAAGGGTGAAGGACCTGATCACATGACCCGAAGGTCCTCAACTGTACAGTGTGGAGAGCAGCCCGACATTGAGGAAGAGGGAGAAGACTGAACTGTAAGTGCTGTGTGTCAGTGTCTGAGTGTGTTAATGTCCTATTACACGGAGTGATTTTTAACGATTAACGACTAACGATAAACGATCGTAAACGAGATTGTTTATTGTTAACCTGAAATCGTTCACCATATTACACAGAACGATAATCGTTAGTTACAGTCGTTACTATGATCGTTATTGCAATCGTTACTATGATCGTTTATTCCTTCTGATCCCTGAAAAACAATGAACAATGTGCAATTACACTGAGCGATTAGTGAAAAAATGCGGAACTTGAGGGAACGAATGTGGAATTACAGCGAACGATTAGCGAACGATTAACGATAATTTTAGGTTCAGATCTAAATAAACGATCAACGACAAACGAACAATTTTTCTGATCGTTGCCTGCAATTACACAGAACGATTATCGGTTTAAATTCGAATGATTTAACATTTTTTCACACGATAATCGTCCCTTGTAATAGGGCCCTTAGTGTCAGTCAGTTTCTGTGTCAATAATGTGTGTTTGTGTATGTTAGTGTCTTAAGTGATTGTGTCGCCCAAGGGCCCACAAAAACCTGGAGCCGGCCCTGCCTATGACATGTTTCCACCTCCTTGACAACAAGAATAATGGTACATACTTGAAGTCCCACCCATTCTTCAGATTGGCCATGGAGAGTCGCAGCCCACCCTGGGACACCTGGTTGCTGCGGCAGCTATACGACACCCAGTTTGTTCCGTGCATGAGTCCTATTATTGTGAAATTGGCTTGTGCACGGAATTCGCTGGGCATTACACATTTGCCTCGGCCACTATAATGCCCAGGGTACAATGCATCTCTCTATATTGCTCTGAAGAAGGGGCAGTGTATATGTAGATATTCTCCCGAAGAAGCAATGCTTCCTATTAGGGATGGTCGTACGAACCCGAACCCTCGGCAATGATTCCCGCTGTCTGCCCTCTCTGTGGAAAATGTGGATACAGCGGGAGGACCGCCTGGAAAACTGGGATACAGCCATAACCATAGGCTGTATCCCAGTTTTCCAGGCAGTCCTCCTGCTGTATCCACCCGCTGCACGGAGCGGGCAGACAGCGGGAATCTGATGCCGAGCGTTCGGGTTCATGCAAACCCGAGCCTTGGCAGGTTCGGACCATCCCTACTTCCTATCTCTTACATATAGTCCAATGGTGCACGGCACTATTATTTTCTGTTACATTTATAGAAAAAATACTATTAGATATAATAAAAAAATTTCTTTTTTTTAAACTTTGCCGTATCTGCCTGTATTCAACCAATGGCACTCACTTTATTTTTAATCTCATTGCAGTCATTTTCAGCTTACATGAGCAAACATAAAGCGTTCAGCCAATTCGATGCCATAGAGTTTAACCGGTTTATTCAAAGGTGCTGAGAGATGTCGTAAAGACCTGGGAGTGAAGGGGTTACTCGTGGTGGCATTCCTCTGTGCTCTAGGGCTGGTAAAGTGAGCCTCTTGTGAGTCAGGTGCTGGGCTGGAATCGCCTGCGGTGATCATCATTAACCTCTCATCGGCCTCTTAGTGAAAACTAATTAGGCCTCGTCTCATTATTGCCGGCGTACTCTGTTTGTTATCCACAAGTCGTGACCTGAGGCTTATTTATATAGAAAGTCTGTTAGGCATCATGAGCATTGGACAGCTTAGAGCAGGGGTAGGGAACCTTGGCTCTCTAGCTGTTGCAAAACTACAACTCCCATCATGCCTCACTCTGACCACTGGGAAGGCACGTTCCTCTACTGTATCTTCCACTCCCTATTTTAGGTCCCTATTATACGGGACGAATATTGTGCAAAAAGTCGTTATATCATTCGAATAATCGTCCTGTGTAATTGCGGGCAACAAAATAAGGTGAAAAATAATTTAATAGTTGATTTAGTTCTGACCCTAAAATCATCATTAATTGTTCGCTGTAGTTCCCCATTTGTTCACTAGTCGCTCAGTCTCGCTTGCGTTGGTTTATTGTTAGTCGTTAATCGGTAAAAATTGCTTCGTCTGATAGGACCCTTGCTCTCAAGGTAGAAATCGTGTGGCATCCTCTCAGGTTCTGGACCAGTCATCTCCAGCATCTTGCAGCTTCTCTATCTCAGCACCTCTTATATTCTACCATCATCACTAAAGATGAGAGAATATACAGTATTAAGGGTGGGTTCACACTACGGAATTCTCGCGGATAAACTCAGCAGAATTCCGCCATGTCAGATCTTTCGGCGGAATCAGCCGGCCCATAGAATGGTATCTATGGAGTCGCGCGCGTCTGTGAGCACGTACAGCCAGCGGAATTCTGCGAAGTTTATCCGCGAGAATTCCTCAATGTGAACCCACCCTTAAGGAAACAAAGTGCTTCGTTACGATCGACTGTCGGCTTGTCAGGCTGCTGGCTTTGAACACTGTGTAGCTTGTCTCTGGGTGCCTGGAAAAGCTGGATCCAATTATGGAAAACTGGGAGACGTTTCCCAGGACTGGATGCAGCCGTTCCAGGCACCCATAGTGTGCATTAATACTGTATATTCGCTCATCTCTAATCATCACTGCTACACTGCAAACAATTCTCACACGTGCTCAGGCTCTCTATCTCTAGCCCAACAATATTATACTCAGATCACCATAAGGGAGTGATCACTCCTGTTTTATGTGAGTACTTGGACTCATCAACAAGTAGTTACATGCTCTCACATACATCAATGAGCGCCTCCCTATAGGGCTCCCCATACCTTCTTAACAGCATCATGGCGCACAAGGCCAACATTCCCCAGTGCCATGTTGCTAACCAGATACAAAAGTAGCCAATACACATCAAGGCCATGTTCACACGTCGTAAGAGACTGGCTGGGTCACGGAATGGCCGGTCTCTGAAAAGATCATCCCGGCCGGTACTGCAGTACTGGCGGGATGATTTTTCATGACACAAAGTTCTGATGCGGGCGCATCCATGCGCGCCGGCATCAGAACTCCTCACAGCACACTATGGAGGTCAATGAATAGCGGCGGCAGAAAACTGACATGTCAATTCTTTGCGGCGCCGCGAGAGATCCCGGCCAGAGCGTATACTATGTGTATACGCTTCAGCTGGGATCCCATAGAAAGCAAGGCAACGTATGTTCTCGTACAAAGTATGCCCGTTGTTGCCGAATGTGTGAACATAGCCCTAAGATGCAATTTGAATCCAATCTATGCTTCTGTTGTTAATGCAGTTTTTCACACAGAAACTTACAAGTTAAAGGGGAACTCCAGGTAGAGGTTAAAAAATTTTTTAACTTTTGCAGAAGCATAACGCATTACTTACCTAGCTATCCCAGTTTTGAAACTACCTAAAATCCATTTGTTTGGGGGGGGGGGGATTGTTCTGTATTGTGTTTCTGTCCTTCCTGGTTGAGCAGTTCTCAGAATGCAATGCTTTCTCTTAGCTGATCATCACAATCCCCCACCCACAATCAGTAAAATTAGTGCTGCAGCTGCTGGCCATTCAGAGATGGTGAATCACTTAGGGGATTGGGGGATGCAGCCCCGCCTCCTGTGACATCACGCCCTGCCCCCTGTCTGCATCATCAGCCTGTGCTCAGCAAACACACACAATGTGAGACAGAGACATGGAAGATTTGTCTCCTAAGGTGGGAGAGCAGAAGGAGCAGGAGACAATTTGGATTGGCACAGAGGCCATTTTTCTTCACTTCCTGGATTTCTATCAGCTACCAGTGTGGCACAACCGTATATATACGGTAATACATTGTATAGACACATCTATATAACTTTTAATGTACTCTTAATAGAAAACAAGTTTTTCTTATCAGGAGTTCCCCTTTAACATCAGATTTCAACACAGGGCAACTTATTTTCACGGTATAAACTTTCAGAATGGAACATGAGGAGAAGGCCTATAATATTTACAATAATGCCAATAACATTTACATTAATGACCATAATATTTACTATAATGCCAAATATATTTACAATATCCCCAATATTTAAACTGAGTTTAACTAAAATAAGAATAATGCCCCAGACCCAGATTTATAAACAGGGAAATGTATGATATGAAAGAAGTGTGAACTTTAAAGTATCAAATAAACCGTTAAGTCCAGGATATGTAACTCCATATAATCTCTCCCAGCTCCGGTGTTCTCCCTGATCCCTTATCAGCACTTTCTGCGTATATCTGATGACAGATATTTTCAGGTAGGTCTTGAAAACAAGAAAGTCTTTGATAGACAATATTAACATAGAATACTGCAAGATTGGTTGCGCTCTGTAGAAATCTGCTACTGGCAAGCACCATGCTTAGGCTGGGTTCACACTGAAGTTTTGACATCTGTTTAATCTGTCTTTTTTGCTGGAGTACCCCTTTAATACTTATGAACAAATGGTGTGGAGGCAAACAAACAGCGGAGAACATGAAAAGAATATACAGAGCAGGATAAAGCTCTGCCGAATTGTATATTACAGTGATGAAGAACGGACATTATTTTTAACTACAATGCAGGAGATGACACGGCCCCTCTATAAGCACATGGGCACACTTTCCTGTATTGCACGACCTCTGTTTGCTCCTGGATGAGGGAATTCTTCATTAATGTTGACTAATATTTAGCTTCATTGTTAAAGGTTTGTGGTGAGTTAATTGCTTGTGGTAATTGCCTCATTGTGTAGAGGTCATAGGGGGCAAGACATTACACATACTCATTATATGGGCAGTTAAATCATGATGATCCCTTGTAAGGGGGTAAGTAATGGACTCACAAAGGTAATGTTCTATGCATATGCCTTTAACCCCTTAATGACTCCCGATACACCTTTTTACAGTGGTCAGTGACCAGTTTTATTCTAGAATACCTTGTTTTTATTCCTCCCTGGGTGCTGGAAAAAGTTGGATCCAGTCCCAAGAAACTGGAAAAAGTTTCCCAGGACTGGATCCAGCTTTTCCAGGTGCCCGGGGAGGAGTGGCACAAAGCAGTGGTGAGTTATAAAGCAGCAGGCAAAAATAAAATGAAAATATTATAAAAATAACAAACCCTTTAACCGCTAATACTGACATTATAGAGGTAGTCTGCCATTTTTTTTTTCATTTCTTTTATAATGTTATACCTACATAATATATATACTTTACTATATATATATGTATATATATATATATATATATATATATATATATATATATATATATATAACTTTATTAAAAGAAAGTGCTTTTTTTTTTTCTTTTTACATGTTTTAATTGGCTGACAGCGATGCAGCCTCTCTGCTGCCACCAGTGGCTGTGTCAGGAACTGCAGCGTTTCATAATCCCTGGTGCCAGGAAATTAGATATAAATAATGCTTCTGCAACTTAAGCAACAAGACTGGTTCCAAGTCTCATGGACTTTTATTAGGAGCCCGACTCATTATGTGACCCAGAGCTGGGAGAGGACCAAGCTGATTGTGGATTCCTCCTGGCTCATTCTCACAATCAGTAAGGGTTTGAACGCTCAGACCTGAACCAATCGAAGCTTTTGGCATGTCTGTCAGAAGTGTGCATCACCAATGATACCTGTTATCAGGTAGCCCATCCATCCTATGTAACCAATAAGGTGTAATTAAGTCATCCTGTTATTCCCTTATTCTCTGCAGAAGAAACATATAGTGGGGATTTTAGGTCCTTTCCCCAGTCACTGGCTTTCAGATATGGAACTTCATGCTTTCCATTTCCTTTCAATCACAAGTGGA
Source organism: Dendropsophus ebraccatus (assembly GCF_027789765.1). Lineage (NCBI taxonomy): Eukaryota > Metazoa > Chordata > Amphibia > Anura > Hylidae > Dendropsophus > Dendropsophus ebraccatus. The sequence goes on along the minus strand of NC_091456.1, from coordinate 23,293,704 downwards.
GTATACATAAGTTTGGTACCCAGGAGGTATGATGTATGTATATGTATATGATACAGAGATGAAACCTCAAGGGCCCTATGAGAAATCTATTCCTACCAGAGGATACTGGAAGACAGGCCAGTCAGAGCCAGGGAACTGACTATGTAATACAGGCATCAATTGTAGATAGAAAGAATTTGCCAAGAACCACCTTGTATCACTGATTTTGTATAAAGGACTAGATGGTACAATCACACACACACACACACACACAAAAAAAAAACTTCCAGCACAAGTATGTTAGGAAAAATGATTTGTTAACCCCTTAGTGACCAACTTTTTTGTTTGTTTTTTCATTATCACCTTACAAAAAGCATAACTTTTTTTTTATTTAGTTAACATTGCCAAATGACGGATTGTTTTTTTTGTTGTTTTTTTTTGGGGGGGGGGGACAAGAAGCTACTTTTTTATTTACACTATTCAGCATGCAGTAAAAATAAAATAATAAATATATTGTGTGGGTTACTATGATTACAGCGATACCAAATTTCTATATTTTTTACTTTGGCACAATACAAGATAAGTTTAAAGCGACTCTGTACCCACAATCTGACCCCCCCCCCCCAAACCCCTTGTACCTTCTGATAGCTGCTTTTAATCCAAGATCTGTCCTGGGGTCCGTTTGGCAGGTGATGCAGTTAGTGTCCTAAAAAACAACTTTTAAACCTACAGCCCCGTGCCCTATGGGCGTGGCTTAGAATATCTGTGCCCTAACTTTGCACCACCCCTCCGTCCCTCCTCCCCACCCTCTTCATCATTAAGAATGCCACTGGAACATTTTCTACATGCTGAACACTGCACAGGTCCTTAACGATCCAGCTCATGTACCGGGCTAAACAGGTGGGGAATAGGAGACAATCTGCCTGGAGCATTCCTAATGATGAGGAGGGTGGGGAGGAGGGACAGAGGTTGTGCCAGCCTAATGCATACACAATCTAGGCCACTACCGTAGGGCACGGGCTTCAAGTTTAAAAGTATTTTTTTAGGACAATAACTGTATCACTTGCCAAACGGACCGCAGGATCTTGGATTAAAAGCAGCTATCCGAAGGTACAAGTGGTTTGGGGGGGTCAGATTGTGGGAACAGAGTCACTTTAAAAAATAAAAAAAAAACTCACAATTTCATCACTTTATTATTTATTTAAGTATTTATTTATTTTGAGCTTTTATTGATACCATTGTTAAATTATGTGAGATTTACTGATCTCCTTTTTTTTCAGACATTTCGGATTGACTGAATGGGTTAAACTATCCGGTTTCTTTGCTCCAGGTAACTACATCAGGAGCCCCACATAACCTTATTCTGACCTTGCTGTAAAAGGAAAATGGTTCCATTATTGACCACCGTAAAAAGGCATATTGGCAGTCACAAAGGGGTTAATAGCCCTGTTTATGATTGTGTACCATAGAGCAAGATCACATGCGGCAGTCTGCAATAGTTACTAGCAGTAAAATGGGCCGCCCAACCACCAGTGATTGGCTATGTTCTTTCAATACTGGCCACAGACAGAACGCTGCCAGTTACTGGCAGGTGGGTGAGCCAGTGCTGCCTCTCATGCATACAGCAGACTACTGAGTGTAAGTGATAGTCTGCGCTGACATACAGGTAAAAGTAAAATAGCATTTTATTTAAGGTTCCTGTCCTGAGATAGGGCAACATAAATCTGGTAACATATATATGGGACTTTATTTGACTGCACCATAGCCAAGCAAAGTCCCATAGGATCATAGAAACAAAGAACACATGGATAACAGGGTAAGGGTGCTTTTACAGGTCCTTGGACGCAAACAAGCACCAATCAGGGAGATCGGCGCCCATTTGCAAAGTCTTAACAAGGCATGATTATACCAAATAAGCGTTTCGTTGTTCTTCAACATTTTTAAAAATCATTGACAGCAGACTGCACATTGCTAGGTGTAACAGTTGATGCATGGCCAACGGCTGATGACTGTATAAAAAAATAATAAAGATTGCTATACTGCAGTATACTTACCTGCCCAGACTCCCCCAGTGCCCTGCTGCCTTCTGTCTGCTCACCACAGCCTCCGCTCAGTCAATCACTGGCCACAGTGTTATCCTGTCTTAGTCAGTGATTGGCGATTGGTGAGAGGCCGGTCACTTCAGAAGCAGCGGCTGCGGTCAGCAGGAAACAGGCAGCAGTCTGGACAGGTAAGTATAACTTTATTATGTGCTATATAAAGCAAGTGCTGCACGGACATCGCTAACTATGTCCGTGCAGCCCTTGGCACACAATAATCGAGCTGCATAATAGGCTCTGTAAGCAGCTGCCGATCTAGCAAATCAATGCTCGCTTACCCAGCACCCCTCTAAAATTATAGTAACATCTATTTTAGGTTGTTGATTATGGCAGACAATAAATCCATTATAAGAACTCTCTAGCCATCCCATAAATATTAGATACCAGGTTTCCCCAAAAAATAAGACAGCGTCTTATTTAAATTTTTGTTCCCAAAGATGCACTAGGTCTTTTTTTCAGGGCATGTCTTATTTTTCCATGAATAAGAATTCATATGTTACAAGAAGGGACAGAGAGTACGGTATGGCAGCTTCCAGCCACCAGGGGTAGCCCACCTCAGCACACTGGTACAGCACAACAGGGACAGCGTACGCTATGGCGGCAGGTGACAAAATAACTGCAGACTGTGTGCGGCTCTACATCTGGCAATAGGGGACAAAGGAGATGGCGGCAGGCAACAGGCCTCTTGATGTCTTTTCTGATGGGAACATCAGGGTTGGTGGCAGGTGACGGTCCTAATGTCCTCCAGGCAGCTGCTATGCAATGGACGGTGAAGGTAGGGGATAACAGCGGTGGGCTAAAAACAATCCCAGCTGCATGGCCTGGTGTTCTGTCCGGTGGGCATGCTTCCAAACTTTCTAGGTCTTACTTTCGGGGGAGGCCTTATATTTAGCAATTCAGCAAAACCTCTACTAGGCCTTATTTTGGGGGGAAACAGGGTATTGCTATAAATTCATTAGGGCACAATTTATTAATTCTCTTGTAAGAACAACCCAGCCGCATCTAGATAAACTGCACATACATATGATAGCCAATGGCCAGGAGGGGAGCGGAAGAGGAGCGCAGGTCCCTAACTTCCCCGTTCTCTTACAAGGGCCTAAAGTTAACATTAGCAATAATAAAGCTGAAAGTTATGGTGCGCCACGGCCAGCAGCTGTGAGGAGACGTTGCCCAGGGGAAGCCCATGCTAAACCTTTGCACCAGGGTTATGCCCGGGGCAGTGTGGTTTTTTTTTTACTGCTGTGTCATTCTTGTTGTACGGCTTCCATACACTGTGTAATACCTTCATGCCTGTGTTGTATCCCAGGGGAATTGGTCATAGATGAGCAACGACTTGTTTAATAAGACCCCAGAGATCATTAATGTCTTGTAACAGTTTGTCCTCAAACAACAGAACAAACAGGCACAATCCAGACGCTTAACAGGGGATTTCTCACTTATAAACAAAATTATTGTGTGTAGGAATCGCTATGCCGCCTGTATAACGTATGTAATAAACATTGTCATACAGAAGTGGGAGCAGCATCATGTGGAAGCACACCGATACCTTAAAGGGGTAGTGCGGCGCTAAACAATTATTCACAAAATACCACACATTACAAAGTTACAATGTATGTTATGTGTGTGAATGGCCCCCTTCCCTGTGTTTCCCCCCACCCACGCCAGACCCGGAAGTGTAATGCTCTATACTCACCTGATTCGTGTCGACCCCCGTCCGCCATCTTGGGACAATGATGTCATCTTCAGGTGGCTGACCGAACCGCTCCATCCGTCCCTCGTGCCGGCCCACCTCTGCCGCGTCATATTTGTGCTCAGCCGCGATTGGCTAACCACAGTTATGCTCAGCCAGTTGCAGCTGAGCAGCTGATGATGCGGAGAGGGGGGCCGGCACGAGGGACGGATGGAGCGGTTCGGTCAGCCACCTGAAGATGACATCATTGTCCCAAGATGGCGGACGGGGGTCGACACGAATCAGGTGAGTATAGTGCATCACACTTCCGGGTCTGGCATGGGTGGGGGGAAACACGGGAAAGGGGGCCATTCACATACATAACATACATTACAAAGTTGTATAACTTTGTAATGTGTGTTATTTTGTGAATAATTGTTTAGCGCCGCACTACCCCTTTAACTAGGGATTAGTTGGGCCTACCAAAAAATTAAGGGGCACTTTTACTATTGAGTCTAAAACATGCATTTTTTCTACAGAGTATTTGTCTGTTTTTTACCCAGACAAATAGAACTAATTTTACAAACTATTCATAAGTGTGAATAAAATATTTGCAGAATATTCCCCAAAAAATTGCGCAAGCAAGTAATCATTTTTTTTTTATTTGTTTTTGCAAATAAAACGGATAAAAAAAACAGATGCATTTGTGTGCATCCGTTTTGATCCGTTTTTTCATTGACTTCCATTTTTTTTTTTACGTATACAAAAATGTGGTTGACTAAATTTTTGTGTACATTAAAACAAAAGGACGCATTTTGATCCTTTTTTTTTTTTTATAACAGAATTCAATGGAAAAACAGATCAAAACCGATGCACACAAATGCATCTGTTTCTCAATCCATTTTTCATCCATTTTTTTGTAGTAACGGATGAAAAATAAGGATTCCAAAAATGTAGTGTCAACCCAACCTCGAATTTTTGGGTGAATACTCAAAACACCCAGCTTAAAAGTAGCATTAAAAAAATTTTGCCCGTCTAAAAATTGGTTCATAAATAGAACTTGAAATGGGCAAAAAATCCAATTATTTACCTAAAAATAGGCGCACAGCCCTTGATAAATGTCCGCTATAACTATGATTTAGTCATTTAGACCCACTGCAGCTGCTTCTAGCTAGAGCGCCATACATACATACAGACCAGTGAGCATTATTAGTGGTAATACTCCCCAAGCAGTTAGTTTACCTAACGATAGCCTTAGGCTACATTCACACAGTCAGTCATTTTTCAAGACTGTATATGATGTCTGCAGTGATCCGCAATCTGTATTTTTTGCGGATCAGCAAAGAAGGGGAAGGTGATAGTTAAATAAGCGGGAATGGTTTATGATAATTGCTCATCAATATTTTTTATGGATTTGCAGAAGTTAGAGACATTTCTTCCATAAAATGTACGGATTCTCAAAAGTTACTATAGACTTCTATGGGACAACCTGTGCCGCAAATATGGGCTGTACTAGAGCTTCTCGGTAATTATTGTGGATCCGTAAAACGACGGAAACTGTGAACAGCCCAATAGAAATCAATGGGCCCTAAATTTGTCCCTAATTGTGGATCCGAAATTATGGACAAACTTACGGAACGTGTGAATGTAGCCTAAATGTTGCCGCATCAATCTCCATGACCAGAATATATACTTATATATTCAATGACAAAAAAAACCCAGAAATCTGTACAAACAACGGGCGTTCCACAGTAAACGGGCATTGTTTAACGCTACCTGCGGCTGGAATTAATGATCACAAACAACGTATGTTTTTACGTAGTGGGAACAAAGCCTTAAAATAATGAAAACATTGAAATAATAGGGAAAGTATAAAAATAAAAATTTTTGAAAATGCAGCATACAGAACGGCACAATCTACCGCACAGTGCACAGCTTTGCCTGCACTACATCCTCTAAGGTCTGTAAGACATAACAAGTAATCCCAGGTTCCTTAGGGATCTACTTTGTACTTGTATTGTGTGGTATGGTTTTTGGTTGCCACAGTAGCCATGACATAGATTCTCCTAGGATTTGCAAGGGTTTGCATGTGAAATCTTTTTGCTTAGACACACTCAGCTCTGCGTCTGAACCAAGATGATAAACCCCAGCACTATTGGTTTCCTTTACACCATATCAGAAGGCTCACAGAGCGAGAGAGAGAGTCCATCCGTCTCTCCCCAAAGCACAGGAAGTAATAGGACTGTAAATGACATGGACTCGGAGATAAAGACACCGCAATCCGGCACTCAAGGAAAGCAGGATGAAGGCAGCAAAGTCGTGAAAAATGGGACTTTCAATAAAGGAAAAAGCCATCCAAGGCTGGCTCAACTTAGAGGACAAATCCGGGCACAGATCAGGGAGCAAAGCCCTAGGAACCAAATGCTGGAGCTTGTAGATAAAGTATCCAACGGACATCTCACCACCAAGAACCATTTAGATGGAAGCAAACGTAACGGGCCTCTCGAAAGCACCAAATTTTGCCACTGCTCCAACCCAAGTTGCTTGGCTTCAGAGCTTGAGGGTAGACTGCACACGGAACTAACTGCCCTCCGAGTGGAGATGAGAAACTCTCTGGAGGCTATGAGAACAGAATTAGGCCAGGAGCTTCAAGCACTACACAAAGAGGTCACGGCCTGTTGCCACCACTGCCCTCCCAAGGAAGCCGAGGTGCCGAAAGAAGCGGAGAAACGGCCCGAATGGAAAAACGTCTTCAAAAAAGTCAATCGGAAAGAAATGCAAGAGACAAAAATTCCGGTTAAACTGGACGGACAAATAAAAGCGCGGTCTGTGCCATCGCTTGTACATAGTTCAGGTCCCAGCAGGAACCAGGTACTCTTTAAGGCAATGACCACCATTGCTGCTAAAAACGCACTTATGTCTAGTCTTGGGACAAGATCCGATTCTGACCCTATCCCCCATACTATTGGAAAACAGATCCACAAGCCTGTCGTGAAGGTAGAGGAAGCACCTACTCATTTACAAGCTAATGGCAATTGGGGGAAAAAGATAAACAGGACTGTGGCCCCTCTGCCCCAAAATGGCATTACCGTTGGGAAAGCTCCATAAGGACTTTGTGCAAACTGCATAGTGATACCATTGCTTTGACAATGCAGTACAGGTAAATTAACAGGTGCTCGGACTGTATTGTAAATCTACAGTAACAATGCTTTTATCTCCTTAAAGGGGGTCTGTCCAGAGAGTGTCTAGGTGGTTCAGTGGTGGACATGTCTGTTTAACCTATGTACCTGCACAGCTTCTTACTGTCTATGACGCTGCAAGTAAGAGACTGAGACGATGAATTTCATAGCTCACAGCTACAAATGGACGGACTGGGAGAAATAAAGGGAGATGTACAAAGATAATAAAGGTAGCCCATATACCGCTCTTGTATAGTGGGCCCTTACTGTCTGTATCTGACCCTGGATTCATTGTTGTGATTTAATGTAAACTTTTTCTTTAAAATTCAAAGCTACTCTTCCACCACACTGTAATTTGTTATCTAGCAAAGCAAACCATGAAATACATATATACCACTGCGAAGCAGACCAAACATAAGGGGAAATTTATCGAGGACTTTGCGCCTATTTTTAGGTGAACAATTGGATTTTTTGCTCATTTTTTGTTCTATTTATGAACCAGTATTTGACGGGTGAATATTTTTTTTTAGATGCAATTTTTTTTTTTTAATCTGCCTGTTTTGAGCATTCACCCAAAAATTTACATAATACAGGATTTGTGCCCAATTTATCATTTCTGCCTGGTGCAAACTGGTGCAGGCCTTCATCTGGTCAGTACTAGGTGAATTTTTTTTTTGCACAATTTTTTGTAAATATTTTCAGAATATTCTATTAACTCGCACACACCGTCTTGCGGTACTTAATAGTAAATGTCCCCCACTGTTTTTTTTGGACCACGCTTACTCTGTTCCGCCTTATGGTTATGCTGCCATATACAATAAAATACCTTTCTGCCAATATTCATACACCCCCATCATTGACATATCTGTAAGAGAAGAAACCTAGAAGAATGTCAGCAGAAAATGACCCCTGGTTTATCTGGTCTGCCCTTATATTATTTCCTTTATTATATATATATGATAGATATATGTGTATCCCAGGCCGGTTTACATTCACTCACTGTGGATTTACTTACGACATTTGTTGGAATTTTGCTCCCAGCTTTTACTACTCCTTGGCTTGCAATTCCTGCAATGTGTTTTTGGGGCTAAAAAACTGACCAGTTTTTCTCATTTTAGTGTAAATTAGTATAGCCGTTTATTTCTGTCATTTAATGCCTTTTTTTCAGTATAAGTCATGTGATTCTTTACCATGTGAATTCAGGATTTTTGTTAAAGTCTGTGGGGGAGAAATGCCAATGTTTCTGTGGAAAACTCAAACGCATGCCCTGACGCAATTACACAAAATTACAACTTCCCTGAAAAACATCAAATTGTCCTTAAAAACATCATAACAAAAAGTGACCAGTGGGTATTGTGTTTCATTTTTCCCCATTGACTCTCAGCTACCATCTGACCGCAGCGTTTTAGATGCCAAGAATCACCAAGCTGCAATTTTGGCATTTTTTGTGGTGTTTTTTCCCCCTAAAATGCCTAGTCTGAGCACAGCCTTTCAGTAATGTATTTTTCTCAAGTTGATTCTGATCTTCCACCAATAAACCTCAGACCCCTTTTTAAGATGTGAAGGTTATACAGTAGTTGCATATAGTTCATTGAACTGTACACATATAAAAGGACAGGGTTTTCACTACACCATGCTATGCACAATAAATGATAATTGTAACTATTTTTTAAAGAATGCTTAAAAGGGGTACTCCAGCGAAAAATGTTTATTTATTTATTTTTTTCCCTCCAAATAAACAGGTATCAGAAAGTTACATAGATTTGTAAATCACTTCTATTTAAAAAATCTCAACCCTTGCAGTACTTATCAGTTACTGTATGTCCTGCAGGTGATGTTTTCTCTCCAGTGTGACACAGTGCTCTCTGCTGCCACCTCTGTCCATGACAGGAACTGTCCAGAGCAGTAGCAAATCCCCATAGAAAATTTCTCCTGCTCTGGACAGTTCCTGTCTCGGACAGAGGTGGCAGTAGAGAGCACTGTGTCATACTGGAAAGAATACACTTCTTCCTGCAGGACATACAGCAGCTGATAAGTACTGCAAGACTGGAGATTTTGAAATGGAAATAATTTACAAATCTTTATAACTTTCTGGGTTCCCTTTTAAAATGTACAGTGTATTTTTCCAGTTTGTAAGCTCATAAAAAATGTCCCAGATGATCTTTGTGCTCTCCTGTTAATAAACATCAATGTTTTAACAAATTATATATATATATATATATATATAATTTTTTTAGCAGCACTAGGGCACCCGTCATGAGCACTACCTGCTTCCATAGTGGGCAATGCTCCCAATGGGTGCCCCAGTGCTCCTAACGGTCTCACGAACAGTGGAGCACAGGACTAACTGCACCGGAACAGTGCCGAGGATGAAGGTGAGAGACATACCTTCCTCCACGGCAGCCCCTGCAGAGGGGGCTCTGCTTCTAGCACAGTGATTGCAATCACCGCTCACTGTGCAGAGGCTGCCAAACATAGCGATCGTGTTGGGCAGCGCAGGGTCCAGTTCCCTGTGTGTACTGTATATCTTATATACAGAACCTGGAGTGAGGCTGCCCAACACGATCTCTGTGTGTGGCAACCTCTGTACAGTGAACAGTGAGAGATGGTTTTTGTGAGAGACTGGGACAGAAACTACTTTGCAGCGCTAAACCCAAAAGTGGGGTAACTCTCATCTTGGTTCAACCTGGCCTATGGGATCCTTATACTAGTCAGGACTATCCACCAAGAAGAGATTGATCTGTGGTGGAGCAAACAGCATAGGCTGAAGTACTCCATTGAACCTTGCTCTGCCTACTGAGTTAATCTTGAGAGGTTAGCTTTACCCAGTTGTTCAAGCCTGGGCCCGTACCACCAAATCTGAGGCCCGCTGGACTCGTTTGGCATAAGGCGCTCTTCTTCTTCTATCTTCTGATTTTAACAGTGAGTATGAGAGTCTTCTTCTACAAAAACTCACCACAAACCATCCCAGCAGAGTACTGCACTACAGAGGAAAGATCCCCAAGACAGCCCCCTAACCAACTTAACTCAGCTATACGTACTCTCTATACTACAAGCACCCAAGCTACAACTTCTGTGTCATCCATAGAATAAAGGGCACTATTACACCCTATTTTTTGGTGATTGTCTGTTGCGCTCAATTTTCTAACACTATATTGCACTGAGGCCCAGTGCTTGTATACCGGGGGTGGGCATCACCCACTCAAAACGCCAACTAGCCCACTGCTAACAACACCTAGTAACCCCAGGTTACAGCATAGGCTATGGGGTTCACTTGTTACATAACACATTGCTGTTTGGCATGGAGTGAGTTAAACTAGCTATACAATAGATTACAATAGAAGAGCTTCTTGTATAGCTAGGCCTATTGTCTTGGGAGTGTCTTGTGCTCAAATTTCCCTTTCTATTGGCCTTTTCGTCTACGTAGGAAAATATGTAAGATCGTCAAAGAACTGACAAGCTGTTAGGTAACCAAAGAATAGGAAGTCTGCTAATATATCACACCTGTTATAGACAGGAATAGGCTGTATAGTGAGCTTGCTATATCAGTTATGTAAAGCGGGTGGGGGTGACATCATCCAGGACTATACAGGAACAGCGTTAAGTCCTATTGATTCTGGAGTAAGCTGGACTATTTTACCTTGTCTCATATATATATATATATATATATATATATATATATATATATATATATATGTGTGTGTGTGTGTGTGTGTGTTGTATAAGCATATAAACTTAAAAATTGTACATCATATGTACCGCAAGGAGCAAATAAACTGCAATATAACCATTCTGATTTTTGCATTGACAGTAGATACACCTGAGCACCTCTCTTACTGCTGCTGTTCTAACTATTGTGTAACTCTATGGAATAGTCTATGGCCTATTCCTCCCATTAGGGTATAGTGTAAGCTGGTTAATTATTTCCATTCTATTAAAGCAGCATTGCTACTGATGCGTATTCACTACAAGTCACTTAAGGTGAAAACAGGTAAGTTGTTTTGTTTTTGTTTTTTTGTCACTACAGCAAATAGATGCTTTTTTTTCCAGTCTATGCTGTATAAAGATACAAAGGAATCCAGGCATTGCCCCTGATGTTACTATTAGTATTTGTATCCCTATTGGTATTTGAATCCCTGGCTGAAGAAGATGGATGCAGGCTGCGTAAACCTGAACTCACTGTAAGTAAGCTCATCTCTATCTGTTCTAAATACTGTAGCTTATCCAGTAGGCTGACCTGATACAGTAGTGTAAAATTTCTATCACTGGATCAATTTAACCATGTTAAACAAATTTGCATTTTAACCCCATCCCGGCTGCACCGTAAATTAATGTTGCTGCAGCCTATGCCTGAGGCTGCAGCAACGTTAATTTACAAACCCCCATGACACAGGCACAGAAGCTGCGCCTGTGTCATCCGCAGTGGGTCCTGGCTGTCAGTGATAGCCGGGGACCTGCAGCAACTCCCAGCACCGGAGCCGCACGACCCCCAGCATCTACAGGGCTTCAGCTAGAGAATTCTCTGTCCGGTAACTATGGGGGCTCTGCGATGTGATCGCAGAGGTCCGATGGTAGCTATGGGAACCAGAATCCTCAGGCTTCCGATTTCTAGCTCCAGAGGCTGGCAGGGAAGGGAGGTTGGTAAGGCCAAGGAACAGCCGTGAGCACTACCCCCTCCCCTCTCTCCCCTGCTGCTGTTACAAGATTCTAAAAGCTGCAGGGGGCAGAGCTATGGACATCAGCTCATTATGATCCCACATGCTGATGTCCAAAAACTACCTGGTCATTGAGATATCGATGGTCGTGAAAGGGTTAAGGTATGTCCCCTCCATCCTCTTGCAGTGTGAGTGTGTTACTGAATTCAATAACATTCATTCTTAAACATTCTAAATACTAAACATGTCAATAAGTTTTAACCTCTTAACCACAGAGCCAATTTTCGTTTTTTCCTCCTTGTGCTTAAAAGGCCATAGCACTTGCATTTTTCTACCTACAAACCCACATGAGCCCTTATTTTTTGCGTCACTAATTGTACTTTGCAATGACAGGCTGAATTTTTGCATAAAGTACACTGCGAATCCAGAAAAAAAAATGAAATTGAACAAAAAAACGCATTTCTTTTATTTGGGGGGTATTTGTTTTTACGCCATTCGCCCTGGGGTGAAACTGACTTGTTATGCACGTTCCTCAAGTCGTTACGATTACAACGATATGTAACATGTATAACTTATATTGTATCTGATGGCCTGTAAAAAATTCAAACCATTGTTAAAAAATATATGTTGCTTAAAATCGCTTCATTCACATACTTATAGCGCTTTTATCCTTTGGCCTATGGGTCTGTGTCAGATGTCATTTTTTGCGCCATGATGTGATCTTTCTATTGGTACCTTGAATGCGCATATACGACTTTTTGATCACTTTTTATTACATTTTTTCTGGATTTGATGCGACCAAAAATGCACAATTTTGCACTTTGGGATTTTTTTGCGCTGACGCCACTTACCGTGCGAGGTCAGGAATGTGATTAATATTTCGGGTGATTAGGCACGAGGCGATACCAAACATGTTTATTTATTTGTTTATTTACTGGGAAAAAGGGGGGTGATTCAGACTTTTATTAGGGGAGGGGGCTTTTTACTAATAACACTTTTTTTTTTTTTACACTTATACTAGAAGCCCCCCTGGGGTTAGGGTTATTCCCCTGGGGTTAGGGTTATTCCCCCTGGGGGACTTCTAGTATAAGTATACTGATCTCTCATTGAGATCTTTGCTGTATTGTTATACAGCAAAGATCAAGGAGATCGGCACGAGTGCCGAGCTGGGATCAGCGCCATCTTGGCGGAGACCCCGGCCAGCTGAAGATACGGAGATCGCTCCTTCGGGACAACGTCCCGGGGGGGTGATCTCCGCCACTAGACACAAGGGAAGTGCTGCAGAAGGTAATCGGATGCAGCTGTCAACTTTGACAGCTGCATCTGATTACCTGATTAGTGGGCACGGTGATTGGACAATGACCCGCTAATAGCCGTGGTCCCGGGCTACACGCGGCACCCGGGATCGCGGCAGTTCAGAGCGGAGTCGCCGCGCAGCCCCGTTTTGAACACCTCTTGCGGACGCATGATGTACCGGTACTTCATGCGTCCTTAAGAGGTTAAGTTAAAATTTTTCTTTCAAAGGGGAAATCCGGTATTGCCCCCCAAAAGTTATACAAATCACCAATATACACGTATTACAGGAAATGCTTATAAAGTGTTTTTTTCCCTGCACTTACTACTGCATCAAGGCTTCACTTCCTGGATAACATGGTGATGTCACTTCCTGGATAACATGGTGATGTCACTTCCTGGATAATATGGTGATGTCACTTCCTGGATAATATGGTGATGTTACGACCCGACTCCCAGAGCTGTGTGGGTTGTGGCTGCTGGGTAGGATGATGGCAGGGGGACAATGTGGGACACAGGGCTGAAAAGAACATCCTGGCCGGTACTGCAGTACCAGCCGTTCTCTTTAGCCATGCAGAACCCCTAGCAACCAATCAGATTCCACCTTTCATTCCTCACAGACTCTTTGGAAAATGAAAGATGGAATCTGATTGGTTGCTAGGGGCAACTGAGCCAGTTTCTCTTTACACCATGTTTGATAAATCTCCCCCTTTGAGTCTCTTTTCAGCATAGCTTTGCTTTAAAGCATAAGATGATAAAAAAAAATCAATGTAAAAATTGCAAACTTGATTTATATCACATCCCCCTGCTGCTTTAGATTCTGAAAGTTATAACAACAGGGACACTTTAAATCCACCTTGATGTGTATTTTATTGTTCCCAATTTACATATATTCTGCTGACAGTTGATAGACAAAGACAAAAAATGTCAATGACACGAATGCGTCTGTATTAAAGAAGATTTCTGGGCAAAATCAACTTGATAGGGGAAAAGAAAGATTGCGGGGGTCCAACCTCTGTCCCTGCTGCTGATTTCCGTATAGCCCCCCCCTGGCTTCTGTGTTACGAATAGAGCCGCGGGTACATTCCTAAGCATTCCAAGGTTCATTCCTATGGAGGTCTCAGAAAGAGCCTAATAAGCCGAAAGAGCGTTGTACTCGGCTCTCTCCAGTGGTTCCATAGGAATGAATAAAGCCACCGGAAAGGGCTGAGTAAGCCAGAAAAGTGCTTACTCAAATCTCTCCAGCACCTCCATAGGAATAAATAGCCGTGGCTCTATTAATAACACAGAAGCTGGGGGCAGATATGGAGATTGCCAGGGGGTTCGGAGGTGGGCCCCCTGCAATCTCTTACTTGTCCCCTTATCCTGTGGATAGTTACTTTTCTTGGGATACCCCTTTAACTGAATTAAGGGAATTACCTAAAATTATTACCTAATTATTTTGCACATGACAACACATTTTAAGCCACAGCCCTCTCCGGGTACATTCACTTTAAATGTGGGCCAATGTTCTCATTTGTAAAAACATTGGCTCAGATAACAATAAAATATGTGGAATTCCTCTTAAGGGTAGCTTCTCACGTACCGTATCGCAGTGGATTTGACTAAATGAATGAACACAGCATCAAATCCGCACTGTAAAATCTGCTGCGGATCTGCAGCAGATTTGATGCTGTGTTTATTCATTTAGTCAAATCTGCAGATCTGCAGCACAAAATCCAATGCGATACGGTACGTGTGTCTTCACACACACTGGATCTGCAGCAGATCCGCAGCAGATTTGATGCTGTGTATAGTTATTTAGATCAAATCAGCTGCACATCTGCAGTGCATCTGCAGCAGAAAATCCGCTGCGATACGGTGTGTGTCTGTGTGAAGCTACCCTTAAGGAGTTGTCCAGGCTTAGAAAAACATGGATGCTTTCTTCCAGAAACAGCGACACTCTGTCCTCGCTTAAAGTGTAACTGTCATATTTTTTTATTATTGCAGAAATCAGTAGTATAAGCGATTTTAAGAAACTCTGTAATAGGTTTCATCAGCTAAAAAAGCCTCTGTACTCAAGAAGCAATCTCCCAGCCTCCCCCCTGACTTCTTATCTGTGCATTATCAGGCAAACACGTCTTCATTACAGAGAAGCCAGTGAAGACGGGCTCTGCTCTCTCCATTGTAAGCCTATGAAGGGGGGAGGGGCTGAGGGAGATGAGGGAGCAGGAAGAGGTGACATGAAGGTCAGCGGTTTGAAGACTGTCTGGGCACCTAAACGGCAGGATTCTGGGGTCAGAAAGGTCAGTGCTTATCTATGAACTTACTGAGAGAAGATTGCAGGGTATTGTGCTTTGCAGGACTGCTCCGTGCTCAGTCACTCCTAACAGCTGCTCCCCTCTCCATAGCCACATAATGGAGACAGAAATCCTGCTTCTTCTGAAGTGAGGGGGGAGGCTGGGAGATTGCTTTTTTAGTCCAGAAGGAAACTCTTTTAGTACATAAAACCTATTACAGAGTTTCTTAAAATCACTTGTACTGTTGATATTTAATGTTTTCAAAAAAATCACCCTGAAATGACAGTTACGCTTTAAGGTGTTGTTTTGCAGCTCATTTTCATTAAAGTGAATGGAGCGGAATTGTAATACCACATACAACCTGGGAACAGGGGTGGTGCTGTTTTTGCTAGAAAGTAGCTGTGTTTTTTCTAATACTGGATAATGCATAATCAAACTCTGTGCCGGAATGAACAATATTGCCCAATTTATGTTTCATTTGTCTCTTGAGCCCAGAATTAGGAGTCAAATTATGTTGCTAAACCAGAAATGGCTGCAGTCGGAGAAAGGGGTGTGCAGAATATAATCACTTTTGTGAAAAATGCGCCCCCCCCCCCCCCCCCCCCCCCCCCCAAAATAACCTCTCTGTTCAAGATTCACCGATTTACATTATAAGCAAAGGTAAGTGCACAAGATAACAAATACCCTTACACCTAGCAGTGTATCAATTCATGAGTATTTCCTAATCCCAGCCAGTCTCTTTGGTGGATGGTTTTCCGGATGGAGTACAATTCTGGAGTTTATTCAGTATATTCCGCACTTGTCCCATTATAAACATGTGATCCTCTTTTCCATTCTTCTATACATTCAGTCCAATTGTCAAATTTTGGCAAATAATAGCAGCGAAGATAAAACACTGTTAGTCAAGCAATATGTTGGCTATCAGGTATAATAGGATCAGGGTTAATACTGAGGTCTGGATACCAGCTGAGGAGCTGACGGTGGCGTCTCTAGAAGCCAAAACTTTGCGACCCTTAAGCGGCTGAGGCGGTCGGAAATTGTCTTTTATTTTTACCAGAGACTCTCCTACAGCAGAGAAATAGGCCGTGTCCGTCAGGATTTGATGCTGTAAACATAAAAAAGAAACATTATGAGGCATAGACTCCCACAATATGGAGGACTCTAACCTTTACAGCCTGAGATGTATAAACTTAAAGGAGTATTCCGTTCAGGTGAAATAACAATTAGTTCCATACTGCGTTCCGAGCTGCTCATTTCTGCTGAAGACACAGAAATCTGTATGTGAGCTGTTTTCTGTGCCCCCCCCCCCTTCGAGACGGCTCATGTAAACAACTCCCTGTCTATCTGTGTCTGCACTGTTTAATACTCTACCCTATTCCACCGGACGATTATTGTTTGCATAATCGTTAACGATAAACGATCCAAACGACTGATATTACGAAAGACCTGAAATCGTTCACCCATTTACATGGAAAGATAATAGTTACTTATGATCGTTCTTGCGGTTGTCTTGTCATTGCTATTGCGTTCGTCACTACTGCGAACGACTTCTTATTCAATGCGAACGATTTGCGAATGAGTAGCGATAAAAATAGGTCCAGGTCTTATTAAACGATCCACGATTTCTCGTTCGGTCGTTAGTCGTTAACTGCTATTCAGACCAACGATTATCGTTTAGATTTGAACAATTTAACGATAATCTGAACGATAATCGTCCGGTGGAATAGGGCCCTTAATTTGTGTGTGAACTGTTCACTCCATCTCCACTCTGATCTTCCTCCTCCCCCCACCCCCCCTTCCGATTTGACTCATTTAAATAGTGTCCCTGTCTGTCTCTGAACTCTCATGCTGAAAGGGTTAATCTGCTGGTCAAGTTGCTGATGCCCTCACTGTGATTTACCCCTTCCAGCATTAAAGAGCCGGCCAGGAAGCTGTTTACTTGTAAACAGTGTCCCTGGCTGGATGTTTCTGCACTCTGTAATGCCGGGAGGATTAATCACAGTGAGGTCATCAGCAACTTGATCTCAGATTAACCCTTTCAGCATTAGAGTGCAGAGACAGCCAGGGACACTGATTATATGAGTCAAATCGGAAGGGAGGGGGGAGGAGGAAAATGAGATTAGAGATGGAGTGAACAGTTCACACACAGTTTTCTGTGTCTTCAGAAAGAAGCAGCTCAGAACTGGGGGAAGGAGACTGAAAACATAACAACAAGTATGGAACAAATTGTTTGTCTCCAGGAGAAAGGATGATTCAACCTGTATTTCACCAGACTGGAACTCCACTTTTTAGTATTACACTGTTAAATAATAATCCAGTGCATACAAATGATGCTGGAATAATACAAAATGTAGCTTTTTCTATTCCTTCACCTGTGCGTAACTAATGGAAACGTGATGCTCTAAGACTGTCCAAATCACAGCCTCGGAGCAGTCGGGAGTCGTGAGGGAGCCTTGGTATCGATAGTACTGGGACAACTTATTCTGGGGTGGAAGGAGGCTGTCCAGGGGAAAAGCTGGAATCTCAGTAAAGTCTCCTGGAAATACATTTTCAGAAGAAACGTCAATCATTTCATGCAATAGATTTGACATTACAAATTCAGAAGTAAAAGTAAGAATTGGGCTTTTTCTGATGTATTCATATGCTGCTTTATTGGGTACATAAACATGTAAAATTAAAACAAAATTAAATTAAAGCATACTTACCTGCTCCAATGGCTCCTGATCCCGGCTGCTTGCAGTTGCTTCCTGTGGCATTTAGTTGCTGCAGGAAATGTCTGCTCAGGCAGTGGGGACTGAGAGCCACCAGAACAGCAGCTGCGCAGGATCAAGGAAGGTGGGTGTAGTCTCTTTTTTTTATTTTTGAAAGTTCCCCAACTCCACTCTACGAAATTCTTTATATGCATGGGGACCCCTTCAAGGACAACAGGAATCTTATTGTTTTGTGTCATTTTATTCAGATAGCCATAACTTTTAAAATTATCATACGGGGGGAAATATTTTAAAAAAACAACGTATTTTCCGGCGTATTAGACAACTTTTTAACCCTGAAAAATCTTCTTAGAAGTCAGGGGTCATCTTATACGCCAGGTATGGTTGCCCCATGCAGTGTGTGTTTGTGTGTGTGTGTGGAAGGGGGGGGGGGGGTGAGCTCAAAAAATGGCCACATCCTCACCGTATGGAGCGGCCATTATAAAAAAAAAAAACAGTTAACTTACCTGGGGCCTGCTCCCAGCCTCAGTGTGTCTCGTGGCCCGTTCCTGGCACAGGCAGTGTGACGTACACGGACGTACTGGGGATTCCCCAAAGCTCTTCCAAACAGCTGGGCGTCTCATCGCAGACACTCTGCTGCCGGGAGAGCTTCAGGAAAATAACGGAGGCTCCGGAAGTACCCAAAGCCATTGTCATTTTCCCGAAGTTCTTCTGGCAGCCGAGCGTCTCCAATGAGAACGGGCCAGGAGACGCGCGGACTCTAGGAACGGGCCCCCGGTGAGTTAACTGTTTGTTTGTTTTTTTTAATTTAGCATCATTTAACCCCTGCCTGACCTCATTTTCCAGTGTATAAGGCGAACCCCTGATAATCCTCTTAAAAGTCAGGGGTCGTCTTATACGCCCAGTCACCTTTTACGGGATCAACTACCCATTTGGCAGTAAAAAGTGAAGTCCAGGCCTCAAGAATTTAGGCCAACATAAAAGTAAGGGAAAGTAGTAAAGTAGTACCTAAGACTTTTTTTGTTTTTCTTATGAGTGACTTCATATTTTTTTATTTCTGCTTGACATGATAAAATATTATCGATAAATTAAAATAATTTCATTTCATTTGGAAAGAGATGAGGGATGGTGCAAATTGTCTCCTCCTCTGATTTGTGTATTTGCTATGAAGTGCGGTGATAACATAATTTTGGCCAGGGGCTGTATTACGGAAATTCATATCCACATGGCTTAAGTATACATTTTCCGTACTCACCTTCCATGGACACGTTCTTCATAGCTGCCACCAATCTACTAAAATTGGAGTTCTCAGCATCTCCCACCTAAACACAAAGACTCTATTACAACAGGCCAGAGAAATAAGAAGAAGAATCATCATATACTGACATTCTGCCTAGCTCTTACCGAGATTAGGATGCCTAAAACGGCCAGGCCCTGGGGATCTTTCTTGGCGTCAGCGATACTGCTGAATTTGGTATTCATATGAACAATATGCAACTGGGGAGAGAAAACACCAAGAAAACACTATCCCTGTTATTTCAAGATCTACATGTTAGTAGGCGATTATGTAAAACATCCTTCACATAGGACATTCCTATGATGTAATTGCAACCACATTTAAAGGGGTACTCCAACTTCTTTCCGATCAACTGGGTTCAGAAAGTTATACAGATTTGTAATTTACTTCTATTTAAAAATCTCAAGTCTTCCAGTACTTATCAGCTGCTGTATCCTGCAGGAAGTGGTATTTTTTTTCTAGTCTGACACACTGCTCTCTGCTGCCACCTGTTTATGACAGGAACTGTCCAGAGCAGCAGCAAATCTCCATAGAAAACCTCTCCTGCTCTGGACAGTTCCTGACACGGACAGAGGTGGCAGCAGAGAGCACTGTGTCAGACTGGAAAGAATACACCACTTCCTGCAGGACATACAGCAGCTGATATGTACTGGAAAACTTGAGATTTTTAAATAGAAGTAAATAACCGATTTATATAACTTTCTGACACCAGCTGATTTGAAATATTTTTTTTCCCATCGGAAAACCCCTTTAAGGATGAACAAATCACACATGAACTAATGATTTAAGATCTTGTGATTAGCAGTAATAATAAGCCTACCTCAAGAGGGAACTGCTTCCCATCCATTGTATGCTCTGAGCCATCGCTGGTAGGACTTCCCCAGTGGAAATGGAATTGTAATGCTTTGTATTTATTGGGTAGTCCGGCTCCACTGATATAAATGTCTCCGGAGAGACTTAGCAAAACTGAAAGGAATTTAAAAAAAATGTAAATTTACGTTACATATAATATAACTAAGGATTATTAGACCACAGGGATAATGGAAGATGTAATTTAGAAATGTAACAACCGGAATGTCCATCGTTCATTAGCTTCCATTGTCCAGGCGGAGCATAATTGTATCCTTGAAAAGTAATGTTATCTAGGTTGTTGTCTCGCTTTACTTTTGCCTTTTCAATGTTGATAGGAGATTGATGGTCACCTCCACAGGTATGACTGATGTCCTTCCAGTGATCAGGACCTGGTCAGAAACATAGGACATATTGACATTTAATGACATACAGAATTAGAGATTAGTCAATACTCAATAAACACTGGTTATTTAAAAAAAAAAAAAAAAAAAACATACTTGCTCTTATCGAAAAACAGCTCCACTCTTGTCCACAGGTTGCCTGGTCTGTGGTATTACAACTGAGCTCCATTCATTTCAATGGAACTGAGCTTCAAGTGAATGTACCAGCAGGTACATTGCTTTAAGATTTTTATCATCAATAGACTGGTGCCGGCACGGGGATGCTGGTGACTCTGTCTTTTTTTGAACCGTGATTACTGTGCATGGCGCTGGTCTATTCCCGGTCACCGGCCCGGCCTGAAGCACTGGAGGCGGCTCTATTGATGTTAAAATCTTAAAGTGATGTACCTGCTAGTACCTTCACTTTCAATACTATACACAAACAGTCTTAAAGGGGTTGTCTGGGAAACAGAAAACAGATCATGTCTGCTGCTCCCCTGATCTTCATCTGAGATTGTATCCATCTGACACGTGGGAAGAGTGAAATTAAGTGCCTGGAAGCAGAAGATTGCTTGGGATCTGGGTGTTCAGATCCCCATGATCGATAGAACAACTCAGCTGACCAATTCCCTCCGTGTCTCGCTGCTCTTCTCATCTTGTTGCAAGTGATTGATTGCTTACCAAGGGCACATTTATGCGTTTTTTTAACCTACTCCCGCCGCTGCACTGTTAATTAACGTCGCTGCAGCCTAAAGCCCAAGCCCAAGCCCAAAGCAGCGGCGATGTTAATTAACGATCCAGGATGACACAGATGCAGGAGCTGCGCCTGTGTCATCCGCGGTGGGTCCTGGCTATCAGTGATAGCCAGGGACCAGACGCAACTCTCAGCACAGGAGTCGCGCTCCGGTGCTGAGAGATAACCCTAAAGATACTGCGGTCAGCACGACCGCAGCATCTATAGGGCTCTAGACAGAGAATTCTCCCTCTACAGAGGGAGAATTCTCTGTCTGGTGTCCATCAGGGCTCTGTGAAGTGATCGGAGAGCCCTGATGGTAGCCATGGAAACTGGAAGCCTCAGGCTTCCGGTTTCCTGACTATGGAAGCTGGCAGGGGTCAGGAGTGAAGGCTGGGAGCGCACCCATAAGCTCTGCCCACTCCTCTCTCTCCCCTGCCGCTGTTACAAGATAGTAACAGTGGCAGGGGACAGAGGCGAGGGGGCAGACACAGGGACATCAGCTTATTGAATCATTATGATCCCATAAGCTGTTGTCCTAAAACGACCTGGGCATTGAGGAATCAATGATCCCAGGTCGTGAAAGGCTTAAATATGGCCCGTACACGGAGGATGTGCGACGGACCAGATTCACGAACCTTCTGGCATTATGTATCATTATTATGCCTGGAGGTTCGTGAATCCAGTCCCTGGCACATCTTCCATGCATGGACCATATTTACAGAACGTGTGAATGCGCCCTAAAGGTCAAACTACACGGAGTGGTTTTCATTTTAAAATCCCCTATGTGTCTCTTTGGATGCAGCTCTGACATAACAAAAGTATTGAAATTACTTTTTATGTACTTTTTTATGTTTGCGTAACAAAATGTATAAATTATAGAGACAATAGTAACACTGATCTGCCTGTTTTCTTCCACCTCGTGTGCTGCCATGTGTTTCTTGCTAGCGCCCAGTTACATAATAATAATAAAGACACATACCACAGAGCATTTACCATACCTTTAGAAAAGGTCTTCAAATACCTTTATTGACTACTACACAGGTAACATGAGCGGCTTTTCTTTATATGTGTGTGTGAAAAGGGGTTTAAGCTTAGTAGAAGAGGAGATTCTAAACAATATGTATGAAACTGAGAGGCCTCCTGGACCCTTTGTTTGAACACGAGATTTCAGGGTGCAACCTTAAAGTGAATCTCTCAGCTGCAATTCATGTTCCGGAAATGCTTATCAAGACAGACGTCTCAACACACTGGTCTTAAAGGGGAACTCTGGTTAAGAAAGATTTAACCCTGTTCAATCCAAACCCATAATCTAAGCTTTTTTGAATTAGGTTTCTAGTAGATGAATTAGTTCATTTGTCTGTAGCACATCCTGACTCACACTCTGAAGCTGCTAAAAATCCTTACTTCCTGGTCAACTCTGTCTCCACTCCTCTGTCCTCCCCCTCCCTTCTGAGACAAGAGGTCACATGATCTCAGTCTTTTCTGTTGCTAGGCAAGCTGTACCACCTCATCTGTATTCCCACCACTGACATTACACAATGATACCTGGCCAAGGGCCGGGAAACAACAGCCTCTCCTGAGTAGTATAGGGGAAAGGTGACCCTGTTGTTTCATCTCTCTCTTTCTCTAATCTAGATAGATATATAAATACTGTTTATTGTGCAAAGCAGATGCAGATTGAGCTAGTAGTGGGCAGATACTACATGACAGGGGCGGGTACCTAATAGTTGGCTCTGAGGTGCAATGCATGCTGGGAGATGTCATTTTCCGGCCGGGTGCCATGATATAAAACTGGAATCATTTGGGGCCACTAGACAGGGATGATTGACGAAAGGATCTCCCTGAAATGTTGGAGTTTTATTTGGATAGAGCTGCGACATCCTCCATCTGCACTACATACAAAGAATATCACTACAAACTTCTGATGCAGCGGTATCACCCACCACCAGAGCTTCTTAATAAGTGAAATAGCAATGTCTATCCGATGTGCTGGAGATGCTCTGGAGCTGTGG
Organism: Dendropsophus ebraccatus; assembly: GCF_027789765.1. Classification (NCBI taxonomy): domain Eukaryota; kingdom Metazoa; phylum Chordata; class Amphibia; order Anura; family Hylidae; genus Dendropsophus; species Dendropsophus ebraccatus. The sequence goes on along the minus strand of NC_091456.1, from coordinate 23,270,563 downwards.
ATTCACTCTTTCACATATCTGGGACTGCTCCCTTATCAAGAAGTTCTGGTTAGACGTTTGCAGCTTATCCACCTCAATTCTTCAGAAACCCATACAAGTTGACCCAGCTGTTTGTTTAACAATACTTAATATATGTCCCCCAAAACTTTAGGCAAAAAGACAACCAAATTATTCCTGGTGATCCTGACTGCTGCCAAATGCCTGATCGCTAGGAATTGGAATCAACCCCCCCACCCCCTTAGGAAAGTCTGATAGCTAGAATAAAGGAGCTGAGATCTCTCAAACATTTCCCGACCTCTCTAAACAATAAAGTTGAGTTATTTGAAAGTATTTGGTCCCTGGGGACACGTATTGTGTATCTGGTATTATATAACAGGAATAGCTCTAGGGTCATCCCTGACCCATTTTCCCTCCCAGTCCTCACAGGTTTCCTTTGTCTACCCTGTCTGTTACATATTTGTCTATTAGAGATGAGCGAACCTGGTTCGGCTTCAAGTCGATCGGCATTTGATCAGCTGGGGCTGCTGAACTTAGATAAAGCTCTAAGGTTGTCTGGAAAACATGGATACAGCCAATGACTATATCCATGTTTTCCACATAGCCTTAGGGCTTTATCCAACTTCAGCAGCCACCGCTAATCAAATGCCGAAAGTTCGGGTTCGGATCGACTCGAGCATGCTCCAGGTTCGCTCATCTCTATTGTCTATCTTAAGTGCACATATTAGTACACAAATCAGTTTGCTTTATGTCTGAGTTCTGTGCATAAGGCTGGGTTCACACTACATTTTTGCAATCCGTTTTATTGAAAAACGGATGCATGTGTGTGCATCTGTTTTGATCTGTTTTTACATTATACAATTTTACATTATAAAAAAGCATCCTTTTTTAACATGCACAAAAACGTACTTAATCTTATTTTTGTGTATGTTAAAAAAAATGCATCTTGATCGTTTTTCCTTTTTATAATGGAAGTCAATGAAAGAACAGATTAAAACGGATGCTCGCAAGTGCATCCATTTTTCCCAAAAACGGGTTGCAAAACGCAGTGTCAAACACAGCCTTACACTTTTTTTTTTTTTTTTTTTGAAGGGGGGGGAGGGGTAACACTTGCCTTTGGGGAATTACCAAGCCTGGATTTGCTCCATGTTTTCTTGTCCTTAGTGTCTCTCTTACTGTACCTGTCATTCTTGGTTGTGTTGTTATTATGTGTTAGATCAGAAAATTCCAATAAAAATTACAGTTATTAAAAAAAGAAGATGATGTGTTGCTTGGAGTGGCCAAGTCGGAGCCCTCAACTACCTGCACTGTGGATGTTTACTACATAAGTGAAACTGGCTCAGTTGCCCCTAGCAACCAATCAGATTCCACCTTTCATTCCTCACAGACTCTTTGGAAAATGAAAGGTGGAATCTGATTGGTTGCTAGGGGCAACTGAGCTCTGGTGCACAAGGATGTATGCCGAGGCCTGTGTCTTAATAAAGGCCACCCCCCACTTACTCTAAAGGGGCGGGGATTTCCACCATAATGACAGGAGTCCCCACTCTAAACAGGTGTTTCCCGCAGTGGAGGCAGAGACAGAGGCCTCTCTCTCAGCCTCCATTGTGGGGAACACCCATTTATGATGGGAATCCCCGCCCCTGTAACCTTGGTGTTCTCGAACAATAGTTTAGCTAACAGTTATCTCCCCTGATTTTGTTCGGATAAGTATTTGAATACCAAGGTGTTCGGGAACCGCGGTCTTACTGTATTTAGTAATCACTGCAGGAACCTGGTAATTCCAAAGGGCTTATTAAAGTTTCCATACAACTATATATATCTTCTTTTAGTTCACAATGAATTCTTTCACGTAGGAATATCTAAAAAAAAAGGGGCTAATATAAGGGATGTATATTAGTCTAACCAGTGTCTCCAGAGCAACTTACCCTACAATAAACCCCAAGATAAAAATAATAGAGAATCTGGGCTTAGTCTATAGGCACCTGTTCACACTACAATGCTTTCCAATACAATAGCTACCTAGGAGCTCAGATGCACAACTTCAAAAGTCTTGGCCTCCTCCTTTCATATGCCCTTGATAATATTGGTGACTTCTTATCTACCCAAGGGACCTTCGGGCCTGCAAAGACACCAGGGGCTCAGGTATAACTGCTATCTCTCCACATCCTAGAACTATGTCCCCCCCCCCCCCCCCCCCCCAAAGCGGTCACATCTCCAATGACCAATGAAGGGTGAAGATACCATTACCTACCTTCTCAGTACAGTACTCACCACACAAGGGATCTTGAGAGTTGTAACACCATTGGCCTATATAAAAAAGAAGGAAAAAAATACATATTGTTTGTTAAAATGTTCCAAATATTTTGTTTTGAAATATCATTAACCCTATGTATACTGAGCTTTGCTTATAGAGGGAGAATTATGAAAGGGTGTAAATATACACCTAGTGTAAACTGCCCATAGCAGCCAATCACAGCTCCTCTTATAATTTACCAGAGCCGAAAGCTGAGCTGTGATTGGTTGCTGTGGGCAGTTTACACCAGGTGTATATTTACACGCTTTCATAAATCTCCACCATAGTGTTCATGAAAGAAGAAATTTAACACACGGTAACAATCTGAGTGATGTTTGTAATGCTGCGTTTACACGGAGTGATTATCGTGCGAATTTGCACAATAACGATCAAATTCGAACGATAATCGTACGTGTAAACGCTGCGAACGATCAAACGACGAACGAGAAATCGTTTATTTTGATCTTACAACATGTTCTAAAATCGGCGTTCGCCGATTTAACCAATGTGTGAGATAGGCTTAAGCGAATGCAAAACGAATTTCCGTACGATATATCGTACAGTCTAAACGCTGACCGTTATGAAAAAAAATCGTTACTCTGACAGTGTTAATCGTACGATCGGGCCAATTATCGTTTCGTGTAAACGCAGCATAACTTAGGGCAATGTAGCTGGGATTGCAAGTACAGTCAGCTTTCTGACCAACACTTTCACATTCACTATTCTTCTACTCAAAACCCACATTTCAAGCAATATAAAAAAATTTACCATTATGAGCTCAGATTTATTTACACATTTACATTTAGGACGGCCCAGCCCTGCGGTTTCTGCCAAAGTCAGGAACAGACTGTAAACAGAGAACAACTGAGATTTCTCCTCTTTTCAAATCCATTCCTGGCTTTGGCTTCAAAAATCTGTCAGATAAATCTCTCTGTGTAAAGGCACCCATAGTGCTAGCCTATCATAGCCTCTTAGAATGAATGGAGATGCAGAGAGGTTCCTTCCTTTATGAGTCATTACACAGCTGATCTGCTCCAATGGTTCCTATTCTGGCCGTCTGCTATTACATGGACATTTACATTTATGTAATAAATCATTGGCTTGTAAATATACTTTTTACATATTAAAACCTCTAATGATATTTAAAAAATGCACAATTTTTATATACATAAACAACTAACCATTCCTTACATTCTATTAGCCAGCAACTGACACTGACAGCCTTTACTAACACCTGAGTGTGATATGGGTTTACCTGTTCTACACTGCTGTATTATACAGTACTATATACAACAGTAAGAGGAGTCATTTATAGCTTCATATTGAGTCATCCCTCCTGTAAATATTAGTTTTAGGTTCGGTTTTCCACCAAGATGACATTTAAGAAAATTGTGTTGTTTTCTGTTCATTTAGAATTCCACAAATTATTTCCCAATAAACTATTCAGGCACAAATAAATATAGGATGTAAAAAAAAAAAATAATAATAAAAAATTCACACAATATCCAACTAGGTTAAAAAGTTAAGAAATAAATTAAGTACACAAATGAATGACCAAGCGTTGGAAAGTATACAGCGTCCATGCTTATAGTCACATAAAAGAATAATGATATTAATGGCGTCTCACCTCCTCCAGACACCTGTATAATAAAGTGAAAACTTATTAAAGTCACGCAGAGCCGAAAGATCTTCATGTTGAGTTTGTGTTCTGGAAAGTTACCCCCCAGGGCACAAGAATTGTGCAGAAGCTGATGCTCAGTTCTCCTACAACCAGGTAGACTGACCAGTCCCATTCAGCTCAGGCTTCAGTATATATATATCTATACAGAGCAGAGCTGAGTTTTAAGTTAACTCTTTCCAGAACATTGAGCTTGGCTCCTCCTGGGATTCGGAGGTAACCCTACCTGTTTCAGTGGACCCGTCCTTTGTTGAACAATAAGTAAAATGCAGCTCGTTCCAGTCTGACCAGCTCCAGCGAACAGTCTGTAGGCATCAGTCCGTATCACCATTAGGACCTATTATAAAGAAGTAGAGGGTTTAGGCTATTTATCCATAAAAAGATTTCTTCTTCTGTAATAAAAAAAAATTGTAATACTTTTTTATTATGGATTTTTATTTGTTTTATGTAACAGATATCATGATATGTCAGAGTAGAGATTGCGTAGAAACTAAGCTGAATTTTTAATAAAAACTTTGGAGAATTAATTTTTTTGCATCATAAATACAGACTAAAAAAAAAATCCATAGCCTAGATTAAATCGAATGTACCGCTATAACTACTCAATCGCCTGATCGGCACCACTGCATACACTGTGACAATGCCGTGTGTTTCTCCCATCACGGCCCAGTTCCTCTGGTTTGTACTTGTATGGTCTGGAGCACTGGAGGCGGGCCTAGCAATCCCGACGCACTGATACCGCCTCCCCTCAGTGATGCTCCGCCTTCAGAATCAAGTCTGTCCCTGGCATCACTGAGGAGGAGGAGATATCCATGCACTGGGCCCCCCTCCAGTGCACCAAACTGGAGGAGATCTCAGGAACCGGGCACCAATGGGGTGAACGGACAGCAATGCTAAAGGGCGCTGATCAGATGATATGGAAATTCTAACTGAGTAGTTATAGTGTTACATTCGCTTTCCCAAAAGCCCAATTCAGACAGCGATCCTAACTATGCTTCCACAGAGAGTCAAGCGGGGGCAAGCGGCGGAATCCGTCGGATATTCCCTGGTCGGATTCCGTAGTCTAAACTCACCCTTATTCTGTGTATACATTTGTGAATATCAACACATCATATAAATATGCTAAAATGTAATATTGTTTGGGATATAATCTTCACAATACTAATTCCATATAGAAGCGGCTGTGATTTAGCCTTATGCTCAATTAGTTACTGTATGTATAGTGATCTACTAACTTTATTGCCACACAGTAGGGCAGTAGACCTAGGATGTCCTCTAGTTCTAGTTTTAATTATAACTCATATTTTTTTCGTCTTTTATCATGTAATTTTTAACATTTTTATAAAAAGATAAATTATTCATTTAATGTGACTCTTTAGATATCGGTGTAAACCCATGCCTGATGAAGAGACCTAAGTAGTAACTAGTAACCACAACAAAGAAATATCGGCGGCACTACAGGAGTGTACTTATTCGTACGTGCAACCACTAGCGGAGGCTGGCCGTAATAGCCGAGACAGGGGGGTGCTAACTTGGAAAACAGTCCATCGTAAATCCAAAATATATAGAATAAAGAAAGTTGCACTCACCCACGAAGTCTTCTTAAAATCGTTACTTTATTTAGAGCAAATGGACATAGTGCGGACACGGCAGTGAGCAGACGCCCTGTGAATGGAGTGGTGACAAGCCTGTTTCACGCTCTACGGCGCTTCTACGGACCTCCTCCTGACACGTCATCACGCCATTTAAATAGCATCAATAAGTGGTGACGTATACAAACGTGATTAAAATAAAAACATATACTAGTGAATAAAAACAATACAACCAAAGCGCACATAAATTTAAATAAGGAATCCCCGATCTTCACGCTCATTAAGACCTCCGGGACCTTCAGCATTTGTTTTTACAATCCATTTCAGTTCCACTTTCAGGAGTGATCTATGCCTATCCTGCCCTCTACTGCTGTGCACCCTTTTGATTCCGGCCACTTTTAATACCGTGGGATCTCCACCATGTGTATTTCTAATGTGTTCTATGACGTCTTGGGGGACTGCGCGCATGAAGAAGAGGTATTGCTAGCTTCTATTGATGTTGAGTCATTGTATACTCGTATTCCACAGCGATTAGCCATTGAGAGTATTGGTAGACTCGTTTTACAGATAAAAACGAGGAATATATTGCATTTATTAGTGAAGCACTAGACCTCATTCTGTTGAACAACACTTTTCAGTTCGATGGAGAATGGTTCCTGCAGGTCTCCGGTGTTGCCATGGGCACGCCGGTGGCCTGCAGTGTAGCCAATTTGTTTTTGGCATCCTTTGAGATGGAATATGTGTTTTCTGTTAACAATCATTTTTTACAGTTCATTAGACAATACGCCCGTTTTGTGGATGATATTTTCATAATTTGGTTGGGGACCTCTAAGGATTTTGATGATTTTGTGCTATGGTTGAACACTTGCAATTCTATGAATATGCTATTCACCCATAAAACTAGTGAAGAGAGTTTGGAATTTCTCGACGTGATGATACACAAAAAGGGTAACACCCTAGAAACAACAGGGTATAGAAAGCCCACTGCCTCAGATACCCTCCTAAGATATGACAGTTACCATACTACAGCAACAAAAAGAGCTGTCCCGTACGGACAGTTCTTAAGATTACGTCGTATGAACAATACCCTGGAGTCCTTTCACCAGCAGGCGGACGATCTCCTTCAACGCCTGCTGCAGAGAGGTTACCCTAGGTCACCCTAGGAAAAAGCGGCTAAAAAAAATAGGGCCACATTAGTAAAGTCATCTAGAACTAAGAAGTGGGGTTGTAATGAAAAAGAAAAAAAGAATCGGTTTGCATTTACTTTTAAATTGTCTGCCATGGCTACTCATATTCGTTCAGCCATCTTTAAGCATTGGCACTTGATTGCTGAAGATGAGGCCATGGGAGAATGGGTAAAAGAAAAACCCTTTATAGCATTTAGGCGAAGTTCTAGCCTTAAAGATATGCTAGTCCATAGCAAGCTTTCCTCCCTAGATAGAAAGAAAAAAACTTGGCTTAATAATGACCTCAAGGGCAATTATCAATGTGGCTCATGTAATTGGTGTAAATATATTTATAAAGGTACGATGGTGAAACTGAATGGTGTAGAAATACCGGTAAGAGAATTTATCTGCTGTAAGACATGTTGAGTAGTTTACGCAATTTTCTGTTCTTGCGGACGGTTCTATATAGGACAAACGAAAAAGTCATTAAATACACGCTTTAGGGAACATGTTTATTCGCTGAAATCTGGAAAAGGTGCCCCCCGGTTCATAGAACACATTAGAAAAACACATGGTGGAGATCCCACGGTATTAAAAGTGACCGGAATCAAAAGGGTGCACAGCAGTAGAGGGCAGGATAAGCATAGATCACTCCTGAGAGCGGAACTGAAATGGATTATAAAAACAAATGCTGAAGGTCCCGGAGGTCTTAATGAGCGTGTAGATCGGGGATTCCTTATTTAAATTTATGTGCGCTTTGGTTGTATTGTTTTTATTCACTAGTATATGTTTTTATTTTAATCACGTTTGTATACGTCACCACTTATTGATGCTATTTGAATGGCGTGATGACGTGTCAGGAGGAGGTCCGTAGAAGCGCCGTAGAGCGTGAAACAGGCTTGTCACCACTCCATTCACAGGGCGTCTGCTCACTGCCGTGTCCGCACTATGTCCATTTGCTCTAAATAAAGTAACGATTTTAAGAAGACTTCGTGGGTGAGTGCAACTTTCTTTATTCTATATATTTTGGATCTAAGTAGTAACTAGTAACTGCTGAGCACTCTTAAGGTTTCTATATAAAAGGTTAAAGGGGTACTCCAGATAAAATCTTTTTTCTTTCAAATCAACCGGTTTTAGAAAGGTATATAGATCTGTATTTTACTTCTATTTAAAATTTCAAGTCTTCCCATACTTATCAGCTACTGTATGTCCTGCACAAAGTCGTATTCTTTCCAGTCTGACACTGTGCTCTCTGCTGCCACCTCTGTCCATGTCAGGAACTGTCCAGAGCAGGAGAGGTTTTCCATGGGGATTTGCTACTTCTCTGGACAGTTCCTGACGTGGACAGAGATGGCAGCAGAGAGCACTGTGTCAGACTGGAAAGAAAACATTTCCTGCAGGACATCCAGAAGCTGATAAGTATGGGAAGACAAGATTTTTTAATTAGAAGTAAATTACAAATCTATTTAATTTTCTGAAACCAGTTATTTTGAAAGAAAAAGATTTTCGCTGGACAACCCCTACTAAGATTTCAATAAAAGGCCTTAAGACCCAAACTTTGTTGCACAATTCTCTAATGTAGGGGGGGGATAACTAAAGATGGGAGAATGTGGAAGCAACCAGACACTAACCCCACAAGAGGACAGCAAAGAGTGGATTTGTCACAGACTCCTTGTACAGCTATATTCCTTATTTTGTTTTGCCAATTTTCCCTGTCGGAATTGAAACAGGATTTTTAGCGTTGATTTGCTCTCTCTCCACATGGTCTGGAGACATAATTGGGTAAAACCTCCTAGAATTTCATACAATGCCATGGTCATCGAGATCTTGACACAGATCTGGAACTGGATTTTCAGCTTTGAGGCTTGGTTATCTTGCTTGTAGGTAATGTTAACTGAGAACTGGAACTAACTAGGCCTAAACCTTTCACAGGGTCTAGTAGACAGGAGACGGATGAACACTAGAATGTTGTCGAGAGAAAGAGACTTTGCTCACCAGAGATATGACTTCTCAGAAGGAAAAAAAACCAGAACCTGTAAGAAGTATATACACATTAGGAAATTGTCTATATTCCAGTTTCTGACATAGTTGAATATACTATATATATTTTTATGTAAATATTCTCAGCTGAGCTCACAAGCCAAGTACATATGCACTAAAAAGGTATATGACAGTGTTTGGAAGCTTCAACATCTAAATGTTTCTACATGAAAAATTACCTGTTCTGTTGCATTGAGAAAACTGAACATGGGTTATAGTACATAGAGCAAGACTGCCATCTGGTGGTAAAAAACAAGAACCCCATTAAGATTACATTCACACTGGTGATTTGCTGCAGACATTTCTGTGACCAAATTCAAACCAGCACTCGCTTACCGAGCCTATCACACAGCTCGATGATGGTGCAGTAAGGGCTGCGCGGACAGAGGTAGTGATTTCCATGCAGTCCTTGCTGATAACGTAGGTTAAGCCTAAATTATAAACGTTATATTAACCTCTCCAGTTTTCCCCCAATGTCCCTCCTGCCTGGCCAGAACGCTCAGAAGTGACAAGCTGCTGAGCCAATCACTGGCCAAGACGGAACAGTGTTGCGGCCAGTGCCTGGTTGAGTGGCTTGTCACTTCACAGTTGGCTTGAGAAACATCAGCAGCAGTAGCTGCAGTTAGCAGGAAAGAAGAAAGGATAAGAGGGAGGGTAGACAGGTAAGTATAATCTTTAATATTTTACTTTACCGTTAAATCTACCCAAATTGACATGGGCTACAAGTGTTTTATTCCATGTGTCACTCCTGACCAAGAAACAACGCCAGAAGCATCTTATCTGGGCCAAGGAAAAGAAGAACCGGACTGGTGATCCAAGGTTCTGATTTCAGATGAAAGTAAATTTTGCATTTCATTTGGAAATCAAGGTCCCAGAGTCTGGAGGAAGAGTGGAGAGGCTGTACACAATCCGAACTGCTCGAGGTCTACTGTGAAGTTTCCACAATCAGTGATGGTTTGGGGAGCCATGTTGTCTGCTGCTGTAGGTTCACTGGGTTTCATCAACACCAAAATCAACGCTGCCGTCTACCAGGAAATTTTAGAGCACTTAATGCTTCCCTGTGCTGAAAAGATTTTTGGAGATGGAATTTTCATCTTCCAGCAGGATTTGGCACCTGTCCACACTGCCAAAAGTACCAATACCTGGTTTACTAACCACGGCAACACTGTGCTTGATTGGCCAGCAAACTCGCCAGACCTTAACCCCATAGAGAATTTATAGGGTATTGTCAAGAGGAAGATGAAAGACACCAGAGCCAACAATGCAGACGAGCGGAAGGCCGCTATCAAAGCAACCTGGGCTTCAATAACACCTCTGCAGTACCATCAGCTGATCGCCTCAATACCGTCATTCAAACCTTTTTTTTTTTTCAGTTGGTTTTATATAATATTCTAATTTTCTGAAATACTGAATTTGGGGTTTTTCTTGGCTGTAATCCATAATCATTAACTTTAACAGAAATAAACACTTGAAAAAGTTCACTCTGTATGTGATGACTATAGAATATATGAGATCACCTTTTGAATTGAATTACTGGTAAAAAAAAAATGGTTGATATTCTAATTTATTGCTAACCACTGTATATAATCATCCATGTGGCAAAGTGTGGCACTGTTCACGATGACTCGGACAATAAGGAAATTTCATAATACAGTTTTATTTTGGCATCTGAATGAAATGTTTCTCACAGTAACATGAAGGAAAGAAAAATCAGTAGGTTTAGTGTTAAATGAAGCTTAACAATCCGAAAAATAAAATAATGAACCTAAAAAGTCACAGGGGCTGAAAGATACAGCATCAGGTGTTATATCTACATGGTATATCAAAATTATTTACAAATTGCCACAGGTAAAATCAGTCACAAAATTTAGAAACAGCTATTGTATGGACGCACATCTCTGGACCTCCTGCCCTGCGATAGTGGCTTGTAAACAGATCCCTTCACCAATTGGGTAAGGACAGCCATCTCAAGGAGAATCTATAAAGGCACCCAGAACAATGGAGAAAGTGATGCTTAGGTTAACACATCCACAGGGGCTTCGTCACAAGTTATTTTGCAGGATATGAGCGCGAAGTAAAAAAAAAAAAAAAAAAACACTCCGCAGAACTCTGCAGGATCTGAGTGGACAAAATAAATTACTGTAAAGCAAAGTTCTAAAACAGCCAGTACCACTAGACTCATACATACATAGTCCATAGGGATTCAGCTTACCTGGTGGAGCACGAGCATGACGCAAAGGTAGCTGCTTCAAATAACCATAAAGAAAACTCAACAGCACTCACCAAATCTGGTGAGATATATTTATTGCAGGTTAACAGAAGGTGCAGAGGCCAATGTATGTTTCACGATTTACAGCTTTCTCAAGGTTATATCGATATGGCCTTAAGAAAGCTGTGAATTATGAAATGGACGTTGGCCTCTGCTAACCTGTAAAAAATATATCTCACAGATTCAGTGAGTGCTGCGGAGTCTTCTTTATGGTTATTGAAGCGGCTACTTTTCCATCATGATCGTGCACCACCAGGTAAGCTGAATTCCATCCACAAGGATTATGTATGTATGAATTTAGTGGTACTGGCTGTTTTTGAACTTTTGTTTTAGATCCTGCAAAAAAGACAGACACTAGATGGAAACCCCTGACGTCTATGGGATCTCTTGGGTATCTGGCTGTACCCATTAGTGTCCATTCTTGAACAGACCATCTGGCTCTGTTTTGTGACGCCGACTAAACTTTCTAACAGAGGCTCTGACTGAACAGCGCCCTCGCAGAAGTTTGAACCTAGCCTTACAGAATTATACTAAAGCAAAATAAAAGTACAGCATATATGACTCAGGAGTTAGTGCTGGTCCGTCAATACTGTCCAGCATTAGGGAGTGATTCCTTCTGTTAGAGCCTAAATAAAACCTAAAAAGTTTCCCACAATGGAGCCCAAGAATCACAGGGCTCTAATGAAAAAAATGTCAATTACGTTATAGCGTATCTAGTCACACCTCCATGATACCCCATATACACTGATCCCTCCACTTACAATGGCCTCAAGATACATTTTCAAAAGACAATGTTCCTTTCTGGACCATCGTAACTTGACACCAGACTCAACATACAATGCTACAGACAGTCAGGATCCACGGCATATGTGAATAACTAGATGATCGACCAATAAAAATGGTCATTTTACTCATAAATCCCCAGTACTTGTGTAGTACATGCAGTGAGTGGCTATCTAGTATCTCCTCTCTACAGTACAGTGTGATACTACATCTCCTCTCTACAGTATAGTGTGATACTACATGTCCTGTGTTGCTCTTTACCTGCACCAGGATGAGTTGCTCCTTTGGGCATCAGGTGAGGGCGGCTTAATTTTATTTTTCAGGGACCCTATGTTATCTGTATAGGACTCTGAAAATGCTCCAGTCCTATACATAGAAAGTGATTTACAGTTTTCAGTCGCTCTGACTTTTATATAAGGACTTGCTTTATCCATATTAGTTATCTGCTTATTTTCCTTTAAGTCTTAATTTTTTTTCTCATTGTGTGATGATTCTTGGAGACTTCAGCACCAATTACCAGTTTTCCCATAGAGTTTTGGTTTCACCATACAATGGTCGTCCTGGAACCAATTACTATCGTATGTTGAGGGATCACTGTACATATATGTGGTAAAATTACTCTCTGTACTGCTATATAGCAATGCCCACAAGTACCCAAGATGCCAGATCTATATGAAGGTTTGTAAGACCCTTACAATGACTTGCCAATTTACATAGAAGGAAAACGATGCGCACTATTACCTAGACTCTCTTTCAAACCAAATCTAAGCTCTGTACGGTCAAGGCATCACAACAGACTTTTTTTGCCATTTGGTAAAGTTTTCCCCATAAGTAACTTCAGCAAACAGCCTTCAAACATCTTATTCTCATTAGATCCCAGCATTCTAAACTGTGGTGGATATGATGTAATGCTGGATATAAAGGCTAAATGCTATTAAAAATTTTTTTTAATTAAAATTGGAGTGTATTTATCCTTAACATAAGTGTATCTACATTAGGCCTAGTGTAGGCTTGCAGGATGTCAATGAGACAAAGATAGAATAGTCTTGCTGTCCTGTTGACTGAAATAGTAGTTCAGGTTAGTGTAAACTGGGCTTCAAGATCACACAGGGTTCACTGTAGGAGGCTTTCTTAACATTCCTTTGCAGTTCCTTAGGATTTTGAAAAATATTCTACAATTTATTCAAGGTTGAAGCAGCAACAACTAAAGAAAAAAAAAAATCGAAGTAAACGTATAACATTGTGTAGAAAAAAAAAAATCAAGTCTGTCATTGGAAGTTATAAACCAGTTTGCAGTGTTCATAAGCAATATCTTCCTCACTCTACCAGCGTTTGTCTACAGTTTCTAGTTACGTCCTCCTGCAGTCCAAGCGTACACAGCATTTCAATCAGTGTATTGCAGAGCAGAGAACGGCACAGTAACTGGCTTACATAAGCTGCAGTCTCCCCCTCTACTGACTGGCTGTTTTCTCCCTATACACAGAAAAAGCCATAGGCGGCAACCTACACATAGCACACAACAGTGATGTGGGAAGGCTATGCTGTCCCTACAGTGCCTGGTGCCCGTTTCCATAACCTCTTGATGATGGTGGGTGAGGAGAAAGCATTGTGTCAAATGAAAAAATATATTTTGCAGGCTAAATCTATGTTACCCTATTATACCTATAAAAGGCAGGGGAAGGATTTAGTAGCACATTTTGTCTAAGGGTATGCCAAGAGCTAAGCAATATCTGGGTGCTTAATAGAAGTCTTATTGAATATAATCTTAAAAAAAAAAAAAAAAAAAAAAAAAAAAAAAAAAATCACCAGATTTAAAAAGCGCAAACCACAAAGACCATGCATCTCAGTTCTTTACAGCTTTATGCTCTGATATCTCTTAACAGCAATGGAACTGTAACACAATTAATTGTCCTGAAAATCATACAGAGCGTTCGGTGCCAGTATGAGAAACAAATCATTTTAAACATTGCTGACATCGCATAAAACAGGCAAATGCACATTTAAAAAAAGGCAAAACCACATTGCCATTCTATGCAAAAGTAATTTCATTTGTTCAAACCCAGTGTTTCAAGATCAAGGCCTTTACATTCCTCTTCTAGTCTAGATGAGCAGGGAGGTCTCAAACTAAAAAGGAGGAAAACTAACAAGACAGTCATCAAACTAGGAAACCTCCTTGAGAAAAAAATAATATTTTTTTTTGCAGATATAAAACCCAAATCCCTTCCCTCCATTCCAATGAAATAACCCCAGCATATCATATGTCATCATGCTATGATATGGTAATAAAGTATTTTTTTTTTTTATGGAGACCACTGTATATCACCTGAACTAAAGCAAAATATGGACACTGATGTGAATGTGTAAGTAAAAAGTCATTGTTCGCAAGTAGGGAAAAGTAGTATCTTAAAAGCTTCTGGTCCCGAGAGTAGAGATTGTCCACACCGTGCAAGTCTCACAATGTTCAGGATGTGGGAATAGCGCGAAATATTTTACATCCAAATCTGCCCAATAGACCTGAATGGCAGTCAAAACTTTGCAGAGAAAGTTGGATAGATTCTTCCGTCTTTGCCTGTGCTTATTCTTTTTTTTCCATCGTGTTACATTGTGCTGGAGCTGAAATTACAGAATCTGGAGGGTCCCGTCAATGCAGTTTCTTGCTCAATTATTGCAAGTTGTTGAATTCAAAGGAAAAAAAAAAAAAAAGTAGAATAGAATTCAAAAATATGTATAAAAACTCTACAGAAGACAAAGTCTTCCTCACACTCTCACACATACACGCAAGGGGGAATGGAGAAAGTGCAGCACTTGAAATGTAATATTTACATGATAACTCAATTTAACATAGTGGTGTAACTTGCCTATGTAACACTTGACTTGCCTCAGTAGCTCTGTGTGCAATGGCAGAAACACCTTAGGTAGCAAAAAGGGGTAGAATGGGATTTTTTTATTTATTTTTTTTAAAAATAAAGATGTGTGATCTGGGAGCCTTCTTGCAGAATATTTCAGGTAATGTTTTGAACAGTTCGATCAGATTTGCAATTTCATGGGCACTGTTAGTACGCCGTTCTCAGGTTACTTTTCCTCCTTTTCCATCTCAAACAACAGTGTTTAGAGAACAGTTACTCGGAGAGGGTCCAGACTGACCAGCATTGGGGAAGGCTTCATTTTGAAGAATATTAGGGGCTACAAGTAGTGAAGTGCTTCTGTCTTCACAGTCTTCTGTATCACTTTGTGGTTGAGGCAGTGGTGGCACTGCAGGAGGCAATGGCTCCTCTGTAGTTTGTGGTGAGGAGGCATTGCTACTGCTTGCAGTGGAGAGTTGCCCCAAACCAGCTGACTGTCGACTCCCTTGATCTGAGTTCGCAACAGAAAGAGACAAATAAGGAGTCATATCACCAACTGCTTTCACATCTTTAAACTGCTATTGCGCTTGTTTAACCTCCTACTGCCACTGCACTGTAAATTAATTTACAATCGAGGATAACACAGACGCAGGAGCTGCGCCTGTGTCATCCATGGCGGGTTCTGGCTATCAGTGATAGCCACGCTCTGGTGCTGAGAATTAACCCTATAGATACTGCTGTCAGCATGACTGCAGCATCTATAGGGCTTCTGACAGAGAATTCTCCCTCTACAGAGGCAGAATTCTCTGTCCACTGCCTCAGGCTTCCGGTTTCCTGGCTACGGAGGCCAGTGGGGGAGGGAGGGAAGGCTGGGCACACCTGTGAGCTCTGCCCCCTCCCCCCTCCCGCTGTCACAATCCTGGGGGACAGAGGAGAGGGGGCAGACATAGGGACATCAGCTTATGGGATTATTATGATCCCATAAGCTGAAGTCCTAAAACGACCTGGGCATTGATGCATCAATGACCCATGGTCGTGAAAGGGTTCACATACATTATCGAAAACCAGTGAATCCTGGTATTAAACAGATTTTAGGCACCTAGTATCTATATTTTAGTGCACCACTATATCTGAATGTCCAGACCCCAACCAATGAAAACTTTGACATGAGACATGTTTTTTTATAAAGTGACAGTAAAATAAAAATAAAAGGGGGGGGGGGGAGACTATCCCTTTAATTACACTCATCATATATTACTCTAAGGGTAGCTTCACACACATCGTATCGCAGCGGATTTTCCGCTACAGATCCACAGCACATTTGATGTAAATAACTGAACACAGCATCAAAACTGCTGCATATCCTGTACGAGTGAATGCACCCTAATAGTGTTGCTATTGGAGAAAAAAAACCCACAAAATTCCTCACCAGTTGTAGAGCAAAGAATGATATCGGGACATATTGAAGCCTCATAAGGTGGGGGTGGACCATCTGGGGGATGGATGTCAGAGTACTTATATGCAGTGTATGGAGGAGGTGGCTCATGAAAGTGGAAGGCTCCACCCTCGCCATCATCAGAAAGGTGGAGTGGTGTCAGGCCAGTGCCAAAACCATCAGGTCCATAATCAAAACCTGGCATTCTGCGACCCAAGTTAAAATGATGCACTATGAGAGAAAAACAGACACAAGTTACATAAATTATATAGGCTGTAGGCAGTTTACACCAGTCTATAATGTTTGTTTTCAAAGGGACTCTGTTGCCTTGAATCCACCCCCCTCAAAACCCTAAACTGAAGTCATCTGTAGGATGCTGCCTACAAATCTGTAATTTGCAGCTTTCTACTTCTTTGTATTTCCCCGCTGTAAGCTTACACACTGGGCATGCTGATGCATAGAGAGGACTACTCAGCTCCAGAATGTAATAGCAAAGGAATGCAAGTACATAGAAATATACAAATAGCAGATATAGAATCAGCATTGTATACTGATGTATAATCTACTGATAACTTAAAGTGACACTGTCACCCCCTTATTGCATTATGACTTCTCTACACAGGTGTAAAGGGTACATTTTGCTTTTTTACACCTTATTTTATATCATACATCATGGTGCTTGTTCCAGTGAAAAAGTGATCTTTTATTATCTGCAGATTGTGCTACCTGGGCGGGGCTTCACAGCTGCAGTGACACTTAGCCCCGCCTACATCACTGCCGTAGGCCTCACCCCTCCACATCGCCATTGGTGCATAGGCCCCGCCCCCACAGCGGCCATTGGTATGGGCTGGCCTAGAGGGATGGGGCCTAGACTGTAATGACATCATAGGGGTGGGGTCTACAGCAGCGTTGTGGGTGGGGCTTCGAACTAGAAGCCCCGCCCAGGTAGCACAATCCACAGATGATAAAAGATCACATTTTACTGAAACAAGCACCAAGACGTATGATATAAAATAAGGTATAAAAACTGCAAAATTTATCCTTTACATCTGTGTAGAGAAGTCATAATGCAAAAAGGGTGTTAATTTAGTGGGTGTTTTGGAGGAGACTTTAATAATACAGACCACATAAACAAGAACAGTACTTACAATTGGCTCCAATTAAGGATTCTATGCGCTCCCTCCGTCTCTGACGTAGCCGATGTACCATGAAGAGCAGGAGAGACAGTATAAGGAAAGAGGAAATGCAACTCACAATCAGGCGCATACCACTGGCCATTGAATCAAAAAGACTGCTTCCATCTACAAAATAAGAGATAAAATATTGGTTACAGCTTTTTGTGTCTATCATATAAGGGGGTCGACACAGAAACAAGTTATTACATGTTTTAATAAGTTTTGTGCCAAAAAGTTACCGGAACACCCCCAAAAACACTGCATGGCTGCAAGGAAAATTTCAGAGACCTTAGGGTCATGTCTACAGAGGTTACTGACGCATGCTGGTTTGTGTGTCAAAGACCCCTAGATATCACTGTAAAAACAGTCTCCAATTGAAACTATGATTACACACGGAGTTTCAAGTGGATTTTTTAAACACTGTGTTTGGTTTTCCCTTTGCTCCGTAGTAGGGTACACTATAGCAGAAAGGATTTTCAGATCATCCCCTTAGCCATTTAAAGGGTAAGTCTAGAAAAACAAAAAAATTACTGACAGGCAGGGGGGTGCGGGAACATAATAAAGAATATATACTTACCGCCACTCTCCGACAGCTGCCGAATGTCATTCTCTCCTGGCCTACTAGTAAATCACAGGTCGCCCTGATGGATTGCCTGCTCAGCCAGTCAGCGACTTCAGCTGTGCCCCACCCCAGTAACTGATTGGCTGAGCGGGCAATCCATTAAAAGTGGACATGACATTGCAGCAGCAGGAGGCCGGCAGCTGCCAGTGATCGGTAAGGCAGCGATGCAGGTGTATAAGGAAGGGTAAGTATACATACCTTTTTATTTTTTTACTTTTGTGGGACTTCTCCTTTAAAGTGACACTGTCACCCCCTTTGTGCATTCTGACATCTCTACACAGGTGTAAAGGTTAAATTTAGCGGTTTTCATACCTTATTTTAGATCATACGTCATGGTGCTTGTTCAAGTAAAAAGTCCTCTTTTATCAACCACAGATTATGTTAAGTGGGTGGGGCCTCATGACATTAGCGCCACTTAGCCCCACCCGCAACACCACCATTGGCCCCACCCCCTCACCAGCCATTGGAACAGGCTGGCCTAAAGGTCTAGGCCCCACCCCCTTTAGGTCTGCCCACCAATGGCCGCCAAGGGGGCAGGGCCAATGGCGGTGTTGTGGGCGGGGCTAAGTGGCACTAATGCCGCCCACTTAACACAATCTGCAGTTCATAAAAGATCACTTTTTACTTAAACAAGCACCATGACATATGATATAAAATAAGGTGTGAAAACTGCTAAATTTACCCTTTACACCTGTGTAGAGATGTCAGAATGCACAAAAGGGGGTGACAGTGTCACTTTAAGCTTCTAAAGTTAAAAAGATAATTATCCGGCCAAACTAGAAACAAATCAAGTGACTGTTCAGACTCATTTCTTCAGCAGTAATGAAAAGGTGAACGCTAAGGCAATGGCTTAATTTAAAAACACATTAAAAACCAGATAGACAAGCCCACCAGGTTTCCACACTGAGCAGGATCGCTAATATAGCGTTTTCAAATAGCTCTTAAACCCCCTGGGGGGGGCAGTAATTCATTTTCTGCATGAAGAAGCGACTAAAGACTTTACTGCCATAACAAACTACATGGTATACTGTACACAAAAGATTAGTCACAAAGTATTAAAAAGGCTAGGTTTGGGGTTTTTTTACAACATTTTGAGTAAGCTTTGCCTAATCAATAATAGATAAGAGATCACACGTCAGCTTGTGTTATGTTCAGACCAAGGACTCATGTCAATGAGTGTGCTGCAATAATACAGCATCATATATAGTGTGTAGATTAGATTCTATTCTCCACAATATCTCTAAGACAATGCTGAAGAGAGCTCCATTCAGCTGTATGTCTGTCACTGACATAACAAAATGAACTATACTGTCACCAGTCAATGTAGGCAGCTTTAGAAACACCCTTATTTAATCTACTGATTAGAGCCAGATACTAAAACATATTCTCTTATTATAATCGGTTTCTATTTTCTGACTTTAATTTTTAATTTTACTTTTTATGCAGTTATGGGGGCTGCTATATAGCCCATTCCATTGCCAGTATATTAAACGCTCTGACCCCGCTGTGTGAGTGCTTTAAGGTTCTGAGACCATGACACTGCAGGCACCCTCAGCCAGTCAGGGCATGAGGCGGGACACCCAAAAAGTCCCCTGGCGTATTCCGCACAGTATATCCATATGTTTAACAGATGTGGATTCCCCTAGGACCCCCAACTAAACAGATGACTAGGGTCCCGGAAACTCCCTTCAATTTAATTGTTTGCCAGCAGCCCCACTCAAGCAGCAAAGGAGTAGAGAACTGGAAACAATCGCTGGGCTTCAACATATCATTGTCTACCCCTGTAGGTAGCTAATATACTTTGCTTTAAGTGACATCACGGGCTGAACCAATAAGGTCCCGATGACAGCACCCAAACTAGAGGCTAATAGCTGCTGTCAGCTGTGAATAACCCCATTGTGCTGGAACTCAACGATTGCCATGTTCCAACTGCACAGAAATGTCCAGGTGTAACAGTAACAAAAAATTCCAAAAGGTCAAAGTCTCTGAGCACCAAGACTCCAAGCATCCTAAATCAGGAAAGGGTAAACATTCTATTATCTTATATGTGGAAGCTGGAGAGGACAGGATGAGGTCTGTGGTTAAAGCACCTTGCCAGCCCTATTGACTGGGTGTCCATTTTAATGTATCTATGTGTAAACCTTAAGATTAATGTTTAGAAATGGCAACCCAAGCAAGCATGGAGTATTCTGAACAGAACAGCTTTCACAGATCATTAGACTTTATGAATAAGTAATAACTGCAATTATTTAAAGACTACACAGCTGAAGACAAGATCTCATTGAATAAAGCTTCTTCACTTTGTCCCCATTGTGAGCCAGATCAGACATCGGACCGCGCCCCCCCCCCCCCCAGATTTCCAGAATGGGGCTATCTGCACTGCCACTTCATTCAGCCTCTCCAGATTGGGTCTTCAACCTGAAGAGCACAGGATTTCAGTGTTCAGGCTCCCTGCGATCAGTTCGTTACCTCCCATCCATTTAAATTTGATCATGAAATATTAAATATACTCATTGAGGGTATGTGCAAACTGAGGAAAAGGCGAGGAATTCAGCTTGAAATTCAGCTTGAAATTCCTCCCGTAAAAAATGTACAGAGCAAAGTCCCATTGTGTTCAATGGGTTTTCTGCTGTTGTTCACACTGCAGAATTTCCGAGCAGAATTTTCTGCTGTAGATCTGCTAGAGGAATCCTATAGAAGTCAATGGGGGGCTTAAAGTCTGCTTGAATTCTGCCTCGAAACTTTCAGCTACAATTCCTCGAGAATTGCTCAGTGTGCACATACCCTTATACATGTAACAATACAGTATAATAAAAATATGATGAAATTATATTATATATAGCTAGTGTGCCCCATTCTGAGCTGAAGCCTTAAAGTGACACTGTCGCCCCCTTTTTGCATTCTGACATCTCTACACAGGTGTAAAGGGTAAATTTAGCGTTTTTCATACCATATTTTAGATCATACGTCAATGTGCTTGTTCAAGTAAAATGTGATCAACTGCAGGTTCTGTTAAGTGGGCGGGGTCTCGCAGCACTAGCGCCACTTAGCCCCGCCCACAACACCACCATTGGTCCCGCCCCCTTGGCGCCCATTGGTACGCTGGCCTAGAAGGGTTGGGGCCTAGACCTTTAGGGCAGCCTGTTCCAATGGCCGATGAGGGGTCGGGGCCAACAGTGGCATTGTGGGTGGGGCTAAGAGGCGCTAATGCTGCGAGGCCCCACCCACTTAACACAATCTGCAGTTGATAAAAGATCACTTTTTACTTGAACAAGCACCATGATGTATGATATAAAATAAGGTATGAAAACCGCTAAATTTACCCTAAACACCTGTGTATAGATGTGAGAATGCAAAAAGGAGGTGACAGTGTCACTTTAAAGATACCAATTTGGTGTAAATAGTGCAAAATTCTCCGTTTGTGGAAAACAACATAAAAATTATCAAAAATTATCAAAAGTGGGCGACTGTCTGATGAACTTCACACAGGAGGAAATATAAAGCAGGAAAAAAAAAATCGCCGTTAATATTAAATAGATATGGGTCATCGTGTGTAAGCCGTTTCACTAGCAGTAGTTCACAGAAGCATTTCCGGAGTGATCTGTTTTTGACTATATACATATTTATACCCTCAAAGTGCTTGGTCTTGGCCATTCTTACCAGGGTCTAAGCAGGTGAATTTACAGCATTCTTTTGGATCCTTGAGATATTGCTGGCAGCCCTGTGGCTTCTCACATAGAGCTGCCACACACATTTCAGGTTCACCGTTATGGCAGGTACAGCTGAGACATGGATCATCACCTTTCGGGGTAAAATAGTAGCCCTCATCCACAATGTTGTCTTTGATATCCACGCATGTCTGACCTGTAGGGAAAAGAAAAAAAACTTAAGTGTAAGTGTTTTATAACATATGAAAGTAGACTACTAATTCATGAACAGACTGGTATGGCCTTCCTCTACAAGTAGTTCCTTCCCTTAATAAACTCGCCCTACCGATCGCTAAAACAGGCTTAAGGTTACAAACACACTTGGCGGGTCTGCAGCGAGTCTCCATGCTGCGTTTTTGCAGCGAGACTCGCTGCAGATCCCGGCCCTATGCTTTTAAAGGCAGACAAACACGCAGCAGGGATGTACATCTCTGCTGCGAGTTTGTTTGCAGCCCACCCCATTAGCCCCCCGGCCGGGGGGGCGTGCGATCGGTGCTGCGGGGGGGCGTGCGATCGGGCGGCCGGCTGGAGCATATACTTCACCTGGTCCCCGCTCCGGCTTGCTGAAGACATCGGGAACCGCCGGGAGCCGGGATCAGGTGAAGTATCAGCTCCGGCGGCCGGGGGGTTAATGGGGTGGGCTGCAGACAAACTCGCAGCAGGGATGTACATCCCTGCTGCGTGTTTGTCTGCCATTAAAAGTATAGGGCCGGGATCTGCAGCGAGTCTCGCTGCAAAAACGCAGCATGGAGACTCGCTGCAGACCCGCCAACTGTGTTTGTAACCTAAGTGCTCAGCTAAGTGATGTCTCATTTGTTTCCGCTTGCCACTGTTTGGTTCTCCTCAGAAAGTGGCAATAGCAATGTATGGGTTATAGTATGTCTATATGTCTATCATCTCAGAAGTTTATAAAATAGATACTCTAAGTCTTCTATTTGGGCTGGTTGCACTCCAATGTAACAAACACATTTTGCCTCCATTATACATTCTTGTTTGGCAACCATGGCACTGGAGAGGGAGTCTAGCACAGGATCTTGGAACGAGTAAACAAGGGGATGGAGCCAACCACCTCTTTGGTGCTAAAGTCTTTGGCACAATGGGCTAATGGTTGAATGCAGAACTGTGACAGGCAAAGAGTAGGGCATCCTGCCTTTCATACATTACTGTGTCTGTACTATATGACCCATAGGATTTGTATAGTAGAAATCCCTTTCCCTCTTTTCATGCTTCTAATCAGTGACAAACTGTTTAGTCCTGTAGTCAGAAGAATATAATAAGCAAATGGGTACTTCTATAAAAAAGAAAGAGCACTAAATTTGGATTTGCCAATATACCAAACCTGAAGTCAGGAAAGACTACTTACTGCGTTTGCAGAGGAAGGATGACTTTTCATAGCAGTTCTCAGCATACCAACTATGAAGTCCATGGTGTCGGAGAGATGGCAGATAGAAGTATTGCAGCTGGGCACAAAGGATGTTCTCATTTTCATACATTCCAAAAATGGGCACAGGAGGTAAGAAGACTTCAGAGGAGCCTAAAAGTAAAAAAAAAAACAAAAAAACCAAACAAATAATAATAAATATATATATATATATATATATATATATATATATATATATATATATATATATATATATATATATATAATGTCAAACACCATTTTTTTATTTTTTTATCATTGTGATAAAAAATATAAGCTGCCTAGAAAATACACAAACTATTATTACAAAAACAGGTTGCTTCTAAGATCTCCACCTACCTTTGTAAGCCACTTCCCAGTGCCCCTCCACGGAATGGTTCCTGTTTGTTATTACAAACTGGTAACCCACCCAAAGTCTATAAAAAAATAAATACAAAACAAATTAGTGTAAGTGTGTGTGTGTATGGGAGTGCATATTTTTTATAAAGCAAGTAAAGCCAGGGAGCTTGGTAGTGGTGGGGAGGGTGCTCTTTCTACCTATTCAGTATCCCACTCTGTAGTGACATCTGTCCTCATATGGACAACTGTTCCAACGTTGATGGTGAGACAGGGAGTATGATTAGATGTATGATCACATGTTGAATCGTTACTGGAATTATCTACGATACCAGCAGTGTGTATTGACGTGCATAGTATACCTATAGTAATAACATAAAATGAGTACTGTGACACTAAAATGGTTTGTTGCCAGTTTTGTCAAGGGGCTAATAAAAACATATTAAAAAAAAAAGAAAAAAAAAAAAGAGCTTAACGTTGATCAATATTGACTTGTGTAATTGTGGCTTTTGGAGTGGATATCAGGGGGGAGGGGAGGAAGAAGTTTTTCACCCTAGTCCAATGGGGTGGATTTAATGTGCTTAGCAAAACGTTAAAGGCACAGTATCAAAAACAGCACCAGTTGACTTCAGGTGAAGGTGAGCTGCAATACATGGTTTAGTGTGGCATTGCTTATAAAAGAAAGCAGCCATGTTATTCTATCCCTGTGCAAACCTTCTAAACTAGGAAGCAAAATAAAGTTTATATGTTGCTAGGCACGGTCGCAGTCAGCGACTGGCTGAGCAGGCCATTACTAAAAAGACAAGTCCACCTTAAAAGGAGGAAGAAGAGTGAAGAGCAAGGAATAGAGAAGACACTGTGGGGAACCCAGGCAGATGAATACGTATTGTTCTTTTGTTGCCCTTTAACACGAACAAAAAAAAAAAAAAAAAAAAAAAAACACAAAATCAGGAAATGACACCATTTGGAAATAGTAGGTAAGGAGCTTCATTATTTTTATGGAGATTTCCTTCAGTTTGGGGGGGGGGGGCTACTTTTAATGATTTTCATATCTGTCCTGCCATTAGTCGTGAGCCGTTAAATTTTGTGTCTCTGCAATTTCAGCCGTAGCCACATGCTCCTGCGTAGTGTGAATGGTGTGGTAGGAGAGTGGCAGGGGTTAGGGGGTTAGTAGGGGAGGGGGTTGAGTGGCTGCCTCTTGGTCGTGCACTCCACCCATCCTACCCAGGTGGTTATTTTTGCCAGTATTAGTTGGATCCTGTAAGTCCAGAGCATAAGCTTATTATTAGCCCAGGAGAGGCCGTAGTTAGTGTAGGGTCCACATGAGGCCACCTTACCGTGGTGGGATGGTACACACTATTTGCAAGTGGTATGCCAAGAGCCTCATTATGTTTATGGAGATGTTCTTTATCAGTTTTGGGGAGGGGGGTCCTTCTAGTAATTTTTTTTTGCACTGTGTTTTTTTTTTCTTTCAATCAGGAAAGTGTAGAGGGTATTACATGTACAAAAGTCTCACCTTCTCTGGTCCTTTCTTAAAAACGGCCTCTCTTCCATTTCCCATTCTTGAGCCAAGATAAATTTAAGCTCAGAGTCTGTAGTAAACGTTGCAAGAGAGCCATTCACCTTCTGACAAGTCTGAACAGCATCCCAGTAGTTCTCACCCGAGGAGTACACCTTATAGCAGCTTGCTGTCCCCTCATAGTGGTGCCACCCTGATGGGCATTTCCCTAGGAAACATAAAATGAGGAGGGGGTACACACCCCCACAATGTGAATACCTTTACCACATTTTACATAAACATTTTTTTTTCCTAAAAAGTAGTAAAGCAGGGGTCCCAAACTCGCGGCCGGCGGGCCAACTGCGGCCCTGCGGACACTAGTTTACGGCCCCCATCCCAATGGTAATTTTACTGTATTTTACTGCGGCCCAGCCCCGGATTAAATGCCTGCCGCCCCAAATCTTTTTTCCCCCGGCATCTTGTGAGCCAGATGCGGCTCTTTTGATGGCCGCATCTGGCTCGCAGGTCGCCGCGGCTGCCCCTCCGCCTCACACACCGCCCACCCGACGTAGCGCCCGGACGTCCTTGTCCAATCAAATCAGTGCAGGGAGAGAGCAAGGACCCGCTGCGGCCAGCCGTGCTGCACACATCCAATCAACGTGTACGCAACGGCCGGCAGCAGCGGCTCCACGCTCTCTCCCTGCGCTGATTTAATTTGACAAGGGCGTCCGGGCGATACGTCGGGTGGGCGGTGTGTGAGGCTGCCGCTGCTACCCGACGTGAGGAGGCCGCAACGCCCGGGATGTGGAGGCCGGTGGGGAGAGGTAGGATGCCGAAGGGGGGATGCCGGTGGGGAGACATGGGGGAGGCCACAGGGGGGAGGGGAATAGACATCGGTCCTGCTGGTTCCTTGGAGGGGTACTCCGGGATGGGTGTGGTGTGGGTCAGGCAGTGTGTGTGTGTGTGGGGGGGGGGGGGGGGGGGTCAGGCAGTGTGTGTGTGTGTGTGTGTGGGGGGGGGGGGGGTCAGGCAGTGTGTGTGTGTGGGGGGGGGGGGGGGGTCAGGCTGTTTGTGTGTGTGTGGGGGGTGTGGGTCAGGCAGTGTATGTGTGTGTGTGGGGTGTGGGTCAGGCAGTGTATGTGTGTGTGGGGTGTGGGTCAGGCAGTGTGTGTGTGTGTTCCATTCATGTTCAGAAAGTTAAATGTTAAGGAACTGTCAATACAGACATTTGAATCTGAATAATAATAGTTACATTTCTCTAGTCAGCAACTATATGTGGCTTTAACAGATGAAAAGATAAAAACATTTGATGACATTGGAATGTTTTTGTAAGAGCTTTTCTTGTGGAAAACCTGATGCGGCCCAGCCTCACCCAGACTCTACCTCTAGCGGCCCCAGGGTAAATTGAGTTTGAGACCCCTGTAGTAAAGGTTTGTTCCATTCAATATTTATAGGCTCGCTGAGAAGGATGCATTGTACATGCATAACAATAGAAACTAATAAAAACTTTTGAGAAGAAAAAAACACTGGTATAGCCTAAAGTATACCACACAGTAAATAAAACTTGGGAAACAAGTCACTGACTGGCTGAGCAGGTAATCACTGAGCCGGGCCTTGACATTGCAGCTAGAAGAGCTGCAAGACCCCGGCTGCTGTGAACTGGACCCCAGAGCAGTGCTAAGAGGCAGTAATAATTGTAAAGCCCTGCATTTAGTGGGTTACATTAAGAGAATTCCAAGCTCCTTGAAATATTAGTAAACTTACTACTAAAGCGCACTGGCTGGGCCAAGTTAACTGTTTGGAATCGAGGGCCCTCTCCATTTCTGACACGACCATGTCGTGTCTCCACGCTCTCCTTTCCATGAAATCCTCTTTGGTCTCCACCCAGTCCTTGAAGAAAAATAGGATAAATTAGAAGGAGTTGGCAAAAAAAAAGCATAATAAAAATAAATAGGTCTTTCGCTGTGTTTAGAGATGGGTAATTTGTCATGGATTCCACGCCAAACCCTATACACATCAGCGACTGAATTATAGTTATGGTTCATGTAACACATAATGAATTTTTTTTATTGACCACTTTGTCAAAGTTTTGAGGATCTCTGTTTACCATCATTAAATGGGAAAAGAAAGAAGGGGGGAGCAAGTTTTACCAGAAGAATTGTGCATCTATTAACTCAGGGCACCTGGGCATCGGCTTGTTTTTGGCCACATGCTCCCCACCACTAAACTGGACTGTACCACGTGTATGGGAGTCTCTACATGCTTTTATAGCCCTAACATGTTCATTAAGTGAAAGAGTTACACAACAACAAACACAAAAACTACTTATATTTGCAGAGGAGAAAAAAAAAAGAACACTGAGTCATTGATGATGATTGTATACTGGAAAATTGATAAAACAAGGTCTTTATTGCCAATATCAACCAGTTACAATGCAGCATTCAGTTTTCATAAGTAGAATAGGAAACTAAAGCTGCACTGAGGTTGGACGCTATGGGCAACAAGGTAATTTATTTATTTTCCAGTTCCAAAAAAGAAAAAAAAATATTATAACAAGTTATATTTCTACTTAAAGTAAACATACAACTGCCAGAGGAAACAAAATACAAAACATGGCGTCTAAATTCATACCATTACATGGCGTCTAAATTCATACCATTACAGACACCTTACATTTCCCTCAATAAAGTTGTGCGAAACAAGGTTACTGACCTCTTCTGACATACAAGTCCATATGGCTGGCGGACACAGCTGCAAGCTGCAGCAGAGGGGCAGGTGTGGGTCTGAATTTAGCCCACAGGAATGTGTTGTGCTGAGTGATTTTCATGCCACTTGTGCCGGGCGCAGTATCAGTAACGGGTGAGCCATATGCCCCTATTTCAGGAGCAGCGAAATATTGCTACCCTTGTAACACCATTCTGGAATTTGTTTCCTGTTTTACAAATACCGCTCTATACCAACTTGTCAACAAGAAAAAGAACAGAAACAGTAGCCAGGTTAAAACCATTCTGCCACCTGCAATACAAGGACTAGAAAATATGGCGGCTGCACCACACCTTCCCCAGTATGTGTATTATAATGCGGCTCAGCCACATTCATTTCCAAGCAGACACCCCACAGACCTGTTTATGGAATCAGACGTGTTCAGACAACTCCTTGAACAGATCTATTGTACAGGAGCAGCATTCATAAAGGAAAAAGATCACATTTTATAAGCACTTCCCAAATAAAATTGGAATGAAACTAATTTTTCCATTAGGTTAAAGGGACATATGCCACTGTAGTACCAGGTCATTAGAAACAAGTCAGGTCAGATAAACTCTATGCTGTATTATGCAAAGCACACGCTTTTTCTTCTCTAGGCTCATAGCTTTTCCTTCACTTAAAGGCGCTTGTTTTATGCTGATGAAGTATAACGCATCTCTTGGCAAAACCAAAGTATATGAAAGGGTCATATTTCAATAATAACTGACAAGTGAACGCGGCCTTCTGTAACATTGCCGGATCGATAGTCATGACTAGTAAGATTTCATTTTAATGGTGCTGTTTACTTCTGGAAGGCTCCATCATTGATGGGTAATTGCACAGGGAAACCAAATGGTCAGAAGAAAAATACTAATTTCCTTTCCCTCCAGAGGCAAAACGGCATCAGAATCCAAATTAGAAGCAGATTGCTGCTCCGAGGACACAAGATATCAATGACCTTTGTATCTATATATAGTTCCCTGAAAAGGAACCAAGGTCAGCGAGACACCTTTAAAGAAAGTAGAGTCTGCTGTTCTCTACATAAAGGGAATGTGTAAGCAGAAAATTACTTATTGTTTACACAAAGTTTTTATGTTTAACACATTTTGTAAGAATTCTGAGTGACATTTTCTCTATTTTTCAATTGTATTACATATTTTACAAATAATCCCGAAATTCTGCCATTTTCTTTCTCTTGAGCGAGCCTAAAACTAAACTGGGAGTTCCTGTTTTGTCTGGAATATGGAGAGGCTGCTGAAGAAAGATCTATACAGCATTAGGTCATGTTTATACGCTGTATGAGACCGTCCGACCTTAGAAAACATGATCTTTAGCGCCACAGAGTCCGTGCGCCCCTGCATCAGAACTCCCACCGGCACACTATGGAGCGTGCGGCCGGAGCCGATCGCTCCACAGTGTGCACTGACAGGGTTTTCTGTGGCCGCAGAAAACTGACTTGTCAGTTGTTTGCGGCGCCGCTAGGGATCCCAGCCGGAGTGTATACGCTCCGCCCAGGATCCCATAGACGGCAAAGTAACGTATATTTTCGTAATAATCCCAGCCGTTGTTGCACTGTGCAAGAACGGCTGTAGTTTTACGAAAATATACATAGCCTTAGGCTATGTTCCCACAATGTAAAAACATGAGCAAATAACGGCCGTAAAAACGTACAAAGAACAGAAAAAAATAAAATTCTGTATTCTAATTTTTTTTTTTTTTATCTGGACGGTACATTAATTATTAGTGTTAGAAACTAAATTCACTATTCACTCTCTATCCCATCTCAGATATCACTGAAAATACTGGAACCTTGATAACTCTATGTTGAGGACAGCCTATATATATATTATTGATTTATCTGGTTTACAACTATAAACTTGCCAATTTTGGCTGCATTCACACGTCCCATAAAATTGTTGCAGATCTGCGACCACGGACAATTTTAAGAACCATTCAAGCGAATGCAGCCATTCACACGATCCGTGTTGCGACCCGCACCGCGAAATAGTACATGTCATAGTGTGGACTGCGGCACAGATCCCCCCGCCGCCCGGCAGCAGATGACAGGAGCGCAGAAGACAACTGCTCGTCTACTCCCCCTGTGCCAGTGAACATGTGAGCTGGCCGAAACTGGGGGAGTAGGCGAGTAGTTGTAGAGGATGCATGCCAAGATCCTCCTCCAGTTCCTGTGAATGAGGCCTAAGTCATTATAACCTGACAATATATTAAACATGTATTCACGTCTAAATTAGATTTTTCTCTACCCACAGGATAAAGGATAATAAGCTGATCATTGGAGGGCCCAGTAGTCTAAGGCTAGGTTCACACTGCGTTTTCAGCATCCGTTTAACGGATCCGTTTTTTTTAACGTCCAAAAAAATAGGGTCAGCAACGTGTTTTGGTCCGCCAAAAAAAACGGATCCGTTTTTTTTATAATGGAAGTCAATGGAAAAACGGATGCACACAAATGAATCCGTTTTTTGCAATCCGTTTTTCATGCGTCTTTTGCAAAAAACTGATGCGTTAAACAGATGCTGAAAAAGCAGTGTGAACCTAGCCTAACCCAAAAACAGGAACATAATTGTCCCCAGAATTAATGATATGCCACCAAACATTTCCGTCAGCGAGTAGGGCGGTCCATGTACTTACCCGGACAGTTAACCTCATCACTCTCATCCTCACAGGTTGGCCAACCATCACATTGCCACTGCAAGGGAATGCACTGGATCGCTCCACTGTGGCATGCGAACTGCACATGTGTACAGCGTAGCTCTGGAAAATAAGAATAAAAAAATAAAAAAACATAAAAAGTGGCATTTTGTATTGATTACGTGCTTTAAATAAATAAAATATATATATATATATATATATATATATATATATATATATATATATATATATATATATATATATATATATATATATGTTGTAGTTAATTCAGCAGCACTCCACAAAACGAATAGTCTTGGTGCCAGCGGATCGGTCCCGACCAAGGATAGGGTAAGGTAGGGTGCTTGAAGATGGCGAAATCTGTTCGCTGAAACGTCGTACTTGGTATACTGTGTGCTGCACCTTGTTGTGTTTGATATGATGGAATAAATTTACACACTTTTTTCATTGAGAACGAGTGCTGTGGACTAGATTTTGGATATATATATATATATATATATATATATATATATATATATATATATATATATATATATATACACACACATACATACATACATACATACATACATGAGGCCAACTCTATTGGCTATATATCAGGTTTTATAAAAGAACACTTTAGGTGATGCAAATTAATTTATATTAGTACAGCACTCGAAAACCAACACTAAATAATGATGCCTGTTTTTAATACACACACATTTATAAAATCATACATTTATTCTTAATTAGTATGGTTGTAAAAACCATGCGCTGTAAGCTCTTACAGTCCCTTTATTTGCAGCTACAAGCATCCACTCCATTCCAATCCACTCAGCCCGGGGTAAAGGGCCCCACCAGTCAGCCTGCAGCCCGGGGGGGACTCAGTGACTCATCTGGAGAACGATTTGGGAGACACCAGTGCTCAGCGCATTCTGTGTCACGTGACTGAGATAGCCGCATAACGCACGTCTATATGAGCAAGAAGGACCCATAGACACAGAATAAGAGGCGTCTCTTCCCACTCGCTCTCCTGATCTGATAAATTAAACATTTTTTCGTTATGCTTGTTTAAGTTGGGGGGGGGGTACTATATCAAATGGAAGAAGGGGCTTAGGCTGTGTTCACATCTGAATTCAGCAGCTCTGTGGGATAAACTCAATAGGGTCTGTCGGTCACCATTTGGACAGCCATGATGCCAGTGGTGTGAACACAAATCTAGTCTGCCTATCTGTAAAGCAGTTAAAGTGGACCAGTCACCAGAATCTGTTTTAGCAAATACATGCAATTCTGTACCATAAAAAAAGATGTTCCTGAATTATTTCATGGGTAATAAAAGTATTTACTAAAACAGACAGGCCAAGAGTGGCACCAGGTTCCCTTCAAGGACAATCCCCATCTTTCTGCCCCTGCTGGACGATAAGGAAGTGTAGCATCCTGTGCCAGCAATAAAAGCAGATTAGTGAGAGGAAGCACATATGACACCATGAACACTGCTATAAGCAGACTACTAGGTGTGGAGGCTAGAAAGGTTTATTAAAAGGTCTATTGAGGATGCAGAAGCAGGATATTAAAATTCCAACAACTGGTGCTAGAAAGTTTACTTTAGTTTAAAAATGGAGATGTTCTCTACTTATCAGCTGCTGTATGTCCTGCAGGAAGTGACATATTCTTTCCAGTCTGACACCGTTCTCTCTGCTGCCACCTCTGCTGTTCCTAACTGTCCAGAGCAGGAGAGGTTTTCCTTGGCGTTTTGCCACTGCTCTGGACGGTTCCTGTCACGGACAAGGGGTGGCAGCAGAGAGCACTGTGTCAGACTGGAATGCATACACCACTTCCTGCAGGGTAAACAGCAGCTGATAAGTACTGGAAGACTGGATTTTTTTTTTTTAAAGTAGTAGTTTACAAACCTGTATAAACCTGTGGAAAAAGCACCCTATGTGAACCTGGCCTAAAAGTTGCTGCCATAGAGCACTACATGAGCCAGAGCAAAGACATTCACTGAAAGACATGTAAAGTTTTCATTTCCTTGCAGCTGATCTATGGCGCTACCATTGAAAAAGCGTTGTCTTCACAAGACAATCTGAATATGTAAATCACAACCTATTAATGGTAATTGTGGTAAATATAATTTTCTTTAACACATTAATACCACTTGGTGCAGTACTAATGATGAGCTCTGACTGGCGACACTGCAATGCTAAACTGGTGCTTATTTATTTTCTTTTTACTTTGGAGATCTCATGTTCAAATCCCTCCTCGTCCCCATAGGGAGCCATGACGCCAGCAACCAATCATTTTAATGTTTACGTGAAAGACATGTTCAGTGTACCATGCTTATTGGTAGGCTGACTATTGGGTAACATTTGGGAACAAAGGTTCGTAGGAACAATAATCCCCCCAATCACTAGAAAAGGGCCCTTAGGATCCTATTACACGGGATTAGAGATGAACGAACCTGGAGCATGCTCGAGTCCATCCGAACCTGAACTTTCGGCATTTGATTAGCGGTGGCTGCTGAACTTGGATAAAGCCCTAAGGCTATGTGGAAAACATGGATATAGTCATTGGCTGTATCCATGTGTTCCAGACAACCTTAGAGCTTTATCCAAGTTCAGCAGCAACAGCTAATCAAATACCGAACGTTCGGGTTCGGATGGACTCGAACCCGAAACTGGTTCGCTCATCTCTTCACGGGACGATTATCTGTCCAGCCAGTCTGATTTGGGCAGATATCGCCCTGTGTAATAAAGACAACGATAAGCCGAGGAGCTGACCATCGGCGATCGTTGTCTTTTCAGCATGTTATAAAACCTAATTATTATTTTTTATTATTTTCTATAAAAAGCAGGGGCTGCACTGACATCGCTAACAATGTCCGTGCACCCCTTACCACATCATAATAGAGTCGTATAATAGGCTCTGTAAGCAAGCGCCAATCTAGCAGATTGGCACATCAGGACGTCTGTTACAACCACTAGGGTCTGTTCAAACTAAGTAAAATGGGCGTAATTCCGCACAGAGCCGCAGCTGCAGACTTCGCTCGGACACCCGCTTTCCTCACGCGCCTCCACTCAAAGAATTGACATGTTACTGTGTCCTTTTGCCTGTTCCCCACTCACCACAGCTGCCACACTCGTCTCCTAATAAACAGGCCACTCAGCCAATCATTGCCTAACAAAAGGCCTTTCGTGCTTATGCTAGTAACTCAAAACCAACCAGTTTATCAGTTACATCATGTTTAGTGAATCGGTGGTTTTTAAGTATATGGTAAAAAGGTTAAAATGATTTGTTAATTACTTCCATTTAAAAATTTGTATAACTTCTTCAAATCAACTAGTGTCAGAAAAAAAAAAAAATTCTCTGAAGTATCCCTTTAACTAAGCTTTCGGTGTCTATGAGAACAACAAGAGCTTGGACTTTCCTGTTGAGGGTAAGTGTGCAAAAAAAATTTATTAACTTTTAAAAAGTTGCATTATTTAAACAATCCTTACTGGCCAAAGAATAATTGTAGTCATTAACGCACTTCTAATTTCTAAAGAAACAAAAAGTTGCAAATATTTGAGCAATGATGAAATTTGGGACAACTTGACAGACAAATTTGTATACGCTTAGTAAATTCACCCACTGATATTATACACACATATATTTATTTATTCTTACAATAAAGAGGACCCGTCACCCTCTGTGCGGCGGCAGAGCCCGGCCGACCCCCCGCTAGATACCCTTATACTTACCCCATGCATGAAGTCCCGCTCCTGGACCTGCCCCCGTTGCCAAGATATCACTGTCGGAAGCCCAACGCAGGCGCGCATCAGAGATGATTCTGACGCTCAGAGAATGAATGGAGCCGTCATTCTCTATAAGCGTCGCACTCATCTCTGATGCACACGTGCTGGGTTCCCGACTGTGTTATCTCAGCGGCGGAAGCGGGTCCAGGAGCGGGACTTCGTGCACGGAGTAAGTATGAGGGTCTCCATCGGGGGGTCGGCTGGGCTCTGCCCCGGAACGGGGGATGACAGGTTCCCTTTAAGGCTATGTTCACACTGTAAAATAAAGGACAGGAAATGACCACGCAACATAGACACAATAACAGAATAGATCTCTATGCTGAGCGGTCATTCCCTATTCGCAGACACCGGGTGGCCTGGGAACCAGCAGCTGTGGTAGAGCAGGACAGGTAAGTATGCACCTCTGTTATGTTCCCCATAGCGCTGGCAGAATGATAAATTAGCAATTCACACTGGACATCCCCTTAAACATGCATTTTCTGCATTGAAAACCTGCAACTCAATATCCAAACGAATTCGCTGTGTGGAGCCATGGTCTTAAGACGGCTGACATTACATTTCTGCTGTCAGTGTTGCAAAAATAGTGCAGTTACCGCAACTGCACAAATCACAATTCAAACAGCACTATTACCAAAATCACAATGTGTGAACACGACCTTATCGGGAAACCAGTGATTGTTAAATTATGGTATTTGATTAGTGATAGTTAGGCTACTGACCAAAACAGAACACACTCTCAGACTACTCACTACCAACACTAGAAAGCATGCTCACCTGATTGCAGTCTTGCGAGAACTACTTGAGGACCTGAAATTTAAAATTTAAAAAACACTTACCAAAAAAAAATTATGACCTTGAGAAGTAGAGAACATTGTATAATACAGAAGTGTTATTTAGATTGCATGTTATCATCTGATAAAGGGGGAAAATAGATTTTATTTAAAGGAGGAAAACGAAAGCTACAGCTAAACCAATATGACATCCGCTAACCAAAAATTTCTATTCTGCTTCTTCAGGAAAAAAAAAAAAAAAAAAAAAGTTGCATGAAATTTGAAGGAGGTCATCAAGATTAGCAATCTCATTTTCTTATGGAGTTTATAGAACAGAACTCTCTACTTAGGATCCACAGGGCCAGTCCAGCGTGGAGATGACTAAGTGTAAAGCTAATATTTGTGGCTCTTCTGAGCTGTGTACAGAACATGCCATGGAAATTAAACTAGTCAGCAATTTTGACTGCGTAGGTTTTTCTAAGCGATTAACATTACTGATGAAGCTTGTTAAAGCTAATCTGACCCCTGGGGCACCTGCAAACTTGAGAATGGGGACTTCAGTCTCTCCTTAGCATTGAGAAACGAGTCCCACTACTACTATGGAGCCCGCATAGAGAACGAATGGAGCCCATGCTCCGCTCAAACAAAAAACTGAGATAGCAGGGCCCCCTGAAATAGCAGCAGCCCCCCCATGGTCAAAACCCCCAGCAATCGGCTAGCTATCCTGTGGGTCAGACTGTTTTTTTCAGTCCCACAAATACGTAAATGGATTGAAAACTGGAAAATCTGGAGGCTAAGCCAATAGCCATCACTTTGTTATGTTTCGCAAACCATTTCTGAACAATTTTTGCAGGACAATGGGAAGCGTTAAGCTACATTCACACACAACCGTAGTGCAGCCCGTGACCGCGGATTCGCACTACGAATGTGCATCTGTAGTGCTCCGTGCTTCATGGAGCACTACATTCACACTTCATTAACCTAGCGATCCATGCCGCAAAATGCGGTCTGCATTACAGCTTGTCCTTTTTTTTTGCGGCACGGATCGCGGCCCCGTACGGACATGTGAACAGGGCCATTGAATACCAGAGGTTCTATGTTCTGTCCGCAATTGCGTGCAGAACAACGGACGCGTGAATATAGCCTTACCCTGCTGAAAGAGGCCACTACCAGCAGAGAATACCATTGCTGGGAAGGTGTGTACTTAGTCTGCAACAAAATGTAGGTGATGCACCTAAACCTCCAAAGAAACTGATTTATCAGACCAGGCAGATTTTATTCTTGTACTACAGTAGCTCTTCTGTATAAACTGCCCAGATGGGCTTGCCTTTACTCCCCAAGTGAATCAATGGGTCTAAGGGCGCAGAGAGAGAAGGCACGTGAGCCTCCCATAGACTGTCATTATGAGCACCACTTTTGCTCCGTGTGAACGTAGCCTAAGAACAAACTGTTCACTAGCTGCATAGTATATCCCATCTCTTAACAGGTGCCATTGCAACCAGATATTAAATGGTTTTCATATCATCTTCAGGAGGTTTTAGGTTCACTTAGTTTTTATTTTTATTTTTTTTCTATTCTATTTTGATATTGAAGAAAAAATTCATGTGTTTTACCACCATGTAGATTTGCAATGCCTGACCCCCTACCCAGTCTCCATTGCTTGGCACTTCCAGGTTCCCTTCTCAACAGGCGCCCCAGCATGGGCAAAATAGGACCAGAAAGTGCTGATCAGCGGGGAGATCTGGGACAGGAGCACCAGCACCATCTCAGCCCCTGGCCTTATTTTCAGATCAAAATAATTTTGAATAGTCCAACATCAAACATTTAGGAGAATGTGCAGAATCTGGTGTTCCCACCACAGTCTCCTGACCTCAATACATGCATATGATGCTATACAACCAAAGAACTTACAGGATCTGGAGGCTTTGCCAAGAGGAATGGTCAGGGACTAATTCACATCACAAACAACTGTAAGGGTACATTGACACACACTGATTTCAGCTGCACATTTTTTGATGGTGTCTTGTAACAAGTTTCAAACATAAATAAGGAGTAAAGCCAAAAGCATGCAGAATCAAACATGCTGTGGACACTGTACATGTGAATGTAATCTTAGCCATCATTGTTGCAAAAAGAGACAATGAAAGAAATTGGGGAGGTGTAAAAGTGTTTTTATGGGACATGTACAACAAGGCGATAGATATCCAGATAATAACAAAAATTTGGGATGAGCACTGCGATCTGCTGCCCGTCAGTCCATTGCTGCTCTCAGCCACTGCCAGGAGCACTGACGGTCCTCCAGATTGGCTGGCTAAGAGAAGTTGACAGACAGAGCTGCCAGGCGCAATACACAGTTCCCAAAATCTGTTTCTAAGAGCCAGATTTGAAGCTTAACCCATTGAATGGGCATTGATGAGAGGTCCACAAATATCACCCTTACAGACACGTATGGCATATCTACAAGTAATGTCCTAGAGGAGGGACGTGCATCATTCTCTGAAATGTCCTGGTGAAGCAGATGCTTTATACATTAAAGCTAATCTGCACCCTTTGACCCCCACCACTAGTACTGCCCGCTAGATTAAAGGAGAAGTCCAGTGAAAATTTTTATTAAAGTATTGTATTATACAAATCACCAATATACACTTATTACTGGAAATGCTTATAAAGTGCTTTTTTCCCTGCACTTACTATGGTGATGTCACTTCCTGGATAACATGGTGATGTCACTTCCTGGATACCATGGTGATGGATAACATGGTGATGTCCCGCCCCGACTCCCAGAGCTGTGCGGGCTGTGGCTGCTGGAGAGGATGATGGCAGGGGGACACTGAGGGACACAGGGCACTGGAGGGACACTGAGCATCCCTCTGCCATCATCCTCTCCAGCAGCCACAGCCCGCACAGCTCTGGGAGTCGGGTCGTGACATCATGTCACGACCCGATACAATAATTTAAAAGTTTTCACTGGACTTCTCCTTTAACTAAATTGCTTCCTGGATCTGTTGCAGCAGTGTCAATGAGACAGGGCTTGGGCATTTGCATCCTAACTCTGCATCACCTCTTGATTCTGCTTCTCTGTCCACCTGGTTTCTAGTACCATCCTGTGCCTTCTAGAATCACTATGGTGCATGCCCAAGTAACCAGCGTTATACAGCAGAGATCTGGACCAGGGGCCGAACTGGAAACTGGGGGGGGGGGGGGGGGGGCGGAGAAGAACAACCAAGATGAGTGGCAGGCCTAGGGCACAAATCCTGTGTGCCCCGCCACACTGACATCACTGCTGCACCATAAAAAATGTTATTCCAACCCAAAGACAGCACCAAAAGAATTCTAACGAATTATAACTATCTAATGAACAGAACCTGTGATTTAAAGGGAAAGGGGCTTTAACAAGCTTTCTTGTTTGCAGGGATCCAATGATGCTAAATACAATCTAGATCTCAAAATAATACTAATTATCTTGCAGTTTTCATTCTAACCACTAATCCTAACACTATGTTGAGACTTCCTGTTCTATATGTGAGGAGGAGGAGGCTGCTGGAAAGAGTTATGGGGACAAGTAAGAGATCGTGGGAGGTTCCGACAAGTTATTCTATCTTGGAATACCAGTAGAAAGAGAAGACAATAGAAGACTCCTTCTCCATGGAATAACCACTGCAAAGGTCACAAAGCATACCTAAAACCCTTTCCCATTCCCATCTGTGGGGCAGCTCCTGTTTATTTCTGCCCATGTGCATCGAGCTAGCTGTAAAACATATCACTAAATGCTGTTAAAAACAGCTCAGACAAGATGGCAGCCCTATAATAAATGTACAAACATGTAATTAGATATTTCATTACCGCTGGTTCCCTGGTCTCCGCCAGCAATTATGTGAAAGTCCGTATCTGGTTACATAAAATAGACATGTGGTTTGTCTATAAAAGGATGCTTGTGCATAAATGAATTATTGCTGTCAACAGTGATGTAACATCCATGGTCATATGTCATCAATATTATGGACGCATCACTGTGTCTAAATTTAAGAGACAAAACAACTAGTAGTTCAATATGGGAGGCCTTCCTAAAGTAATATGAACCCCATGAAAACACCAATGAAGGCAAGGGTTATGGTGCATTTACACGGAATGATTATCGTTCGAATTTTCTCGATAACGATCGCATTTGAGCAATAATCGCCTAGTGTAAAGACAACGAACAATCAAGCGACAAGCGAGAAATTATTCATTTTGGTCTTTTAACATGTTCTCAAATGGTCGTTCGGTAAAAATTCGCAAATCGTCTTGTGTAAACAGTCTTTCACCGATTTACAAAAGATTTATCTCTTCGTCTAAACGCTGATAAATATAAAATCATTGCCTCAAAATCGTTAAACGATCGATTGGGCGAATTATCGCTCCGTGTAAAAGGACCATTAGTTGTGTGCATAAAATATACAGTGTGACAGGGGCGATAAGCCTAAAACAACCACACTCTGCAGACGGGACTAAAGGATGTAATTCCCCGCATTTAGCACATTATGTGCTGCACACCACTATCAATCTCTGGAAACAGCACAAACGAGGAAGACCGGGACAGTCTATACAGCTGAAAGGTACCGTATATATGAACAGCTCTGCATTCTGTCATCTTTCAGTTCAGAAACAAGCTGAAGTAGAAGGTCAACCAGCAACGGGATCCCATCTGACTGGCTGCGCATTATCGCTGACAGTTCACAGACGCTGTCAGCATTATACTCGTCCACTCCAATTTGTTCAAACTTTCTGCTACACACAATGCAATGTGAGCAAAGTGTTCTGTAAAATCTTGGATGCATGTACAATTTTCCAACTCACTGCCCAGGGTTTATATTCCTACTGATGGTGCAGATACCTCAAGAGCAACAAAACGCTTCTGCTTTCTGCTGATGGAATCTGCTCCTGTGTTGGGGTGGAATAATAAGGGTATATTTACATCTGACACTCCAGTCTGTGCCAAACCACCGCAATAATAAAAATTGTGAGAAATAGTCATGAACATACACAACAACGATGGACTATGCAACTAGGAGTAATAACTTGCAATGGCACAGTTCCCAAGGTAAGAAGGGATTCCCACATTAGCTTTCTTTTTTATCCAAAATCAATTATTCTTTTTTTTTTTTCCTGCATAAACCACAGGCAATGTCAAAGCAGCAATTTGAAGGGAACCTGTCACCAAGATAATGTTATCTAATGATGCGTTTACACAGACAGATTTATCTGACAGATCTTTGAAGCCAAAACCAGGAACAGACTATAAACAGGGATCATGTCATAAAGGAAAGACTCAGATCTATCATCTGTCAGATAAATCTTTCTGTGTAAACGCACCCTAACTGGCCTCATGTTATAGAGGCAGAGGAACTGAGCAGATTGATATATAACTTTGTGGGAAAAGATTCAGTATAACTTGTCACATGTGGATTGAAATCCCTGACCATTCTGTGTTAAGGAGTCCAGTGGGCGGTGTCACTCAATGAACTGGACTCTTTACCATGGAAACATCAGAGATTTCAATCAATACATTACAAGTTATACTAAATTTTTTCCCATAAAGATATATATCAATCCGCACAGCTCCTTCTGATCTATAACACGATGCTGATAACTAGGGTAGCATTTTTTATTGTTACCGGTTCCCTTTAATTTTGTGGAATCCTTGCAAATGTGCTGCTAAAATTTTCTGCAGTAAATTTGGCCCATTTGAACCATCCCTTATACTTCTCTCTTTTCACTTGTGAACTTGGCTCACAAAAGTGTTGAAAACTACAGCAAGCTCTGTCCAAGGGTGTGTGCACACAGCCAAAAACCTCACCTGGGTACAGCGCTGTACTGCATAAACTCTAGCAACCATGGCGGAATGCATCACCAAGCTCTCACTGATTTCAATGGGTGCTTCAATATGGAACACAAGGCTTATAATTCTGCGCTGTACCCTGTCTCCCACATGTACAGACTCTACGTTCTCTTTTACACGGCCTGGTAGGAGTCAGCAAACAAGTGTCGATCAGCGAGAGCAATGCCTTTAGAATGCCCCATTAATCAAGGAGTTGCATTTAAATGCATTGTTATAGGTCACTCATCTCCTTTTTAGACAGGGAGATGTGTGGCCAAAACTGATAATTTACACGGCCGCACAAAAAAGTTCAATCAGCCTGAGCCAACAAACAAGCTCATTACTGATTTTTGGCCCATATAAAAGGGCCCTACGGCCAAATGCAGACTGAAAAATGTGGCTGTAAGTACTGCTGTTAAATCATGCCTATCATTCTGAGATTGCAGCAGGATATACTGAAAAAATCCTGCAGGTATGTTGTCTCTTCCGATATGGGCGGTAGACTGAATTCCCAGGAACGTCGTTGACGGTCTTGTAAGTGTATTACAGCACGGTCTATAGACGGTCTAAGAGACAG
This sequence comes from Dendropsophus ebraccatus, assembly GCF_027789765.1. NCBI lineage: Eukaryota > Metazoa > Chordata > Amphibia > Anura > Hylidae > Dendropsophus > Dendropsophus ebraccatus. The sequence continues at coordinate 23,229,320 of NC_091456.1, read as the reverse complement.
CGTACCTGCAGGAGTTCTCCAGTGTATCCTGCCACCATCGGTAGAACGAACCAGGAGAAGAACATGCTCAGTGCGGTCCTCTCTTGCCTCTGTGTCACGTGATAAGTCGGGCTCATAATAAAAGTCTATGAGACAGTCTTTTCTTACTGGGACTGAGCAGGGAGTGGATCGTGCGACAGTCTTTTCTTACTGGGACTGAGCAGGGAGTGGATCATGCTGTAGCACGGACTTCTCCTGGCTCTTTCTAACGATCAGGATGGGATTGAATGCTCAAACCAGGACCAATTAAAACTTTAGACATATAAAAAGTTTTTTTTATAAATGACAGGGACACTTTAAGCTAACCCACACTAAGGTTACCACAGAACCCTTTGGTGACTTAAAGAGGACCTGTCACCCCCGTGCCGGGGTGACAGGCTCCCGACCACCCGTTACAGCCCCGTATACTCAACTGATCCCGCCGGGTCCAGCTTCCTGATCAGGTCGGGTCACAGAGATATGAGCGCCCGAAGCCCGGCGTGCGCGCTCACAGGAGAGTCCGATGCCCATAGAGAATGAATGGGGAGTCCAACGCTCCGTCATTCTCTATGGGCATCGGACTCTCCTGTGAGCGCGCGCACCAGGCTTCGGGCGCTCATATCTCCGTGACCCGACCGGATCAGGAAGCAGGACCCGGCGGGATCAGGTGAGTATAGGGGGCTGTAACGGGGGGTCGGGAGCCTGTCACCCCGGCACGGGGGGTGACAGGTCCTCTTTAAGTTCAGGGCACTTAAACTGCAAAATACTAAAAAACAGAAACTAAAACAAAGAATAAAAAAAAACTCATGCCAGGAACCATACTAGAGAAAAAGAAAGAAAAAATAAAACACCTAGTGAATATCAGCTGCTGTGAAAATAGAGAGATTACAAAAGATAGGTTATCCAGCATTAGAAAAACATGGCACCACTCTTGCCTCCAGTTTAGGTATAGGTTTTGCTGCTCAGTTCCATTTAAGTGAATAGAGCTTAATATCAAACCGCACCTTAAAGGGTTTATCCAGTGTTACAAAATGGAAACTTTCTTTCAGAGAAAACACGCCTCTTGTCTCCAGTTCAGGTGCGGTTTGCAATTAAGCTCCATTTACTTCAATGGAACTGAGCAGCAAAACCCCGGCCAGACTGGAGACAACAGTGGGGCTGTCCCTGGAAGAAAGTGGCCATGTTTTTGTAGTGCTGGATAACCTCTTTAACAAGAGTCAAGAGTGGTGCTGTCTCTACAAAAAAGAGGCCATTTTTTCCAACACTGGATAACCCCATTAGGGTATATTCACACGATCGGGCTCGCAGCGAGATTCTCGCTGCGAGCCCGGCAGGTCCTGGCAGTTCCCATACACTACATACTTGCTGCGGTCTAAACGACCGCAGCGAGTATGTAATTCTGCCGCCCTTAACCCCTTCTGCTCCCGGCCGGCTCCCCCGCTGTAAGCATACATTACCTCTCCTCGCTGCACGGGTCCGGCGTCCTGCTCTCCCGTCCGGCCAATCAGTGGTTGCAGCTGGGCAACACACTAATTGGCCGGACGGGAGAGCAGGACGCCGGACCCGTGCAGCGAGGACAGGTAAAGTATGCTTACAGCGGGGGAGCCGGCCGGGAGCAGAAGGGGTTAAGGGCGGCAGAATTACATACTCGCTGCGGTCGTTTAGACCGCAGCAAGTATGTAGTGCATGGGAACTGCCGGGAACTGCCAGGACCTGCCGGGCTCGCAGCGAGAATCTCGCTGCGAGCCTGTTCGTGTGAATATACCCTTAAAATTCTTTTGCACAAACTGCAGTATCATGCTGGACTTAGCACTATCATTAGGGTAACTTATACTGACCTGCTTCCATCATTTGGTAACCTGATTCAAAAGCACCTCTTGGATGTAAAACTCAGAGCCTTTCTGGAATTATAGTTAAAAATGCTATGCTAATTATGCTAATGAGCTTCTATGGTACACTGAGGAAGGTCCCAGGCCCCCATGTGCACTGTTCAGCCCACCCAGCGAATCAAACACCATCCCTCTTTGAATACTCATGTCTTTCCTGCTTAACCCCTTCATGTCAGTATTATGTAGATATGCGTTCCTACTGCACATACCCCGTGCAGTAGGAGCGTATATCTACGTTCCTGACTTCAGGGGCTGACTGATGCGTGGGGGACCACTGCAGTGAAAGCTGTCCCGCACACATCAGTGTGTCCGGGGCTGAGGATCCCGCAGCTGCCTCTCATTAACCCCTTAAACGCTGAGTGATCAGGACCCCTGCAGCCATGCTGCAGGGGGTCCCAATCACTTGTACCAACAAGTTTAGGTAAATCACTTACCTCTGTCCTGTCGGATCGGCCATCCATGCATAGAGTCTGCTCTCAGGCAGGCTCTATGCATAGATCGCCGTTAACACTGATATACAATATGATAAACAAACACATTGTATATCGCAGCGTGTGGAATTGTCCAATCTATTAAAATGTAACTATTGTTTCTGCACGGTAAAGATTGTTGATTTATATATCAGAAAAAAAATAAAAAATTCTGTTACACCAATATGATATTAATAAAAATAATAAAATATGGTGGAGCTCTCTATACTGTAATGTACCTGAGGTCAATGGACAAAGTTGTACCAAGGGTATATACAAAATTGAGAATAAAATAAGAAAATATGACCATATTCTCTTATGATATTAATAAAAACTAGAGATCATGGCGCAAAAAATGACACTTCAACCTGCACTGTAGGTGGAAAAATAAAAGCGCTATGACTCTTAGAAGATGGGGAGGAACATTGCATCAATTTGACCCGGACATCCGTGCATCAATGGGCTCGGTCCTAAAGGGGTTATAACAGCTGTGTCCATTACAATGCACTTGGGACAGCCCCACCCCCACAATACGCAGTAGCTCATTTACATAATTATAATTTTTCGTTATGAATCCAGAAAGGCTCCACCAATTTTACATCTGAAAAGTGCACTTAACGGGTTGTCATGGGCTACTAGTATATAAGCAGATTAGTATGCATGAGCCTAATGATAGATTCCCTTTAATATATAACAGAAACTCTAATGAATGGGTTTAGCCAAACTACATAACCACTCTAGGCTTTTAGATCCCTGCTGTATGTTAGAAGATGATATTCTGACTTCTGAAAGGAATACATAACCAGCTAATGTCTTGAGGAAAATAAATGGGGCTTTAGCCTGGGTCCTGACCTAATTGGCTTTTCCTGTCTATCTTGGAAAGTGGGTCAATTTGTACATTTAATCCTTGATATTTAAAAGACGATCCCTAGGCTGCTCAGAAGCAGAATATATGCCACATCCATAAATGTGTAACTGCATGGGAATAAAATCTATTTCGCACAGTAGTAATGTGATACCTATACTTGCCATGAACAATCTTCCCCAACCCATATATCTGGGCCTTAAAGAAAAATGACAGGCAGGCAAGGGGGTGCAGGAACAAAAAGTATAATTGCCCCTATTGCGCTGCTCTCAGGTTCCTCAGACAGCCACCCAATGCTGTTTTCGGCAGGCATCCGGGAAAGTCACTTACCGAGCTCCTCCAGCTGCTATGTCACGGTGTGGCTGAGGGATTGCCCGCTCACCCAGTCAGTGACTGCAGTGCTGTGCTGCCCTAGTCAGTGACTGGCTGTTTGGGCAATCCATCAGCCGGGTGCGTGACATTGCAGCAGCAGAGCAGGAGCTGCAGGAGGCCAGCGACTGGTATATAAATTTAGGAAGGCATCGCTGTGAGTATATAAGTATTCTTCCTTTATTATGTTCCCGCACTCTCCTGTCTGGCTGAGATTTTTGTTTTTTTCATGGGACTGTTCTTTTCCACAATTGCATTTGGTAACTCCACAGAAAATTCATGCTTGATAGACAGCAGATGACAAATCACGACAGCAAGTTATTCTATAGAATAAACAATCTGACAGACCTGGTAATACTGATTACATTATAGAGACCAGAAAGATTCTGATTATGGAAACAAAAAAAAAAACGCAACAACAAAAAAGCAAATGTGGGAAAAACAGCCTAAGGGTATGTGCACACTACGGAATCCAAGAAGATCACCCGCCGTGGATTCTGCAGCTCGCCCCTGCTTGAGGACGCACGCATTTCCGCTGGTCCCATAGGCTTTATTCTATGGTTTGCCAGATTCCCCTGTCCACCCGAAGAATGAGCGGGCTCATTCTTTGGGCGGACAGCGGAATCTGGCAAACCATAGAATGAAGCCTACTGGACTAGCGGAGATGTGTGCATCCGCAAGCGGGGGGGAATCCGCGGTGGGTGATCCGCCGGAATTTAGTAGTGTGCACATACCCAAAAGGTTGATGCAACATCTGATTGGTAGAGGGAGCCTGCAATGTCACACCAACAACACAAAGGTGGTGGCATGGGAGCCATGGAGGTTATTATTTTGAAGCAATCCAACCCCAGACCCTGCCTGAACAAACCCTGTCATGATGAAGTTCATGCACAAGCCCTAATGTAACTAAAAGTGCTTGTGCAAGGAGCCAGGCTGGCATAGAAAGTCTGAAAGGACTGGTCTTCATCTTTAGGCCATGGTCACACTGCGTAAGACACTGGCCGGGTCACGGAACGGCCGGTGTCAGAGAAGATCATCCCGGCCGGTACTGCAGTACCTGTTGGATGATCTTCACTACTGCTGAATTCGGATGCAGGCGCATCCGGAGCTGCACGCTCCATTGCGTGCACTGACATGTCCGTTTTTTGCGGCACCGCTGGGGATCCTGGCCGGAGTGTATAGTATGTACTCCGGCCGGGATTCCCTCGGGTGCAGCACAATGTAAGTTCTATAGTAATCACGGCCGTTGTTGCCAATTTTCAACAACGGCCGTGATTACTACGGAACTTACGTTGTGTGAACATAGCCTTAAATTGGAAAGCATAAAGACTGCATCCTCACACCTAAACTGGTGTCTTCTCAGTAAGAGGGAGGCCATGTTTTTCTAAGCCTTGATAACCCCTTTAAGAGGTGATTCTGCTTCATATACAAAAGATGCCAGCTGTATATAAAGGTACGTTCACACAACGGATTACACGCGGAGACTTCAAGCGGATCCAGCCACGCGACCTCCGCTTGAAGTTCCGCCCGTCCCATTGACTCAATGATATTCACTGGCGAATACCGCTGTCCGCAATCCGCTTAAAGTCTCTGCACGTGTTCCATAGTGTGAACACACCCTATCAGTGGACATTGTGCCGCAGCAGCCAGAATCAGTAATAACACTGATCCCTACCGTTTTATTATTTACATGTTGCAGTCGGTAAAAGCCACGGCCTCTGAATCGTTGGTATGAGGATGTGCTAATTCAGTGGTGACGGCAGCCAAAGGCTTAAAGGAGAAGTCCAGCATAATTCATAAAACCAGGGCCAACAGGGGTAAGGGGGACATAAGAAACAACCTTACAATTATAAGAAAATACTTACTGGTCCCCACATGACGGAGCCCCCGGACCCCGCCAGATGTCATTTCTCCATTTCATACTACGTCACAACGCAGCAGGAAAGGGTGGGAGACAGTTACCACTTAGCTGGTCAGTGACTGAAGCGGTGTCCCACCCGAGTCACTGACTGGCTGAGCAGGACATTCATCAGATGGGGGGGTAAGGTAAGCTGGAGGGGAGAGATGAAGAATCCCTGTGGGGGGGGGGGCTTGGGCAGAAGTGGCGCTGCACAGGCATGAGAAAGATAAGTACAGGTTGTTTATTATGGTCTCCCCACCCCCTGCCCGTTCTGTTTTTTTTGCCTGGACTTCTCCTTTAAGGCTACGTTCACACAGAGCAAAAGGAGCGGATTACGCAAGGAAATATTTCCGCCTGAAATCAACTGACACTGAATTCCGAGCAGAATATAAGCAGAATGCAAGCAGAATCCCTGCGTATTCCGCTAGGAAAGTGTTCAGCTCGTAATCAGCTCTTGACAAATTCAGCGCGGAATACTCGAGGAATCCGCGCTGAATCCGCATGCATTCAGCGCTGAAATTCAGCGAGTATTTGGTGAGTAAACTAGACTATACCAGAACATATACTAGAATCCTCCTCCCCCCCCTTTTCCCCATTTCCGCGCTGATTCAGCGAGTAATTTCCGCTTGTATTCCGCTTGTATTCCGCGCTGAATCCGCGCTGAATCCGCGCTGAAACAGAAAATCAGAGCCCCATTGATTTGTATAGGCTTCCGCTAGCGGAAGAATGAACATGTTCATTCTTCTGGCGGAAAGCGGATTAGTTCAGTGCGGAAATTCCACTGTGTGAACTGCAGAGCAGAATTTCCATTCAACACAATGGAAATTAGCTCTGCACCTATTTTAACGGCTGAAATTTCAGCGCTGATTCAGCGCAGAAATTCAGCTGCTTTTGCTCAGTGGGAACGAGCCCTAATGCTGGTTTCATACATGGCAGTTTTTCTGGAAAATTGTCATTGCAGCTTTTGAGCCAAAGGCAGGAAATTGGCTCCTGGCTTTGGCTCAAAACGTCAGCAGTTCTTTCTATATGCCACACTTTATTGTGGTTTCCCTATTAGGAAATATCTGTATTACAGAAGTGGCTTCCCCAACAAAGAACACCTTTCACTTCTCTATTACTTCATCCATAAAGGGGTTTGTTCACCAAAATATTCTTTTTTTCAAATTAACTGGTGCTAGAAAGTGCCAGAGATTTGTTATTTACTTCTATAAAAAAAAAAAACTCCAGTCTTCCAGTACTTATCAGCTGCTGTATGTCCTGCAGAAAGTGGTCTATTCTTCCCAGTCTGACACGGTGCTCTCTGCTGCCACCTCTGTCCATGTCAGGAACTGTCCAGAGCAGGAGAGGTTTTCTATGGGGATTTGCTACTAGTCTGGACAGTTTCTGACATGGACAGAGGTAGCAGCAGAGAGCACTGTGTCAGACTAGAGAGAATACACCACTTCCTGCAGGGCATATAGCAGCTGATAAGTACTGGAAGACTAGGGATTTTTTTATTTTATTTTTTTAATAGAAGTAAATTACAAATCTCTGGTACCAGTTGATTTGAAGGAAATTTTTTTGTGAACTTCCCACTTTAATTATAGGGGAAACCATAAAAGCAGTGTCTGGTCCATGACCTGCCTGATAGACCCTACTGACCGCACTACTGGATAGATGTAAGTAAAAGCGGTCAGAAAGTATCTTTATTGTCTGTGTTTTTATTTAAAAACCAAAACTTTATTTGTACCATGAATGGTGTCAAAGAGGCGGGGCCTATTTCCTGGACACTAGCGCCGATCTGCCTTACTGTGCTATATACAGTGTGTATGTGGCTGCGGGGGCATACAGCACAGTAAGGGGTAGCGGTAGTAGGGATCAGCGAATAATAGGCTCCGCCTCTGACACAATTCACAGCCCAAAAAGTTTTCTTTTTATAAAAAAATAAAAAATGTAGACTCAGAAAACAAAGTTATGTCCTGAATGCTTTCCCCGATATCGGTACTGTCAGCTAAGTAGGCAGTCAGGGGGTCCCAGATTCACTTTAAGGTAGGGGATTGGGATCCTTCAGCCCTCCAGCTGTTGCAAAACTACAATTCCCATCATGCCTGGACAGCCAAAGCGAAGCTTTGGCTGTCCAGGCATGATGGGAATTGTAGTTTTACAACAGCTGGAGAGCCGAAGGATCCCCATTCCTGCTTTAAAGGGGTTATCCAGCGCTACAAAAACATGGCCACTTTTCCCCCTCTCTTGTCTCCAGATTGGGCGGGGTTTGAAACTCAGTTCCATTGAAGTAAATGGAGCTTAATTGCAAACCACACCTGAACTGGAGACAACAGTAGGAGGAAAAGTGGCCATGTTTTTGTAGCGCTGGATAACCCCTTTAAGGAGGAGTCCAGATGCCTAGGAACCCCCTCCATAATACAGCCTGACTAGTGCTTCCTTCATCAGACACAAGGGGTCCCCTCTAATATTATATGCAGGTGTTCTATGTATGACCACTGCCATAGCACAAGCCTTAGGGCAGGTTCACATTATAAACGATAATTATATTGCAATGCGGTTTTACATGACGTGCAGGAAGGACAATCTCCCCCATAGACGTATATAGTAATACACAGGCGCCGACCCCGACTACCCGGCTGTGGGTGGCAGTGCAGGGGGAGGGGGTGCTCACTGCTTCCTGTCGGTGACCTTCGCCTTGAGGCAATGTTACCGGGAGCCGAGCATCCGCCCTCGGTGTGAGCCCCGTACACCTCAGTCACACGGCGCGGCCTGCCCAGGTGATTACCGCACCTCACACGCCATCGTAATAGGCCGCGCCCCCCGGAGGACTCACCTGGCCGCAGCGGCTCGGTCAGGGTCAGCACGAGCAGGAAGAGGACGAGGAAGGTGCCGCTGTCCGGTTTGGGCACCATTTATCCTCCGTTCATCCTCCCGCCAGAGCCACGAAAACCGGACGCTCGCCGCAGGAGGGGAGCGTAGCGGGCGCCGGTCCCGGTGCTGTGTCGCCGCAGCGGTAATGGAGGACACACGTCACCGAGTCGTCTCCGGTAACGGGTAATGCACCGCTGCTCCTAGCTCCGGGAACAAGATGGCGGCCTCCGTCCCCTCACAACAAACAGAAGGCAACGCGTCCAATCACAGCGCAGCGGGGGCGGGGCTCACGGCGGGTCACGTGAAGCCGGAGCACACCGGAGAGAGTGGGCGGGGCGAGGGATGGGGGAGCGGTGCGACCTTGTATCGGTACAAATGAAAAATGTCGCGCAAGCGGTTTGCCGTTATAGACTCAGCCAGCGGTATTAAACCGATCTGTGCGACTATTTCACATCCTATAGTCGGTGATTTATTCTTCACGCTGTGTTGAGGCATGAGGGCACCTGGCGGGGGAGCCCGGAGGTCAGCCGTCACCTCACGCATAGGGCCCTATTCCACGGGACGATTATCGTTCAGATTATCGTTAAATCGTTCGAAGCTAAACGATAATCGTTTGTTTGAATAGCAGTTAACGATTAACGACCCACCGAGAAATCATTGATCGTTTAGTAAGACCTCGCCCTTTTTTTTATCGTTGCAAATCGTTCGCATTGAATAAGACGTCGTTCTCAGTAGTGACGAAGACGACCGCAAGAACGATCATAAGTAACGATTACCGTTCCGTGTAAATGGGTGAACGATCTCGGGTCTTTTGCAATAGCGGTCGTTTATTGTTAATGATAATGCGAAATATAATCGGCCTGTGGATTAGGGGCCATAGCGTCAAAGGCGCCATTTACATCAATAAGGCGCATTTTGTATATGTGTATATATATATATATATATATATATATATATATATATATATATGTATGTATGTGATGGGTGTCATCCATAGGGCCCCATGCTAGAAAGATCTATCTGATCCAGCAAATCCTGATATCCCTGTCCTACACACAGGAAGCCTTATGGTGCTTTTAGACGGAACGATTATCGTTCGAATTTGCACGATAACGATCGAATTTGACCGATAATCGTACGTGTAAACGCTGTGAACGGTCAAGCGACGAGCGAGAAATCGTCGTTGATCGTTCGCAAAAAATTCGCAGATCGTTCCATCTAAACAGTCTTTTACCGATTCAACCTATGTTCGAGATCGCAAAACCATTTTTCCGTACGATGTATCGTTCCGTCTAAACGCTGATCGTTATAAAAAAAAAAAAACAATCGTTCATTCAAAATCGTTAATCGGGCGAATTATCGCTCCGTCTAAAAGCACCATTGTATATGGCCCAGACCTATCAATCTGCAGCCAATCACAGCTCAGCTTTCATTTCTTAGACTGGGCCATGATGGGTTACTATGGTTACAGTTTTTCTCCAGGACACATTGATAACCCTGGGCCTATGTGTGTGCGGACATGTTGCCTTTACCCGTATTCCTCAATGTCCCATCATGACAGAATCACCTTATGTCTAATCAATAAAGGGAATAAAAAGGATGAATAAAATAAAAGCATATACAGTGGTGCCTGACGTTACCTCATTTTTACTACTATTAAAGCGAATGGACCATTTCACTATGTGTATATATATATATATATATATATATATAATTTTAAAAAAAAATATATATATATATGTATATGCTATATATGTATATATATATATATATATATATACCGGTATATATATATATATATAATAAAAATAAAAATTTTTTTGTTACATGACCTGGTCAGTGCTGGCATGTAGATCCTGGTTCCTTCCATCTGCATCGATTTCTTTGCCCCAGTACACCGATATCTCCTTCCCTAAGCCTGCAATTACACAGAACCATTATCGTTTAAATTTGATCGATATAACGTTTTTGCGCACGATAATCGTCCCGTGTAATAGGGCCCTAGATCAACGACATACAAGCGATTTTTCAATCGTTGCCTGCTATTACACAGAACAATTATCGTTTCAATTTGAACGATATAACGATTTTTCCCACGATAATCGTCCCGTGTAATAGAGCCCTAAGTGACACAGCCAGACTTGATTCTGAAAAAAAGGTGCGTCACCCAGGGAAAGGGATATAGGTGGACTCGGGGTGCCAGGCCGTCTCCACTGCATAGAGCGGCCCTATTTGCATATGAAGAAACCAGCACAGACCAGGTCATGTAAAAAAAAAAGTTGATATTCACTTGTCATTAGTGTTGAGCAGAGCGGCAAGTTCTCCGAACCTTCACCATTTGATTCCCTTTGCCCTAAGAATTCCAGGAAAACATGGATAGATGTATCCATCTTCTCCAAAACTCTCTAGGGCTGTATCCAACTTCTGCAGCCACCAAGAAGCAAATGCAGAGCGTTCGGGTTTGAAAAAGTTGCCAAACCTGATGAGTCCGGCCTCTCTGCTCAACACTACTAGTCATTGCTGGTGTTGTCAAGTTCCCGGGTGATTTAAATGCACCATCCTTTTCCCCAGTGACATGTAAGTGCAGACAGAGATTTATCACTCTCTGGTTTAGAAAGGTGTCTGCTCTTTTTCTCAGACAGATAGCAACCAATCACAGCGCAGCTTATTATTTCTTTCCTCAAAATGAGCTGTGATTGGTTGCTTTCTGTCTGACACCTGTAAACAGTTGCTATCTGTGTAACCCTACACTCAGCACGGTGACATCACATCAGCAGTGTGACATCACTACCCTCTAGAACACATACAGTAGGTAGGACCAACAACAACAACATGGAAGGGTAACATCTCCTCTGACTCTGAACCAGACATGGATGACGCTGCTGTACTTAAAGCGAGAGGATACAGAGTTGGCAACCTCTTGGGCGAAGGTTCATATGCAAAAGTTAAGTCGGCCTTCTCAGAACATCTAAAATGTCACGTCGCCGTGAAAATCATCGATCGTAAAAAAGCGTCACCGGAATTCCTAAAGAAGTTCCTTCCTCGCGAAATGGACATCCTGTCCGTCATGAACCACCCTTCCATTATCAAAACATACGAAATATTCGAGACTCCTGCGGGTAAGATCTATATAGTCATGGAGCTGGGAGCCCACGGAGATTTGTTGGAATACATGAAAAGCAAAGGGCCGATGCAAGAAGACGTAGCGCAGAAAATGTTCTATCAGCTAGCCACGGCTGTCAAGTATTGTCACGATTTGGCTATCGTCCACCGAGATCTAAAGTGTGAGAATATTTTACTGGACAAAGACCTTAACCTCAAACTTTCTGACTTTGGTTTTGCGAAACGTTTAAGCTACGACGGCCGTGAGAAGAACCTGAGCAAAACCTTTTGTGGCTCAGTAGCTTATTCTGCTCCGGAAGTCTTGGAAGGAATACCGTATGACGCCAAGGTCTATGATATCTGGAGCCTTGGAGTAATACTTTTCATAATGGTTTCAGGTTCAATGCCATACGACGATTCCAACGTAAAGAAGATGCTACGTCTACAGAAGCAACACTACGTGGACTTCCCACACTTTAAACATCTGTCGAGCGAGTGTAAAGACATCATCTACCGCATGCTCCAGCCCGATGTCAACCAACGACTGACCATAGATGACATCTTGGACCACAGCTGGCTTAACGTAGTCTCACGCTCTAAAGCATCAGAATGTGCCCCCCAAAACAAGAAGCAGGATGCATATTCAAAAGCGCATAAGGAGATACACGAAAGATTAGTACAGGAACAGGAAGAAGAAGGAGCAGCAACCAACAAACACTCCAAATGAAGAAGGAACTGAGGTTACGTAATAATCACGATTTCCCTACTGCTGAGTTGTTGTTGAGTGGTGTTATTTGACAATGGGGAACAAACCAAAAACATAAAATGCTAAACTTAATTTGCAAATGTCATTGCTTACTAGGACCCCTGTGTGTGCACTCTAATGGCTTAAAAAGGTAAGTCCCACAAAGATCCTACTGCTCGTACTACAGTGTTTCTCCAAAAATAAGATAGGGTCTTATGGTATTTTGTTTTCTGAAGAAAGTGGCTAGGGCTTGTTTTTGGGGTAGGCCTAATTTTTGGAGAAACACTATGTCCCCCATACTGTAGCCCTACTCTATACAGAAATTAGCTGCCATACTGTATGCTCCACTGTTGTTAGGCTTCCCTGTAGTCTCCGTAATGTATACCGCCTTCCTGTAGTGCCCCCCCCATACTGTATACCTCCCATGTCAAGCTGATAATCAGTATTCCTTTTTTTATCATTTAGGGTGCCTTCACACCTACAGACTCGCAGTTTAAATCTCGCTGCAAGTCTGGCAGGTCCTGGCAGTTCCCTGTCACTACATACTCGCAGCGGTCTGAATTCTGCCGTCCCTTAACCCCTTCTGCTCCCGCTCTGCTGCATATATTTATTACCTCTCCTCGCTGTACGGGGTCCTGCTCTCCCAGCCAACCAATCAATGTGTTGCCCAGCTGCAGCCACTGATTGGCTGAGCAGGAGAGCAGGATGCCGGGACCCCGGCCAGGAGACAGACATGGCAGAGCGGGAGCAGAGGGGGTTAAGGGGGCAGCACAATTACATACTCGCAGCGGTCTTTCAGACCACTGCGAGCATGTAGTGACAGAGAACTGCCAGACTTGCAGCGAGATTTACACTGCGAGTCGGAAGGTGTGAAGGCACTCTTAATAAAAACAGTGTGGTAGTCTAAACTATTAAAGGGGAGCTCCTCTACCTGCAGAACATACAGCAGCTGATAAGTACTGGAAGACTGGAGATTTTTAAATAGTATTTACAAATCTATATAAAGACAACTTTTTTATTTTCCAGAATATCACTTCAATTCACTGCAGTAAGGTCTAGCTTTAAAACGTAACCTTTAATATCGTTAAATTCTTGGTCAGACCTAGTACTAGATAACAGATTAAGGCAATGTTCACATGGCGTAAGAGACCGGCCGTTCTGTGACCCGGCCGGGTCACGGAGTGGCTGGCCTCTGAAAAAATCATCCCTGGCCGGTACTGTAGTACCGGTCGGATGATCTTTCACGCTGCAGTGTTCTGATGCGGGCGCATCCGTGCGCGCCCGCATCAGAACTCCCCACAGCACACTATGAAGCTTGTGGCCGAAGCCGCACGCTTTATAGTGTGCACTGACATGGATTCCTGCAGATGCTATTCAGTGAATAGCGGCCGCAGAAAACTGACATGTCAGCTCTTTGCGGCGGCGCGAGGGATCCCGCCGGGATCCCATAGACAGCAAGCAAACATTTTTTTTTTATATTATTGCAATCGCCAACAACGGCCGTAGAAATACGAAAAAATACGTTGTGTGAACATAGCCTAAACAAGTATGTAACAAAGGTAAGGAAGTCCAGTCTATTCACTTAGTGGAACGCATCCCTAAAAACTCAAACATGGCCCTCATATCAGAAATGGGTTGTGTGTTCCAACTATTGTACAATAGAATGAATCGGTCCTAGTGACTTCAGTCCGCTAAATAAAGCGGTGCCAGTAACATCAGAAAGAAACGCTAGTCCTGTATTATAGGATAATTACAGTAAGGGGCTAATGTTGCCAGACCGGATGTTTGACGAAACGAACATCTTACCTGGAGAAAATATTCTACTGTGACTGTTCAGCATTGCCATCAAATAAAGGGGTTGGCCACTTTATAGTAAAATAGTTCAGTATACCGTATTAGTATGTGTACTCACCGTATATACTGAGAACAACTCCCTGTATACCTCATAGAGCTAATATCAGGCTTCCCTCCTCCAGGCTGTGCTGTCCTGCTCTGTGGTGTTCCTGTCCATAAGATGGCCGACATGGAGGAGCAGGTGACCGAGCCCCACCCCCCCAGTGTCCACCGCTGAGCCTGTATATGGCTATGGAGCATGATCAAATGCTCCTCCATGTCGGCCATCTTATAGTCAGAAAAAAAACAGAGCAGGGCAGCACAGCCTGGAGGAGGGGAGTCTGATTAAAGCTCTATGAGGTACACAGGGAGCTGTGGTCAGTATATACATTGAATACAGTTACTAATACTGTATACTGACCTATTTTACTATAAAGTGGCCAACCCCTTTAAGGAAATGTATTGTCCACACTAACAAGTAAGTATTTGTCCTTCTTGTGCTTAAAAGACAACTCCAAAATCTAAAAATCCTGGGGGAGTGAGGGGGGGGGGCATAATAAGAAACTATGCTTACCCATCCCGGTGCTCCTGCACCTGCTCTCTGTCTGCGTCTGGTCTTTATTTTCTTCTGGCTTCCTGCATCATCATAGCCTAGTGGGAAATGCCTCCTCAGCTGGTCTCCCGTCAATGACCGGCTGAGCGTATATTTCTGAGCCGAGACATGTCATCACTGGACCGTGACGCTGTGCTGCGGGGAGCACAGGGAATGGTAAGTATAACTTTGTTCTTATCTTCCCCCACCCTTTGCCTGTGATATTTAGATTTGGCTGGAGTTCTCCTTTAATGTACACTAGACTGCCCTTTTAGTAAATCATCACATTTATTGTGCATTTATATAGTGGATTTGTCTGATATCGGTAGAAATAATAGAGCAGTACTCTTAGTATGACTTGTCTTCAATTATAATAAATAGGAGTATTATATAGTTTGCAGTCACAACAGAGTATGGTGAAAAACTGAAGCTAATAATACTCCAAAGAGTGGCCAAAAAAAACAAGACACTGGAGAAAACATTTTATAGTGTTGACAAAATATAAAATTCGCACAATGCAAAAATGTATGCCGGAAACATTAAAGGGGTAGTTCACCAAAAAAATGTTCTTTCAAATCAACTGGTGCCAGAAAGTGCCAGGGATTTGTAATTTACTTCTATTAAAAAAAAAATTATTGGGATTTGCTACTTCTCTGGACAGTTCCTGACATGGACAGAGGTGGCAGCAGGGAGCACTGTGTCAGACTGAGGAGAATACACCACTTCCTGCAGGACATACAGCAGCTGTTAAGTACTGGAAGACTTGAGATTTTTTTTTAATAGAAGTAACTTACAAATCTCTGGCACCAGTTAATTTAAAATAAATTTGTTTTTGCTGAACAACCCCTTTAAAAGAGATACTCTGTACATTTTTTATTTGCAAATACATTCCGTTAATCAAGTTCTATAACTAAAATTAAAAGTATATTTTTTTATTTACATACTCACTTCCGTTGACTGGCAGCAGTAAGGGTATGTGCACACTACGGAATACGTGCAGAGACTTCAAGTGCATTTCGCCACACGGCCTTCACTTAAAGTTTCGCACGTCCCATAGACTCAATGATATTTGCCGGCGAATTCCACCGTTCGCCCAAAGAAATGACAAGTAAATACTCTGGGCGGACGGTGGAATTCACCGAAGAATATCATTGAGTCTATGGGACGTGCGGAACTTCAAGCGGAAGCTGTGTGGGGGAATCCACTTGAAATCTCTGTGTGTATTCCATAGTGTGCACATACCCTAAGGGGCAACACAGGCCCCTCTGCTGCCACCAACGTCTGTGTCAGGAACTGCATGGCAGCAGGCCATGTCGTCTTACAGCTGCCAGTCAACAGCAGTGAATATGTACATAAAAAAAAGTATACATTAAAGCAATGTATTAGCAAAAAAAAAAAAAAAAATTCCTCTGGAATATCCCTTAAATCATTCAAGCAACATTTCATTTAAATTATTAAAATGAAGTATATTAACACATCCAGTTGCTATTAAATTAGCATTTCCATCTTCGTTCTCTATAAAGAGAGTAATATTTACAGTCTGGTCCCCAAATCTTCACAAGGTTCCACCTTACAACATTCAGTGTTTGGCCCAGACAGACAAGACAACATACAAAGTCACGGATGACGATTTCTCTCCCACCACTCAGAAGAAGTCGGATGCCTTCCTTCGTTTGGGTAAATGTAGTAAATTATCAGTAATGGAGGTGGGATCGGGTACAGTAGGAGTCTGTGAAGCAGCTCCCGGAGTCGGGGTAACCGTAGGTGTTAGACGTGAGCCCCCTGGGGTTTTATAGACATGGGAGTGGGTGTGAGCAGGAGATGGGGTGTAGCTGGCCCGAAGAGCTTTATCTGTGTATTTACTGGACGTTCGATTCACCAAACGCTGCAGAGCAGGAGACATAGACGGACTGAGTCCTCCTTTAGGCGTCAAACTGCGGAAAAATAAAACATTAGCAATTAATGAGGAAACAATCAAAATCCAAAACTTAGAATGTACAAATGAGAACGTCACATAAAAACCACTCTAATAATAGGCTGCACTTACCTCGCCAGGTTCTCCGTCACTCTCCTCAATGCTTCCTGCTTCTTTGCTCTGTTCTTTGCAGCAGCTTCATTTGCCATTTTCAGACCCAATCGCTCCCTACGACCTGGCTCCAGAATCTGGAACACAATGTCAACTCCATCAACAGGATGAAATAAGATGCATACACAAAGTAGGAAGAAGGTGGCACTCCGAAAATAAGTGAATAAAAGTGGTTTGGTTTATTCACCCAACATGCAACATTTTAATATTCGCAATGAGATCTTTGTCAAGCTTGACAAAGATCTCATTGAGAAGATTAAAACATTGCATGTGACTGCAGAGGAGTCACTTCCGAGACAGACTCTTCTCCGCACAGCCAACCATGGGCCGCGGTGCTGTCCCATCTCAGTAAGTGATTGGCTAAGTGGGATGTCTCTAACTGCGCCAGCAGGACACCAGGGGAGTGCGGACAGGTAAGCATAGGATGTTTATTATTTTCTGCATGATTGCAGCTATATAGGAAAAATTTGTTAAAGCCCTTTAAGCCTCCCAGAGACCTTTATATGCTGCACCACTATTTATTTACTCCATTTCAGGGGTGTGGATAAGAGATTGGTTGCTCGCCAGCAGCACCCACACAGTTTTTTACCCTTCTTGTCTGGTCAATTACAGGAATCACCTACTCATCTCTACTAGGCTATAATATAGGGCAGGAGTACTCCGTGTACACTAGGGTTGCGTTTCCGTAAAACACGGAACCTCTGAACAGGGAATCCCTGTAGTGGACTCTATCCCCTCAGGATGAGGTATCAATATGATGCTGGGAGCAAGGAAAGTGTTTAAATCTTTACAGCACTGGGAATAAGACAAAAGGGTTAACGTTCATTTCTTAGTGCCTGTTTTTTTTTTTGTTGTTTTTTTTTATCCGTTGTGCACATAAAAAGAAGTGGCAGATCTGTTATACTATGAGATACTGAGTATCTGAATGACAAAATAATTACCTTAAATGATGGTCCCGGTGTCTTCTCCAGATATGGTGTCTCTGATCCATCCAGACGAAAGGGGGTACTCTCAACTTCACCCCATGTCATAAGCGGGGAGTCATCAACACCTGTAATGATGTGAAAAATATTTATAATAAGTTTTAAAAGAGAACAATTACTTTTAATCTTAAAATAAATAAATATTTATATATTATATATATATATATATATAAAATCAGTAAACAAACCTGGTGCAGGTGACGGGGTAGCCACAAATCCAAAGCCATTGACTTTTGGAGACTCTTGTGGTATTAGTTCCTTTCCATCAGGACCAACTTTTCCTTGTTTATACTGCGCACAAACACAAAACCGCTGTTATACGAGATTATTCACAAGTACAGCAGCAAGTGGACATAGTACGGGACCAGACAGGGAAACCTTACCTGTGCATTTAAGGCCGCTGCCTGCTGGAGCTGCGTCTTACTCAGGGCCTGACTAAAGGGGTCTTTCTGGAAACGTGTGTTTTTATGAACTACTTCTCTTGGTTTCTTGAATATAGCATCATTGTCAGGTACACCTGAAGAGGACATAGACTTGTTAAAGAAAAACCTAAATTTCATATAAAAAAAGGCTACGAGTTTCTTTTTCCTAAAAGTAAATAAAAAGCAGCAGACAAACTAAATTCATCATCATAAGATTCACTACTTGTCATTTCATCTCACAAAGAATGGCCAAGAGCTGTGAGAATCTGTAAATTAGGATGACCATGCATATGATAGCTGTCAGCCATCTGACTACACCATGGGTCACCAAACTGCGTCCCTCCAGCTGTTGCTAAACCACAACTCCCATCATGACTGGACAGCTAAAGCTTTGGATTTGGCTGTCCAGGCATGATGGGAAATGTAGTTTTGCAACAGCTGGAGGGCCGCAGTTTGGAGACCCATGGACTACACCAACACGTGGAATTTCTGATAGTTTTACAAATATATCTAACGGAACAATCGATAGTGTACAGAACTAAAACTATACACCGTGGAATGAGAAAAAAAGGCTAAAATGCACAAATAACGTAAAAAAAGATCTATACCTAGGATAATACCAAACTAGATTATCTGGTATTCTGGCCCTATAAAGCTGACCATACATATTAGACTAATACTGGCCACCTGATGTGTAAGGGGGTCTCAAAGTTAATTTGTGAGCTGCAACTCATGTTCCAAACTGCTGACACTGTTAGATAGCTATTAGGACAAGCAGACACATGTTACCCTTTATATATCCAGCTGTACTTTCAGAACTTACAAACAAGCTTTTATTCTTCTGTGCAAAGGGCCAAAGAGGCTTATCCAATTTCCTGATGTGCAGCAAGCTGTAATATCTCCTAACTCCCCCCTCCTATACCTGACCCCACTAGGGATGTTACTAGGTGTCAATCAAGGAGGAAGGGGAAAGAGGAGACATTCCAGAGATCGGAAAAGCCTTTGACTATTTTTTCTACATCCTGGAAGCACAGACGAATTTATGAAAGGTACTGTTTGTCTCCTTGACCGAACAGCGTCAGTGTCGAACAGTGTCAGATGTTTGTGGAAGGAGGATCAGGCAACTGGATTTCAAGTGCCTGGTCCTCTTGTGCTTAAGGGTGCGTTCACACCTACAGGATCTGCAGCAGATCCGCAGCAGATTTGATGCTGTGTTCAGTTATGTAAATGAAATCTGCTACGTATCTGCTGCAGATCTGCTGCGGATCCGCAGCAGAAAATCAGCTGCGGTTCCTGTAGGTGTGAACGCACCCTAGGGAGATTTGCCACTGCAGTCTGGCAGAAGCTTAAAGGGGTTTTCTGGGCAAAATGTACCGATGAGCCATGCACAGGTTAGGTCATAAGTAACTGATCAGCAAGTTGCAGACACCCAGCACCTGCGCCACTGTGATGTTCTGCAAGGCACAGTTAACATCATTGTGTGGCGGTGGTGATGTGTAACTGCAGCTTAGCTCCTAATCACTTGGATGGGACCAGAGCTGCAGTTATACATGGCAACCACTACACAATGAACTGATAAATCTTTTCCCCTATGCACAAAATTGGAGAGGTGTGTCAATAAAGTCTCGCATGACGAGGAGTAGCAGCCAGGATCTGCACTTTCACCACCATTCCTGGCAGGCTTTTTAGTGTTTCAGAGTCAATCATAGCCACCTATATTAATGGAGCCTTTCAGTTTCCATTTATATTAATACACAATGAGTGATGATGGGTTGCCTTTAATCTTAGCACCGCCATAGCCTCCCAAGTAATGTGCCATTTGGTCAGGGCTTGCCTGTCTTATAAATGTAATGGTTTTATTTGAAAAAAAAAAAAAATACATACCTTCAGGATAGTACATGAGGGAGTTGTGAGTTTTATACTCCCAGGTGTCTAGACCTGCTTTCACACCCTGAATAGCTTGCATTTCAACAGAGGGGAGGGCAAGATTCTGTTGAAGCCTCTGAAAAACAACAAAAAGAACAAAGATAATATAAGCAACATATGGCAGATAACCAATGATGTCAGCTATTTTCTATGGCAAAATACAATTAGTAAGGAAACAGCTCGTAGATGAGCGAACCTCGAACTCGGGTTCGTCCGAAACTAAGTGCACAACATTGGATTACCGGTGGCTGAAGTTGGATGCAGCACTTAAGGGCTTTTTACATGGGCCGATTTATGAGCCAGGAGCATTGGAAGAAACACTCCTGCAGCCGATAATCGGCCTGTGTAAAAGTGACAGCGATCAGCTGGGGACGGGGAAAGCTCCCGATCCTCGGCCAATT
This sequence comes from Dendropsophus ebraccatus, assembly GCF_027789765.1. Taxonomy (NCBI): domain Eukaryota; kingdom Metazoa; phylum Chordata; class Amphibia; order Anura; family Hylidae; genus Dendropsophus; species Dendropsophus ebraccatus. The sequence goes on along the minus strand of NC_091456.1, from coordinate 23,208,863 downwards.
GCATCTTTTGGACTGGGTTCAAAATAATCATTATCGTCTGCACTTGTGTAAACAGGGGATGGGAGACCGATAACGATAAAGGCAAATTGACAGCGCGGATATGTATATATAACCGTGCTCTCAGTTTCCAAATCGTAAAGCAGTTGCAGACTTACCTAGTACATTGCTACTGTGATCTGGTATCCTGTTCTCTGTCTCTCCCATCCAGCTGCTGCATCTACAGGCCGCTGCCTCCTCCACAATGATTGATAGTCAGAGGAGACGGGGCATGGGGACACAGCGGATGGGCAGGAAAGTCGGAGAACAGGATGCAAGCAGCAGCGCACTAGGCAAGTATGTACTGCTGTGTAATCTGGAAACTGACAGCATAAATATATGCATATTCGTGCTGTCAGTTTCCGTGGCTGCATAAACGATACAGTGATTGTTCGTGCCGTCTTGCTGACCAGTGCTCCTTTTTGGCCGCCCCGGCATGATGGGAATTGTAGTTTTGTAACAGCCGGAGGGGCCCAAGTTTAACACCTAAGATATAGAAAGATGACCCTTCTGCTACACCCATATGCCTACCAATCCAGGCAATACAAAAAGCTCATGCATAAAGGTGAAATTAATCACAATGAAAGAGAGAAAATCTCCTATTCAGTAAACATGTAACTGGATTTTACCATTTACCTCTTTATACTCTTCCTCGGCTTCATAAAGCCAGGCGTTCTTAGCACGTTCCTTCTCCTTTGCCACCTCCATTATCTGTTCAAAAGAGGCATTGTCCTCACTTGTGTGTCTGGATAAAAAGTTATCAAGGCTCGGCAGCTCCTCACCATCCTCCTCTGTTTTCTCATTGACCCCTGCAAAATTTTATTATTGTGTTAGACATTTCAGGATTTTTGTCACCCTTTAATGTACAAGTGTCACAAAGCACAAATATCTGAGATCAGCATAAGGCTATGTTCACACAACGTAAAAGTATGGCCATCATTGCAATCGGCAACAACGGCCATACTTTTACGAAAAGCTTTGGTACTTAGTTTTGTATGGGATCCCAGCCGGAGCGTATACACATAGTATATGCTCCGGCCGGGATCCTCGCAGTGCCGCAAAGAACTGACATGTCAGTTTTCTGCGGTCGCTATTCAGTGAATGCTTGCTTCATAGTGTGCAGTGAGGAGTTCTGATGCGGGCGCACGCTGATGCACCCGCATCAGAACACTGCGGCCGAAAAGATCATCTGGCCAGTACTGCAGTACCGGCCGGGATGATCTTTTCAGAGACCGACCGTTCCGGTCGGTCTTGGCCAATCACTGGCTGCAGTATAACAGCGCACACTGCGAACTCGGTATGTACGGATTCCACCCTTAACGAATGTGCACACTACGGAATTCTCATGGATAACATCCCGTGGATTCCGTTGACCACGCCCCCATACCGCCCCCGCTCCCATAGACTCCTTTATACGCTCAGACGGAATCCCCCTGAGAATAGAATGGGAGTCCATGGGACAGTCGGAGAGTCAAGCGGGGGTGAGCATCGGAATCCGTGGGATGTTATCTGCGAGAATTCTGTAGTGTGAACATCCCCTTAAAGGGAACAAGCCATCAGAAAATGACCCATTGTGTAATTCAAGTTTTTACATTTAACATTTTCAAAGAAATTTTAGTTTTTTCTAATTTTCTAAAGAGGAATGGCCTCTTCAAAGGTCACAGTGTACACTCAGTTAATTTTTTTTACATTCATCTCAAAGGGGCAGAGTCCGTCTATTGTGGCCTATTATGTCCACGAGGCTTGCCTGTAAAGCGTATTACTAAATACTGTTAAAAACAGCTCAGGCAAGATGTCAGCTCCCATAACAATGTATAAAAAGGAAAATAAAGAAAAATTACAGTCAGAAAATAGAAACATGAGAAAAAAAAAAAGAACATGTTAAAGTATCTGGCTCTTATCTGTAAAAGAAAATGTATGTGACACATGATCTCTGCCTAACTAGACAAAAATACGGTGGTTACAGTAAAAGGCCTTACCTTCCTCCCCGTCTTTATTCTTACTAGCAAATGAGGGTGTTCCAGGTACCCCAGCAGGAGTCTCAAATGTGGCAGGGGTCACGTCTGAAGAAAGAAAGAAAGAAATTATCAGGACAAAATGGGTAAGGCTGGGTTCACACTATGTTTTGGCAATCCATTTTTTGCAAAAAACGGATAGAAAAAAAACGGATGCATTATAAAAAAAATAAACAGATCAAAACAGATCTGATTTTTTTAGCGGACACAAAAATTAGGTCGATCGTGTTTTTGTGTCCGCTAAAAAAATGGATCTGTTTTGATCTGTTTTTTATAATAGAAGTCAATGGAAAAACGGATGCACACACATGCATCCGTTTTTTCTATCCGTTTTTTGCAAAAAAACTGATTAAAAAAACGGTTTGCAAAAACGTAGTGTGAACCAAGCCTTACCTATGTTTTCACATAAATGAGCATTTCACATTTATCATATTGCAAAAGGAAGTGGTGTCAAGGCTGCCCTGGATCCTGGAGGACACAAGCGACAAGTGTTCATCAGCCCTCCCTCAGGACGATAAGACAATAGTGAGCACCAAAGCACCTTCTGAGGAGTCTCAGTTTTAGGTTAGGTTCCCACACAGTATTTTTGCTCAGTATTTTTCAACCAAAACCAGGAGTGGATTGAAAACACAGAAAGGCTATGCTCACACACCGTTGAAGTTGAATGGATGGCCGTCATTTAACGGCAAATAATTGCTGTTATTTTAAAACAAAGGCCGTTATTTGAGTTAAATGGCGGCCAACCTCTCAATTTCAACAGTGTGTGAACATAGCCCTTCTGTGTTTTCAATCCACTCCTGGTTTTGGTTGCAAAATACTGTGTGGGAACATAGCCATAATCAGATTCTTCATCTAAGCCACACGTGTCAAACTCAGGCCCTCCTGCTGTTTCAAAACTACAATTCCCATCATGCCTGTCCAGGCATGATGGAAATTGTAGTTTTGCAACAGCTGGAGGGCCTGAGTTTGACATCCCTGATCTAAGCCGAGATTTAGGGCCCCATTACAGAGAGCCATAATCTTACAAATCAGGCCGATTCAGCAGATTATGGCTTTGTGTAATAAAGACAATGATCGGCTGGTTGCATTGTTTGACCCTACCTAAAAATCATCGGCCGCCAGGCGCACATGCATGACCAAAGGCTAATGAATGTGTAAATAAAAAAAAATAAAAAATTTCATACATACCTGTCCACACCCCCCCCCCCAGTGGTCTTCTCGTTTCTGACCCCTCCTCGCAGCCGCCCCTAGAACGTCCAAGTTGGTGTCTGAAGTGACAGGCCACTGAGCCAATCCCTGGACGAGAAGGAACAGTGCCAGGGAGCGGCAGAATCAAAAAGAACACCGGGGAGTGAGGATAGGTATGAATAAAGTTTATTATTTTAGGCAGGGGCTGCACGGACATCGCTATATATGGCTCTTCTGCACGATTATCGAGCCATGTGGTAAATGAGCGCCAATCTAGCAAACCGGTGCTTGCCTATACTGCTCATCAGACCATGTCATACGGCCCTTAGACAACCAACAGGTAAATGCTCCACCTATCAACGAATCCACTGTGACAGGCTCAGCCATTTTTACTTACATGGTAAAGGGGATTCTCGGGAGCATCTCCCAGAGGTGCCAATCTTGATGGCAATTTGTCTCATTTTTTCCAGGTCCCCGGACTCTTCTGCCTCCAAATACTCTTTCTGAGCTCGCAGCTTCTCCACATCTGGGAAGAAATCTCTCTGGATGATTTTTTGCAAGTTCTATGGAAGAAATACAGAGCTGTCAAACAGAGAGGTGAAACTGCGTGGTGTAATTCACAATGATGTACAGCATGAAGGGGGGTTATGTTGCCGTGACTTTATCCTCTGATACCATCTCATAGCCCTGTGGGCATGTTTACGAGGGTGTCCAGACAGACCGTTTTTGGCTTTAGGCTGGGTTCACATGTGTCGCTGCAAACTAGCTATTGGCCAGCAGTAAACGGTCAAGCACAGATAAAGCCCATGAAAACCATGGGGGAGATTTATCAAACATGGTGTAAAGTAAAACTGGCTCAGTTGCCCCTAGCAACCAATCAGATTCCACCTTTCATTTCTCACAGACTCTTTGGAAAATGAAAGGTGGAATCTGATTGGTTGCTAGGGGCAACTGAGCCAGTTTTACTTTACACCATGTTTGATAAATCTCCCTCTATGAGTTTCACCTGTGCTTAGACCCAGACAGAAAAAAACAACAAAGGGATCTAATGTTCCCAATAAACAAATCTACACCAAATATGTAGTGTTTAGCGGATCTGTCAAAATGTTCGGGTTTCACAACGTTATCCGATCCCTCGCTGTTTGATTCCCAGCGGCTGCAGGAGTTGGATGCCGTCCTAAGGAGTCCTGGAATACATGGATACATCCATAGGCTGTAATCACGTTATCATGGCAGCCCTAAGGCGGCATCCAACTTCTGCAGCCGCAGGGAATCAAATGGTGAGTGCATACTTACCAGCCATGCTGCTTTTGATCCGGCATCCAAATCTTCCATCTTCCAGCTGTATATCCAGGTCGTCGCCACCTCCTCAAGAATGATTGACAGCCAAAGGAGGCAGGGCCTGAAGATACAGCCTGAGGAGTGGAAAGAAGATGCCGGATTACAAGCAGCGCAGATGGTAAGTATACACTGCTGCTTCAGATCTAGAAACTGACAGCACAGATATATACATTTCTGTGCAGTCAGTTTCTGAGCCATGCAAACGAGCGTCGATCTCGCTGATTGTCGCTCATTTACAGCCCCCACGGCCGAGAAATCTGTTCATCTAGAAGGCCCCTTAGGGTCCTATTACATGAAACGATTATCGGCCGTACTTGGCCGATTACCAGCTGTTCCGGCTCATAAATGCTTTGAGAAATGACTCATGTTATTATAACAATGATCAGCCAATATGCACGATGTTGGCTGATCACCGCTTTACATCAGGAACTAAAATCTCAATGCTGATAGCAACGGTCTGCTGGCCATTGCCGTGTGCGACAGCAGCAGAACGCCGCTATATGGGCTCCCCAACCCCACCCACTTGCTGTCGGCGCAACAGCGAGCAGAGAACGAGGAGCAAGTGAGCGCTGACACGACAGGTTGGTGCTTGCTTTTGCCCTCAATATCGTCCCGTGTAATAGGGCCCTTAGTCTATAGAGCCAGGCTCTTAAAAGGAGATGGAAATCACAGCGCGCCAGAAAGCGAAGCGCTAAGCTGGCACTATCTGACTATAGGTTGGGGTCTGTACACGCTGATCAAAAACTCTAATGCTGCGTTTACACGGAGCGATAATTCGCCCAATTGAACGATTAACGATTTCGAAGTAGCAATGTGTTTTTAAAAAAAAAAATCGTTATTGTGATCGTTTTAAGATCTCTTAACCCCATCTCACACATAGGGTCAATAGGTGAAAGACTGTTTACACGAAGCGATCTGCGAATTTTTAGCGAACGACCAATGACGATTTGAGAACATGTTGAAAGGACAAAATGAACGATTACTCGCTTGATCATTCGCTGTATGAGCCGATTATCGCTCAAATGCCATAGTTATCGTGAAAATTCGAAGATAATCGTTCCGTGTAAACGCAGCATAACATCTCTAGGTGTCAAAATTTTTAAAGTGACAGCGACATGGCAGGTCAATTATTCTTTCCACAGCATGTGCTCGGTAGCTGAGACTGTAAGATGTATCCAGTGTGTGTGAACACGACCCTAATCGCTTATTCAGCCACCAACCTCTTCCTGTGGCGCTCCCCAGCTGATGCCTCCTATCTTATAGCTGTGCAGTCTAGCTGGAGGAGCACATGCCAGTGCCAGTATATCAGCCATGCCAGTATATAGGTGCAGTAAGAGGATGTAACACTGGGGGCTATATCCCAGCAATAACCACACAGAGCGAAGAGCGGCCCGGAGGCTTCCTCCTCTCACCTGGATGTACGTCTCCTCACTCAGCACCTTCTTCTTCGGCTTCTTAATGACATCACTCCCCGGGCTCTGGCCGGGCACAGCAACAGCACTGGATTCCGGTTGTCGCGGTACAAGCGGCCCGGAGAGAAAGCTCTCCGGTGCCGGAGCAGCCATCGTGGATTACGGCAGTACAACGACTCAAATAGCAAGGAAACACAGTATGTTGTTGTGAAAAACGGAAGTTAGAGAGAAATGAGCCTGCTGCGACGCCGTCCGCTGCGCAAGGGATGCCGGGAGATGTAGTTTAGTATTGAGCCTGCTGAGACGCCGTCCGCTGCGCAAGGGATGCCGGGAGATGTAGTTTAGTATTGAGCCTGCTGAGACGCCGTCGGCTGGCAAAGAATGCCGGGAGATGTAGTTTAGTATTGTATAGTTTCATGGAAAGCTATTTGGAGTCTTTCTTGTAGCTCTTTGTTACTGCCTGTTTTTTTTTTTCGTTCAAATGTAGACACAAGGGCACAGTGACCAGGATCCTGCACACTGCCAGTGAGGCCTGCTTCACCTACTTGAAAGTTTTGTTATTGTATTTTCCTTTTTTTCTGCCTCACTTTCCAAGGGCCCTATTTCGCGGGACGATTATTGTGCGAAAAATCGTTAAATCGTTCAAATTTAAACGATAATCGTTCTGTGTAATTGCAGGCAACGATCGAAACATCGTTTGTATGTCGTTGATCGTTGATTTAGATCTGAACCTAAAATTATCGTTAATCATTCGCTGTAATTCCACGTTTGTTCGCTCAAGTTCTGCGTTTTTTCACTAATCGTTCAGTGTAATAGCACATTGTCCTTTGTGTTTCTGGGATCAGAAGGAGTAAACGATCATAGTAACGATCGTAATAATGCTGCGTTTACACGGAACGATTCTCGTGCGTATTTGCATTACAACGATCAAATTCGAACGATAATCGTAAGCGAACGATCAAGCGACGAGCGAAAAATTGTTCATTTTGATCTTACATCATGTTCTTAAATCGTTGTTCGCAAAAAAAGTTTGCAGATGGTTCTGTGTAAACAGTCGTTCATTGATTTAACCTATGTGCGAGATTAAACGATCGCAAAATGATCGCAAAACGATTTTTCCGAACGATATATCGTTCCGTCTAAACGCTGATCGTTCTAAAAAAAAATTGCCCGCCTTTTACATAGGGTGAATCTTCGAAAGACTGTTTTCACAATGCCATCTGCAAATTTTTAGCGAACAATGAACGACGATTTGTGAACATCAAAATGAACGATTTTTCTCTCGCCGCTTGATTGTTTGCTGTGTTTACACGGAACGATTATCGCTCAAATGACATCATTATAGCGAAAATTCGAACGATAATCGTTCTGTGTAAACGCAGCATTATATGGTGACCGATTTCAGGTTAACAATAAACAATCTGGTTTGCGATCGTTAGTCGTTAATCGCTAAAAATCGCTCAATGTAATGGGGCCCTAAGACCTTCCATAGCTTCATTCAGATAAGGTTAGAGAGGAGCATTCTCCAGTCCAACAGTTCGGCAGTTGATTGACGATGACTGAAGAAGTTTGATGCAACCCCAATGCTGCCTGGAAAACATGGATACAGCCATAGTCCATAGGGCGTATCCATGTTTTCCCGGACTCCCTAAGGCTGCATCCAACTTCTTCAACCAGCGGTATTGAAAATGCAGAACGATCGGACATCATGCATGTAAGGTTAGATGATCCTACCCTGCTGATGGGTTTTAATAGGGCAGGGGAAAAGGAGGCAGCATGTTCCCTTAGGCTATGTTCATACGTTGTAAGGCTGGGTTCACACTATGTATATTTGAGGCTGTATTTGGTCCTCATGTCAGGTCCTCATAGCAACCAAAACCAGGAGTGGATTGAAAACCCAGAAAGGATCTGTCCACACAATGGTGAAATTGAGTGGATGGCCGCCATATAATGGTAAATAACTTCCATTATTTCAATACGACAGCCGTTGTTTTAAAATAACAGCACATATTTGCCATTAAATGGCGGCCATCCACTCAATTACAACATTGTGTGAACAGAGCCTTTCTGTGTTTTCAATCCACTCCTTGTTTTGGTTGCTATACAGCCTCAAATATACGTAGTGTGAACATAGCCAAGACACCAGGCGTTCTGTGACATGGCCGGGTCACAGAACGGACGGTGTCAAAAAAGATCATAAGGATGATCTTTGCTGCCGCTGAATTCGGATGCAGGCGCATCCGTGTGCGCCCGCATCTGAATTCCCCGCTACTCACAATGGAGTGTGCGGCCAGAGCCGCATGCTCCATTGTGTGAATTGACAGGGTTTTCTGCTGCCGCTATTCAGTGAATAGCAGCCGCAGAAAACTGACATTTCACTTTCTCGCAGCGCCGCTAGGGATCCCGGCCGCAGTGTGTACCATAGGAGAGATTTATCAAAGTGATGTACAGTAGAATTGGCTTAGTTGCCCCTAGCAACCAATCAGATTCCACTTTTCATTCCTCACAGACTCTGTGGAATCTGATTGGTTGCAGAGAGCCGACTGAATGTTCTTAAAAGTAAGGTGACATCAGACAATGATTTATTGTTTAAATAATGAAGAAATTTTGGTGAATTTTTTTCTAGGCTACTATTTTTCTATCTATATTATAAAATAAAAACTAAAACTAAGCTGAGACTTCCTGTTGTGTCTGTAGAGGTAAGAAGGGGCTGCAGTAAAGTGATCTGTACAGCATTGCGGCAACGTGTAATACTAGTAGATAAAGGAGACAACAGCAGCTCTGTTCAAAGGTCACAGAGTATACGCAATCATGTTTTACATTCATCTCAAGGGGGCAGACTCTATTGTCGTCGATGTCCATGAGGCTTGCTGTAAAGCATGTCACTAAATGCTGTTAATAACAGCTCAGGCAATATGGCAGCCCCCATAACAATATACAAAAAGCACAGTAAAAAAAATTACAGTCAGAAAATAGAAACAGATTAGAAATAAGTTTTAGTATCTGACTCTAATCGGTAAAATAACATTGAAGTTACACATTCCCTTTAAAGGCTTACAAAATCATGGCTGCTTTCTTCCAGAAACAGCACCTCTCCTCAGCTTGGGTGTGGAGTTTTGCAGCTAAGTTCCATTGAAGTGAACGGAGCTGACTTGTAATACCCCACACAACCTGAGGACAGGGGGTGGCGCTGTTTTTGTAAGAAAGTATCTGTGTTTTTTTCTAATTCTGAATAACCCGCTCTTAAAGACATTTTGCAGAAGCTGGCGGGTGGGCAGATCGCTGCACTGAGATCATACTCTTGGTCAGACCAGGAATTACATGCGGTTCAGGGAAGAAACAGAGTGCTGCACCTCACACCTATGGCTGATACTAGTGCCGCTTGGCTAAATAAAAAACACATCAGAATTTTGTGTATGAATTGATCAAGCCATACTGCCCCATGTACCTCGTGCCGGTATCTGATACACATGGGTCCCTACACTAAGTCCAAACCGTGCCAGTCAGTGGCCACCAACCCCGCAGGCGTGCACAGCCAGGGAACGGGGGCCATGGGACGGCCCTGCGACCCCCATGCCACAGGACCAGACCCAAAAACACCACACCAGAACCCGGCCAGCACCGCCGGCGGAGAAGGTCGCCCCCAAGCAGCACAAGTCTGGATAAGGTATTGCGCTCACCATAGCTGCAGCAAACAGAATGGGAAAAAAACAGGAGGGATTAAAACCATGTGCACTCAGGTGTCTCCTGCTAATTGCGGTCATGTGGGTCTCACCAGGAGGAGTGCAATACACGGAGAAAAGAGAAAAACAAAATGCGGTTCAGGGAAGAAACAGAGTGCTGCACATCACACCTATGGCTGATACTGGTGCCCCTAGGCTAAATAAAAAACACATCAGAATTTTGTGTATGAATTGATCAAGCCATACTGCCCCATGTACCTCGTGCCGGTATCTGATACACCTAGCGGCATTAGTATCAGCCATAGATGTGATGTGCAGCGGTTCCATTCTCTCCAGTCCAGGAATTACATGCATGTGACAGAAGCCTAAAGCTCATATGATCTGCTCTGTTGATTTCCTCAGAAATGAACACATATCAAACACATAAATCTTTATTTCATGCTGACACAATGAACAGCTTTAGAAATCTAAGCACACAGAAAGCAAAATATTTGGTACAAGTTTAAAGCAGCCTTGCCCCAGGCCTGGGCCTTGTCATTCTAATAGAGAAGAGAATTGGGGTATGTTCTCTTGCTCACAGTTTTGTTGGATATCTTTGTTTACGTAACTTCGTCAGACAGTCAATGTAGCCAATGCTGCAGAGGCGACAAAGTCAATTAGGTACGAAATCGGTAAGGAAAATTGGGAATGTGGGAACACAGGGTAAGCCCTGGTTTCAACATTATATTCACTGCATGTGGCCGAAACTACGCCCCCCATGTTGCCAGGAATAACTGCAATGTGGCAACGTGACCTAAAATATTTTTTTATTGATTCCATTTTGCTGGTCATTTTAAAGGGGTATTCCCATCTAGGGTAGTTATGCTCTATCCAAAGTATGCTCTATCCCCCCCCCCCGCCAAATCTCTTAGAGTCATATTAGACGTCCTGAATCCACACTGTAAGTTCTGCTAGATCGGCCCTTGCTTATACACGGCTCAATAATCACTTGAGAGGGCTGTGTCTATATATATATATATATATATATATATATATATATTAGGTGTACTTACCTGTCCAGGCTGCCCCGATGTCCTCCAGCCTTGTTCCTGTGTTCCCCACTTACTGCAACCGCCTCGATCACTTCTGATCCCAACTCAAAAGTAACAGGATGAACAGCCACTCACTGGCTGAGACAGGACAGTGCCATAGCCTGTCACTACAGAGATGGGTTCGGAAATGCCAACGGCTGTGGTGAGCGTGGAACACAGGAACTAAGCAGCAGAACCCCCGGGGAGCCTCGACAGGTAAGTATAATCTTTATTTTTTTTTCTTTACCCTTACATCAGCTGTCAGCTGCGCATAACTATTACATACAGTGAGGTGCGGCCGGCAGCCAGTGATTTTCACACATGTTAAATGACAACCCCAAAGGGCGGCTGGTGAGCGCTCGTGCAAGGGACCGGGCACAGTGCTCAGATGAGGGGCGGTAAGTTGGGGGTAGGTGCAGGAGCTCTCACCCCACCGGAACAGGGCGGTGGGTGAGTGCTCCTGCAGGGGACCGGCAGGGAAGAGATGGGCTCAGAGGGGGCAGCTAGTTGGACTGGGCAGGGGGGGTGGGACAGAGGGAGGGAGACATTACCAGCCCAGGGAGGGAGGGAGGGAGGGAGGGATGGAGAATAGCCATCTATTCCCTTGCTATACTTTTATATGCGCCCCCTGCTGCTGCATACACCCAGGAGGTGTTCAGAGCGGGGCCGCCTGAACTGCTGCGATCCTGGGTTCCACGTGTAGCGCGGGACCGCGGCTATTAGCGGGCACGGTCCGATCGCTGTGCCCGCTAATAAGGTAATCGGAGGCAGCTGTCAAAGTTGACAGCTGCCTCTGATTACCGGATGCAGCCGTTCCCTGGTGTCTAGTGGGGGAGATCGCGATCTCTGTACCTGATGCCGGCTGGTGACCTCTCCAAGATGCCGAAAGCAGCAGCCAGAAGCAAACGAGTGTCGATCTCATTGATCTTTGCTGTTTAACTATACAGCAAAGATCTCAATGAGAGATCAAAGTGTATATACTAAAAGTCCCCCAGGGGGAATAACCCTAACCCCAGGGGGAATAACCCTAACCCCAGGGGGGTAATAACCCTAACCCCAGGGGGAATAACCCTAACCCCAGGGGGAATAACCCTAACCCCAGGAGAAATAACCCTAACCCCAGGGGGGAAATAAGCCTAACCCCAGGGGGAATAACCCTAACCCCAGGGGGAATAACCCTAACCCCAGGGGGAATAACCCTAACCCCAGGAGGAATAACCCTAACCCCAGGGGGGGGAATAACCCTAACCCCAGGGGGGCTTCTAGTATATGTGTAAAAAAAAAAAAAAGTATTGTTATTAGTAAAAAGCCCCCTCCCCTAATAAAAGTTTGAATCACCTCCCTTTTTGCATTTAATAAATAATAATAAATAAACAAACATGTTTGCTATCGCCGCATGCGCAATCGCCCGAACTATTAATTAATCACATTCCTGATCTCGCACGGTAAAAGGCGTAAGCGCAAAAAAATCCCAAAGTGCAAAATTGCTCATTTTTGGTTGCATCAAATCCAGAAAAAGTTTAATAAAAAGCGATCAAAAAGTCGTATATGCGCAATCAAGGTACCGATAGAAAGATCACATTATGGCGCAAAAAATGACACCTGACACAGACCCATAGACCAAAGGATAATAGCGTTATAAGCCTGGGAATGGAGCGATTTTAAAGGGGTTGTCCGGCGATAAAAAATTATTCACAGAATAACACACATTACAAAGTTATACAACTTTGGGCTGGGTTCACACTACGTATATTTCAGTCAGTATATTTCAGTCAGTATTGCAACCAAAACCAGGAGTGGATTAAAAACACAAAAAGGCTCTGTCCACACAATGGTGAAATTGAGTGGATGGCCGCCATATAACATTAAATAACTGCCATTATTTCAATATAACAGCCGTTGTGTTAAAATACCAGCAAATATTTGCCATTAAATGGCGGCCATACATTCAATTTCAACATTGTGTGAACAGAGCCTTTCTGTGTTTTTAATCCACTCCTGGTTTTGGTTGCAATACTGACTGAAATATACTGACTGAAATATACATATACTGACTGAAATATACGTAGTGTGAACACAGCCTTGTAATGTATGTTATGTCTGTGAATGGCCCCCTTCCCCGTGTCCCACCACCCCCACCCGTGTACCCTGAAGTGTGGTGCGCTATACATTACCTGTCACGTGCCGACCACGGTCTCCGATCCTCAGCAGTGACGTCTTCTTCGGGAGGCCGGCGTGTCTTCCCGAGTGCTGGCCGCCCTCTGCAGCGTCATCCGAAGCTCAGCCGCGATTGGCTGAGCATAACTGTGCTCAGCCAATCGCGGCTGAGCAGCTGATGACGTGGCCGCGTCATCAGCCGCTCAGCCGCGATTGGCTGAGCACAGTTATGCTCAGCCAATCGCGGCTGAGCTTCGGATGACGCTGCAGAGGGTGGCCGGCACTCGGGAAGATCCGCCGGCCTCCCGAAGAAGACGTCACTGCTGACGATCGGAGACCGTGGACGACACGAGATGCGGTGAGTACAATGCACCACACTTCCGGGTCTAGCGTGGGTGGGGGGAAACACGGGGAAGGGGGCCATTCACAGACATAACATACATTACAAAGTTGTATAACTTTGTAATGTGTGTTATTCTGTGAATAATTTTTTATCGCCGGACAACCCCTTTAAGGAACGTATATTTGTTAACAATGGTTTGAATTTTTTACAAGCCATCAGATAAAAGAAAAGTTATGCATGTTATATATCGTTTTAATCGTAACGACATGAGGAACATGCACAACAAGTCAGTTTCACCCCAGGGCGAAAGGCGTAAATACACCATCCCCCCAAATAAAAGAAATGTTTTTTTTTTTTTCAATTTCACCACACTTTGAATTTTTTTCTGGTTTCGCAGTGTACTTTATGCAAAGATTCAGCCTGTCATTGCAAAGAACAATTAGTGACGCAAAAAATAAGGGCTCATGTGGGTTTCTAGGTGGAAAAATGCAAGTGCTATGGCCTTTTAAACACAAGGAGGAAAAAACGAAAACGCAAAAACGAAAATTGGCCCCGTCCTTAAAGGGTTAATGCCTGGTTAATCAGCTGCTATCAAGAATCGTCTCTGTTTTTGTTTCCTTGGAGGATGATGATGGATGCCGTGACCCTCTTTTGCCTTCTCCACTTTGCTCTTCGGTTTTTGAACCATACCTGTGCCATAAAGGGAAACATTCAATTCACTGGACATCTACCACATAAACATGATACATTATAGATCTTATAGATCTACTGTTACCAATCCCCAACCCATTAAATATGGACACATGAAAATAATAATAATTCTACATCCTATCCTAATGTCCTCCTCTTCAGTCATTTAGGACATGTTTTTACATCCCACTGAACCCCGTACTGAATATAATAAGCAGCTAGCATCTTATCATGATGGTTTTTGGCCGGACAGGGTGTCTGTTTAAAATTAGAAACATAGGAGATAGTATCTAATTTTAGTCTGCCCTTGTATTATTTCTTATTATCTTAGGATAGATATTTGTATATACCAGGCAGGTATACATTCAGTTATTGTAGATTTACCAACCATCTGCTGGAAGTTAGTTCCAAGCATCTACTACTCTTTCTGTAAAGTAATATTTTTCTCATCCCCAAGGAGGACAAGTTGGGGAATAACCCAGCCCACGCTAAGAACCTCTCTGAAAAGTGCAGGGCAGTATCCTAGAACATAGGAACTGACCCAGATAGAGCAAAGTTACCGTAACAAAGGTCTACATACTCTATCTCGCTGCACGGGTGACACCAGATAATTTCAGACACTTTGCTACAGCCAGGTAAACACGACTGGGGCTTGTGTCACCCTAGGAGGACAAGTATCCCGACACTGTAGGGCAAAAGGTGGTCAGCAACAATATAGTCGAAACACGGGCATATTCAAGTATCTCAAAAGTATTCTCTCTAAAGTTCCGGCAGAGCACATAACGACCTTGGGTTGGGACTCCTCAGACAAACTCCTCTATTTCTTCTACTGGGACTCAGCACCTATACACCTTCGCTACACACCTTGGGTCATTTCCCCTTTTTGTGGGTTGCAGTACCTATAGTCCGGGTGGGTCAATATCCACTCAGGACTACCGTGACAGGAGCCCAAGGGACCTATCACAGCCCGGCAGGTTATGACCATTGGGGAATAATACATCCAGCCCTTACAACAAAGCAGTTATACCACCACACCTGTATGCTGAACGAGCACTGGCATCACAACATTTCCATTACTGGCTAGGCTGTACTACACCACCAATCAACCACCACAGAAGTGGCGCCACCAGGAACAACTTGGCACCACACCAGTCATGACATAGAAAAAAAACCTGCAAACATATAGCTAATGCTTGCATTATGTACGCTGTCAATTTTGATTGCAATTGTGTCCCATAGTGCTGCTCATGCTTCTATATTTCACTCTGAGCCAGTGGACAGGGCTTTTTTTACTCATCTGCAGCAATGCACGGCGACTGGCCAATCAGCATTCATCCTCACTGGGACAACTGACATCACTTCCTGCATTTTTTGGTGTTACTAAGGACCAAATGTCCTTAGTAACAGCATGGAGGCTCGACTGCAGTTTCCCAGTAAGTGAGACACCTAGTGGCCGATTATATAGCATTCTATTTTTTTTTTTTACAAAATGAACTGGCAAAAAAAAAAAAAATGCAATAAATAGCAAAGATGTAGTGTATCACCTCCCCTACTGATTAAAAATAATTTATTTATAATTTAAATGTCCATTTATACCAGTCATGGGGAACCTTCGGCTCTCCAGTTGCTGCAAAACTACAATTCCCATCATGTCTGTACAGCCAAAGCTAAAGCTTTGGCTGTCCAGGCATGATGGGAATTGTAGTTTTGCTACAGCTGGAGAGCCAAGGTTCCCCATCCCTGATTGTTAAAAAAGCCATGAACTGGTGTGATCCTGACTTTGCAGTTATATCGACGATGGCTTATATACTTACATGATTTATTATCATCATACACATTCTGCCTGTTTAGTAGAAGTTTATTCTTATCCTTTACAGTTTATCTTACCTCCACTCTCTCCTCTCTCAGATGGATCCGGCCGGCTAGCTGTTCTCGAGCAATCACATCTGGATACTGATTTTGGTGGAAAGTTTCCTCTAGTGCCTGTAGCTGCTCTTCTGTGAATATTGTACGGTGGCGGCGAGTCCTACGCTGAATGACGGGCATACTGTTGATTGCTTGGACCCCATTATGGATTTGTTTTCCTCCATCTTCAGAGACTGTATGGACTATCTGTATAGGCCAGTGTAACTGAGAGTCTGTTATAGTACAAGGAAAAGAAAATGTCATGAGGTAGAAGTTATAATTTACAAGAAAATAATACTTAAAGGGGTAGTTTCAAATCAACTGCCAGAGATTTGTAATTTACTTTTTTTTTTAAAGTTTTTAAGATTTAACAGTAAAAGACATAAACAAATGGCAACATTATAGTGAGCAAAAGGGTACAGCAGAAGTACATTTCAACCTTCTAATCAATGGAAAATATGCAGGTCAACGTCACTATTAGGCTATGTTCACACGGCGTAAAAAAACCGGCCGTTCCGTGACCCGGCCAGGTCACGGAGCGGCCAGTCTCTACAAAGATCATCCCGACCGGTACTTAAATACCGGCCGGATGATCTTTCCGGCCACAGTGTTCAGCAAGAGTTCCCAGGATGTGGCAATAATTTACTTCTATTAAAAAATCCAGAGTCTTCTAGTATTTATCAGCTGCTGTATGTCCTGCAGGAAGGGATGTATTCTTTCCAGTCTGGAGAGCAGGAAAGGTTTTCTTTGGGGATTTGCTACTGCTCTGGGCAGTTCCTGACAAGGACAGAGATGGCAGCAGAGAGCCCTGTGTCAGACTGGAAAGAGAACACCACTTCCTGCAGGACCTACAACAGCTGATAAGTACTGCAAGACGTTTTTTTTTAAATAGAAGTAAATTACAAGTATACATAACTTTTTGAAACTAGCTGATAAGAATTTTTTTCTTAATTGATATTTTTTTAAATATATATTTTTTTATATTTATTTATATTGGAGTTCCCGTTTAAAAGCAAAAAACATAATTGTATAAAAACATATACAAACATGACTATATTATTTGTTCTGCCTAGAAAAAAAAAAATAAATATATATATATATATATATATATATATATATATATATTTTTTTTATTATTATTTTTTTTTGCGCCTTGAAGCTCACAAATTATAAAAGGCACACTGTATGGGCAAAGTACTGATCTACAGTAACTAGCTAGGAAATTTTATTGACAATACAATGCTTTCCGATACAACCCTGCACAGGGGTGAAGATACGGTTATATTATACAATTATGAGGTATAAAGGATACTCACTGAGCCATGATGGATCCTGTCCAGAGTGTTGGTTGCAATGGGCACAGCAGCAACAGCTGCAGCCAGGCACAGAGTCACTATGGCACGTAGTCACTTGGCACTGCAAATTTGGAGACCATGTTGATCCCTGCTGGGCAATGCTAGGCTTTTGTTTTATTTTAGGTGACGGGAGCGATAGGATGCTTTCAATAGAGAAGGGACGATGGGTCTTCTTTTTAACACTTTCCTTGCTGGATGACATGCCGAGAGTATCCCTCTTCTCCAGTGCTGCCTCTTCTCCGTCTCTCTCAGATATGATTGCCCGCCTTATAAAACGTCTCATCTCCTACAAGAGACCCCCTTTACCTTTAATACTTTTAGCTTAAAGTATTTTCCTTTCATTCCCTTGACTGGTCTGTATTTTAAATACCTTTTATTTCTTTCTTCTAAATCTGCCACCTTATAACTCAAACTATTTTATGGCAAAGAAGAAAAAAAAAAAAAGCCTCGGTAATCCTCCGGACAGAGATGCTAAACCTCGGTGAATACGATAACTGGCCCTCTAATCTCAGGGGGTTTTGTTCACTCGGAGTTGTGCATCTGAGATCTTGTTAATCCAAGCAGAGCCTGGAAAAAAAAATCAGCTTTTTACATCTGGGGCACTAGGCAGATTGTGTGATGGGCATTGTGTAGGGGAAAAAGGGCTGATATCAAAACTGCTTCCACACAACAGAGAGGGATTACCAAGAACAATGATCCCGTCTTAGCTCCGCACCAAAATACCTGCAAAATCTGACAGACCTGTCATGCTGAGTTCAATAACATATCACTGGACAAGGTTTGGCCCCCATGGAATCATAGCCGGACTTTAATATTATTTTCCTTTTCTGTTCTATACATTTTTGAGGTATATTTTTATTGTCCTTATTGTCCTTACATATATACTTTATGTTTTTATATACGGTATATGCCTGTTCCCACACAGTATTTCGTCTGTATTTTTTTTAACCAAAACCAGGAGTGGATTGAAAACACAGAAAGGCTATGTTCACACTCTGCAAAAAGAGAAGGAAAATAGTAGACGGCACTGCTCCTGTTTCAAACGTGTAGATGACACCATACGGACCATGAGTACTCAAGCCTACATGGTGCTTAGTCCAGAACAACAGTATGCAGTGGTGGATTATAATAGGTCAGTTTTGGGCGGTAGCCTGGGGGTCCTGAGCTCCTGGGGGGCCCATGGCCAAACCAAAAAGACTTATACTCTCAGTGGCGTATTGTTTCCTGGCTACAGATTTACAAAAAAAAATAAAAATGCTGCTTTTTTTTACCACAGTTTTGCACAAACTATGCTAGTGTTACCACGCTAGTGTTACCATAGTTATAGTGGAGTGGGGGGACCCAGGCTTGGTGAACAGCCTGGGGCCTTTGGTCAACTTAATCCGCCCCTGACAGTATGCATAACACAGTATCATCAGAAAAAGAAGCGGCACTCACCAGCTTGCATTTTCAAAATGATCCAGCTTTATTGGAACATCAGAGTAGTGGGGGGGGGGAAATCGGGTGAACTATCACCTGATTCCATTCTCCGTCGCTACTCTGATGTCTCAATAAAGCTGTATTGTTTTGAAAATGCAAGCTGGTGAGTGCCGCTTCTTTTTCTGATGATATTGTATGTTCGATGTTCGTCGTTCGCAAAAAATTCGCAGATCGTTCCGTGTAAAGTAAACAGTCGTTGACCGATTTTACCTATGTGCGAGATAGGCTTAAGCAATTGCAAAACAATCGCAAACAATCGCAAAACAAATTTTCCGTACGATATATTGTTCCGTCTAAACGCTGATCGTTATTAAAAAAAAACACGTTACTTCGAAATCGTTAATCGAACGATCGGGAAAATTATCGTTCCGTGTAAACGCAGCATTAGACGGCCCGATAGTCGTTAGTGATGTCCATGCAGTCCTTGCCCAAACACTTGATCCTTTACTTCTCCCAGTCTTCTATGCTGTGCACCGCATCTTCCCGGTCCTGACGTCAGCAGCCTCTGAGCAAAACCGCAGCGTCCTGTGATTGGCTGAGCGGAGCACAGGAGAAAAAAACGGGAGCGGGGAAAGGTAAGGGATCAGGTGTTTGGGCAATTGTCAGCCGTCGGACACACATCACTAGTACGCGAAACGATGCGTAGTCAGTGCCCACTGATTTTAGGTCCAAACCCAAACCAACGATCAGCCGATGATCGTTGTCATCTTAATGTTCTATTAATCTTCTATATGTTTGATACCACACCTCTGCCTATTTCTGCAGGATTGCTTTGTATATATGACTAGAGATGAGCGAACCTGGAGCATGCTCGAGTCGATCCGAACCCGAACTTTCGGCATTTGATTAGCGGTGGCTGCAGAACTTGGATAAAGCCCTAAGGCTATGTGGAAAACATGGATATAGTCATTGGCTGTATCCATGTTTTCCAGACAACCTTAGAGCTTTATCCAAGTTCAGCAGCCCCAGCTAATCAAATACCGAAAGTTCGGGTTCGGATCGACTCGAACCCGGTTCGCTCATCTCTATATATGACTTATTTAATAAATATAGTTCTTGACCA
Organism: Dendropsophus ebraccatus; assembly: GCF_027789765.1. Lineage (NCBI taxonomy): Eukaryota > Metazoa > Chordata > Amphibia > Anura > Hylidae > Dendropsophus > Dendropsophus ebraccatus. The sequence continues at coordinate 23,189,126 of NC_091456.1, read as the reverse complement.
TACTATATTGTGTCCACCCCATATGTCAATCCTCTTTGTTTTAATTCTTTTATTATTTAAAGGAGAATTCCCACTAAATTTATAAAAAAAGTTAGGAAGCCAGGGGGCTGGAGAATAATAAAGTATACTCACTAGAGATGAGCGAAACGGGTTCGGGTTCGAGTTGTTCCGGACCCGAACGTTTGGTATTTGATTAGCTGGGGCTGCTGAACTTGGATCAAATTTTCCAAATAAATGCACTGCTCACATAAACATAATAAAGAAATAACTCCGAACAGAGAAGAAAGAATTAAAAAGAAGAGCAAAAAGAAGAAATTAAAGTGTCCCTGTCGTTATAACTTTCAAAATCGCAATGAACAGTAGATGTGATAAAAAACAAGTTTGCAATATACATTCATTATTTTTTTTTGTTATCATGCTGTAAAACAAAGCTGTACTTACCAGAAATCCAGGTCCAGTCTCCTGAAGGCAGATTTTCTGACTTGTGCTGGTTGAAAAAAAACAGACTAAACACAGGAATTCCGGCCAGTGCAGAGAGTGGCGGCTCAATGTGTCCATCAATCACATGACTGCCTTCTCTCTGTGAGCGCTCAGATGGCCTGGGATACACAGGACTTTCTGTTTTCTGACTGTTTCAGGAAGTGTCGTGTTTTCCATGATAACTAAAAAAAAATTACGAATGCGAATTGCAAACTTCCTTTATATCACATCTACTGTTGATTTAGAAAGTTATAATGACAGTGACACTTTAAACAAAAAAAAGGGGGGGTGAGATTGAGAAAAGGGGGTTCACTGAGATAGGCGAGCTATTTGTCAGTTTTGGGAAATTGATCTCAGTAGTACCAGGTTCAGAAAAAGCGAGTGTTCCGGTCATATAACTGGGCCGTGAGGTCTTCCATATTACGGGTGTCCTCTACCTTGCACAATCTCATGGACATAAGCGGAAAGTCTGGACATCATCACAAAGCCAGGATGAAGGATTACTGATGACTTAAAGGAGAAGTCCGGCTAAAATTTTTATTAAAGTATTGTATTGTCCCCAAAAGTTATACAAATTACCAATATACACTTATTACGGGAAATGCTTATAAAGTGCTTTTTTCCCTGCACTTACTACTGCATCAAGGCTTCACTTCCTGGATAACATGGTGATGTCACTTCCTGGATAACATGGTGATGTCACGACCCGACTCCCAGAGCTGTGCAGGCTGTGGCTGCTGGAGAGGATGATGGCAGGGGGACACTCAGGGACACAGGGCACTGGAGGGACACTAAGCATCCCTCTGCCATCATCGTCTCCAGCAGCCACAGCCCGCACAGCTCTAGGAGTTGGGTCGTGACATCACCATTTTATCCAGGAAGTGACATCACCATCACCTTTTTTATAACTTTTAGGGGAGCGATACAATACTTTAATAACAAATTTTAGCCGGACTTGTGAAGGAGGAAGAAGGCCAGAGAGAAGGGAACCTGATGGTCCATTAAGCACGATGTCTCCTTCAACTGCGTTATTGTTAAATGGGTTATCTAGCGAAAATCTTTCAAATCAACTGGTTTCAGAAAGTTATATAGATTTGTAATTTACTTCTATTTAAAAATCTCAAGTCTTTCCATACTAATCAGCTGCTGTATGTCCTGCAAGAAGTGGTATATGCTTTCCAGTCTAAGACATTGCTCTCTGCTGCCACCTCTGTCCATGTCAGGAACTGTCCAGAGCAGTAGCAAATCCCCATAGAAAACCTCTTCTGCTCTGGACAGTTCCTGACATGGACAGAGGTGGCAGCAGAGAGCACTGTGTCAGACTAGCAAGAAAACACCACTTCCTGCAGGACATACAACAGCTGATAAGTATGGGAAGACTGGAGATTTTTAAATAGAAGTAAATTACAAATCTATATAACTTTCTGAAACCAGTTGATTTGAAAGAAAAGGATTTTCGCTGGATAACCCCTTTAAAAGAGAATCAAATATCATAGCCCAAACAATGCACTTTAAAAGCTGCCCCCCCAGCGGTCCACATAACAGCACGCAGAAGCAGCATTTACTCCATTCATGCAAGTTATTTTATCCTATGTTTAATGGAACAACATTTATTATTTTGCAATGGACATAAATATATATGTATAGTTTGAACATCAGCATACATGTGCCCTTCACCACTTCTGGGTCCATGGGTCCAAGCCGCTGGATTCCAGTCCAGTACAATGAATGCCGCAATCCTTGTATGCCATAGATGTTGTGATAGGTGAAGCAAGATGATTGTGCTCGATAGGTGGTGGTCATGTTCCTAAAATCCAATACCAGCTTTCACAATAACAGGCAGAAAGAGTTTATACATCCTAATAATAAGGCCATGTGTACTTTGGACTATACCCTGTTCCTTCTTCAGTGGAAGTAAAGGCCCTATTACACAGAGCGATAATCTGCTAAATCAGGCCAATTCTGCAAATTACCATTCTGTAATCTGATCATGTCTTTTGGTCCGGCTTAAAAATTATTGGCCACCGACTGCACACCGCTACATGTTATGGCAATGCATGGCCAACAGCTGATGAATGTGTAAAGAAAATAATAAAGTTTATGCATACCTGTCCATGGTTCTGCACGCTTGTCACGGCCGCGGCGGCGTCCCGCGTTCCGGGCCGCCGCGACCGCCTCCTGCCCCATGGAGCAGCCGGTGTCCTTAGTCAGGGACCCGGCGCTGCTGTTACTTCGGCCCCGGGGGGCGCCTCACCTCTCCACGTTCCTGTCTGTCGCTGTGCCGGCCGGCGCGCGCGTCCCCGCCTCCTAGGGCGCGCGCGCGCCGGCTGTCTCAGATTTAAAGGGCCAGTCCGCCCTTAATTGGTTAGTTGCACCAATCACTCCCCTATAAATCCCAGCATGCCCTGTCCCTTGGGTTGGAGCCTCTACATGCTTCCCATAGCGTTTGGCCCAGCTCCCTGTTGTTCCTGATTCCTGTCCGCTACCTGGTCCCTAGTCCTTGTTCCTGATCCCTGTCCGCTACCTGGTCCCCACTCCTTGTTCCTGGTTCCTGCTTCCCCGTTATACTTCAGTTCCTGTGTTCTGCCTGTCACGTGCGGTCTCACCTACAGACCATTGCCAGTATCATCTCCTGCCTACAGCTCCTGCTACGCCTCGCCTGCCGTCACCAGCACCGAGCCAGGGTTAGCGACCTGGGGGTCGCCTGCCGCAGCAAGTCCATCCCGCCTTGTGGCGGGCTCTGGTGAAAACCAGCGGCCCCTTAGACTCCGCCCCCTGGTGAGGTTAGTGCCATCGCTGGTGACGGTCCAGTGGATCCACTACTCCAGGCGTTACAGTAGGCTCCAACCATGGATCCCGGCGAGGTGCCTGATCTCCGTGACGTCGCCAGAGTGGTCGCTCAACAGGCGCAACAAATCCAGAAACAGTCGCAGCAGATCCAGCAACTCACTGCCGCCTTACAGCGCACACCACCTCCTGACGCTGTTTCTACACTCCGACTTGCTCTCCCAAGCAAATACTCTGGTGACTCCAAGTTGTGCAGAGGATTCCTGACTCAGTGCACCATGCATATTGAACTTTTAAGTAGTCAGTTTTCCACCGAGCGCTCTAAAGTGGCTTTCATCATCAGCCTATTGGAGGGTAGAGCCCTGGCCTGGGCCACGCCACTGTGGGACCGTGATGATCCGGTTGCTGCCAATCTCGGGCCTTCCTATTCGAGTTTCGCTCCGTCTTTGAGGAACCTGCCCGTGCTTCTTCAGCCGAGACTGCTCTCCTCAACCTCTCTCAAGGGAGCTCCTCTGTTGGCGATTACGCCATCCAGTTCCGTACCCTGGCGGCTGAATTGGACTGGAATGAAGCCGCTCTAATAGCCACCTTCAAGAAGGGCCTATCCAGTCAAGTGAAAGACGTGCTTTCCGCCCGAGACCTACCTACCTCCCTGAACGAACTCATCCTACTGGCCGCCAGAGTTGATACTCGTTTTTCGGAGAGGGAGGAGGAGGTTCGGTATGAACATCTACTAAGCCGTTCCCGTCGCCATCCCCAGCTGGCGCCGGTTTTCCAGAATCCTGACTTTCCGATGTCCCAGCCCTCTCCTGAGATTCCCATGCAGGTGGAACGGGCTCACCTGACGCCTGATGAAAGAATCCGTCGTCTGGAGTTAAATCTCTGTCTCTATTGCGGTGGTTCAGATCACTTTCGGCTGAGATGTCCCCTACGTCCTCAAACGTCCGGAAAATGCTCGCACCTAGGTCCGGTGGGACAGGTGTCCCTAGGTGTGAATGCCACCCTTCCAAGTCTGTCTTTGCCAGTTTCCATCCGGACTCCCTCAGGACAAAATCACCAGACTACTGCCTTTCTCGATTCTGGGTCAGCAGGCAGTTTCATTGCGGCAACATTGGTCCAAAGATGGCAGCTACCCGTGACCCGACTAGCCAGGCCCCTGACTATCTCCTCGGTCACGGGCGAAATTCTTACCGACCGTGTGTACTACCAGACCGCACCTTTAGTCCTCCAGCTGGGTCCTTTACATCAGGAAAAGATATCCTTCTACGTCCTGCCCCATTCTTCCCCCGCCGTCCTCCTGGGACTCCCTTGGCTGCAATTACATGCCCCTAAGCTGGACTGGAGAACCGGGGAGATTCTCAGTTGGGGTCAGGACTGTTCCAGCCAGTGTTTCAAGTCACCTCAGACCAAGTACTCTATGGCGTCATCCGACCCCGCCAAGCCTCTATCCGGCCTACCGGCTGAAGACCAAGACTTGGCGGAAGCCTTCTCTGCCGAGGTGTACCCTCTCTCCGTAACCGAGACTGAGGTCATGTCCTCTTACCACCGGGAGAACTTACTGAAGGATCTCATCCACAATCCCACATCCCCTTGCCACGTTATACCTCCGGATCGCCTAGTACCAATCGTCACTTCTACTCTTCGGAAAGTACCCCCCGGAAAGACCCATGTTCACCCTGCGCTTCGAAGAGGTATTTTGAAGTGGGGACATTCCTCATTGGAGGCCGGGCACTCTGGAGTCTGTAAGACCGGCCAACGGATCTCCCGTCACTACTGGTGGTCCAGTCTGTTCCAAGATGTCAAAGACTTTGTGGCTTCCTGTGCCATCTGCAGGCAAGAAAGAGGGGGAGGCCAAAGGGGGGGGTACTGTCACAGCCGCGGCGGCGTCCCGCGTTCCGGGCCGCCTCCGCGACCGCCTCCTGCCCCATGCAGCAGCCGGTGTCCATAGTCAGGGACCCGGCGCTGCTGTTACTTCGGCCCCGGGGGGCGCCTCACCTCTCCATGTTCCTGTCTGTCGCTGTGCCGGCCGGCGCGCGCGTCCCCGCCTCCTAGGGCCGGCTGTCTCAGATTTAAAGGGCCAGTCCGCCCTTAATTGGTTAGTTGCACCAATCACTCCCCTATAAATCCCAGCATGCCCTGTCCCTTGGGTTGGAGCCTCTACATGCTTCCCATAGCGTTTGGCCCAGCTCCCTGTTGTTCCTGATTCCTGTCCGCTACCTGGTCCCTAGTCCTTGTTCCTGATCCCTGTCCGCTACCTGGTCCCCACTCCTTGTTCCTGGTTCCTGCTTCCCCGTTATACTTCAGTTCCTGTGTTCTGCCTGTCACGTGCGGTCTCACCTACAGACCATTGCCAGTATCATCTCCTGCCTACGGCTCCTGCTACGCCTCGCCTGCCGTCACCAGCACCGAGCCAGGGGTAGCGACCTGGGGGTCGCCTGCCGCAGCAAGTCCATCCCGCCTTGCGGCGGTCTCTGGTGAAAACCAGCGGCCCCTTAGACTCCGCCCCCTGGTGAGGTTAGTGCCATCGCTGGTGACGGTCCAGTGGATCCACTACTCCAGGCGTTACAACGCTCCCTGTATCTGTATCTTCCTGGCTTCTGCCCGTTGCCTGCTGGAACTTCAGAGTTGGTCTCTTAAGTGACAGGCCATTCAGCCAATCACTGGCTGTGATGGGACAATGCTACAGCACATGATTGGCTGAGAGGCCTGTCACTTCAGAGACCGACTCTGCAGTTGTTGCAGCGACTGCAGCCAGAAGCCAGGAAGATACTGGGGAGCATGGAGAGGTACGTATAAACTTTATTATTTTTCGCTAAAGGCAAGGGCTGCACAGGCTGCGCTAATGAGATAGATAGATAGATAGATAGGAGATAGATAGATAGATAGATAGATAGATAGATAGATAGGAGATAGATAGATAGATAGATAGGAGATAGATAGATAGATAGATAGATAGATAGATAGATAGAGATGATAAGGCTAGGTGATATGATTTTACCTGCTTACACCTTACCTGTGGGACTACATCTATATATAAAGGTCTCTGAATCAGAACATGATCAGAGCGAGACAGAAAGATGGTCTAGAACAGGGGTCCTTAACTGGCGGACCGTTGTCCGGACCCCTGGTCAGACCTCCAAACCGCCCCGGATCCGTTCCGTTCCGGGACAGTTAGGAGGTCCCGCTCCCCACCACACTGCCTCCCGCCCCATAGGCGTACTGTCCTTTGGTTGCAGTACGCCTATGGGGCTGGGGGCAGTGTCGGTCCGGCCCCCGGCTGATACGCGCTCTGTAGGGATATCCCGGGGATTCCCCAGCAGAGCACGCACCACTGACCTCTGTTTACGTTGTCGGCCTGCTCTACCGGAAGTACAGGCCAGCGGCGCACACTGAGGTCACTGGTGCGCACTCTGCTGGGGAATCCCCGGGACATCCCTACAGAGCGCGTATCAGCCAGGGGCCGGACCGACAGGAGAAGAGAAGACAGGCGCAGCGGGGGAGCGAGGTGCTAGGTGAGTTGGGATTTGTTTGGGTTTTTTTTGTCTGGGGGCCATCTATAAGGGTAGAGCGCACAGGGGGGCTGTATACTACTGGGGGGAGATCACAGGGGCTATATACTACTGTGGGAGAGCAAAGGGGGGCTATATACTACTGGGGGGAGATCACAGGGGGCTGTATACTACTGGGGGGAGATCACAGGGGGCTATATACTACTGTGGGAGAGCACAGGGGGGCTATATACTACTGGGGGGAGAGCACAGGCAGCCTATATACTACTGGGGGGAGCTCACAGGGGGCTATATACTACTGGGGGGACCTCACAGGGGGCTATATACTACAGGGGGAGAGCACAGGGGGGCTATATACTACTGGGGGGAGATCACAGGGGGCCTATATATACTACTGGGGGGACCTCACAGGGGGCTATATACTACAGGGGGAGAGCACAGGGGTGCTATATACTACTGGGGGGAGCTCACAGGGGGGCTATATACTACAGGGGGAGAGCAAAGGGGGGCTATATACTACTGGGGGGAGATCACAGGGGGCTGTATACTACTGGGGGGAGCTCACAGGGGGGCTATATACTACAGGGGGAGAGCACAGGGGGGCTATATACTACTGGGGGGAGCTCACAGGGGGTCTATATACTACTGGGGGGAGCTCACAGGGGGCAATATACTACAGGGGGAGAGCACGGGGGCTATATACTACTGGGGGGAGCTCACAGGAGGGCTATATACTACTGGGGGAGCAACAGGGAGCTATACACTACTGGGGGAGAGCGCACAGGGGGGCTATACACTACTGGGGGAGCAACAGGGGGGGCTATATACTACCAGGGCTGTCACCCCCTTTGTACCTTATATCAAAGGGCTGGTGAGAGAGAAAAAATGCCAGTTTTCCCGCTAATAAGCAGCAATTCTGTATGTAAATAGTTGAACGTTTGTGAAACGATGTTCAGCTCGGACCTTCACCTGACTATAGACCCCGGTAAGTGGACCTTCACTAAAAGTTGTTGAGTACCCCTGGTCTAGAAGAAGGAAAGGAATGCTGGCAGCACGCCAATGAACACAGTACCTTAAAACCTACATCGCAGCCACAATACAGACGCAACAAAGAGACACTATTATATAAACAATAAGTGATAAACAACACGTTGTGCCAGCCTGACTGCGCATTACAGGAAACTTCTGACCATCTATGGATTGACCTATCAGAGTGTGATATGTATGTGTCTTGTGATTTGGAACTCCGTCTGTATTGCAAGTTTATGTATTTCATGTGAATACACTGCACATAAGTAGTACCGCCCCATATTCTGTCTATAAAAGTTAACACAAATCAATAAAGGGGGCGCTTCCCAAACTTATTTTACTGATACATACATCAGCTGTCTGTGTCTGTGATTTTAAGTTGTAAGCAGAACTGCAGCTGCTAACTCTAATCTCAAACCATCCTATACCTGGGGAGTGTCTGGCTTCATAAAGTCAGGCAAAACTAAATTTAACCTTATCAAAGCGATAGATAGAAATATATACAGCCCTTGCTGCATGATAGTCAGATGTAATAGGCTCAGTAAATGAGCGCCAATCTAGCAGATCAGTGCTTGTTTACATTGGTGATCGGTCTTAAGTAGAGATGAGCGAACCGGGTTCGGGTTCGAGTCGATCCGAACCCGAACGATCGGTATTTGATTAGTGGGGGCTGCTGAACTTGGATAAAGCCCTAAGGTTGTCTGGAAAACATGGATACAGCCAATGACTATATCCTTGTTTTCCACATAGTCTTAGGGCTTTATCCAAGTTCAGCAGCCACCGCTTATCAAATGCCAAAAGTTCAGGTTCGGATTGACTCGAGGATGCTCGAGGTTCGCTCATCTCTAGTCTTAAATCAACTATGGGCCATCAATGGTTTTTTTTCCAAAAAATCCCTTTAGAATGCACTAGAGTAAGATACCTGTGAGGTAAAAATTTATAAATTTGCCCCTTTTTTACTTTCCATGTACCATGTTTCTGGAGTAACGTACAGCAGTTTTTAGTGTAAGGGTGGTATTACACGGGCCGAGCAGGGCCCGATAATACCTGTAAACGAGAGCCTAGATCGTTGCTCGTTTACTGGCTTTATTACACGGTCCGATAATCGCTTGACAAGAGCTGCAAGGACATCGTTACCGATGTCCTTGCAGCCCTTGCTAAACTGGTATGCATTACCCTTCCACGTTCCAGGGCTGCTCCTGCCGTCCGCTTCTCCCGGGTCCCGTGCGTGCTCTAGCTTCACAGCGTCCTGTCAGTTGGTAGGCCGCTCAGCCAATCACAGGCCGGGACCGGCTGCTGTGAAGCTAGAGCACGCACGGGACCCCGGGAGAAGAGGACAGCAGGAGAAGCCCTGGAACGTGGATGGGTAATGTATATCGTTAGTCGCCGGCCACGCACTGCTATTACACGTAGCGGTGCGCGGTCGGCGCCCGACAAAAATAGGGTCTAACGTATATCAGTTTATATTCCTTCCAGATTTCTCACTTGTTCTGCACATGCTTAGTGATGATGAGTGATAACTTGCAAACGGACGTAAACGGCAACACCTTCCATTTAGATCTGTCATTATTGACTAAAATGTAAAAAAAAAAAAACGTGCACTTTCCGTCAGTGCTCCGTTTTGTTTTTTTTTTGGATGGGCAAAAATATGCGCATGAACAAATTATATGAAATTAAAATGAATGGGGAGTATGACGGATCCACTAGGTTCCATTTCTCTCTTATCAAAACGGAAAAGAGAAACGTAATTGTGGCAGAGGGTAAAACACTGGTGTGAATATAGCCTAAAAGATGTTATATCTGCTGTAGGGACATAGGAGGAGATTTATCAACCATGGTGTAAAGTGAAACTGGCTCAGTTGCCCCTAGCAACCAATCAGATTCCACCTTTCATTCCTCACAGACTCTTTGTAAAATGAAAAATGGAATCTGATTGGTTGCTAGGGGCAACTGAGCCAGTCTCACTTTACACCATGGTTGATAAATCTCCCCCTTAGTCTCTGAGCACATTGAAGCAATATGTCCTTAGGTTCCACATAACAGTTCATTTTTTGTGTGGTTATCGCCATTTCCTATACTTGTACACATCAAACACACCAAATGGTAGGTGAGAAGGGATCACACCCACTTTACAGATTTCAGTGCTGGAAAATAGAACAAATGTCTCTCCCTTTTGTGTAAGGAATTAAGGGATTTAGAAGCAGATCTATCAAAGGGATTTGACTTATCTCAGGGTAATAAAAGTGAAAAGGAGGGGGCAGGATTACGTGAGGAGCTGTTTACTTTGATAAGATCATTGTAATATTCCGGCAAAACAAGAAAGATGTGAAACCATGTAATGTGTCAAACAAGTAGAAGCATATTATATTGTACATAGGTGCAAAGTCTACATACAGGCTATCCTCCCAGTCAGTAATACTGCTAGAGGCTAGGTTCACACAACCTTTTTTAAGAACGGACGCTGATTGTAATGGCCTCAGTGTCCGTTCTTTACTGCAGGGGCGGCATTGTATTGAAGTCAATGCAATGCCGCCTGCTGGTTATTCTAACGCCTGTTCTTTATTTACTGAGCAAATTATCGCTCCGTATAATAAAGGCGTAAACCGCTGTGTGTATTAGCGATGCGCAGACGATGACTGATGACCGCATAAAAACAATAATAGACCAATCACTGGCCGTGGCGCTGTCCCATGTCAGTCAGCGATTGGCTGAGTGGCCTGTCATCTCAGAGACCAGTTGTGAAGTTCCAGTGGCGGCTGCGGGCAGAGGGCAGATGTAAGAAGAACACCGGGGAGTGCAGAGAGGTTTATTAGGTGTATAGGTTTATTATTTTACACTAGGGAACAGGTTGCTAACAATGTCCAGGCAGTCCTTGCTGCACGATTATCGAGCTGTGTAATAGCAGATAGGGGCTAGCTTACATTTGTGATCAGGCCGTGTAATACGGCCCTATGTAAAGGAAAGTTGCTCATAGACCAAATACAAGTCACCGCTTCCATAGTTTGAACGGGATTTACCATAGCATGTTCACCAGGGGAGACATTTATTAAAGGGGTTATCCAGTACTACAAAAACATGGCCACTTTTCCCCCATCTTTTGTCTCCAGATTGGGTGTGGTTTGGGACTCAGTTCCATTGAAGTAAATAGAGCTTAATTGCAAACCGCACCTGAACTGGAGACAAGAGGGGGGGAAAAGTGGCCATGTTTTTGTAGCACTGAATAATGCCTTTAAGTCCAGCGTTTTTAGCGTTTTAGGTGGATTCTGTTTGCCATGGGATTAATGTGAAAAAAATCTGGCTCATACAGTGGGGAAAAGAAGCATCTGATACACGGGCGATTTTGCAGGTTTTCCCATCTACAGAGACTGGAGAGGTGTGTACCGTATTTTCCGGCGTATAAGATGACTTTTTAACCCTGAAAAATCTTGTCAGAATTCGGGGGTCGTCTTATACGCCGGGTATGGTTGCCCCATACGGTGGGGGAGGCTCAAAAATGGCCGCATCCCCACCGTAGGGGACGACCATTTTAAAAAAACAAACAGTTAAGTCACACGGGACCGTTCCCGGCCTCCGCGCGTCTTCTTCTGCGCTCCCCTTCCCCAGCGCAGGCATGGCCGCGTCATCAGCCGCTCAGCCGCGATTGGCTGAGCACAGTTATGCTCAGCCAATCGCGGCTGAGCTTCGGATGACGCTGCAGAGGGTGTCCGGCACTCGGGAAGATCCGCCGGCCTCCCGAAGAAGACGTCACTGCTGACGATCGGAGACCGTGGACGACACGAGATGCGGTGAGTATAATGCACCACACTTCCGGGTCTAGCGTGGGTGGGGGGAAACACGGGGAAGGGGGCCATTCACAGACATAACATACATTACAAAGTTGTATAACTTTGTAATGTGTGTTATTCTGTGAATAATTTTTTATCGCCGGACAACCCCTTTAACTGTTTGTTAGTTTATTCATTTAGCTGCAGTTAACCATTGCCTGACCGTAGCAGCGCTGCGCTCAGGCAGGGGTTAACATTTTCCGGTGTATAAGGTGAATTCCTGACAATCTGATTGAAAGTCAGGGGTCGTCTTATACTCCCAGTCGCCTTATACGCCGGAAAATACGATAATTCTTATTGTAGGTACACTTTAAGGCTATGTTCACACTACGTATCTTTCCGGCCGTAGTGCGAACCGCGAATATACACACGTAGTTTTGAGGTTGATGCGTTCGCTTGAAAGTATACGATATACGCCCGCACAGTGCACACTACGTATGAGCTTACGGCCGGATCGTATACGGCGCTGTGAAAATTGAACAAGACCATTGTTTGAGGACGGAAATGTTCCTACTCACGGCCGTGGATTTCCATACGGTCCCGTACGGAGTACTTATTTCAGCCAAATTGGACGTGATTTTTAGATCCAAAAGGTTCTGTGAGTTTTATTGGGCTGGGCGAAGATTTCCAAGTAAATGACCTGTTTCAGATCGCTTCGAAACAAGCTAGGGAAGCATAACTGTACTACGGGCGTATGTTCGCAGTTCGCCCGCATGTTTGCAATCCGGCCGCATGTGTACGGCTGCGTACGAACTACGGCCGGACTCATACGTAGTGTGAACATAGCCTCACTGTGAGAAACAGTATCTGGAAAAAATTCCAGATATTTGCATTATATGATTTTTAGGTAATTGGTTAGTATTTTATTTTTTTTATGAAATAAATATCATCTACCACCCGGCACATCTGGCTCTGACACCTTCCTACTCTGCACTGTATTCATTGCTCCTGTGAGAACTTGTTAGCTGTATAAAAAGTACCTGTTCACACAATCAATTAGTCACACTCCAACCTCTCCACCATGGCCAAGACCAAAGAGCAGTCTAAGGACACCTGGGACAAAATTGTAGACCTGCACGCAGCTGGAATGGGCTATAGGACAATAGGCAGGTAACTTTGTGAGAAGGCAATAATGTGGTGTCCCACTGTGGGTGTTGCTACTATTCACAAGCTTAGTAAAAGTCTGTACTTGTTTGTGGTTCTATTGCAGCTACAGTATTACCAGAGATGACCACTAGATGTCGCTGTATCGTATAACTAAGGTCTAGAGCAGGGGTACTCAACAACTTTTAGTGTAGGTCCACTTACCGGGCTCTATTGTCAGGTGAAGGTCCGAGCTGAACATCAGTAGGAAACATGTTTTGTTACTTTTCACAAACATTCAACTATTTACATACAGAATTGATGCTTATTAGCGGGGAAACTGGCGTTTTTTCTCTCTCACCAGCACTTTGATATTAGGTACAAAGGGGGTGACTGCCCTAGTAGTATATAGCCCCCCCCTGTTGCTCCCCCAGTAGTATATAGTCTCCCTGTGCGCTCTCCCCCTGTAGTATATAGCCCTCTGTGAGCTCCCCCCAGTAGTATATAGCCCCCCGTGCGCTCCCCCCAGTAGTATATAGCCTCCCAGTAGTATATAACCCCCCTGTGCGCCCCCCCAGTAGTATATAGCCCCTTCCAGTAGTATATAGGCCCCCTGTGCTCTCTCCCCCTGTAGTATATAGCCCCCTGTGAGCTCCCCCAGTAGTATATAGCCCCCCTGTGTGCTCTCCCCTTATAGATGGCCCCCAGACAAAAAAACAAACAAACCACAAGTCATCTAGCACCTCGCTCCCCCGCTGTGCCGGTTTTCTTCTTTTCTCCTGTCGGCTCAGCTCTCGGCTGATACGCGCTCTCTGGGGATGTCCCGGGGATTCCCCTAGCAGAGCGCACACCAGAGACCTCAGTGGACACCGCTATACTTCCCGGAAGTGCAGGCCGGCGGCGTACACTGAGGTCACTGATGTGCGCTCTGCTGGGGAATCCCCGGGACATCCCCAGAGAACGCGTATCAGCCGGGGGCCGGGCCGACACTGCCCCCAGCCCCACAGGCGTACTGAAATCTAAGGACAGTACGCCTATGGGGCGGGAGGCATTGCGGTGGGAAGTGGGACACATGGGGGCCGTCCCGGGACGGGGCGGTTGGGAGGTCTGACCAGGGGTTCGTTGAGCTGGCCTCTGCGGTCCGGGTTCGGACCACGGTCCGCCAGTTTAGGACCCCTGGTCTAGAAGCTGCACAGCTGAAGTATCTTAAAGGGTTATTGTTTGTGTAACTCCCAGATTCTGTTAGCCAGTAGGATTACTCCTTTCTTCTATCCTATTCTCTCTTTCCTTTCCCTTTCTCTATTGCACTCCTTCCACCCAACCACAGCGCATCTTACACGCTGGTTAGGAAGTTAGTCCCTTGGGTGAAGGAGGAGACTTAGCTGAGCTTTGGTGGAGAAAGGACGCAGCTCAGACAGCTGTCCACAGTGGTTCTACCTGGGCCCTGGCCCTCTGCCAGGTCCCCTCTACAAGTTAGTTCTTAGTACCCCGCATGGGTGGGACACAGAACAGAGCTCTCTTACAAACTTCTTTCTCGAGGCATCAAACAAGCTGTGTGATGTACTGTTAAGCCCTTCAGGAGAGGACTAGCCTACAGATCACCTCAACCCACACTGAGGACTAGGAGTCAATACAGTGCAGGACAGTATCCATTATAAAAGCCAAAGAGCTAGGAACTGATCCAGGTGGAGCAAAGTTACTAAAAGTCAATGAACACCATCTCGCAGCGCGATGTACTCGGAAAAGTTTGACCATTCCGCTCATCTCAGGTAACAGGGTCTGGGGCCTGTGTCACCCATCAGTACGGTTCTGCCAAAGCTAGTGGGCATAAGGTGGTGTGAAGACTATAGGAAAGGTCAAAACACATGCACAGGTAGTTTCTTCTTCTTCTACAAGTATTCTTCTATGCACTCCAACCTCCCGGCAGAGCACATTATTAATTGGGTTGAGACTCTCATGGCACCCTCCTCTCTACTACACTACCTAACTACAACCTTATCAACTCTACTACATCCTACTCAGCACTTATCACACAGATCTGGTGGTTCTATGTTCGTGTATTTATTGGAACTGTATGAAGTGTATTTCAAGAGACGTTGTGTTACTTGCTGCACATTTACAAGTAGTAAACCCAGTCAATGTTATCAACAGAGTCTGTGATTATTCACTACCACCTGCCAAGCACATACGCCGTAACCTTGGGACATCTCCCCTATCTGTGGGTGGCGGGTCCTACCACTATTCAGGAGGGTTACTACACCGCTCTGACCACCTGTGACTACACTATCCCAAGGGACCCTGCAGAAACCCGACAGGACACCGACCACAGGGGAAAAGGGTACAACCGGCCTTACATTCTACAAGCAGGCGCGCCATCACACCTGTGTGCTCACCAGGCACTGGAGTCACATGACAAAACCCTTAAGCTCCGGCCTTATCTCGGCCATCCACCACAGTAGTGGCGTCACAGTTCCACCTAGCAAGTGACCGGCCGTCCCACCACTACAACATCCTCCGGATCTCACCTTGTGGGGTAAGGATGATCCCTTACCCCAGAACTACAATGGAGGACCTGGTCAATAACCTGAAGAGAGCGGGGACCACTGTCTGACAGATTTTTATTAGTAACACAGGGCACGCAAGGTCCCTGCAGATCAGCAATGGTTCCTTGACCGACCAATACCAAAACAAAAATACGGCTATCGCCGACTGGTCGTTGTCCCTATTACAAGGGGTGATATTGGCCTGTCCAGCTGGTATTTATCCCGTTTAATAGGCCCTTATGGTGGTTTTACACGGAACGATTTATCGTTCGAACTTGCACGATAACGATCCAATTCGAACGATAATCGTACGTGTAAACGCAGCGAACGATCAAGCGACGAGCGAGAAATCGTTCATTTTGATCTTTCAACATGTTCTCAAATCGTCGTTGATCGTTCGCAAAAAATTCGCAGATCGCTTTGTGTAAACAGTCTTTCGACGTTTTCACCTATGTGTGAGATAGGCTTAAGCAATCGCAAAACGATTGCATAACGATTTTTCCGTACGATTTATCGTTCCATCTAAACGCTGATCATTATAAAAAAAAAATTGTTCATTCAAAATCGTTAATCGTGCGATCAGGCAAATTATTGCTCCGTGTAAAACCACCATTAGTCTATGACCTGTTTCACCAATACATTTTTTAGTTTGTATTACAGCCGCAGGTCTCGGTCTCACTAATGACCTGGACTGTTCGGGTGGAGTTTTTCAGCACAATTTGGCATGTATAAAGGTCGGTAGAGGCCCACTCCTTACAATGGGATTCACACTGTAGAACTTTTTGAGGGGAAAATTTTTAAAGCGGTAAAGGAAAAAAAAAATAGTTTTCAAAACAATCAGTGTCAGAAAGATACATAGATTTGTAAATTACTTCTATTTAAAAATTTCAAGTCTTACAGTACTTATCAGCCGCTGTATGTCCTGCAGGAAGTGGTGTTTGACACAGTGCTCTCTGCTGCCTCCTCTGTCTGTAACAAAAACTGTCCAGAGCAGGAGAGGTTTTCTATGGGGATTTACTACTACTCTGGACAATCCCTGACATGGACAGAGGTGGCAGCAGAGAGCGCTGTGTCAGACTGGAAAGAATACACCACTTCCTGCAGGACATACAGCAGCTGATAAGTACTGGAAGACTGGAGATTTTTAAATAGAAGTAAATTACAAATCTATAAAACTTCTTGACACCATTTGATTTAAAAAAAAACAAACAAAAAAAAACTAAAACCATTTTTACCTGAGTTTCCCTTTAACTTTAATGGGTTCCATTAGGCTGAGGTATTGTTAGATTCTGTAACAGAGCAGATGTGAACAGACCCATCTGCCTCCATAGTACCATAGAGTCCTGACAATGTATGTGGGATATGTGACTAGTGAGGTCCAGGCTGATGTCTCCTCTCACTGACCCCTTCTACAAGAGGCATGACACGTGACCCAGGCTTCTCAGGCAGGGGTGCAGTTCTCCTCCGCGGCACTAGGTGGCGATATACAGAGCGTAGAATACTAATAGACACCCTCCTCTGTGTCTGCAGATGGCTGCCCCCAGGATGGCACACGCTGAAGCGGCGCTGCAGGACCCCGGGCAGTGCGTCTGTTTCTATCAGGGACGAGGACTGCATTCTCTGGCCTCACTGATACTGGCGCTCCAGCGCTTCACCGAGTGAGTGTCCCGTCCGCACATGATATCTATCATACATGTCTGTGGTGCCAGGCTCGGTGTATGGAGGCTGGGATGAGACGGGCACCAGCCTGTCACTATGGCATCTCTCTGGGCTGTGCTATAGAACTCCATACATAATGCAGGGTATTGTACAAGGATGAGGAGGGGATCAGACACAATATACTGTACCTGTATGTACATATACAGAGAGATATATATATACATACAGATACTGTATATACATAATGCAGGGCAGTATACAAGAATGAGGGGATCAGACACCCACAATATACCTGTATGTACATATACACAGAGAGAGGTATACATATACACAGATACTGTATATACATAATGCAGGGAAATATACAAGAATGAGGGGATAAGACACCCACAATATACCTGTATGTACATATACACAGAGAGATATACATATACACAGATACTGTATATACATAATGCAGGGAATTATACAAAAATTAGGGGATCAGACACCCACAACATGCCTGGTACACATACACACACACATATATATATATATATATATATATATATATATATATATATATATATATTTATGCTGATACACGTACATATACACACACACAGATATACCTATACATATATATATATATATATATTGATAAATGTACACATACACACATACAGATATATATATATTTATACTGATACACATACATATATACTGATGCAAGTAAATGTAAACACAGATATACCTATACACACAGATGTATAGTTAATGCGGGGAATTGTACAAGGATGAGGGGATTAGAGACCCACAACATAACCTGGTACAGATATACAAAAACACAGCAACACGTACATATACACAGACAGAGACACACATACACACACACAAATAGCTTTCTAATACGGAACTTAACCTAGTAGAGGTTTTGCTGAATTGCTAGATATAAGGCCTCCCCCAAAAGTAAGACCTACCAAAGGTTTTGTTTGGAAGCATTGCCGCCGAACAGAACACCAGACCATGCAGCTGGGATTCTTTATAGCCCGTCGCCGTTGTCCCCGACCTTCACCGTCCATTGAAGAGCAGCTGCATGCAGGACATGAAGACCATCCATCAAATGCCGCCAACACCAATGTTCCCTTCTATGGGCAAGGCATCAAGAGGCTCGTCGTCTGCTGCCATCCCCATTGTCCCCTACCGCCAGATGTAGAGCTGCACACAGTCTGCCATTATCCTGTCACCTGCCACCATATTGTATGCTGTCTTTGCTGTACTGTACAAGTATGCTGTGGTGATCTCCCTCTAATGGCCAGAAGCCGGGCTGAAGCACTGGAGGCAGGCCGATCCACCCCAGTGGGAGGAAACCGCCATTGATCCTAATAGAGCCGCGTCATAGAGGGACGGGGGTTCCTCCCACTGGGGGAGGGTTAGCCCGCCTCCACTGCTTCAGTCCAGGCCTGATGGTACATTCACTTTAATAAAGCTCAGACTCTCTTCACACCACAGTTATTTTTTGCATTATAACAGAAGCTGTGACAGCAGTACTGGGCATCAACGGTCTGTTCTATGTGCTGAACTGTATGTTTGCCATCAAATCATAGGGAACTAACACTGGACAGCAATGTGGATGTGCACCCGTAGCCGTCCCCATTAGCACAGAGCCAGTCATTCAGAATAAGGGATCCAGGCCCCAACATGGACTTATAATATGTACAGATATGGGGCTATAGAAATGAATTGGTCCTTAGTCTGTCCCCATATTTTGATCTGCAAATGTAAACCCATTCATTTCTATATCCCCATACAAACATCTGTACATATTATAAGTCCATTTTGGGGCCTGTAGAGGTACTCTGATGAAAATAAATAGTTTTTAAATCAACTGATGTCAGAAAGTTGTATAGATTTGTAAATTACTTCTATTTAAAAATCTCCAGTCTTCTAGTACTTATCATCTGCTGTATGTCCTGCAGAAAGTGGTGTATTCTTTCCAGTCTAACACAGTGCCCTCTACTGTCACCTCTGTCCATGTCAGGATCTGTCCAGAGTAGTAGCAAATCCCCATAAAAACCTCTCCTGACATTGACAGAGGTGGCAGCAGAGAGCGCTGTGTCAGACTGGAAAGAATACACCACTTCCTGCAGGACATACAGCAGCTGATAAGTACGTAAAGACTGGAAAATAGAAGTAATTTACAAATCTGTAAAAGTTTCTGACCCCAGTTAATGAAAAAAATAAATATTTTCTCTGGAGTTCCCTTTTAAGACTAGTGAATGGGTCAGTGCAGTTGCAGTGGCTACAGATGCACATCCATAGTGCTGTCCATGGCAGTGAGCCTGTGGCTGCAAACAACCCTACAGATGTGTGAACCTGACTTTTTACTGTTTGTCTATGTTCCAAGTTTGAGAATGTATAAGGAAACATAGGCGGCCGTAACATAGACAGGCGCTCTGTGTTTTGAAGGCTAAAATAATCTAAATGACCTGATGTTTAATGCAGCTGCACTCACGTCTCCTGCTATTGCCGATCCTCTCTTCGCCATGGTATTTATTGTTAATATTTCCTCAGATCATCAGTGAAACGATGTAAAGAGAAGCACCTAGATGAGGCTGTCATCGCGTTGGAGGCGGCAGTGCAAGCTATGGAAACCGTCCCTGATAATGAACTGCTCCCATTACTCCATTATATCCTCACCACTCAGGTGGCCTGTAGTAGCTCTTCTAGTTTTTTCCTAAAGCTTGAAAAGGTGAATTGGATATATGTATAATGAAATTACATGACAGTCATGCAATAGGGAAAATTGTGCAAAGTTCACAAAGTGTCAAAAAATGTACTGTATATCATATGGAATATGGACAAAAATAAGAACTTTAGACAAGTGTTTATAGTGTTATTTACTGAAGAAACTGAAGATGTGATTTTCTGTTTGTAGAATGCTCCTATATTGTGTTTCTACAAAGAAAATGCCTTTTTTTTTAAAGGGAAACTGACAGCACGGTTATGCCTATATCTGTGCTGTCACTTTCCCATTGCCGATCATACGAGCATTGCATACTTACCGTCTGCACTGCTCTGTGATCTGGCATATTCTTAAAAAACATTCTTTATCCAAGGGCTGATCGTGTCACAGATGTGGCCTCTGCCCACCCCACTTTCCAGCCAATGCAAGATCTTCGGGCTGTCAATCATTCTGGAGGAGGCGGGGAGTGGCCAAAAGATACAGCATCGGGTGGAGAGCGGGGCGGGCGCAGGCGGTGTCACAGACTTACCTCTGTGACATGATCAGCCCGGGGATGAATAATGTTTTTTAGACGACGGATCACAGAGCAGTATGAAAGGTAAGTATGCAGTGCCCATGTGATCGGCAGTGGGAAGCTGGCAGTATCTGTGCTGTGTCAGTTTCCCTTTAAGAAATTGAAATCCTGTCTTTGTATATCTGACCTAATTTTTACCTAATTGCTTTCCTCAGGTATTAGCAAAGATTTCTCAGGTTAGACCAAACCTTGTGGTACAGGTCAGAGAATCCTTTTTGGCTCGCCTGTTACAGAGTAAAAAGGTAGGATTAAGTGGACGTAATACACTTTAACAATAGAGTCTTCTTACATATTTGTTCATATTTATTAAATGGTTTCTCTAGTTTCAGACATTGATAATTGGTGGGGTGCTACACCCTGATAACCAGCAGTTCAGCAAGGCTGGGTGTCCTGATATACACAATGTACATCAGCCTGAAGCCTTGGCTCTGTATGTTGTGTGGAGGTGGCTCGGGTTACTGCAGTTCAAATCCCATTAATTTCACTGGTAACTGAATGATAATAACCCAGCTGCACCACTGCGCAATGAACAGAGCTGAAGCTTCTGGCTGATGTACACTGCATATATCTGGGTGCTGCGGCTCCCCTAAACAGCTGATCAGTTGGTATGCTGGGTGTTGGCATCCTACCGATCAGATGTTGAAGGTTTATCCTGAGACGCCCCTGGTGTCCTCTTGCAGCGTCTTAAGGTCCCCCGCTGAACGTTGTCACCCATGCTTCTGAGGCGGACTCGTCTTGGCAGTGACAGCCCACTCAGCCCATCACTGACTGAATTGGGAGCACACTGTAGCAAGTGATTGGCTGAGGGGTCTGACATTGCAGAGATGAGTGCATTTCAGATATAGAGGTGGCAGGGTTTAGAGGGGGACCTGAAGAAGATGCAGGAGGAGGATACTGGGGGGAGGGTGGTGAAGTAAGAATAGGATCTTTATTATGTTCTATGCAAGGACAGCAATATATAAAAATTTAAAGGGGTTATTCAGTGTAAATCTTTTTCTTTCAAATTAACTGGTGTCACAAAATTATATAGATTTGTAATTTACTTCTTTTAAAAAATCTCAATTCTTTCCATACTTATTAGCTGCTGTATGTCTTGCAGGAAACGTTTTATTTTCAGTCTGACTCAGTGCTCTCTGTTGACCTCTCTAGCCAAGACAGGAACTGTCCAGAGCAGGAGAGGTTTTCCATGGGGATTTGCTGCTGCTCTGGACAGTTCCTGTCTCGGCCAGAGATGTCAGCAGAGAGCGCTGTGTCAGACAGGAAATAAAACATTTCCTGCAGGACATACAGAAGGGAATAAGTATGGGGGGCGTGGCTTAGCGATGGCGCTGTGAGGACGCACACGACGGGAGCTCCGTGTACCTCAGCGCCTTCCACCTCTGTTCCTGGACTCCCCTTCCTTCCCTGGCATGCCCGGCAGCCGCAAGAGACCTCCGGTGAAGTCCCCGCACCCGTCGGCACGATTATCCTCCCTCCGCTCCCACTTTGAAAGGTACCGGCGGTCCCCTCACCAGACGGCAGCGGCGCACGTGCCGAGCAACATGGCGCCGACACGTGCGGGACAGAGCAGTGAGGACCTCACTACATCTCCTCCGCAGGGGGCACAGAGTGAGAAACAGCCTTCGGGCTCCCCCAGCCCTACTCCCTCTCCTCTCTTCCCCTGGGACTGTGACCCATTGCCCCAGCGCACGACGGCAACTCAGGCTGCCTCCTTCTCCCTCACACAGCCGCAGCAGCCATCTTCTCTGCAGGGAGAACTATATGCTCTCAGAGAGCTTATTCAGGCTCTACCCTCAAAAAGTGACTTAGATGCGGTAGTGCAGCGCATTGAGCTGTCCCAACAACAAGCCATTGAAACTGTGAGAGCTGAAGTGGAGCAATTAGCCAGCAGAGCCACAGCTACTGAATCTGCTACCTCAGCATTACATACAAGGGTGGCAGCATTGGAGCAGGAGGCTGAGGCGAACAGGCGCCATATGCAGACGCTGGCGCTGCACTTAGATGATCAAGAAAACAGGGGACGCCGAAATAATATTCGGATTAAAGGACTGCCTGAAATACCTGCTGGTGATGATCTTCCTAACAGAGTTACTCGCCTTTTCAATCAACTCACAAATCGCCCTGCTGATGCCTCATTCACAATTGATAGAGTACACAGGGTCTCAAGAGCTTATGTTGGAGAAAATATGGGCCCGAGAGATGTCCTGTGCAGGCTACATTATTTTACTGATAAAGAAATGATCCTGAAAGCAGTCCGTGACCTAGACAATGACATCCCTGACGGAAGCACAGTACGTCTGTACCCTGATGTTTCAGCTCGTACACTGTACATGCGGAGGCTGCTGCAACCCCTGCTAGCTAAGATCAGAGAATCTGGGGCCACGTACAGATGGGGTCACCCCTTTCACATCATCATCAGGAAAAACTCATCTTCCTTCATGCTGCGCAGTCCTGAGGATGCTGGAGCACTCTTCCAATTTCTAGGTATTCCTGCCTTCTCTCTACCCAACTGGCTAGCCCTGGGACGACAAGACCCACCACATGCTCCAAATCGGCGTAGACGTTTTTCGACACGTGTTCCCCGACCGGAAGCCACAGTAGATGTCCCTTGGATGCCGGCGAGAGACCGTTCTCAGAACTTCCCGCAGGAGGCTTAAGGCGAAGTGTATGGGACGTAGTACAACGTTACATTTGGAACTACTCCAGATCCATTCCCTCTGACAGCTGGTGTTGCCGCCTTGATGTACTGTCTTTCTCGAGAATCCTCAAAGACTCTCCATGATGTCATTCGGCGCTGAGATATGCCTGTTGTCAGATACGCTGCCGCCATTTGCTGACAATATATGGGGATAATGGGACAGTTATTTGTTCAGAATATATACTTGCTTATTTGGTTGGGTCCGCTAGCGGCAAGCTGGCTTACCTTATGTTGCCCCCTTCCCCCTGGGTTCTCTCTCTCCCTCCTCCCTCCCCTCCCCCCCTCCCTCCTCCCCTCTCCCCCCACCCCCCCTTCCCTCCCCCAGTTATTTGGGTTTGTCCAGGAACCCCTCAATGGTTACTGAGTGGGATACGACATGCGTTGTTGCACTGTTTGCTTTACTCTAATTTTACTGTGTCTTGCTCTCCCAATGTATAGGTACGGAGGTGGCGGAGCTCCCACCCGTCGCTTTCCATTGCTCTCTACTCTCTTGTGGACCACCTTGGTTCCACGTGCACTTTAGTGCCTGTCTTGTTTTGTTATTCTACATTTCTCTGATCTCTCTTTTCTGATCCTTTCTTTATCTTTATCTAATCTCCCTTCACCTCTGCGTCTTCCCCCCTTCCTCCTCCCCTTCGTCTACCCTCTTCCCCTACTCCCTCTCCTCCCTTTCCTGTGAGGCCTACCCGGGACAGTCCGAGACCCCTCTGCCGATTTTAGACATCATGCCCACGTCCGTGCTATCAGAACTCCAGGTGGGAACCTTGAATGTGAAGGGACTACATGACCCGGGTAAGAGATCCATTCTTTTAAACACCCTAAAAGCTAAACAGATCCATGTAGCGCTTCTCCAAGAAACACATATTACAGCTGATGCCAAATTCAAACTCTCTAACGGCTGGTTCCCCCATGTATATCACAGTCATACGTCCGATACTAAAGCCAGAGGGGTGAGCGTTTTGTTGTCACGTTTGGTGCCCTGGGAATATGTCGACTCTCGCAGTGATGGTGAGGGAAGGTTACTTATGGTCAAGGGTCGCATTGCTACACTGATGTACACTATAGTGGTGCTCTATTTGCCAAACACGGGTCAAGACGCGACTTTCAATAGGTTTCTGGAGCTGATTGAGGACTTTGCAGAGGGTACGCTGCTGATGGGGGGGGACCTAAACATAGCCTTAGACCCGAAAGTTGATACTTCCACTGGGATGTCACATCTGACATACGCCACTCGTAGGCGGTTTAATGCAGCCCTGAGGGAGTTTCAACTGATGGATGTGTGGAGGATTTTACACCCAACAGACAAAGATTTCTCCTTTTACTCCCCTGCTAGAGATATGTACTCCAGACTCGATTATTTCCTAATTCGCCATCGAGATCTTCACCTAATCTCTGCCTCCTCCATAGACAATATCACCTTTTCTGACCATGCTTTAGTGTCAATGAGGCTCTCCTTACCCAGCCCCATCCCCCTGCAGTGGCAATGGAAACTGAACTCATCCCTTCTGTCAGACACAGTTGTAGTTAGTGACTTGAAAGCAACACTGACGGACTATTTTCATACGAATGCCACTGAGGACGTCTCCCCAGGGATTTTGTGGGAAGCCCATAAATGTGTGGCTAGGGGGACTTTAATCAAACATGGGGCCAGACTTAAAAAAGGCAGGGCCACGCAGATACTAAAACTGCTCGAGGAGCTTAGGGGGGTGGAGAGGCAACATAAGACCAACCCCTCGGAGGACCTCAAGGTCACCTTAATGCAGGTTCGTGAGAGACTGAGGAAGGCACTGACACATAAAGCCAAGGCTACCCTGGCCAGATGTAGATGCCACTTCTACGAACATGGAAATAAGTGTGGCAGATCTTTGGCGCGAGCACTCCGAGCACAACAGCAGCAATCCTACATCCCTCATATTCACTCTTCCTCCCGTTCCAAGGTGCACTCCTCCCTAGATATAGCAGAGGCCTTCAGATCTTTCTATTCTCGTCTATACGCCACTGACGCCACTAACCCTGCCACAGTGGATTCCGCATTCCGTGATAAAATACGTCAATATGTGTCGCAATCTGGTATGCAACCACTTAAAGATGAGGACATTGAAGCACTTGAAGCCCCTATTACGGCTGGTGAATTAGCGGTAGCTATTAAAGAGACACAAACAGGGAAAGCCCCGGGACCTGATGGATTCGGTCTGTTGTACTACAAAACCTTTTTGGAACAATTGAGCCCACATTTTCTGAGTGCATTTAACTCTTTAACTCAGGGGGCCTCACTGCCGCTAGATGCCACTAGAGCCCATATAGCAGTCATACCCAAGCCGGGGAAAGATACCTCAGAATGTGCCAATTACAGGCCAATTTCTCTGCTCAATGTAGATCTCAAATTATTTTCCAAAATTCTTGCCTCTCGTCTTGCACCACTTCTTTCTAGGGTGGTCCATCCTGACCAAACTGGCTTTATGCCTGGTCGTGAGGCCAGAGACAATACCATGAAGGCCATTAACTTGATCCACAGGGCGAACATCTCCAAATCCCCCTTGCTGCTTCTCTCAACCGATGCAGAAAAAGCCTTTGATCGAGTTAATTGGACCTTCATGGAGGAGACCCTTAAACACCTGGGTCTGGGCCCATCTTTCCTGGCTTGGATACTGTCCCTATATGCCTCGCCCACCGCTAAAGTTAGGGCAAATGGTATTCTCTCTGGTGACTTGACCATACACAACGGCACGCGGCAGGGATGTCCCCTCTCTCCCCTGATCTTTATTTTGACCCTGGAGCCTTTCTTGTGCTACATTAGATCGAATCCAAATGTCTCGGGCATGTGTATCCGAGGTCAGCATTACAAAGTGGCGGCGTACGCCGACGATTTATTGTTCTTTGTTACCAGCCCCTTAATATCCCTGCCTAACCTCATGACGGAGTTTGACACGTACGCGAGACTATCCAATTTTAAAATAAATTTTTCCAAATCGGAGGCCCTTAATATCACTTTAGAGGATGCTATGGTGACTCAGCTTCGACCTAAATTCAGTTTTAAATGGTCAGACGATGTCATTAAATACCTAGGGGTTATCCTGACCCCTAATGTCGCAGATTTATACCGTCGCAATTACCCCCCACTCCTCTCTAGGATTGCTGCTGATTGTGCAAAGTGGTCAAAAGGTTTGCACACCTGGTTTGGCCGCTGTGCAATATTTAAAATGAACATTCTGCCACGGTTGCTCTTTCTATTTCAATGTGTGCCAGTGCTTCTCCCTACTGCTTTCCTTCGCTCTCTCACATCCATTCAAACCCGGTTTATCTGGGGAAATAAACCTGCTAGAATTAAGAGGAAGACGTTATTTAGACCCAAGGAGCAGGGAGGGATCGGACTTCCAGACCTTAGACGCTACTACCTAGCTTCACACTTGACACATGTGCTAGACTGGTGTAGAAACTCGAATACGAAACCCTGGATCTGGATAGAACAGGCGTCCTCTCAGGTTCCCCTCCAGGTGATCCCATGGATCACTTGCCCGGCCATTTCCTCTCTGAAGACACACCCGACCATAGGACCCACATTGAAAATTTGTGCGGATAGGGTGTTACGACAGTGTTTCTTTGATGTGCATTCCCCCCTGGCTCCCATCTTGGGCCATCCAAATTTTCCGCCAAGCTTTACTGATCCGGTTTTCAGACGGTGGGTAGCGGCGGGGAAATGCAGGATCACAGATTTCCTATCTGGGAGTTCATGGGTTGATACCAGCACGCTCTTGACATGGGATGACCCTTGTCCTTTGGGTCATTTTCGGGTCGCGCAACTTCGTCACTATCTTTCCTCTCTCCCCACACCCCCACAGGTTACGAGGGTTCTCACCTCTTTCGAGACTCTTTGTCTTGAAAAGAGACCTCTTAGACATACCCTTTCCATCACGTACCAGCTCTTACTGTCCTCACCCGAAGAACCCATCCCTGATTTTATGGCTAAATGGGAAGCGGACTTGCAGATTACCTTCACTGCGGAACAGCGTACGCGTATTTTCTGTTTGGCCCATAAGTCGTCAATCAGCTCCAGATTCCAGGAAGCTGGCTATAAACTGCTATCTCGGTGGTACCGAGTCCCTGCAAAGCTTCATGCCCTAATGCCGTCGGTAGACCCGTTGTGCTGGCGATGTGGGACTGCTGAGGGTACATTGATGCATATATTCTGGGACTGCCCAGTTCTCTCTCCATTCTGGAACACAGTTATTAGGGTGATACGAGAAGTGACTGGTCTCACCCTGCCCATGGGCCCGGCGCTTTTTCTCCTCCATCACTGCGAGATTCCTCTACGTGAATATAAGCGCTCTCTCCTTAAATTCCTGGTGATGGCAGCACGCTCTTGTATTCCCTTGTTATGGAAAAAGCAAGGTCCCCCATCCCCCTCTCTCTGGCTGTCCAAAGTCAATGACCTGATGTACATGGAGGACCTGACCTCCAGTGTCCTACACTACGAAGACCGCTTCAAACGCATTTGGTTTACATGGATGCAATTTCAAGATACTGAGTCCTATAAAGACCTACTGAGAGACTCCACTTCAGCTTGAGGCCTTGCTCGCTGTCGGCCCTGAAGGCCCCTTGGGTCGCTGGGTTTGGGCCCCCCCCCCCCCCCCCTCACCGCCCCGGACTGTTCTCTATCCCCCCCCCCCTTCCCCTCCTATTCCCCCCCCATCCCTGTCCTCGTTTCTCAGTCTTCCCTTGCCTTTACTTAATTATTTTCTCTTTTCTCCTTTCCTTTTTTCTTTTGCTAATCTGCTCCTTTTACTTTGTCCTATCTTACTTTCCCTCCTCGGGACCATCTTTCTCTTTTCTCGTCACTACGGCTCTGGATCTTGATCCTGGAGCTTGTGGTGTACATGTTGTTTATAATACACTAAGAAATGTTGTTCGTTGGGCGGAGGGGTTGGAGCTTCTCCTTCAGTCGGCCTTATTTCAGTGGAACTGCGGTTTCACTTTCTGCTGCGCTTTTTATTCTGTCATATGCTGATGTAATAACTCTATTGCAGTATTGTCTCTCACTCATGTCTACTGTCGGAGATGTTTCCGATGTCTTTTTTTGCCTGACGTCAATTTAAATAAAGAATTTAAAAAAAAAAAAAAAAAAAGAAGGGAATAAGTATGGGAAGACTTAAGATTTTTTAATAGAAGTAACTTACAAATCTATATAACTTTCGGACACCAGTTGATTTGAAAGAAAAAGATTTTTGCTGGACAACCCCTTTTAGTGGCCAGAGTACCCTTTTAATATCTGAAATTAGAATTGCTGGGAAAAGCTGGGAATGCCCCTTTTAATGGATAGGAAAATGTTAATAGACTAAGAGCTGTATTAAACGGCCTAACATTACACTGGAAGCGAACACTGATTTGCTAGATCAGTGCTCACTTGCCGAGCCCATACACATCTCTATTATCAAACAATAAGGCCTGTATATAGTTAGCGATGTCCGTGCAGTCCTGATGTACTTACCTGTTCAGGCTCCCCTGGTGTCCTTCAGCATTGTTCCTGTGTTCCCTCACTGCAGCCGCTTACTTCTAATCCTGTCTATGAAATGACAGGCCACTCAGCCAATCACTGAGCAAGACTGGTCAACGCCACTGTCTGTGATTGTCTAAGCGACCTGTCACTTCAAAAACGGGTTTAGAACTGTCAGAGGACACCGGTGAAGCCTGGACAGGTAGGTATAATGTATTTTTTCGTCTTTACCTTAGCATCAGCCGTTGCCCACGCATCACTATTGCATGAAGTCATGTGCGGCGGATGATTTTTAAACATTTTAAAAGACAACGATCATCGGATCGTTTTTTCCCTCTGATCGTTGTCCTTATTACATGGAGCGATAATCTGCCGAATCAGCCTAATTCAGCAAATTATCGCTAAATGTAATAGGGCCCGAATACAGTCTCTATTGTGAGATGGAGTTAGGTTCCATGCAAGGATCAGGAAGTGACAGGGCAGATACATACGGAGCATTTCTGTGTATCATTTGCTGCAGCAATTGAAAGGATCTTTTATTTAAAGTGTCACTGTCGTTTACATTTTTTTTTTTTTTTCAGAAATCAATAGTACAGGCGATTTCAAGAAACTTTGTAATTGGGTTTATTAGCTGAAAAATGCATTTTTATCATGAAAAAGCAGTTTGAACCCCCCTCC
Organism: Dendropsophus ebraccatus; assembly: GCF_027789765.1. Classification (NCBI taxonomy): domain Eukaryota; kingdom Metazoa; phylum Chordata; class Amphibia; order Anura; family Hylidae; genus Dendropsophus; species Dendropsophus ebraccatus. The sequence continues at coordinate 23,160,046 of NC_091456.1, read as the reverse complement.
CCCTGTCTTCATTGTTTTCTATGGAGAGGGGAGGGGTGGAGGGAGATGAGGCACCAAAACAGGACAACAAAGAGTTAATTTACAGCTACATCACCGGGCTATCTCCTCTGAAGCACTGACCTCTCTGACCTCTGAATACCGGCTTTCACACAGCTTCCGCTGTGTTATCCTTTGTTTGTTCTCTGCGGCCGACTCCCTCCCCTCTCCATAGGTTACACAGGGCCCAACTGATGTAAAAGTCCAGATTTCCTGATAATGAGCAGTGAATTAGAGAGAGGAGGGGGGTGGCGGGGGGGGGGGGGGGGGGGGGGGGGGTCTCGGGAAAGTCTTTTTGAATGCATATTTGCCTAATAAACACAATTACAAAGTCTCTTAAAATCGCCTGGACTATTGATTTCTGCAAAAAAAATAAAAAATGACAGTGACACTTTAAAGTAAATCTGTCACTTGTATCGTTTTGCTGCTTTCCTGTTATGCAGGAGAACAGACTCCATGTTGCTCCCTCAAATAGGGCAGCATAAACCTAACAATAGAATAAAAGGGATTTTCCAGGACTAGAAAAAAAACCTTTGTCTGTTTATTGCAAAAGGATATGACCGCTTATTTTGTCACTGTCAAAATCGATTCATGGAGCACATTTCTAGTGGTAAGCTTATGTAGTCCTGGTGTCAGACACCAGTAGTCCATCTCTGATCCACCAGTGTTAGTATGGAGAAGCCTATTGTGTGATCTGTTGGCCAAAGTGGGTATGGGTCTGTACATTTATAATTAGAGTTATTTTCTGGGGATTAATTACCCCGAAATGATAATATGTGGCTAACCCTATAAATCCTTTTCATTTTGTTATTTTAAATCATAGGTGTTCGAGGTTGTTGAACTGCAGACAGGTAGGACACCGATATATATACCCCTCCTTATTGATAACATAGGTCCTACTCCTACCTGACTAGAATCGTACATGTTAAGGTGCCCATAAACCCTCATCAGCTGTCTGCTGAATGCTCATTTGAGTGTCTATCTTTCCTAAGTCCTCCATTCACACAAACATTCTTTCAAATGAATGTTCCTGTTTTCAGAGGGCAGGTAAGCTGCTGCCAGGCAGCTCTGGTGGTGGCTTATCTCCCTAAACACAAAAGGGTCAAGCAGTTTAAATCCAACATGCCTGATTCTTTTATTCTCTAACAGCATATGTTGGGAAGGAATCAGGAGGCCAAATTACACATTAGTCAGCTGGTCCTGCTAAAAAAAGCCAGGTTTGTCTGACCTTTGACTAATGTGTATGGGGGCATTACTTTCTCTAGCTCTTTGATCTTCTCTAAGTACTTTCTCCATTTTTATTTTATTGTCACGTGTAGTAATTGCAGACTGTTTTTGTCTATGCAGTATGTATGTATTTGGAAGGAAGCTCGTCTGGAAAAACATATTTAGAAAAAAATCTACAAGCTTTACTTTCAAAAATCTCTTCAACATTTTCTTCAATGATGCAAGGAGAGTTTGCTCAACTTTCTGACTACTATCATCTCAGTGTTAAGGTAAAGCGAAAAGCTGTATCAAAATGTGCATTGCTACTAGTCTTACATGTAAATGTCAACTTTTTAATGTTTAAAGGGAATCTGTCATTAGATTTATGTGGCTTCAAATGAGGGCAGCATAAACTAGTGACAGAAATGCTGAACAGATAGGTGTATTACTTACATCATTCTGTTCAGCCGTTCTCCTAATATGCAGGAGAATAGGATTCTTGCCGCACCCCTCCCCCGCCTTCCAGCTGGTGATTGACAGTTGCCTTCACATACACAGCATGGATAGATAACTGCCACTCAGCAGCTGGTGGGCAGTGTGTGCTCGTGCTCATGAATATTCAGAACTACTGGGCTCATGCACATAATGGAGAGGACTACTTATTATACCTGTTATTCAAGAGGATATATCTGGATCAGCTGCACAGAACAATGTAAGTGATACATTATTCTGTTCAGCTTCTCTGTCACTAATTTAGGCTAGGTTCACACTGCGTTTTTTTCATCCATTTTTTGCAAAAAAACGGATGAAAAACTGATGAAAAAAAACAGATGCATTTGTGTGCATCTGTTTTGATCCGCTTTTCCATTGACTTCCATTGTTAAAAAAAGGATCAAATGGATCCGTTTTTTTTAACAGACACAAAAATAGTGTTAGCTACGTTTTTGTGTCCATCAAAAAAAACTGATTCATTTTGATCCGTTTTTTTTTTCAATGGAAGTGTGCATCTGTTTTTTTCATCCTTTTTTTGGAAAAAACGGATGAAAAAAAACGCAGTGTGAACCTAGCCTTAGGCTACTTCTCGATAGGACAGCATAAACCTACTGACAGAGTCTCTTTATGCTAGTGTGATTGTATGGAAAACAGGGAGCTTCACTATTGTTTATAATGCATGAGAGAAGAGTAATGCTGACATAGTACACATGACACAGTATATACATCCTTGGGTTTCGAAATACCAATTGAGGTGACTACTGTAGTTTATTTCTTATGCCATGTTATGTAGTTGTTGTACACGTGATTACTGCTTTACCTCCATGCACATAAACAAATGTATCCCACAGGGATTCCATTTACCCAGTATATGCCAAGAGTGCCCTTTTGGCATATGCCAGGCCCGTATACGTCAAACATACGTTTTTAAAGTAATAGCTGCATGGGCTGTATGGTTGGTTTTTCTGTGCTTACATTTTATATGCAGGTGTCTACTAGATTGGTTTTTACTGTCAATTTTTATTGCGTTTTAAACAGTTCATGTACTCAAATTATTTTTTAGCACAGAAACTTGTGCATGTGTACTGTATATTTAAATGGTCATGCCGTATACTTGTGTTCCCTCCAGTTGTGCCTTCAGCTGTTCAGAGAGTTTGCTGACAGTATTAGCCCACTAGTATGGGATTCTGCCTCTATTCCAAACCCTGTGGAAAGCATACTGGGATCACTCCTTCATATAATTACAGACCAGGTATTAAATGTTTGAATACTTTATTAGGCTATGGTCACATGTCACGTAGTATGAGACCGGTCGTTCCGAGAAAAGATCATCCCGGCCGATACGGCAGTACCGGCTGGATGATCTTTAGTGCTGCTGAGTTTTGATGTGGGCACATCCATGCGCACCCGCATCAGCACACAATGGAGCATGCGGCTGTAGCCGCTCGCTTCATTGTGTGAACTGACAGGGTTTGCTGCGGCCGCTATTCACTGAATAGCGGCCACAGAAAACTGACTCTAGGGGCCTTAAGTGTCTCCAGGGTAAATCTCAATAAATGATTTTATTATTTTTTAAATGAAATCAAACACCCACGTGACATGTTTCTGTATCCTAGTTATTGGGGTCAAAAATCCCTGCCTAAGCAATTGATCACTTGTGCTATTGTATTGTACTTGTGCTGTTTTGTTATGTATGTCTGCTTTTAATTACTTTTTTTTTTCTATATTTTTTTTTTTATAGAATATCAGCCGTGATGCCCGGTTATTAGCTGGCACAGCTTTGGCCGCCCTGGCAAACACAGGACCAGATGTGGAGAATGCTGCTCAAGCTGCAATGCACCTAGTACAGCACTTTGAAGTTGGTGAGGAATTGGAAGATATACTAGAAACCCTTTTACCAAAAGAGCTGCAAAGGGCTTATCTTCCAGCTGACTGTAAATCAAGGGGGGGGGGGGACATTCCAGCTTGAGGCAATTCAGGGACTTTGGAAAGCCTCTTTAGCCCTGTGAACTGAAGAATAAAAGCATTTTTCTATTTTGGGTAAGCACAGACGGATACTGTATATGTAAGGTACCATGTGTCTCCTTGCCCTAACAGCTATGTAACAGTGTCAGCAGTTTAGAATGTCACTTGTAACTGACAGATTCATTTTAATATCCCAGCCCCCCTTCTACTTCCCTAGTAGAGTACCAGTTTGTTCCCAATGTCAAACCCCTGTAACAGATTCATGGTATGGGATATGGGTTTGCCTTTTGTCCCGAAACCTTTGGCAGAAAAAAAAGTAATTATATTTCTCACAAAGGTCTCCAGCTCCCACTCCCCCCTCAAACTTATATCAACTTTTCACTTATAAAGTTTTACCTGTGTATATTTCAAGGTCAATTTCACTATATATTTCTTTTATAAATGCCTTGCAGCCAGTGGTGACTTACAGTTTGGAAAGTTGCATGTGTCTGACTATAGACACACGACCAATGAAGTGGGATTGATAGCAGTATTACGAGGGCTCCTAACCTGTGGTCGCGGAGATCTTCTCACCTGTATATTATATTCTTCGGCCAAGGTAATGTAATAAATTAATAAATTACCCTTTTTCTTTTAAAGGGTAACTAACAGCATTGCTTTGTGTTCAGTGAGACAGCCTGTAGAGGGGCGAGGAAAGAAAGAACAGGCAAGGCCGCCAAACAAGTCCATGGTGCTCAGAGCGGTGATAGGAAGCCACCACAAATTCTTCCATCCGGATCAGTGTTGGTGCTTTGGAATTCCTCCATCACCTTGATGACACTGTTCTGGCTGCGATAAGCAATAAGTAGGCCAGAGCTCTCTCCGAGGACTTGAGAGAGAAAACCGATGAGATAGAGTTGTTATGTATTGTTACTCCAGTAATAATATGAAGGAGATTTGCCACTTTACTCCTTAATACCACCAGACATGGGACATTGTGCCACAGATGCTCCCACATCTTCTATGGAGGACTACGGGAGCCTGGATGAGATTTTATAGAAGTCTGGTAAAATTAAAAACCACAGTGCAGTCAGTGGGGTGAGGAACATAATAAAGAATGTATACTTACCTGTCCCTGTGCCTGCTCCTGGACTCCTGACAGCCTTCTCCAGCTCTCCCTCCTGCAATGTTACAACCCGGCTGATGGATCGCCTGATCAGCCAGTCAGTGCCTCGGGCGGGACACCTCTGCAGTCACTGCCTGACTAAGGCGGCAAACCATCCGCCAGGTTAGATACTTAGCAGGAAGCCGTGAGATAGAAGGAAGCCAGAAGAAATGAGTTCCAGCGTCACACCAAAAGCTGGTGATGTGTCTCTGCGGGGGGGTGATGTGTCTTCTTTATGATGTTCCCCACCCCCCTGTCTGCACTGTAGTTTTTGATTTCGCCAAACTTCTCCTTTAAGCAGCAAATCCAAATGGAAATCAACCTAATTTGCATGTTTTTAAATTCTGCAACATGTATTTTAGATTTTACCTCTTGACTTCAAAGAGGATGGCAAAATCCAATGAATTTGTATTGTTTTGGACTTTGCTGCACAAATTCTGCGGATCTACAACAAAATCCATTACTATGGGTTTTAAATAGGAAAAAGAAATGTGACCCATGAAAATACTGCCACATATTTATTGTCTCTCAATATAAATCTCGGTCCTTCAGAATCTAGATGAACTATAAATACCATGTAGTATATTGATGTACCTGTTTATGACCAGTATTTTCCCTGTGTATTTTGTCCATCCTTAGAGTATGACCCTGCTGGAGTGTCTGTTTCCTGCTGTAGCCCGCCTATGTGAGCAGCAGGTTGAACCATTTTACAGTTTTCAAGGTAAAATATCCAAAGAATCATAGGTTTCAGCAGGGATTTCAAAAGTAAAAGAAAAAAATGACTTATTGTTCCTCCTTTCTATATAGTGCTCTGTCTCTGGTTACAGCGAGTACGGGAGCATCTCACTGCGCTGCTAAGAGTCCAAGGGGCTTTTTTCTTTACAGAAGCCAAAGACACTGCTTCTCGTGTGGTGAATGTTTTATGGATTGGTGCTGAAATGCAGGTAATAATGATTGTCTTAGGGCCCTATTCCACAGTAATGATAATCGGCCGGACCGGCCCCCATTTGGCCCGATTCGGCCGATTATCGTTCGGTGAAATAGAGAGAGCGGTCAGCCGATGATCGTGTCATCGGCTGATCGTTCATTTAGGGCCAGACCTAAAATCATCGTTCCCCCACCGCGCATCGCTACGGTTGAATAGCGGTGCGCGGCGGGCGACCGACGATTTGAGAAGAAACAGCAGCATCATCATACATTACCTGTCCAGGCTTCTTCTCTGCGCTGTCTTCATCCCTGGGTCCCGCACGCTCTATCTTCTGAATGGCCGGTCAGCTGACGGAGTGCTCAGCCAATCACAGGCCGGGACCGCCGCGGCCTGTGATTGGCTGAGTGTGGCCTGTCAGCTAACCGGCCATTCGGAAGATAGAGCGCGGGGGACCCGGGGAGGAGACGGAGCGGAGGACAAGCCCTGCAGCCAGGTAATGTATGATGCTGCAAGGACATCGGTAACGATGGATGTCCTTGCAGCCCTCGCTCAACTATCATCGGGCCATGGAATAGGCCCAGTAAACGAGCGGCGATCTAGCAGATCGCCGCTCGTTTACATCGTTGATCGGGCCCTCCTCAGCCCGTGGAATAGGACCCTTATTCTATCTGTCCAGAAAATTGTATGTTACTATTAGAGCCAGCTTTTCTTTTGATTTGCCATATGAAATATCTCAATGTGTGGTGCTGGTAGTCCTGTGATGTTTCCTTAAAGAGTCTTTGTTGTTAAAACTAACTTTTGACTTATCATTAGTCATGTCAAAAGTTATCGATCACATGGGGTTTCACTGCTGAGACCCACTAATTACAAGATACAGTGGTACCTCGGATCTCGAACATAATTGGTTCCAGAAGGAAGTTTGAAAACCGAGCAGGAAATAATGTAAATGTTTTTAATTGGTTTCAGCACCCTCCAATAATTACTTACAATACCCATATATTACATTGAAAAGTGCCCAGTATATTCTGTACAGGACATTATACACAAGAAACATTTAACAAAACTATCAATTATAGTACAGTAGTCACCAGCTCCTCACTCCTCCTTTACTGTATAGTGCCCCCCACCCCAGCACTGTACAGGATGGGAGATGGTGGTGCACTGACTGTACTACTACTGTACTGTATATGCACTCCAGCAGTCTTATATAGTACTGTACTGTATGTGAAGCCTCACCATTGCTAATCTCACCAGGTACAACCTACCATCCACGCTCCCAAAAACTTTCAGATACCGAGTACTTTAAAACTGGGGGGCCAAAAAGTGTTTGAGAACCAAAGCAAACTTTCTTTGAAAATACAGTTTGAGAACCGAGGTACTACTATAATGCCGGGGAGAGAGTCTGGCAGCAGAGCAATCCACTTCCCTGCCATATCTCTCTAATGGACAATTTCAACAATGTAAGTCAATGAGGCTACATTGTCGAAATTGGTGACCAGGGAGTGGATCTTGTTGCTGCCATGTCCTCTCCCCGGTTATATCTCCTGATCACAGCAGGTCTCATTAGTGTGACCTGCTGCGATCAATAATGTTTCACAGGCCTGATGACATGTCAAAAGATATTTTTAATGACGGGCACTCTTTAAGCCTTTAAATTATTCCAACCATTTTATATAACAAAGGTGCTCTGTAACCTTATTCCTGCACAGGTGGACGGGATGACAGCACTGATGCTCAGCTGCTTCCAGCACTGTTTGCACATTCACCGTCAGGAGTGTCAGCTCTTGGCAGGAATGGAAGAGACCTTGCTGCTAAATCTACTGCAGAAAATCACAGAAATCTCCTGGCAGTCTCGGTCAAGATATACTGTACTCTGTGCCCTGTTACCATTCCTTGGATCGAAGAAGGTCAGAACTCTTTTTTTTTTTTTTTTTAAGCTATGAAATATTTGGTTTTGACTAATTCTTTAGTTTGGACAGTAGACATATTGTATATTATAAGTATTCACCTGCTTTTTAGGAAATTCACATATATTATGTTCTTACAAGAGGCTGTTGACGTATTTCCGTATTATGTCAGACCAGTGAATGGTTGTAGGTTGACAGATTTGCTTTTTTTTCTTACAGGCTTTGGCTCTGTATCCTTTGCTTCCATCCCACCTGTTTTCTTGTTTGGCTACTAACTACCTGTGCCCGCCAGCTGCGGAGACTTACCGCACCCTTCTTCATTTGCAAAAACAAGAGTGGGTTCAGGAGGGAACCGTGAATGAAGAGGAGCTGGGTAAACATTGGGCAGAGATTTGGCTTGCACCCCTTTCTGGTGCATTAAGTTCCACAGACTGCGGTCTGCAAAACAATACTGCTACTCACATACTCCCCTGTACCTTGCGCACATTTAGTGGCTCATCCAGATTGCTAGCTAAACAACTGTGTGGGTTAAACAATCCACATCTCCGTGGCTGGATCAGCCTTGCACGGGCACAGAAAGTAGTCCTGGGTCAAGTAGTGGAAGCAGAGGAGAGGCTGCGGCTGTGTCTGGAATCTGCTGATGATGGAGTACGTCTGGACGCAATGAGTTTTCTGTGCTGCGGTCCGAAGACTAACCAACCCCCTTCCTCTGATGAGCTGCAACTTCTTAAAAAATATCTGCCTTACAATATGGGCTGTGACAACCCAGGCTTTCGACAACAGCTACAGGCAGTGCTACGCAGAGCTCTGGAGAGGCTTCGGGATGCAGCCATGTCTGCCCTCCGCAAGGGACATACTGAGGAGAAAACTGTGGCCATGGCAATTGGTAAGAGCTGTATATAAGTTAAATGAGCACGGTCACTAAAAATAACTTTTGACATGTCATTATAAATCCCAAGGCTATGTTCACACTACGTATATGTCCGGCCGTGGGAAAAATAGACATGCGGCCGGATTGCGAACATGCGTACGCACCACGAACATACGCCCGTAGTACAGTTATGCTTCCCTAGCTTGTTTCGAAGAGATCTGAAACAGGTCATTTACTTGAAAATCTTCGCCCAGCCCAATAAAACACACAGAACCTTTTGGATCTAAAAATCAAGTTTAATTTGGCTGAAATAAGTACTTCGTACGGGACCGCATTAAAATTCACAGCCGTGAGTTGGAACAGTTCCGGCCGCCAACGATGGTCTTGTTCATTTTTCACGGCGTCGTATACGATCCGGCCGTAAGCTCATACGTAGTGTGCATTGTGCGACCGGAAATCGTATACTTCCAAGCGTATGCATCAACCTCAAAACTACGGGCGTATATTTGCGGTTCGCACTACGGCTGGAAATATACGTAGTGTGAACATAGCCCAAAAGTTATTGCCCACAGTGGTTCTTACTGCTGACACCTGCTCTGATCAGAAGATATAGCAGGAGAGATCACGGTAGTACGATCCTCTCACCAGCTGGCTACTTATTTCATCAATATTTTCTTATAGACTTACACTGAGAATATTGACGGACTTCATGGTCGGGAAGTGGATCGCGCTGCCTTGATCTCTCTGTGGCTATATCTTCTGATAAGAGCAGATCTTAGGAGTTCAGTAATGACTTCTATTAGAGTTTAGGTCATGTTGTACAACAGTGCGTCATACAACAAGCTTTCGTACATTTACATATACATTGCAGTATGTCTACCTTACAGCTGCAAAGATCAGTTTCGCCAATAGTGTAGTTCAGTAGTAAATATACAGCAGTTTTTTGAACTGTAAAATTACCTTTTATGGTTTCAAAACTGTATGTAAACATAGCCTTGGAATAGTATAATATATAGCTAGCATATACCAAAGTGTTCTTATCAGTCGAGATCAGAGATGACTTGCTGATCCTGGAATCAAGGAGGCTGAGGGCCCTATTACACGGGCTAATCAGCAGACGAAGGCCAACCTGTGCGGTCAGCACTTGCTTGCTCCCCTTTCCCTGCTCGTTGCCGGTGGTATTACATGCGATGACAGCGAGACGGTAAGTGCGGCATTTTAGCAATTTGCATTTGCTTCCTTCAGTGGAAAAACACCTGGAAATCCAGGATGAATAGATTTAATTTCCCAATATCATTGTATCAACAATTTCAATTAATATTGGAGTAATTTTTAACAAACATGCTTTTGAATTAGGGAGGTTATTATAATTTAGATGCCATTACTAACACTTGCATGTCAAGCATATTTATGTATGTTTCTTATCTTTATTTACTGCATCAGAGTTCACGGATTGGATGTTTCGTCTGAGTGTTTCATCCTTGACCACTTCGGGGAATTATCAGCGGCGTTGTTCTGCCTTGATCACACTTTGCTCTGTGCTGGAAACTTTTACTGACTGTTGGAGCCCACAAAAGAAGAAGGGACAACCCCCACGTGAGTACTGGGTAGAATTTACTAGGTTCGTGTGCGACCGATCCCTGTATCATGCATATATCCGTGCTGACAGTTTCCAGATGCCAATCACATCAACAGTGCATACTTACCATCAGCGCTGCCGTTCCCATCTCCAGCCGCTGCTGTGTCTTGATTCATTCAGGAGGCGGCAGCCTGAATACAGTGACAACTAGACAATGAGACAGGATCTGAATGTCACAGACCCGCAATCTGTGGCACTGTCAACCTCGGAAAAAGAAGGCTAAGATGACAGATCACACAGCAGCGCTGGTAAGTATACACTGCAGATGTGATGGCATCGGGAAACTTGCAGCACGGATATATGCATATCTGTGCTGTTAGTTTTCCTTTTGTTTTCAAATTATGTGTAAAAAAAAAAGATTAAACTTTGAGGCCACAGCATTAACAAATATGTAAAACTAAAAGGGTTGTTCATTGACTTCTTCCACTTAAAGGAGAAATCTGGCGAAAATTTTTATTAAAGTATTGTATTGCCCCCCAAAAGTTATACAAATCCCCAATATACACTTATTACGGGAAATACTTATAAAGGGCTTTTTTCCTTGCACTTACTACTGCATCAAGGCTTCACCTCCTGGATAACATGGTGATGTCACTTCCTGGATAACATGGTGATGTCACTTCCTGGATAATATGGTGATGTCACTTCCTGGATAACACGGTGATATCACGACCCGACTCCCAGAGCTGTGCGGGCTGTGGCTGCTGGAGAGGATGATGGCAGAGGGACACTGAGGGACACAGGGCACTGGAGGGACACTGAGCATCCCCCTGCCATCATCCTCTCCAGCAGCCACAGCCTGCACAGCTCTGGGAGTCGGGTCGTGACAAATCTGCTTGCATAAACCATACCTTTTATGTACCTTTGCTGTATCATTTTACCCCCTCTGCTATAAACCTAACAGGATAGAATAGTGATGGGGGTACCATAGAGGCATAAGTGAACAATTTCTGGATCATTGCAAATCTGCTACTGAATTCACACTCAGAAACACTCTGTGTCTAAGCTGTTGGCACTTTTCTCTGTGAGATGATCTTGGTAATACGGTTATATGCAAGAATTAATTCTGTACAGATATTTTGTCCAGAACCTGTTCCAGTACTGTTCATCCAATCTCAGATTTCTGCTATATTTACAGGCGATGTGTTTCTTCTACTAAAATCTGCAAAGCAGAAAGGATGCTGGGATTTCCTGTCTGCTGGCAATATGCGGACTCTGTTAGGATGTATACAGGACAGTACTAATGAGGTAAACCAGCTTCAGATACACAATTCTCACAATGCTTAACCAATCCTAATTACTAATAAAGGGGTATTTCAAGAAAGATTAACTTGTCCCCTATCCACAGGGTAGGTGACAAGTAAGAGATCACAGGGGATCCAAACTCCTGACCCCCTCCCCCAGCCATCTCTGTATTGACCCCTGGTTTCTGTGTTATGAATACAGCCGCGGGTCACATGCTGTACCAGCAGCTGTATTCATAACACAGAAACCTATGAAGATGCTGGAAGAGTGCTGTACTCGTCTCTCTCCGGCACCTCCTTAGGAATTAATAGAGCCGTGGGTTTCAAGCCGCCGTGTTCGGAGGTCGGACCCCTAATGATCTCATACTTTTCCCCTATCCTGTTAACGGGATAAATAAATTTTTCTTGGAATACCCCTTTAAGTCACTGACTAGTTATATTAGTCCATAAATAGAATCTTGTCAGGATTCCCTTCCTTTTATTGTCTGTGTAGATAGAAATGCAGTATGTTCGCTCTTTGTAACTTTTGAGTTGGTATAAGCTGTTGTTAACCTCTTATATTCTTTTCAGTTCAGCTATTAGCATATGTAATTTTCTGATATGTTGTATTACCGTACAGATTCGGGAGATGGCGTCTGATATTCTGGCCCATTTTTTCCTGCCAGTCTCAAAGAAGCTGACTGTTACATTGTTTCAACTAGGGCAGACATTACTTTGTAGTCCCCGCGTACCAATGGCAGAGTCCGGAGCGATCATAATGAAGACTATGTTGCAAAGGTACTTGGAGAATAGGAAACTGAAAAAACTGGTATGGCAATTTATAAAACTGGTGTAAAGTGAAACTGGCCCAGTTGCCCCTAGCAACCAATCAGATTCCACTTTTCAGTCCTCAAAGACTCTTTGGAAAATGAAAGGTGGAATCTGATTGGTTGCTAGGGGCAACTGAGCCAGTTTCACTTTATGGCTTTGGCTATATCCATGTTTTCCCAGACTCCCTAGGGCTGCAGCCAACTTCAGCAGCCACCGCTAATCAAATGCCAAACGCTCGGGTTTGGACGAACCAGAGCGTGCTTGAAGTCCACACATGTCTAATTGCAAATACAATACATTTGGCATTATACACATTGGGGGACATTTATTTATTTAGTTTTTTTTGCGCCGGCTTAAAAATGTCCCAGCAGCGTCGACAGTACGCAGATTTATGTAGAGGGGCACTGCAAAATCATAAATTTTGCGGACCTAGAGTCCATGCCCCCCGTTCCGCCCCCTCCTCACCCCTTCCCCGCTCTCCTGACGCAAGCGGCTTAAAGGGGTAGTTCACCCAAAAAATGTTTCTTTCAAATCAACTGCTGCCATGAAGTGCCAGAGATTTGTAATTTACTTCTATTAAAAAATCTCAAGCCTTCCAGTACTTATCAGCTGCTGTATGTCCAACAGGAAGTTGTATTATTTCCAGTCTGGACAGCAGGAGAGGTTTTCTATGGGGATTTGCTCCTGTTTTGGACAGTTCCTGACATGGACAGAGTAGGCAACAGAGAGCACTGTGTCAGACAGGAAAGAAAACACCACTTCCTGCTGGACACACAGCAGCTGATAAGTACTGGAAGACTTGAGATTTTTTAATAGAAGTGAATTACAAATCTCTGGCACTTTATGGCACCAGTTGATTTGAAAGAAATTTTTTTTGGGTGGACTACCCCTTTAAACTGGGTAGATGCGAACATTTTATTTGCAAAAAAGCCTTTTGCGAATAAATTGATTTGCATCTGCCCGTTTTACGCCAAAAAATAGAACTCTTAACATTGATAAATTCCCCCCCATTGCGTATTAGTATTATAAACATTAGTATACAGTCACAGAAACTTACATCATAGTTACCAGATTTCTCGTTTAGGAAGCAAAGTTGTAGAAGTAATATAGATTTTAGATAACTGCTACTTTAAAAAGAAAAAAGCTTAGTATGTATGGAATCACTTTGTTTTTGTTTGTTTTCTGGTCCAAGGCCTAATGATTCTGTGTGCTTCGAAGAAAGGGTTCCTTTGTCTGCCCTAGGAATTGTTACCTATCTTACCAAGATGCTTAAGGATCATTATTGTTGTGCACAGGAGAACATCCTACTTGCAGCTAGGGAGAAGCCCATCCATGGTAAGTATTCTGTTTTATTGAAAGGGTATTCTAGAGAAATGATAAACTCAAGGTGCAGCTGTACTAAAAAAAAAAAATCCTCTACTTACCTCTCTTACTCTACCGCAGCTTTCTCTGTGTCGGTCCCCTGCTTTACTGCAATTCCTTATATCCTTGTCACGCATGGACCCTCCCGCACAGCCAATGAGTGGTTGCAGTGGTGTCTTGGCTCCTGGCTGATTGGCTGAGCTGTAAGTTCCTTGTATGACAGACACAGGGAAGTGCGGTGCAGCGGGGGACAAACATGGTAAACGTGGCAGCGTTGGGGAAGAGAGGGGGGTAAGTACAATCATATTGTAACAATTGTGTCTTATTATAGATTTGCATTCAAATACACAATTCCCTGAATGTTTAGTTTGTTCTAGGTAAAGGAATATATAAAGTAAAGAAAATATTGCATGTCACTGGTATAGAAGTCATCTACATCTTTTTCTTCCTTGCCGTCACCATATAGGGGTGCTTTCTGCTCTGAGGTTATGCCTGCTGGATGTTTCCCCTATGTCACAATCCATTGTCCAAGCGGATCATGCCACCAGCTGGCATTGTCTTCTGCAGAACCTTGTGAGCTTGTTACAAGAAATAGCCTCCTTCATCCTCAGCCTGCTGCACAAGGCATGGAGGGCAGAGCCGTCAGGTAAGATGCTTATAATTTTTTAACATGTTTTTGTGGTTCTGCTGTGTTTTGAAATGCAGTAAAAAAGCATTTGACAAAGTTTTGTGCAGCATGTTTTTTTTAATAGGAAAATCATTCTTCATTGTTCACTTTTAAGAACTGCAGCAGTCCACTGTAGTACACATATGGTCATTAGGGGACACAGAACATTGAGAGGTAAAGGCTACTGCTAACAGAAGGTGGCCATTAAGGGGTAGATCACCAGGGGTAGATCACCAAATTTTTTTTCTTTGAAATCAACTGGTTCCAGAGATGTTATTTACTTTTATTAAAAAAAACCTCAAGTCTTCCAGTACTTATAAGCTTCCTGCAGGAAGTGGTGTATTCTCTCCAGTCTGGAGAGCAGGAGAGTTTTTTTTATGGGGATTTGCTACTGTTCGGGACAGTTCCTATTACGGACAGAGGTGGCAGCAGAGAGCACTGTGTCAGACTGGAAAGAATACACCACTTCCTGCAGGACATACAGCAGCTGAAAAGTACTGTAAGACTTCTGTAAGACATTCTGGGACCAGTTGATTTTAAAGAAAACATTTTTTGATGAACAACCCCTTTAAGCCAACAGTGCCAGGTTCTCCTGCACACTCTTTAACCATGCAGACACTGAGCTAATTGGTTTTAGCTTGGGGCCCTTTTACATGGAAAACAAGAGTCCGTGGAGCCTCGGTTGCGAGTCTCAAAACACGGGAATAGCCAGATATCCCTAGCCTGTTGCCATGGGGTGCCTCCATGATGGGGAGAGCACCACACCACCCTGATAGGTAGCGCCTTAAGTCCCACTCTGTTGCGAGTATTGGAACACAAGTAGGGAAACACAGAATAGGAAACCCTTTTACATAGTCCAATATGCCGCTGTGTATGGAAACAGACGAAGTCCGATCAGCGAGGTGCCCATTAGCAGTACTTTTACACAGCAATTATTCAAGACGCCAGGCCACACGAACGATTGCTGCATCATTTGTGTGGCCATTAAGTACATTATCGGCTGTACATCCCCTGTCTAAACAGAGAGATGTGCGGCCGATAGTGAAGACTATACTAACTGCACAAAAGATCAAATGAGCCAACAAGCAAGCATTTGCCTTCTTGATTGGCTAATTGCTGGCCCTTATACCCGGCCCCATATAATTCAGTGTAATTCCACATATGTAGTTCCTTCATTTTCTGGGATCATATGGAGTAAACAATCATAGTTATGATTGTAATTAACGACTATCGTACTGTGTAATATGGCGAACGATTTCAGGTTAATGATAAATTATCCAGTTAGCATTAGTTTATCTTTAATCGCTAAAAATCGCTTTGTATAATAGGACCCTAAGGCTTTTGGAAACATATGTCTTACGTTTCCAATTCATTACCATGTCTCTCACACAGAAATAGCCGCCCCATCTTTTCAAGATATGGGCAAGGCCGTTCGTGTACTGATCGCACATGGCAGAGGTCTAGACGAAGTCCAGGAAGAGCTTCTTATTTCTGAAGAGCACAGCCTCATCATGACTTTTTGCTGGGTCTCCTTAAAGGTGAGGCCCCAGTAAGATAATAAAACTTTGTTTGCCACAAATGTCAATATCTGGTTATTTTTCACAATTTGTTTTCTTATGAAACCCACCAGGAAATTGGAATGTTTCTCGGGCCTCTGGTAGAGAAGTTGATTGCTTCTCCTACACCAATAATTTCGGACTCAGCAGTAGAGGGTTCTATGGCAACATATCACGATATATTCATGAGGTGTCGTCACTGGGTAAGTTTCATATTGTGGTTCTTATAGACAGATGAACTTGTTTCCTGTATAAAAATCACCTGTCCGCACACTCAATTAATCACACTCCAAACTCTCCACCATGGCCAAGACCAAAAAGCTTTTTAAGGGCACCTGGGACAAAATTGTAGACCTGCACAAGGCTGGGATGAGCTATTAGACAATAGGCAAGGAGCTTGGTAAAAAAGGCAACAACTGTTGGTGCAATTATTTGAAGATAGAAGAAACACAAAATGACTGTCAATCTTCTTCTGTCTGGGGCTCCATGCAAGATCTCAGCTCGTGGTGTAAGGATGATTCTAAAAAAGGTCAGGAATCCGCCCAGAACTACATGGGATGACCTGGTCAATGAGAAGAAGAGAGCGGAGACCACAGTCTTGAAGATTACTGTTAGTAACACGCTACACTCTTATGAATTTAAATCCTTCAGGACCCGTAAGGTCCCCCTGATCATGCCAGCACATGTCCAGGCCCTTTGAAGTTCACCAATGACAATCTAGATGATTTAGAAGAGGCATGGGAGAAGGTCATGTGAGACCAGAATAGAACTTTTTGGTATCAACTTCACTCACCATGTTTGGAGGAAGAAGAAGGATGAGTATAACCCCCAAAACAGTCCCAACCATGAAGCATTGGGGTGGGAACATCATACTTGGCGGGTGCAAAGGGAACAGGATGACTGCCCCATTGAAAGGTAGGATGGATGGGGCCATGTATCGCAAGGTTTTGGCTTACATTATCGCAAGATTTTGGCGTTCCCTCAGTAAGAGCATTGAAGACTGGTCTTGGCTGGGTCCTCCAGCAGGACAATGACCGAAACAAACAGCCAGGGCAACTAAGGAGTGGCTCTGTAAGACATATTTCAAGGTCCAGTGTCCACACCTAAACCCAATACAAAATCTTTGGAGGGAGCTGAAACTTAATGTTGGCCAGCGACAGCCCCGAAGCCTGAGAAATCTGGAGATGATCTGTATGGAAGAATGGGGCACAATCCCTGAACTATAAGAACTACAGGAAAATGTTCAACCTCTGTAACAGCAAACAAAGTTTTATGGACCAAATATTAAGTTCTGTTTTTTGTATTGTATCAAACACTTATTTAATTTAATAAATTGCAAAATAATAGCTTCTCCCCACTGTCAGGAGCCGCAGCAGAAGCTTCTACATCTGTCTCTGCAGTGAAAGGCCGCAGTCACTGACTGAGACGGGACCGCACTGCGGTCAGTGATTGGCTGAGCAGCTTGTCGCTGCAGAGACTGACTCAGAAGTTCCAGCGGCGGCTGCAGGGAGTGGTCAGAAAACAGGAAGATACCGGGAGCGTGGACGGGTATGTATAAAGTTTATTATTTCTTTACTCATTTGGTAGCCGACGGCCGTGCATCACTATTACATGTAACAATGCGCGGTCGATTATTTTTAAGTTCTTAAATTGATCGTTGTCTTTATTTTATGGAACGATAATCTGCCAAATCGGCCTGTTTGGCAGATTATCGTTCCATGCAAATGGGCCTTAAAACTTCGGAAAGAATTTTCTCTCCTAAAATGAGGAAAACTGGCTTCTACCTCATGTTTTGTGTTACCTTCCTCTCGACCAACACTGCAGTATTATAGGGTGAACTAGATGGACGTATGTCTTTACATGCTTGCAGACTATGTTATTATCTATAGTAGCTTACCTTTCTCACTTCAGTGGTTAGACATTTGTCTCTATAGTTCGCTGTTTAACCCTTTGGTACAATACTTCTTTATTCGGTAGGGGGCTGTCGATGGATGCAGCACGGGATTTACCAAGCTTTGTTCAGCATTACTTCACCATAAAGATGAAAGGTTGAGAGCGATGCCAGGATCAATGATGGAACAGGTTTGGCATACACGAAATACTGTATAAATCCAACTTTCCTCTCTTTTCTTAATGAGCTCCTAATGTCTTCTGTGTTTTGCAGGCCTTGTTACTGGCAAAATCTCAGAACTCTCTCTCTGTTACCCGCAGAGCTGCAGGCTTTCCAGTTCTCCTGCAGGCCATCTTATCTGCAGAGGGGCCGCAACATCCACTATTGGAAGCTTGTGTAGTATCTTTACTTACGCTAGCAAAAGAGCCTATGCCCTCTAACTGGGACCAGACACGAGACCTTCCCCAGGTACAGAAGCTGAAGGAGTGTAAGGGTTTTTATACAGTGGGGCAGATATACATTTTTTTTGTGAAAGTAGAAAATATCCATGACTATTTCTATATATTTTGGTTTCCAGGTATCTGCTGTTCATGCTCTACAGACTATGCTCCGATCCGCAGGCCTTCGCCCTACTCTACTCTGCCATGCAGTTCCTATGATGTCCCTGGCAGTCGGCAGTCTGTGCTCTCCCTGCTGGGCTATGCGCAATGCAGCTTTACAGCTGTTCAGTAAGTTGTGGCTCGCCAAAGACTTATCCAGTAGTAACTGATTTCGTTTTTTCCCCCCAAATAAGATCTTTAATTTGTTATTGAAAAAATAAGATGTTTCAGTAAATAGTACACAATTGTTTTGTACACACTAGCCTATACAGCAATATGCTACTGAATTACAGTACAGTTGTGTTCAATATTACCCTTGTAACTCCCATCTCCCTCCTCCTGCTATGCAAGATGTCTCCCCTTTCTTATTACTTTCTGAAAGATAAACCCCCAGCTGGCTGGGGACAGATCAGTGCTATGTAGGCGGGCAGGGCTCCTAACAAGTGCCCCAGTGCTCCTAACTGTCCCACTGGACCGTGTAGCACGTGACTAACTGCACCAGAACAGCGCAGAGGAGGAAGATAAGAGACATACCTTCCTCCTCGGCATCTCTTGTGTAATAGGGACATTTCAGCAGATTGAATTCGTCTAACCTGATGATAGTTCCCCTTTAAGCGCTGTGTGAGATAAGCTGATCTGTTCCCTTAAAGTGTACCTGCCGGTTTGAAAAACTTTTGACATGTCATAGAGACATGTCAAAGGTTTTGATTGGTCCGGGTCTGAGAACCAATCAGAAGAGGACTGCAGCTGCAGCATGACCATAGGAGCCCTCTAAGTTTTTTTTTTTTTTTTTTTTATTCTGAGCGAAGAGTGGATGCGCTGCAGCTGCAGTCTTCTCCCGGCTCTATCTCCGCTCTATCGGTTTGGATGTGGGCACTTGGACCTGGACCGATCAAAACCTTTGACAAGGACAGGTACACTTTGAACAAATATCCATCTCATATATTGGAGCTCATGTAAAGAGCCTTGACGTGGCTCAACCATAGTGCAGGCAGGGCTGCACAATCTATCGCTGGATATTACATTCATCATTTGTTGGCCCCAAATCCCCCTATTACTTAATAATAGACGCAGCCAATAAACAATATTTTTTTAACCTGCGATGTGAAGACCTTATATGAGTATTTGTACTTGTTACTTGTATTCTGCACTGATTACACAGGGTAATAAGCAACTTATTTGCTCAATAACCTCCCTGTTACAGGACCGCTCACATCCAGAACTAGGCCACACCTAACTCTGACCATGCAATGAATGTGTCTGCCCTTTTTCCATTATACCCAGCTGCCCTGACTGTTGGGATGCTGGGACTGTCTCGCAGTGATGCGGATTATTCTGTACAGAGCACAATGCACATTGGGGCTCTTCTGCGGAGATATCCAGGACTGAGCAATGTAATGCTGAAGGAGCTGCTGAAGGCTACACATGCAAAAGAAATGCTGCATCCCAGTTTGCATCCCATCCTTACATTGCTTGCCAAGCTACAGCCTGGGGGAGACAGTGAAGCCAGGTGATGGGCCTTTGAGTGTTATTTGGTGGAAATGTTTCTAGGTTTATTATAATAGATGATAAAACTTTATATTTTGTTTATTCAGATGTTTTATAGATTCTTTGTTAGACCTGAGAGAGAACCCTGTGTATGCTGTGCGTGTCATGGCTGCCCGCGCCCTGGTGCCTGTTGTCCCAGTTATGGACTATCACACACTGCTCGTTCAGCTGATAAATGGGCTTCCTCACACCAAGGATGGCGTGTCCCACAATGCTTTACATGGGAGGCTGCAGCAGATTTCTACTCTGTTATCGACAGCTTTGAAGGAAAACTGGTGAGAATAAACTAAAAATATTAAAGACCTTTTCCTGCAGTTATCATTTATGACATGTGCAGTAACCTCTCCAGGAAAAATACACTCATCATGAAGATGTGGGGCTTGTTCCCATTAAAAACATTTACTTTATTATAAAAAATACACAAACAACAAAAATATCATCAAAACAACAGACCAGGTTTGAAGCACTGGGGACGGGACTACACCCCTCCACAGAGCCCCAATCCGCCCCCTCTAATGACTATCAGTGGAGCAGACGGGTGGGATCAGTGCTCTGGGGGTGGTAGCACTGACCCCAGTGCTCCAAACAGCCTTACTAAACACAGTATTAAACTCCAAAATTCACAGAAACGGTGCAGAGGATGAAGGGATTTACTGTCATCCTCAGTGCTCTGTGCACAAAAGGAAGCTATCAATAGGTTAGATTTGTATTTTTTCATATGTTACTGCCCATGGTGAGACTAACAATTAATTTCATATTATCTATTTACTCTCCTTTCTCCAGTTCTGATCCTGCTGCTTTCCATTGAAGACAAAGAAATCTGTCTGAGTTGTTCTCTCTCTCTCTCTCTCTCTCTCTCTCTCTCTCTCTCTCTCTCTCTTTGCTGAACTTCCTCCCTCCCAAGATGGCTCCCCGGCAGGCTATATCTGCAGCTTTGTAATGCTGGGAGAGTTAATCTGAGGTCAAGTTGCTAGTGAAAGTTGCAGATAAAGCCCGCCAGAGATGTATTTACATCAGCCGTCTCGGTAGGGAGGGGGGGGGGACTGAGTGAACAGCTCACATACAGATTTGTCTAAAGCACAAAACAGCAGAATCAGAACTGGGGGAATAAGATTGAATAGATAAAAAGTACTTTTGGTCTCTTAATTTATATGCGTGTCTTCTCTGTTTAGTATTTCAGAGGATATCAGGCAGGAGGTGGCTAAGCAGCTAATACCGTTTCTTTGGCTGCTGTCCCCAGTGCAGAAGTGCCCACCGGTTAGGAAAGCCTTTCTGAATGTGGTTTGCCTGTTGCTGCCTTGTTGTGGTGAGGACTTTGTAAGTCAATTACACCTGGCAGTCTGTAGGGATATACGTGCAGCGGAACATAGTTCACAGGTGAGAGCAACAAAATAATGATATTCTGTATATAACACAGCTTTAAAGGGGAACTATCAGCAGGTTAGATGAGTCTAACCTACTGAAAACCCCCTGGGACGCTGAGGAGAAAGGTCTTACCTTTCTCCACTAAGCCAGTCCCGCACTGTTAGTTTCCATAATCTTTGGCCGGGAGCACTGTTAGAAGCACGGCCCAAACAGCGTCATGCGGCCCAATGGAGCAGGCTGGCTGATCCTCTGGGGATGGGGCAGTGCTCCTGACAGTGCTCCCGGAAGATTACACAGACTTAACAGCGCAGGACCAACGTCGAGGAGGAAGGTAAGACACATACCTTCCTTCCCATTATCCCGGGCGCTTTCAGCAAGTTAGATTTGACTAACCTGCTGATAGTTCCCCTTTAAAGCATACCTGTCATTACAAATAACGTGTGACATGTCAAAACTTATTGATCACCACAGGTCTTACTACTGATGTCCGCTCTGATCAGAAGATATCGCAGTGAAGAGATTTCATGGCAGTGCGATCCATTCCCCGGCTGGCTGCGCATTCCGTCAATAATTTTCAATGCAAGTCTGAGAAAATATTGACGCAATTAGTAGCCAGCCGAGGAGTGCTTCACTCTATTGGGATCCTATACGGCCATATCTTCTGATCAGAGTGGATCTCTGCAGTGAGACCCACTGTGATCAATACATTTTGACATGTCAAAAGTTATTTGTAGTGAGAGTGCCCATTTAAGGTCTACTTATTCCATACAGGTGGGCGCCGACACGTTTCATGAGGCATGTGTATGGTTTACCTGCAATGAAGCCATCCGTTCTTTGGGCCACACCGGCTATGATCTAGTGTGTCAGTTCCTTCAGTCTGGAGATATGACGGTACTAAGATGGCTCATTGAGAAGCAGGTTGGAGAAGTTCCTGAACCATTGGCCCGGTTACTAAGAGACATAATGCAAGTATGAGAAAATAAAGTAATAATATATTTGGACTTCATTGTTATTCGGGGTGAATGATTCCAGTAATAATCCTTATTTTCTTTGTATCTGTCAGGATATGTTGTGTAAACAGCTGACCAAGGATCCCTCCGTGAATCTCAGGCAACTTCTAGAAGGCTTTGTTCACCTGCACAGAGTTTGCCCAATAATTCTTCATCCAGACACAAAGACCATTGAGTGTGTACACGGCCTTCTGTATCTTCTGGAGTCTAGGAGAGGAGGACCACAAGTCTGTGGCCACGCTCTGTGCACACTAAGCCTGCTACTAGCACATTGGTAATTGAAACCTTTAAGCTGGGGGTTTCATGTAGATGATAAAGGAAAATATGAAGGTACTCTTGGTGTAAGGCTTCATCACAGACAAATTTCATATCCCATTTGTTTCTATGTGGCAATTCACGCATCCACAAATTTTGGAGACAAGTACACCGGTCTTATATTAAGCCCCGTCCCCTTTTCACAGCAGGATTCACTAAGAGGCACACACCGTCATGATTTGCGTCTGCAAGCAGGCCTCCTCCCCGCCTCATCACACCCCCACAAGCTCCACCAGCCCGCCCATCAGACGAGCGGGGCGTACGCCAGGAAGAAGGGGCGAATCTGCACCTTCTCCCTGGCGTACCCTTCGTAAATCCCCCCCTAGAAGTCTATGAGATACGCATTTTTTGCAGACCTCCGTAACATTTGCAAAAAAAAAAAAAAAAAAAAATGCGGATCCACAATACTAGCTAGTATAATCATTTTGACTATTCATCCTTTATTACCAACTTTAAAAAAAATATATTTTTTACTTTTATGGATCTGCAGGGTATACGAATGATACTATGGCTAATTGGACAGATTTTTGCGGATTGTAGACAGAAAATTGCAGACTCAAAATTTGGTCTGCAAAAACATACTGACATGTGAATGAGGCCTAAAATGTCAAAAGTTTTGAATGGTCGGGGTCATGCTGCTAAGACCCCCACGATCTGGAGAACTAGCTGAGAAAACTATTGACTTTTACCTGTTTAACATATCAAATTCATTTTTTGACAGTGACCTTTGGGAAGATGTGTCTCTTGCTACCCGCTGGCTATCCATTGTCCTTGCATGTGCTGACCCAACAACATCATGTGAGAAGTTGCGACTGGCTGCCTCAGAGGCTTTGCACTTGGCTGGAGGTGACCTGGTGAGACGGGCACTCCGAGATGCTACATCTGGTCTCGCACAGCTGGCTGTGAGGTTAGACTACTGCTATGAAGTCTTTTCTTTATTTCTTCCATTGCACCATAAAACACCTTTCTTTTTCTCAGGGCTATACTGTGTGGGGTGGATCTGCTCCAAGATGAGGATCGAGGTGTGAGAGACCACTCTACTAGGTTTGCCATCTTAGCCCTGAATCAGTCTGCTGAGAAGTCCTTGCACAGTGATTGGGCTGCTGTTAAACTTCTGGAGCTTTTAAGGGATCATTTCTGGAGCTGTGAGGAAACGTTCCATTCTCTTATATGTCGCCTACCCCCTTATGATCTTCATGCTGCACTTTCCTCTCTTCATGACAGGTGATTTTAATGGACACTTAAGTTTTTCATTACCAAATGTGGAAAGAATCCAGTGCGCTGTGAATATTATTATTCTGTCCCTATAAATGACCCTTGTTCTTGCAGGTCAATGACACTTTATGAGGAGGATGAGCCCAATGTGTTTGCAGACCCCAATTTCTTTTGTAAACTGCTGTGTCCATTGATCCAGGAGCTGCTTGATCTCATGGCTCAGGACTCTTCCTTGTGCTCTGTAGTGCTTCAATGGGTGGAAAGTACAGCAAATCCAGTGACGGAGCAGATACAAACATGGCACAGCTGGGTGACAGAACAGGGTAAGTGAAGTTAGTAAGGACAAGCACCATGCTATATCTAGCTTGAAATAAATTACATGTACACTAAGGGCGTCAAGCGTGCATTGCTTTGTGCAATAGCGATGCACAACCGATAGCTGGTGACTGTGTAAAAAAAACAAAAAAAAACCTCCTGCATACCTTTCCACGCTCCCTGGTGTCCTGCTAGCCTTGCCCGCTCCTGTCTCTGTCTGAAGTGAAAAGGCCATTCAGACAATCACTGGGACAGCGCCGCAGCACTGTCCAAGTGATTAGCTGAGTGGCCTGCGACTTCACACAGTGCCAGGAGCAGGCCAGAGCTAACAGGACGTCAGGGAGCACACGGGCATCACTAATGATGTCTGTGTAGCCGTTGCTGCCAGGTTATCGGGCAATGTATGGGCTCAGTAAGTGATTGGCGTTCGCTTACAGAAGGTTCATTTTTTTTACCTCTACCTGGAGTTCCCTTTTAACAATGGTCACCCTAGGTCTTCATGACTAGTGCTTACTTAAAAAACAACAACCGCAACAATAAAATCAACTTCCAATAGTCTTATGAGGACCAATAATATTTTTTAAAACTTAACTTTAATATATAAATATATATATAAATATGCTATAATATAGTTATAATGAATGGCGCAATATACAAACAGTGATTAAAACCAGGGACCTGTAGTGATTGGTGGAATATAAGGAATTATCTAATGCAGTTGGTCTTTTTGCTGAATAAAGGTTCTAGCTATATCGAGATAATGCTCAATCTGGTGAGACTCTCTTTTCTACAGATACTGTCACTAGGTGTCAGTGTTTAAACATTGTATATAGTATATTGGCAAAGTGATACATCAACAGAGTAATGCTGTATTCAGCTATTGGTGTATCAAGCTTTTTAAGGCCAAGTGACATTGTATTGAGAGAGGATCACTGCGGAGCCGATCTCACACTAAGCTGTGAGCTCCGTGGGATGAGCTGTGTATCCGTTGATATCCCATGAGGCGTTGCCATATCAGCAGTGTCAGTCCGTTGTGAAACACTGGGTGCCGGCATAGTGCACACACCAGCACTTAACGGACTCTTGACCAACTCACTAATCGACATGTAATATATATGTCTCTTACTGATAACCAATCATACAGGTCCCTGACTAAAAACTAAGACCCCCACTACCCCAATGTTTCACCAATATATTGTGGCTTTCTTAAGGGGAATAAGTGTAGAGTGGCTCTTCCGGTCTACGGCGCTTGCGTGAGCAGCGTCAATGGAAAGTGGTCGGCCTATGAGATCATTGCCGCATGTCGCATGCTAACAAGGAACCTGCCACCTACAGTACATGTCCGACTGCTAGCAGATTCGCTTTAAATTCTGTGACTGCCGACAGTGCCAGACTGTGGAGGGATACAAATTGTAACATCCAGTGGTCAGTTCATAAATATTCAAGAGGAATGAGTGGAACATTAGACCGCAGTGTTCTTAGAAAAAAAAAATGTTCAAGAATTTTTACTTTGCAGGCAACCTTGCTTATCAAGACAGCCATGTCAAGAGTGACAGTGGTCCTCTTCAACACAATAGTCTCCAAATGCTCCTTTTACTAATATCAGTAGTGAATACTCTTACGATTTCTAAACTTAGGGGGGAAACAGTTGGCTCTCAATAAAAATGTGATTAATTAAAAAATTGAGGACCTCTTAGGGTATGTTCACACTGAGGAAAACAGGTGGAAATTCTGAGCTGAACCCCTGCCGTGGACTCTTCTCAGAATCCCGCCTGCCTCACTGTCTTAATGTTATGTATAGGGCGCCTCCACCCTATACATAACCCTTAACACCTTAACCCTTTTTTTCCTAATCGCATAGTTCTTCTTTCTGGGTACGAAACAGTGTTGTGCACTCGGCGAGTCTATTACATTGATTGTTAGGCATTTCACAATCAATTCTTTTATTTCTAAACTTACATGGGTTGTCCTGTACCTATTCTGTAATGACTGTAGATAGAGGCCTCGTTGACACAATGTATTTTTGATAAGACAATGGCCGTTGTTTAATCACAGCGGCTGATCACATTAACCCCTATGGAATCCCGGCCGGAGAGTATACAATGGGATTCCATGCGGCCACACAGGAAACTGCCGTGTCTATTTTGTGCGGCCGCTATTCATTAAATAATGGCTGCATGAATTAGACTGTGCAGACAATGTAAAGAACAGCTCCCGGCCGCAAGTTTCATTGCTATGCCTAATTGGAGTGCAGGCACACCCGAATGTGCTTGCATTCCAGTTAAGAACAAGTGATGTTAACCCGGCCGGTACTGCCGTCACAGAACGGCCGCTGTTTTACCACGTCTGAACATGGCCTTGGGCCGAATTCACATTATTGGCTAAAAACACTGCCCAAAATGATAACCAAGTTGCTACCTGTGAACTTATTTTTAAGCACTTATATGACTCTACTCTACTTAAAGCGGCTCTGTACCCACAATCTGACCCCTCCAAACCTCTTGTACCTTTGAATAGCTGCTTTTAATCCAAGATCTGTCCGGGGGTCCGTTCGGCAGGGGATGCAGTTATTGTCATAAAAGTAACTTTTAATCCAGCAGCGCTGTGTCTAACGGCCGGAGCTTACATTTGTATATGCATTAGGCTGGCACCACCTCTCCGTCCTTCCTCCCCACCCTCCTCAGCATTAGGAATGCTCCAGGCAGACTGCACAAGCTCAAACAGCAGTAAATGTTGAGGAGGGTGGAAAGGAAGGACAGAGAGGGTGTGCCAGCCTAATGCATATACAAATGTAAGCCCCGACCGTTAGACACAGCGCTGGAGGATTAAAAGTTATTTTTATGACAATAACTGCATCACCTGCCGAACAGACCCCAGGACAGATCTTGGATTAAAAGCAGCTATCCGAAGGTACAAGTGGTTTGGGGGGTCAGATTGTGGGTACAGAGTCGCTTTAAGTTCACATTGTTTTTTTTTGTATGGTAGCCTTTTGGTTATTTATACTAACATGTTTTACCATTTTTCTTTTCTAGGATCCATATCGCTTCTGTTGCTTCGAGCCTCTGCTTGCTCCCGGGTGCATGCTGCTCTCTTGGGTTTGCTGGTTCGAATTAAGCTGCTCCTTAAAGGCCAGGAGATGCTGTTAGAGAATGGCATCCAGATCACACACCTAAAACTCTCTCCGGACTCTCTGACCAAGGAGCTATCTCAGATAAAGGAGGAGCTTGCACTTCATGGTCTGGGAGTTTTCAATATGCTAAAATTATTATGTTAATTTGTTTTCCCTAAGACCCATTGGCATCACTACATATGGGGTAAATTCGCCCCTGCGAGCCCCTGGGACGAAGGAATATTTAATGAAAAAATAACAATTAAATTTTAATCCCCTCCTCCATGAGGTATACATAGGCTCCACCTCCCCCTAGACCTCTAATTATAAAGAAACATAAAACACAGGGAGGGAGTCTTGTGATGCCAATGGGTCTTAGGGAAAACAAATTAACATAATAATTTTAGCTTCCCTTACGTCCCATTGGCATCACTACATATGGGGAATTAGCAAGCATTATCCCAAATGGGCGGGTTATTTATTACGTCCGCATTAAGAACAGATCTTGCAAAGGTTGTTCTTGACAAGAAAGAAGTATCCAGCCTGAAATATCTCACAAAGGTAGTCAAAGATGACCAGGTAGCTGCCTGGCATATGTCGTCAAGTGGCACAGCGGCACGCTCTGCCCAAGTGGAGGCCACAGCTCTAGTAGAGTGAGCCCTGGTAAATTCTGGTGGATCCAGATCTGCAGAGGAGTAACATAAGGCAATGGAGTCACAGATCCATCTGAATATTGAAAGTTTTGAAGCCTTTCTCCCCTTGTTCTTTCCTGCGAAAGGGATAAAGAAATTCTCTTCTTTACGAAAATCACCTACTCTATGTAGATAGATCTTGATAGCTCTGGATACGTCCAATAAAGAAAGATCCAAGTCTTCTTTAGATGATCCAGTAGGAGAAAATACAGGCAATACTATTGGCTGGTTGATGTTGGCAAATGAAGCCACCATAGGCAGGAATCCTGGAAGGAACCCAAGGATAACCTTGTCTTGGGAAAAAAATCACGTATGGAGGTGCGGAGTCAAGGGCTTGAAGTTCTCCAACTCTCTTAGCAGAGGTAATGGCTAGTAAAAGAGAAACTTTCAATGTTAACTTGAAGTCTACTTCCTCCCAGGGCTTAAAGGGAGGAAAACACAGGCCTCTCAACACAAAGGATAAGTCCCATGGGTCTACCTGCTTTACCAGGTTAGGCCTAGTCTAGCCTTAACAAAATTCTTTACCTCCAAGATCTGAAAAAAACGTGAGTTTAGGTGTGCAGAGAGGGCTGCTATCTGCACCTTGATGGAACTAGGTTTTAATCCTTTATAGAAGCCTTCCTGTAAAAACTCCAATGCCTTTCTCCCCTCCATTTCAGACATCTGCAAATAATCAATATATTACAATACATATAAACCACTAGCCTGGCTAGAGTGATACCGGAAAGAGACACTAGGTGGCAGCAACACTTACTTTTAAGTATATAGAAGAGAGATCACAGCACTTTGCACTCAGATGTTTTCTATTAGATCCAAATGAGCCACAGAAAATCCTTCCAGAGGAAGACAGCCAGACCTAGAGGTAGCAACAGCTTACCTTCTGCCTTGAACACACAGCTAATCCGGCATGCAGAGAGCGCGCGCCGCTGCCGGCCCCCGGAAGTGACATGACGCTGATGCCGCAGTGCTGAGACGCACGCAGCGCCGATGCGTTCCACAGTCGAACGCGACTGGAAGAAAAGCCAGCGGCTCGGGTGACACGCAGAGTGCGTTCCAAGACGCACTAGGTAAGAAAAACTTAAAAGCTAAGACCTGCAGAAGCAAATATCAGGATACTACCTGGACACCGGCTCCAGTGGCATCCCAGCAATCATTACCTGGAGAGAAAACCTGAATGCAACAGGTAAACAAAGCATAAAAACGGGGGAGGGACAAAGTCCCCTAGGGCTGACAGCAACAAAGTAAAAAAAAACCTGAGGTCTAGGGGGAGGTGGAGCCTATTTATACCTCATGGAGGAGGGGATTAAAATTTAATTGCTGGGGGGCGTGTCCTGCAGCGCATGGCGGCGGTCGCTTAACTTAAGAGCTCCGCACCGTGACCGGCATTTCAGCGGCTAACAGCACCCTAAGGCTTGCGGAACGGACCCCAACCTCCCCCCGCAGGTCCCTGGAGTCTTGTGGGATCTATGAAGACCCGAAGGAAGTCTAGGAAGAGCCCGATGAAGCTAACACACTTCTTCTCAGCAGCGGAGCAGGTCCAAGATGGCGCGGCAGCGTCTCCTGCTTTACACAGAGACCCGCTCTCCCAAACCTCTCAGACTGCCCGGCATGGCGGTGAGGTTTCTCCGAGCTCCTACTCATCAAACTCGGAGCCTACAGGTTATTCACCTCCTTCACAACGCAATAGCAATGACGGACGGCCGAAATCTACAGCGCCAGGAGGGGGTAAGCAGACGCCATCTTCCCTACCTGTGGCAACACAGTATGGCGATGATCAAGCAAATAGCTCTCATGCATCCTCCTCGGCCCCTGTAACCAAGGCGCTGCTGCGCACACTAATTTCGGATCTTAAATCTACCATGCAAGCGGACTTTAAGTCAGCCATGAAAGCCATGCGCCAAGATGTAGCAGCCATAGGAAACCGCACGGCCCACCTCGAATCTAAAATGGAGGACTTTGCCAAGTCTCATAACGAGGTTGTGGATACCACAAATGCCTTAGAAGAAGAAGTAAAGGTCCTCAAACTCAAAATTGCGGACATGGAGGACCGCTCCAGACGCAACAATTTGCGCTTCCGCGGCATCTCTGAGGACATTAGAGCAGAACACCTGCAAGAGTTCCTCACTGACTATTTTGCTGCATTGCTCCCCCAGGCATCATCTACTGAGTTACTCATAGACCGGGCTCACCGTCTCCCTAAGCCCAAACGTCTCCCTGCCTCTGTGCCGCGAGACACTATAGCTCGGATACATTTCTTTCATATTAAAGAAAGCATAATGGCAGCTATCCGCAAACGCCCTGAATTGCCTGCTCGATTTTCCGACATAACTATCTACACGGATTTGTCAGCGGCCACCCTGGCTCGACGTAGAGAGTTCGCACGTGGGACTAAACTCCTGCGCGACAATGGCATCTCTTACAAATGGGGGTTCCCCGTCAAGATT
Source organism: Dendropsophus ebraccatus (assembly GCF_027789765.1). Taxonomy (NCBI): domain Eukaryota; kingdom Metazoa; phylum Chordata; class Amphibia; order Anura; family Hylidae; genus Dendropsophus; species Dendropsophus ebraccatus. Next base: position 23,129,716 of record NC_091456.1, on the reverse strand, counting down.
ATTATCACTCACAACGGCGCCACGAAGGTAGCAGCAACACCTGAAGCCCTCGATAAGATCTGTATTGACTGGGAACTGTCTCCTGCGGACATCCCCGGCTCTATTTCTCCATCTGGGAGACCTCATCGACTCCAGGAGGAGTGGGTCACTGTGCCGAATAGGAGGCGTTAATGGTCGGTCCCCGCCGACCAAATTTGCATCTCCCCTTTTGCAGTAGTGCCCCCTCCTCACTTCCTTCGTGCTCTTAACAGTTGTGATAGCACGCAGGAGGTTGGTCCGAACCAATGGTTCTTTTCTTTACTATAACTGCCGGTTGCTGCGATAGTGAGGATCTATGAATAAGTTCTGGCACCTCACTCTCCACCCCCTGTACGTGTACGTACACAATACAGCAACATACTGCATATCCTTTAGTTGCTATGTTCCCACTTTCTGGGTTATGTTTTTTGTGTTACTTACCTGTTGTTTTTTCCAGGCACATACAAGTTTGGCAGCTGAAATTGTCCGTTGCACTACCATGATGCGCCCTGCTGCTCATCTCATAATAGGTGCGGTAGGTCGACTCCCAGCGTCTCCTCTTCTACCTCCTTATGGGTCTTAAATTTCTCTCCATAAACGCGAAGGGGCTAAACTCCCCCTATAAGCGGTCAATGTTGTGGAAGGAGGCCTTGACTCATAATACTGATGTTTTGTACATTCAAGAAACGCATCTACTAGCCCAGGATGCATTCCGCCTCCAACATAAGAAATTTCCTATAGTGTTCGTATCCCCAGCCCCTAATAAAAAAGGGGGTGTAGCTATTGCTATTAGAGACACGGTTGCTTTTAAGCAGCAGCTCACTGAGGTGGACCCTGGGGGTCGATTTATCATCCTGCAGTGTCAATTGAATAGTGTTGTATATACCCTTACTACTCTGTATGCTCCCAACAGAAAACAATGTGCCTTCCTCAGAACCACCCTAAGAAAAGTGTCTACAATTACCAGTGGCCTTTCTGTACTTGCTGGGGACTTTAACTCCCCCCTTTGGCCATCAGTTGACTCTACCTCCTCTCAGGTACACCACGAGCCCACCCCGGTTTTCCTCACGATATCTAAGTCGGGTCTGTATGATGCATGGCGTGTGGGGCATCCAACCGATAGAGATTTTTCCTTCTTTTCATGTCCACACAAAATCTATACCCGTATAGATTATTTCCTTGTGGATAAAAGTACGCTACCCCTGATCACAGACACGGCCATACACACGATCACCTGGTCGGATCATGCCCCCATAACACTGACCCTCAGAGAACGGTACCCAGCACACCCAGCTCCTCTATGGAGACTTAACAATTACGTACTCCAACACCCTCTCTATATTCCTACCACCAATACAAAAATTAAGGATTACTTTGAGTTGAATGACTCTAACGCCATCTCCAACAGTACCTTGTGGTGTGCCTTTAAGGCAACAATAAGAGGCCATTTCATTAGCCAGGCGGCTTTCGACAAGAAAAAACGCTCTCAGACCCAGTTGTCCTTGCATACTGAGCTGGCCTCATTACACCGTCAAAACAAAGTTCAGTATAATGCAGATAGGGCAAAAGAAATTTCTAAGATCCATGATCAATTACACACTCTTAACATGTATCAATATGACATGGCACTTAGAAAACTGAAAATGAACTTCTACTGGCAGGGTAACAGAGCAGGGGCATTACTAGCTAAGCAATTAAAGCGCAGAGAAGCTAAGACTCGGATCCCTTATATTACTAACCTCTCAGGACATAAAGTGCATGATCCACAGGGGATTGTTAACTGCTTTGCTGAATACTATTCCTCTCTGTACAATCTTAGAGAGGACCCTCTCACCCCTCAACCCACTGAAGAACTGATCTCCTCTTTCCTTACCAAAGCCCAACTACCCTCCATCACAAAAGACCAGGCAGCGGCCCTACAACTTCCCTTCTCGGAGACGGAAGTCCAAGGCCTTCTTAAAAGCCTTAAGCCCAATAAATCCCCTGGACCTGACGGTCTTTCCAATGAATTTTACAAATTACATGGCTCGTTATGTGTCCCTTATCTTACCAGACTATTTAATGACTTCGCAAATAATTCCCTGCCCCCCCCAGAGATGTTGGAGGCAGTTGTAGTGACCCTCCCGAAACCGGGTAAGCCCCCGGATGCCCCCCCTAACTTCCGGCCCATCTCATTATTAAATTCTGATTTGAAGATTTACGCAAAACTGCTGGCGGCGAGACTAGTGGACATATTGCCCACCATAGTTAAAAATGACCAAGTAGGGTTCGTGGCTGGTTGTCAAACATCTGACGGCACGCGGCGCTTCCTGAACATAATACATGCAGTCCACGCGGGTCGGGCGCCTTCTCTGCTAGTCTCTCTTGACGCGGAGAAGGCGTTCGACCGCGTCCATTGGGGTTATCTAGAAGCGGTTCTGGACCGATTAGCCTTCCCAAAAGTAATGAAAACTGCCATAATGGCGCTATACTCCAACCCCTCAGCACGAGTCTACAATATGGGTACTATTTCCAAGACCTTTCTCATCTCTAATGGCACCCGTCAAGGGTGTCCGTTATCTCCCTTAATCTTCGCCCTTATGATGGAGCCATTTGCCCAACATATTCGACTCTCTAACCAAATTCAGGGAGTACCTGTGGGCAAAGAGGAGCATCGCATAGGCCTCTTTGCCGATGATGTTATTATCTCTATCACTTCCCCCGCGATCTCGCTGCCAGCAGTCATGTCTATAATCTCAGAGTTCAGTGCGGTTAGTTACTACAAGCTCAACGTATCCAAATCAGTCATTTTAGACATGTATACTGACCCTGATCTGAAATCCTTACTACAACACCAGTTCTCATTTCAATGGTCCTCTAGTTCTATTACCTACTTAGGCATCCTCTTAACAACCTCCCCCAACAATCTTGTATCAGCTAACTATACTGCCTTACTATCGCAACTAAACAAAGACATATTAGCCTTCTCCTCTCTGCCCATATCGTGGATAGGCCGTATAGCGGTAACGAAAATGGTTATGCTGCCCAAAATTTTGTACATATTCCGCAACCTCCCGGTAGTCGTTCCATTGCCGCTAATTCGCAAATTGCAAACCATTCTTATGAAATTCATCTGGCTAAACCAAAAACCTAGAGTGCAAGCTAATATTCTCTACTTACCTGTACACCAGGGTGGTCTTGCCTGCCCATGCTTACTTACGTATTATAGAGCTTCTGTGTTGGACCAAATGAAAAAATGGTGGTGGCATGATTTGCAATCTGCGCAATGGGTAGGAATGGAGGCACAATACTTAGCCCCCTCTACAGCACGTAACTACCTCTGGGCAGCTGGATTATCCCCCAGACCTCATCCTCCCTCACCACCCACAGCAATAGCGGGCCTCAAGGTCTGGACCAACCCCTCTATTATGAGACCCATACGTCCCCTACGTTCTCGAGATATTCCCATAGGAGCTCTCCAGGCCTTACTTCCACACACTGATCTATCTCCATGGGTACACGCAGGTATCACTACCGTAAGAAACATCAGTGACCCAACAGGATTACTCCCCTTTGAGAGGATAGCCACTAGTCATGCCTTATCACATAAGGAATTCTTTAAATTCTTACAAATAAGACACTTATTGCATACTACTGAATGGATTGGGGACTCACCCCCTACTAAGTTTGAATCTTATTTCTACAATGAGAATAAACAATCTAAAGGTATCTCAGTTATATATGCAAGCCTTATGAACGCAGATAGATCCGGGCCTCCGGCCTTCTGCACGCGTTGGGAGCAGGATCTGGGCGCTTCTTACTCCACCGAGCAGTGGCGTTTTGTGTATGCACTGCCAAAATTAACCTCTAAATGCGTAAGCCACTTGGAGGCGTCCCGTAAATTGCTGTACCGATGGTATTATACGCCTGCCCGATTATCAAAAATCTACCCATCCGTCTCCCCTCTGTGCTGGAGATGTCAGGCCCAAGTAGGCACACTTCTGCATATATGGTGGACATGTGACCGCATCACAGCACTATGGACCCAAGTGGAAAACATAATTACTAGCATCTTGGGGTACCCTATCCCTTGGGGCCCAGAAGTGGCGCTGCTGTCGCTGACCTTAGATGATTTACCGCTGCACCACCTCACCCCAACTTTTCACATACTAACGGCCACACGCACAGCCATTGCCAGAAACTGGAAATCTGGTACCCTGCCCTCCCTCTCCACGATATTAGCAACGGTACAGGCATCTTACACAATGGAAGAATTACTGGCTCGCCGGCAAGGCACTTACCTTCAATTTCAAAAAAAGTGGGCGGACTGGCCCAGTCATACACCCCTAGACCCTGCTCCTTCCGCTGCCCAAATCAGCACAAAACTGCGCTAAGGTACTCAAAATGACACACTGCCTATCGAGTATTCCTACTCACGCAATTCCCTACCATGTAATTATGGAATTGTGCCTGGAAATGTAAAATGTAATCTGTTTTTTCTCCCTTGTTGTTCCTTGTTGATCAATGTTTGTTTGTTTAAACTCCAACTCCTTTCCCCTCCCCCCCCCCCCCCCCCCCCGATTTCTTACTGATGTGAAAATTTAAGTCGCATTGGACAGTATCACTCACCACATAATACGTTCTGATGTACGTGTTGGACCGCTCCCTTTGTCCCGTGCATTACCCAATACCGGGGGACCCTTTATGTTGTACCCGTACAGTGTTTTGTATCTATATGAAAATTTATAAATAAAGTGTTAAAAAAAAAAAAAAAAAAAAAAAAATTTAATTGCTATTTTTTCATTAAATATTCCTTCGTCCCAGGGGCTCGCAGGGGCGAATTTACCCCATATGTAGTGATGCCAATGGGACGTAAGGGAAAGTGACATTATAAGACCATGCCAAAAACATTTGCAATCCTATGCGCTATATTCCTGACTAGAATATATTGTAAATTGTTCCAGAACATGACGAAAAACCTACCAATGAAACAATGCCAAAATAAAGTGATATTCCATCTTTATATGACTCAGAACATAGAACATTTAAAGGGAAACTAACAGCAGGACAGAGGAAACTAACCTGCAGTTTGGGGCTTATAGAAAGGGGACACTGGGTACCAGTGCCCTTATTAGCTTCTTCGCTGAACAGTCTTTGTTTAAAGGGAACCAGTCAGCATGATTGTGCTGATATTGTTCTCTGCAGCACAGTATAGATCTACTGTGCAGCTTGCGAAGCACACCAGCTACAGCAGTAAGCAGGAGTAGCCTGTGACTAGTCACTGCTATGACAGCATGGCCACTAACACAAAAATGGTTGTGTGCATTTCCCCATAGGAATCAATAGTTTCTTTACTGTTTGTAATTACAGACAGTATACAGCTAGAAATATACAGTTGTGTAAAGGAGGCCAAAAGGTCATGGTACGACATAAGGTTAAAACTTATACACAAAGTAGACGTCAGATGTTTGGGCTGCTGTGAAAACACCTTATGCTCCAGTCTGCACAAGCCCTGTTCTAACTTAAAGAAGCAGTGCACTTTTTAAAAATTTCCTCCCCTGCTGAAGATCAATATGTACACTTATCATTAACGATAAGTTTCCAAAGGCGCGTCTTTATTTCGGTGGTACAGTGCTGTTTGGGTCTTGCTGGCTGTGACGTCACCGCTCTTCTGACCCTCTTTACCCGTTGATTTTGAAGACCAAAAGTCAGGGTCTCCAATACATCTGTATTAGAGCGCTCTCATAGAGATCCATTGAAGAGTCTGACTTCCGGCTGCCTGCTGGCTCGTAGCTATAAGAGGTCACGTGGGCTTCAGCGGGACCCGAATGGCACCTCACCATTGGAATGAAGCCGTCCAAGTGTAAACCGATCATTAATGATAAGTGTACATATCAGCCTAAAGCAGGAGAGGAAATAAAAAAAAAAAAAAGAGTGCACATCTTACAGCTTGTGCACGGAACTCTCCATGCAACCTGCGTCAGCTTTGTCTGCACGCAGCGGGGAAGTTTAAGGGCCCTATTCTACAGGCCGAGGAGGGCCCGATCAACGATCGCCGCTCGTTTACTGGGCCTATTCCACGGCCCGATGATTGTTGAGCGAGGGCTGCAGGGACATAGTTACCGATGTCCTAGCAGCATCATACATTACCTGCAGGTCTTCTCCGCTCTGTCTTCGTCCCTGGGTCCCGCGCGCTCTGTTTTCAGAATGGCCTGTCAGCTGACAGGCCACTCAGCCAATCACAGGCCGCGGCGGTCCCGGCCTGTGATTGGCTGAGCGGTCCGTTAGCTAACAGGCCATTCTGAAGATGGAGCGCTTGGGACCCGGGGACGAAGACAGAGCGGAGAAGACCTGCAGGTAATGTATGATGCTGCTGCTTGTCAAATCGTCGGTCGCGCACCGCTATTCAACCGTAGCGATGCACGGTGGGGGAACGATGATTTTAGGTCTGGCCCTAAATGTCATTGGCTGATCGTTCTCTCTATTCCACTTAACGATAATCGGCCGAATCGGGCCAAATGGGGCTGATTTGGACGATTATCGTTACTGTGGAATAGGGCCCTTAGTCTCAGCACTGTGACAGTTATGTATTAAAGAAACTACTGTTAGCTGTCGATACCTTCAGCCAGCATTGTTTCCATGGACCATTCATTTTCAAGCGATTCTTTTACAGCAGTTACTGATTTGCACATTTATTTACTTGATCATATTTATTTATTAGTATTGTTCCTGACCTCTTGATCACAAAATGTTCTGTATTCTTGACTGTTGTTGCAAAATAAAATCTATTTTATACTTTTGCACATCTGTAATTTTTCATTCAGAGGAATGTTTCACCAAAATGTGCCCCATGTGTTAATATAATTGAAGAGAAAGAAAGCCGCCTGTGGCTTGCTCACAGTGGTTCTCCTGATTTGGCTGTTATTTCCTCAGCTGATTCGGTAAAACTGCAGAGTGACAATGTGGCAAGGATGGATGGTGGACCCCCTAGCGTATGGGCCTGGCCATAGGCTGTATCCATGTTTTCTAGGCAGCCTTAGGACTTTATCTAATCTCAGCAGCCACCGCTAATCAAATGCCACATGCCCGGGCTCGGACAGCCTAAAGCATGCTCAAAGTTCGCTAATCTCTAATTGTAAGCACATGTGATGCCATATTTCTTACCATATTTTCCGGCGTATAAGATGACTTTTTAACCCCGAAAAATCTTCTCAGAAGTCGGGGGTTGTCTTATACGCTGGGTATGGTCGCCACATACAGTGAGGGAGCTCAAAAATGGCCGCATCCCTACCGTATATGGTGACTACAATATAATAAAAAAATTTACTCACCTGTGACCCGTTCCCAGTAGCTGTGCATCTCCCGTCCCGTTTCCGGCACAGGCAGTGTGATGCAGAGACAGCCGAGTGTCTCATCGGAGAAGCTTGCAGACGCTCGGCTGCTGGGAGAGCTTCAGGAGAATGTCGGAGGCTCCGGAAGTCCCCTGCGCCAGGAACAGGGCGGGAGACGTGCGGCTGCCGGGAACGGGTCACAGGTGAGTTAATAATTGTTTATTTTTCTTTAAAGGAGAAGTCTGGCGAAATTATTATTAAAGTATTGTTTTGCCCCTCAAAAGTTATACAAATCCCCAATATACACTTATTACGGGAAATGCTTATAAAGTGCTTTCTTCCCTGCACTTACTACTGCATCAAGGCTTCACTTCCTGGATAACATGGTGATGTCACTTCCTGGATAACATGGTGATGTCACTTCCTGGTTAAAATGGTGATGTCACTTCCTGGATAACATGGTGATGTCACTTCCTGGATAAAATGGTGATGTCACAACCAGACTCCCAGAGCTGTGCGGGCTGTGGCTGCTGGAGAGGATGATGGCAGAGAGATACTCAGTGTCCCTCCAGTGCCCTGTGTCCCTCAGTGTACCTCTGCCATCATCCTCTCCAGCAGCCATAGCCCGCACAGCTCTGGGAGTCGTGACATCACCATGTTATCCAGGAAGTGAAGCCTTGAAGCAGTAAAAAGTGCAGGGAAAAAAGCACTTTATAAGCATTTCCCATAAGTGTATATTGGGGATTTGTATAACTTTTGGGGGGTAATACAATACTTTAATAAAAATTTTCACCAGACTTCTCCTTTAACAGCAGTTAACCCCTGCCTGACCACAGCAGGGCTCCAGTTAGTAAACCCTTCTGCGGTCAGGCAGGGGTTAACATTTTCCAGGGTATAAGGCGAACCCCTGAAAATCTTATTGAAAGTGGGGGGTCGTCTTATACCCCGGAAAATTCGTCCATAGCCTTGTCTGTAGCTGTGGGTCCGTGGCTTCTGGCTGAACAGTGGATTTGTGAATCGGACCGTACTTATCCATGCAGTTCGTGGTGGTTATCATAAAACCTCTCACAGTGTTTGGTCATTCTGTCCCTTCAATGTCTCTCCCTATTGTAACTTGTCTTTTCTTATGTGATTTATCAGCTTGTGCACAGCACCCTGGAACTAATGATATTAAATGAAAGCTTTCCAACATGTTAAATGATGCTGAGATTTATTTGGTGCTTCCGCTCCCTAGAACTGTTTGATAGATTGCCAAAAACAATGTTTATCTGCCCAATCAGTCCGCTACCATTGCTCTATAATGGGTTACTTTAGGTTATTTGTATGCACATGCAGATTCAGGCAGAGACTCTTTCATCAATAATACTTTTAATAGATGCTGCATATTACAAAACAATATATATGTGCTTTCCATATAGCTGACAGCATGCTAAATGTATTCCTATAAATGAAAAGTAGTTTTTTTTCTCTTATGTAACAGATAAGAGGACAGGATGATATCTCTACATATATGAACTGATTTACAGATGTGGATATGGAATATACAGTGTGGAGTGGTTATCAGAATTCAAGTGTTAGGGTATGTGCACACTACAGAATCCCGACAGATCACCCTCCGCGGATTCCGCAGCTCGCCCCCGCTCACAGACGCGTGCCTCTCCACTGGTCCCATAGTCTTCATTCTATGGTTTGCCGGATTGCCAGGTGCATGGCTGTTTTATTACTACTGTAAGTAACAATATATAAATGAGCTATAATATATATATTTTTAAATAATAGGATATATTATAAGGATATAACTACATTTATGGATATACTATACTTCCTTCAAGAGTGTTATGCATAGGGGCAGATGCATCAAGGTCTGCGCCTAGCGCAAACTGGTATACAGTAAAAATTTTTGGAGTAAGGAACACCCCCCCCCCCTTGTGCAACTTTTTGCCGGTATGCACCCTGTTCGCCATGTCTGGAGAGAGGGAGCAAGGCATTGCGAAATGTATTAACAATTGAGCCTCGATTAGGCAAATATTAGGTTAAAAAGCTTGCGTACGTTTTCTGGCCTGTTGCGCAGCAGCCTCCGATACGCTGGATTTATCAAAAGGCATGAATCTCTTGATAAATACAGCAGCGCAAACCTGGAAAAATTAAAGCGACTTTGTACCCACAATCTGACCCCCCCCAAACCACTTGTACCTTCAGATAGCTGCTTTTCATCCAAGATCTGTCCTGAGGTCCGTTCGGCAGGTGATGCAGTTATTGTCCTAAAAAAAATACTTTTAAATTTGAAGCCCGTGCCAAACGGGAGTATCTGTGCACGGGGCTACAAGTTTAAAAGTTGTTTTTTAGGGCAATAACTGTATCACCTGCCGAGCGGACCGCAGGACAGATCTTGGATTAAAAACAGCTATCCGAGGTACAAGTGGTTTGGGGGATCAGATTGTGGGTACAGAGTCGCTTTAAAATAAGTGTGACACAAAATAATCTGGGTATTGATGCATCTGCCCTTCAGTGTTCTTCCATCTGACCTGTTATACTAACACGTAAAGCCAACACTGAAGTATTTGTGATGTCAGCAGTTTTCTTAGTGGACAATGCAGCATTTTTTTTTTCACACTGGTCAAATAAATCTAAAAAATACTAATTTGCAGAGACAAAATCATAGCCATCTCTAATAAGTAAAATATACTCATAAACAAGGACCGAGTAATAGAATCTTTAAAAAAGGAAGCAAGGTCCCACCAAGAGGCAGGTGGAAGAGGTAGGTATCGGAGAGGTAAACTATTTGGCTTTGTGTGGACAGCAATGTATGTCACTGCTGTCCTACATCCATCGAATGCAACGCTCATAATCACACAAAAAGGTAGGAGGGCAGCTGGCATGTGCAGTCTTCTCTGAAGTCTTCCTGAACCCAAGAGCCCTGGCAGCCGGGAAGGGAGGCAGCAGTCCAGAATGTCCTATAATGGACACAAGATAGTTTAGTAATCCATACCAGCTGTTCAGTTCTCCATTACTAGGTACATTCACCAAGTAAGGGTATGTGCACAATACGGAATACGCTCAGAAATTTCAAGCGGAGTCCGCTTGAAGTTCTGCCTTTCCCACAGACTCAATGATATTCTCAAAAGAGATTTCGATTTCTGTGCATATTCCGTAGTAAGCACATACGCTATGAGATGAATAACCATACTTTTCCCCAATGTGTCATGTCATAGTGATGCCAAACAGATCTGAAATCCTGGGATTTGCAGAACATTGAATAAAATTACCACACAGACTATATAACATGGTGAATTATTCTGTTGAAAGAAAAATTGGGGCCTAAATAAAAATTATTCCATAACGTGGTTTTAAAAAGCATGTTTGATGTACAGCAACTGGAGTCTGGCCACAAACACCACATGCAAAAAGCTGACGTTTCCCTGCAGTATAAGGCTAAATTCACACGCTGTAAAATAGCGGCCGTTAATAGGGCACCTTTGGGTGTGCCTGCAATCCAATCAGCCATAGACCTATATGCAATGTATGGCCGGTGATACATTGTGTGCACAGAGGGATAAATACGGCTGCTGTTTGCTGAACTGCAGCTGTAGAGAATTGACATGTTCATTTTTAACTACGGCCGCAACAACAATGGGCGTAGTGCACGGTGTATGTGAACGCTACAACCGTTGTTGCATTGACAGCTGTGCTCACTACAGTGACGGAAAACTATGGCCTTAGTTTTCCAATTTTTTACGCTGTGTGAACATAACCTGTGGCTGGATTCACACTGCATATCCATGAAAAGTATAAAAAAAAAAATTAAATTTATACTGATTATTAAATGGATTGTGCTACATGCCACACAGCAGAATCTGTTTAAAAAAAAATTACAAAAAAAAAAAAAAAAAAGCTCTGTAACAAGTACAATTATTATGCTGTATACAATGATGTAGTGGGCTTAAAAGCAATGTAAAACATAATGAAAGAGAAGCAGTGAAACAAATACACAAAATGCATTGTGAAATTAGCCTTACATGACCCTTATAAATTACCCAAATACAATGGGCTCATACAGAGGTTGTACCAACTACCAACAGAGATTGTACCCCTCCTCCCAGCTATGTACTACCTGTCACTATAACAAGCGCCTTGAAAGCCTGGCGTAGGTCCCTACTGTAAGGGCCCTATTACACGGGAAGATTATTGTGCGCAAAATCGTTATATCGTTCAAATTTAAACGATAACTGTTTAGTGTAAATGCAGGCACTGATGGAAAAATCGTTTGTGTGCTGTTGATGGCATCTTTTGAGCTGAACCTAAAATCATTGTTAATCGGTTGCTGTTAGGGTATATGCACATGGAGTAATTCTGTCAGAAAACTCTGTGCGGAATTTGCCGCTCGTCCCCACGCGCTCCCACTTCATGTCCATTATATGCTCGGGTGGATTCTGTCAACCGCCCAAAGAATTGACATGACGATTCTTCTGGTGGACAGTGGAATCCACCTGAGCATATAAAGGAGCCTATGAAGCCAGTGGAGAGGAAAGCGGGAGCGCGCAGGGGCGAGCAGAGGATTCCGCACTGAGTTTTCCAACAGAATTAGGCTGGGTTCACACTTCGTATATTTCAGTCAGTATTGTGGTCCTCATATAGCAACCAAAACCAGGAGTGGATTAAAAACACAGAAAGGATCTGTTCACACAATGTTGAATTTGAGTGGATGGCCGCCATTTAATGGCAAATATTTGCTGTTATTTTAGAACAACGGCTGTTATATTGAAATAATGGCAGTTATTTACCGTTATATGGCGGCCATCCACTCAATTTCATTATTGTGTGAACAGATCCTTTCTGTGTTTTTAATTCACTCCTGGTTTTGGTTGCAATATGAGGACCACAATACTGACTGAAATATACGTAGTGTGAACCAAGCCTTACTCCGTGTAAGTATACCCTTATTCTGCATTCGTTCGCTAATTGTTCAGTGTAGTTCCACATCGGTACTTCATTTGCTGGGATCAGATGGAGTTAATGATCATAACTAACGACTATCGTTCTGTGTAATATGGCGAACAATCTTGGGTAGCTCTCATTTGCGATCATTTATCGTTAATCCTTAATCGGTAAAAATCACTTTGTCTAATAGGACCCTTACTCCAGACTAATGGGAATACTTGGTTTCCAATACTCCATTGTGGGACAATTCTTTCCTTCCACACCTGAGACCTGTTCTAGGTGATATGGTGATAGAAGATAAAATCGCATCCTTTCACCTACTCAAGGAGAAATTTATCATTTCTATGCATCTTATATATAAATATTTTCAACTGCGTCATGCTCTATGGCCTCAATTTGTAGGGTTTGATGTTAGAGTGTGAACCTTGCCATCGGTCAATCCCCTTTCTATGTTCTATCGCCATCTGCTTTACGTATTGTAATGGACAGCAGATATGGATCGCTGTACTACTGTTTGGCTTTGGACCACACAAGGTAGAGAAGTCTAAGGCACTCTTTTACCTGCTCCAGGATGTGGGCTCTGGACTTTTGTGGTTTATTTTCATATAAAATGACACATAAAATGATCAAATTGGTGGTCTCCCCCACCACTGCCGGATCTCGGGCCGCGTGTTCTACACTACTGTCAGTGTTTGGGACACATTCATTGATGTCCCGCTCCCTCCCAAAATGGCAAATCACCATAAAAAGTATATCATCTATGCTGACCAGCCATTTCTAGAGGGGGTGGAACATCACTGGACGTGTCCAAAGCACTGACAGCAGCTCACAGCGGACGGCCCCACAGTCCGCAAGTACAAGTACCCCACAATCTGGGCAGGACCTGCAAGTATCAAATTGTCCCAGTCAACCTACAGTTCTATCTATCTAATAAATTCTTACCTTGCACCTGCAAGACCATCCCCTTGGCACCGGCCGCTAGTACCTACAGCCTCAGGCTGGCACTCTACACATACAACTTGCTCTCGTGTTAACCGTCTGCCCCAGTTTTGCAGCCAACAGGCAGGTCCCACATGTTTCAGTCTGAAGTAGACACAATAACTAAAAAGAAGGAAAAAAAATACATATGTAACCACACTGACCTTAATTATTTATATATATTGTTATAACAATTATAATATTGTTATTCACTTCCATTAGTCAAACGTAAGCTGTTCTTTTTTTTTATGCGATTTTGGGTAAGAGGATAATACTGTATTAGGGTGGGTGCACACTACGGAACCCGAGCGGAGAATTTCCGACGGATTCCGTAGCTTGTACCCGTTCACGGTCGCGCGCCTCTCCGCCCGTGCCATAGACACCATTCTATGCACGGGCGGATTCCGCTATTCACTGAAAGAATAGAGCTCATACGCAACGGTAATTTCCTGTACAGCCAATCACCATGTTAAAAAAAAAACAAAAAAACATCAAGGGACATGGTTCTGTAAGTTAAAATATACACTATATCAGGTAAAATGGTGAAGCAACTTGTTTCGGCTACAAAGCCTTCATCATAGCATGTCCCATCTGAGCCGGTGATTGGCTGAGACAAGTCCGTCTCGGAAATGGAGGCAGGGACCCTAACATGCTGTAAGAGGACACCGGGGGAACGTCTAAAGGTAAGAATAGGTTACAGGATGGGCCAGGGTGACCTCCATCATAAGCTGAGTGACCTCCATCATACTGACTATGGAAGGGTGTCACCCTCAGGCCCTCCAGTTATTGCAAAACTACAATTCCCATCATGCCTGGACAGCCAAAGCTAAAGCTTTGGCTGTCCAGACACGATGGAAGTTGTAGTTTTGCAACTGCTGGAGGGCCAAGGTTCCCTACCCCTGGAATAGGCTATATAATATTGCAGAGAACAGAGCGATGATTATTAGGGATGGCAGGGAGGCATTTATGTTTTCATATTATTAGTGCATATTTCTTTTCTCTCTGGAGGATGCAGCAGGAGAGGTTGGCAGCGCACCATGGAAAGTGTTATGCCTGTAGCGGAGGTGTTGATAAACATCACGACATGTATCAGCTGAAAATAAAGATTTTGGAGGAAGAACAATGCCCCCTCCCCCCTTGTGTGCTGTAGACCTGGCACGGCCAGATGGTACAGGATGCTCGTGACTCCAGCCTGTGGTTATGGGCAACTATACAAGAAACAGGCATAGGGGGGTATTATTTCTTATTGCCTATATAGTGCCAACATATTCCGTAACATTCCGGGATTGTTATTATCATAATACACTGAAGTCCATAAATGCTTGAAGTGCACTTGAGTTTTAGAAACAGAGAAACATGTTGTTATGTTGCTCCCGATCTTCCCACCTACTAACCTGACTGTGCCCCCATGTTGTTGTGTTCAGTTCTTTAGTAAAACCCTTCCATCCTTAAGGCCCTATTCCACGGAACTTTTTCGAACGATTATCGTTCATAAAATCGTTCAAACGACCGCTCGTTAACGATATTCGTTCTGTGGAATAGCTGTAAACGAGCGAACGACAACAGCGAAATCGTCGTTGAGTCGTTCACTATTTTTTTTCAACAAAAATCGTTGGTCTTTCAACAGTAATTCGCTAATCTTTTCGTTGAATAAAAAATCTTTCAGTCGTTCTTGAAATGTCTACCTACATTTCCCCACGTTTTAAATGACCATGTAACGATCGCAAAAAAATCGTTACACTACAGATATCGTTCACGTTCCCACACGTATTATGTGT
Organism: Dendropsophus ebraccatus; assembly: GCF_027789765.1. NCBI lineage: Eukaryota > Metazoa > Chordata > Amphibia > Anura > Hylidae > Dendropsophus > Dendropsophus ebraccatus. The sequence goes on along the minus strand of NC_091456.1, from coordinate 23,114,694 downwards.
TATCGTTCGCTTGAAAAAATCGTTAAGTGCTCGTTAACGAGCGGTCGTTGGAGCGAGTCTATGAACGATAATCGTTCCGTGAAATGGGGCTATTACCCTTCACGATTTTACGCTAGAAGAACTCCAAAAAAAGGGAGACTTTTTTCACATCCACTTACCGCCTCAGCTCCAGTGCTGATGCCAGCAGTTTGCTGCTCTGGTCCCTGGCTGCTTTCTGGTGGTGAGGAGTGACCTGGAAGGTCCGCCCAGCCAATCAGCAACAGAGGCGGGACACCACTACAGCCACTGATTGGCTGGGCGGGACGTTACAACAGGTCCCAGAAGCGCCCGAACAGTGGGAAGGAGCAGTAAGAAACTGGTGGCACTGCAGTAGCCAGGGTGGTAAGTGTCCTTTATTACTTCTTAACAACCCATCACCCAGCATATATCAAAAAGGGTCCTTGCTCAGAGTACCCCTTTAAGTAACAATTTAAATAATAATCATAGCTAAAATCACATGTCTATCATATACTTCCTAGTCCGTATTAGCTTTGGTGCACATTTAGCTATTTTCCAAGGCTTGGTTAGGTGATGAGTGTTACTGGGTACGCATAAAGGTGAAGGGCATGGCTGGGTCAAAACTTACTCTTCCTTTATGTATTTTCAATGTGAGAAAATGGTCCTCCCATCCTGCCAGATGTTGTTACCTTTCCTTCTGCTTGTTAGAATTTCCTTTATGAACAAGTCATCCCTGGCAGGGAGATGAAAAGACTGATGGAGCGGGGACTCTCGGCTACCCTGTGGCTCCGCTCATTAACAGGACTCACAGTAACAATGTAGAACACCAGGACTGACCTCTCACATTTTACTAATGCTTTTATATGATTTTCAGCCAGTAACGTAACTTCAGCATGAACTACACTAAGATCTACTGTGATCTTAATAGAAAAACATTTAAAAAGTTCATGTAGGGCTGGGCGATATGGCCAAAAAATGAAATCTTGATTTTTTAAAAATTTTTCTCGATTTTAAATCTTGAATTTTTTTATTTATTTATTTTCTTTAATTGCAAATTATGATGGGTGTAGTATTAGTAGAGCAGTATTGGGAGTAGTAGTATCAGGAATGGGAGGATTAGTAGTAGTATCAGGAGTGAGGGTTGTAGAAGCAATAGTAATGGGAGTAGAAGTAGCAATAGTAGTGGGAGCAGTATTGGCAGTGGTAGTATCAGGAGTGGGGGTAGTAGTGGGGGCAGTATTGGCAGTGGTAGTATCAGGAGTGGGGGTAGTAGTAGCAATAGTAGTGGGAGCAGTAGTACTAGTTACCTTGAAGGCGTGGTGGGGAGAGGTGGGGCACTGGGCCGAGTACTCACCTGCTCTCCAGTAATCACGCTCTGGGCCTCTCCTGCACCAGGGGCTGCTCACTGCCCGGCTGCTGCTCCCCGTGCTGTTGCGGATGGCAGCAATCTTGTGGGTGCAGGTCGCGATCTTGTGGGTGGGAGGTCAGGGGCAGGAGGCAGCAAAATCCTCAGTGTGGGCGGGAGGCAATCTTGTTTGGGGGCAGGTGGCGGATGTGGTCTCCTGAGTGCAGGCGGGCGGCCCAGCAAGATTACTACTGGCGATGCCCCGTGCAGTAGGAACATGTATATATATTCCTACTGTGAAGTGGTTTTAATGTGATCGACCCCGCACACATAAGTGTCCCAAAAACTGGCAATAATGACAGCTGCCTTTTTTTTAATCCTTTAAATGGTGCAATCTATAGAGATTACAAAGTTTAAAGAGACTGTCAGCAGGTTTATATTGTCCTATATAAGGGTAGCATAAACCAGGGACAGAGAAGCTGAACAGAATGATGTATCACTCACATTGTTCTGTGCAGCTGATTCAGAGCTATCCTCCTGGATAACATGGACATAATATAATAAGTAGTCCTCTCCATTCTGTGCATGAGCTCAGTAGTCCTGGATATTCATGAGAAGCAGAAAACTCCGCCCACCAGCTGCTGATTGCCAGTTATCTATCCATGCTGGGTATAGGCAGTCATCTGTTAATCAGCAGCTGGAGGGTGGGGGAAGTGGTCACTCTTTTCTGACAGGCGGGGTATAATACTTATCACCGCCTTGTCCGATCTGCAATCTTCTCATAGAGCCTGTCCTCAGGCAGACTCTATGTGCAGATCACCGACAATACTGATAGGTGCTATGCAGTGGCATAGCACTGATCAGTATATGCAATCCAAAGACTGCATATGTAAGTCCCGTAGGGAGACTTATGAAGTATTAAATAAAAGTTTTAACAATAATTTTTTTAGAAAAAGTTTCCCCAATAAAGGTTTAAATTACCCCCTTTTCCATTATATAAATAAAAATATGTGAAAACAACAACAACAACAATAACAACCTGTACCTTTGGCCATAGAAGGAGTTATCTACCCCCCAGTCTCCTGCAACTCCTGTTGGGCTCTGTCTGACCTGGGAGTGGCGCTACAAGGCTCGAGAGTTGGTAAGTATACTTTGTTTATTATGTCCCCATACCCCCCTGCCTTTCTTTTTTTTTATTTCATGGGACTTCTCCTTGAAGTTTGTGGCTATAACTGTGCTGTAAAAGCCTGATTAAGTCTGACTGTATACCTGGAATCAATCATTTACATTTAACTTCTAAAGGTAGGGGGTTAAGATCAACAGCAACCATACTAAGTATGTGCATAATGTGGACACAAGACCCCGAGGACCCTGGCATTGACACACCGATCCAAGGAAATGTGGAGATACAACAGTCCTCAGGTTCCGCTATTGAAAGGCATCTTAAGAACTGAGTAAAGGAAATCACTTTCATAAAATAATCACCAGCACTTCTGATAACATGTGAGGTCAAAAAGGAACAATTTGCATGTGTTAACAGTGTAGGGAAGTATTGGTTGTGCTCTAAAGGCGTCTTCACACTTACCTAGCTAGATTATGTAACAGCTGAAGTTTCAGTGGGGTGCTTGTTGAGTTTAGGACTGTCTGAGACATCTAGAAACTTAAAGGGGTACTCCGGCAAAATATTTTTACGTTTCCAATCAAGTGGCGTCAGAAAAATATACAGACTTCTATTTAAAAAATCTCAGGTCTTCCAGTACTTATCAGCTGTTGCATGTTCTGCAGGAAGTGCTGTGTTTTCTTCAGTCTGACACAGTGCTCTCTGCTGCCACCTTTGTTTTTGACAAGAACAGGTTTTCTACAAGGATTTGCTACTACTCTGGAAAGTTCCTGACATGTACAGAGGTGGCAGCAGAGAGCACTGTGTAAGACTGGAAAGAATACACCACTTCCTGCATGATATACAGCAGCTGATAAGTAGTGGAAGACTGAAGATTTTTAAATAGAAATAAATTACAAATCTATATAACTTTCTGACACCTGCTGATTTGAAAGAAAAAAGGTTCCCCTTTAACGGGCATTCCTAGCCCTCTAAGCAGTCCAGTACAAATCTGTCTGCATGGTGCCTGCCATTAGGTAGGGTATCTGAGATGTAGACAACTTTAACTTGGGCCATTTTTTTTTCCTAATATCTTTATATTCAAATTTCAATAGCCTTCAACCTCTTAACATTACATACCTTGGGTTCCTTAAAGAAATTGTGATATGGGGTCTTCTCCAAGGGTCTCTGGAATCCCTTTTGAAAGAGCCTGGTAATATCTTGGCCACCTCTGTAACAAAATAAAATTGAATGAATTTATCTAAAGGATAAGAAAAAAAAAACTGGACAACTCACATATAATACAATAGATAAGGAGTGACAGTAACCTTTGGAGGAATGACAGGTGCCGTCATCTCCGTAGCAGCCGCGACGCTGTCTGAGATCAGGACAGGGGTTTCCTCCACTCCCAGGGGGCACTTTTACTTGCCGTGATCGTTCTTTGCTCCCAACTCCGCAAAGAGAGCTGCATTCACTCCATGGCCCCCACGGACCAACTATACAGTGCGAGACTACAAGGGAAACAAAAATGGCTATTACTCTAAAAATACCAAAATGGAAATATAAAGTTGGAAAGAAAGCAATCTGTGGAAAGATAATCTGTGCATTATCAGGCTAAGCCGTCTTCATTATAGAGGAGCAAAGTGAAGACGGGTTCTGCTGTGTCCATTATAACCTATGAAGGGGGGAGGGGTTGAGGGGGATGAGTGAGCAGGAAGAGGAGAGAAGCAGCTGTACAGTTTGGAGACAGAAAGGTCAGAAGATTGCAGGATGTTGTTTTGTAAAGCCCTGTTTTTCTCCTCTCTGTGCTAACTTGCCCCCCTCCCCTCTCCATAGAACATAATAGACACAGAAATCTTGCTTCTTCTGAAGTGAGGGGGGAGGTAGGAAAACAGTTTTTTGAGTACAGACGATTTTGCTTAATAAAATCTATAACAGAGTTTCTTAAAATCGCTTATACTATTTTCAGTCTCCTTTCCCCACTTCTGAGCTGCTGCTTTCTACTAAAGACTCAGAAAACTGTGTGTGCTGCTCTCTCCGTCTCCTACTCCTCCCCCCTCCTTTCCGAGATGGCTCACTCTGTGAGGCCGGGAGGGTTAATCACAGTAAAGCCACAAGTAATTTGACCTTAGATTAACTCTCCTGCATTAAACAGAGCATAAACAGGAAGCTGTTTACATGAGCCGTCTTTGAAGGGAGGGGGGTAGGGGGAAAAGGAGAGAACAGCTCACATACATTTTTTTGTGTCTTCAGCAGAAAGCAGCAGCTCAGAATAAGAGAAAGGACACTGATATCATAATGATATGTATGGAGTGAAATGTTAGTCTCCAGGAGGGGGGATGAATCACCATATTTTTTTCCCCCTTTAAGGCCACTCACTGCGTAAGTCACGGAACGGCCTGTGTCAGAGAAGATCATCCCGGACGGTAATGCAGTACCGGACGGATAATCTTCACTGCTGCAGAATTCAGATGTGGGCGGATCAGTGTGCGCTTGCATCCGAATTCCCCACTGCTCACAATGGAGCGTACACCGGAGCTGCTCGCTCTATTGTGTGCACTGACAGGTTTTCTGTGGCCGCTATTCAATGAATAGCGGCCGCAGAAAACTGACATGTCATTTTCTTGCAGCGCCGCTAGGGATCCCGGACGGAGTGTATACTTTCCGTCCGGAATTCCCTCAGGTGCAGTACTACGTAAGTACCTTATAAATCACGGCCGTTGTTGTAAATGATTGCAAAGTGATAACTAACTTGTTAATTACTTGTTGCAAAGTGATTACTTTGGTACTTACTTAGTGTGAACATAGCCTAAAAGTGTATTCCATTTAAACAAATCACTAAGCGAAATAACAATGGTACAAACACAGAAGCTTTAAAGGGAAACTAACAGCAGGTTAGAAGATTCTTTCTTGCTGTTCTGCTTCCATAGGGCACAGGATGCTGAGAATGAGGGTAATTTTCTTTCCTTTATCCTCAGAGTCAGCCACAGCGCGGCTGGTTTCTGTACATAACGGTCGGAATTTGCATAAATAATTGCATTTTGGCAGCATAATGATGATCGGCCAGACCAAATGTCCACAAAATGGCCAAAAAAACATCTTGGGAACATAGCCTATCATTGACCAGTGCCATTCTACCCATCTCAGCTGTAGTGACTTTGTCCGTGAAATACTTCTTCACCTTCACAGCAGGAATCGGTGGATTTCTCTTCTTGTGACATGCAAGGGTGACACAGGGGGTGTGCGATGGGAGGCAGCAGGATGTTATGTTTGCACTCCATGCTTCTGTATCAGATCCGGCTGGACGTTCTTTCTCACACGGGTCCTGTCTGCGTATTTACATATGCTTCAGCGCCTCCCTCAGCTGTTTATTTTGGCCCCAAACCAACACTTCACTACAACATAGACAGCTTCCCACTGTATATAAGATGATCTAGTGACATGCCAACACCTCCCAAAAGAGATGGCATCAAAAGATTTCATATGGCAGCTTCATTTTTGGCAACTTTGTTTTTGTTTGTAAATTAAACTAAAAAACTTCAGTAGCTGATCCTCATTTTTCATGCTAAGGCGATGTCAACATCCTGTACAAACAACGGCTGCTCCGCCATGCCACCTACAGCCAGATGATCATGATCATGCACCGTAAAGGATGGGAGATGGTGGTGCACTGACTGTATGGTATATGCACTCCAGGTATCTTATACAGTAATATACAGGATGGGAGATGATGGTGCACTGACTGTACTACTACTGCACTGTATATGCACTCCAGCAGTCTTATACAGTACAGGATGGGAGAAGGTGGTGCACTGACTGTACTACTACTGTACTATACATGCACTCCAGCAATCCTATACAGTACAGGATGGGAGAAGGTGGTGCACTGACTGTACTACTACTGTACTGTATATACTCTCCAGTAGTCTTATACAGTACAGGATGGGAGATGATGGTGCACTGACTGTACTACTACTGTACTGTATATACTCTCCAGTAGTCTTATACAGTACAGGATGGGAGATGATGGTGCACTGACTGTACTACTACTGTACTGTATATGCACTCCAGCAGTCTTATACAGTACAGGATGGGAGATGGTGGAGCACTGACTGCACTCCAATTAACCATAGCACACAATGTAAAGTACGGCTGGAGCTGTACTTTACATTGTGTGCACTGCCTATTTTGTACGACCGCTGTTCATTAAATAGCAGCCGCACAAAATAGACATGTCAGTTTTTTGCGCAGCTGCAAGGAACCGCGGCCGTAGTGTATACAATGTGTATACACTATGGCCGTGGTTCCATAGGTTGTAATGTAATTGGTCGCTGTAACAACAGCCGTTATTGAAAACCTGCAACAACGGCCGTTGTTTAATGATAACATACATTGTGTGAACGTGGCCTTGTACAGCCTCACCAAGTACAACCCACGATCCACACTCACAAAAAGGTTCGGATACCGAGCAAGTTCAAATTGTGAATGTTACTTATGGCTACATTTTTGTTTGAATACCGAGGTATTACTGTACTTCAAGACTGGGGGCCCGAAAAGTGTTTGAGAACCAAATAAAGTGTTTGAGATCTGAAGCAAACGTTCCTTGAAAATACTGTTTGAGAACTGAACTGTTCGAGTTTGAACCGAGGTACCAGAGTATATGAAATACATGAGAAATACTAATGTGAACTTCAATTCATTAGAAAAATAAAAAGCCTATTAACATATAAAATGAGAGAACTATGAGATCAGTAGAATAAATATATTATGTGGAAGCCCTCAGATGAACAGGCAGACTGTATCCCTCGGCATGTGGTGACACTATGCCAGGACACGAGAACGTTTGGGCAAAGCTGTTCTCGCCCACATTAGGCAATATGAAACAAACACAACATGGACTAACAAAAAAACTGTGCAACATCAACCATAACTGAAGAGAATAGCAGGTCTTGCATATCCTGGACTTTCCATATGATATACAACACCAGGGGTGTCGCTATAGGGCTGCAGAGGTAGCAGTAATACCAGGGGTGTAGCTAGGATTCATGGGGTCACATAGCAAATTGTACAGGGCCCCTTGCATCCTGTATCCCCTTCACCCAGACAGCTGCTAGCCCGCACCCCACCCCTAAATGGCCGCTGGCCCGCACCCCCCACCTGGCAGCCACTGGCCTGCACCAGCATACACATATACTCACCCAGCACAGCAGCCCCCAGCATATAATACGGCCTTAAAGCTTCCCGTTCTGTAGTGATCACTTTCCAGCTGTGTCCTTCTTACCATCACAGAATTATTGTGAAAGATGACACCAGTATACGGACAAGATGGAATCGGGCTATTTACCACAGAGCTTAGCCACTCCCCTACCTGCATACCTCTGCAGAGGTCACACAGCATGTCTACCAAACTCTCCGACAGAAGAGAATGGGGGTCTGCTCCAGTCTATTACATCTACGGCTATACGGGGTGATAACAGATTGGACATGATGGATGCCCTCACAATAATGCACAAAAATTATACTTAAAAAAAGTACAATCAGAAAACAGAAATGGATGGACCGCCCGAAAACTTAGCGAAAGCCATTAAAAACGTAAAAAGAAAACATCACACTTCCCAATGTATGGCATAAATCTTGCCATGGTGTTTTTTTTCTTTTTCCTAGAAAAAAAAAAACAAGATAAGAAACTGTAAAAAACAAAAAAAAAAAAACTTTTTCAGGATTTTTGGCATTTTTGGTGCCCCGAGAATTCAGCAGCCTGATGTTGCATGACAGTCCATGAGCATAGAACGCACTACAAACAATGCAATACTACTAGGGAAAAGTTATATTTTAGTAATAATATTAATTCACTGGAAAATTACGTCTTATTATTTCTATCCCGGCTTCTCATTATTTCCATTTTGTGTTGCTCTTTGTTTGCAGGCATGACTGCCTTCACGTTAAAGCAATATGGACTGCACTGGTACATAGAGAGTTACTAAGACCCTGTCTACACCATGTCCCAAAGGGGGCACTGGGAGGGGGAAGGGTCTGGCCTGTGCTTCCCAGCATGGCCTGTGTACACTCACCATGACCTCTGACCCCCTGTCAATGTGTCCACCCATGTGAAATAATAGAGATGGGCCCCATTTAGAAGACAGGCAAGGGGAAAGTTGCCTGACACTGGAGGTTGGGCTTGAAATTTCACAGAAAACTACCGACCCAGCCTGACAGCCAGCGTACTATATCGTGCCAGGTTCATACGTTCTTCTCATCATGTGACCAAAGTTTTCAGATGGTGAGAAAAGTAATTGACAATAGTTGTGAATGAAGTAGATGTCTGAACAATTCAGCTACAAAACCGGCCAAATTTTTTTTTTAATTAAAAACGATAAACAATTTAATGGGGGAGATTTATCAAAGGGTGTAAGATTTAGACTGGTGCAATCTGCCCAAAGCAACCAATCACAGCTCAGCTTTCAGCTCTTGTAAAATGAAAGCTGAGCTGTGATTGGTTGCTGTGGACAGTTTGCACCAGTCTAAATTTTACACCCTTTGATAAATTACCCCCAATATCTTTTACATTACCGGGCAGTGGTTTTAGATGAATGAAGGCCTTATTCACATGTTCTGTAAATTTGTCCGCCACAGACGCACAGCTCTGGGAGTCGGGTCGTGATATCACCATGTTATTCAGGAAGTGACATCACCATGTTATCCAGGAAGTGACATCACCATGTTATCCAGAAAGTGACATCACCATGTTATCCAGAAAGTGACATCACCATTTTATCCAGGAAGTGAAGCCTTGATGCAGTAGTAAGTGCAGGGAAAAAAGCACTGTATAAGCATTTCCCGTAATAAGTGTATATTGGGGATTTGTATAACTTTTGGGGGGACAATACAATACTTTAATAAAAATTTTCACCAGACTTCTCCTTTAAGCAAAGGCGGAACATCGGTAATGGTGTTCATGCAGCCCTTTCTAAACAATTATTATCTAGAAGATCGGCACTCATTTACAGCATTGATCGAGCCCCCATCAGCCCGTGTAATAGGACGCTTCAAGGGGCAATTTATTATGGTTGGAAAAAAGGATCGGCCAAGGATTCGTGAACTGCTCGTGTACCGTTATAGTGTACGTGTATCACCACAACGGCACATGATCAGTGCACAATTTTTGCCGTTCACAAAGTGCCTAAGCAGATATGGGGTATGGAGTTATATAGTACAAAGCCCTTGCGGCTCTTGCACACAGCGTACATTGCGGCTACGTCATAATGCAACTCACAGGGGCTAATATAAATACATACAAATCATATACTGTCATAAAACAGACCAAACAGTAACAAGAGGAATATGTTTGATCTATAGACCCTATGGCTACACCATGTGAATGTCCAGATGTTAGAATAATTTCTGGACAGTATCCTGACGTATATGCCTGGCATACAGCAAAAACATGATGGGAATGGCCCCAAAAAGAAAAAACACTGTTTAGAATAAATATTCAACGCTACACGGACTCTCATCTGAATAATGTACCAACCATATTACCTGCGGTGACCAGTATATCACTTTCCGTGGTCTCTACGAAGGGCTCCTTATAAACAAAGGACTTTACACTGTGCAGACTCTTCAGTTATACAAATCTTACCAAGTTTGGAGTCTTGTCCCGATCCCCCTGACATAGTCCTCCTAATAAAGACCTTGTAAGGCAGTTAGGCAATCTGAAATGTCAGACAGGTCCCAGATACATGTTCTGCCACACTTATATGTAGCTATATCTATATACTGCGGGGTAGACGCTACCACAGTATGAACTGAAACGCTCTGCTCTTCTTTTGTTGAGTGAATGGGAGATCACATGTATCAGCTGCATCAGCCTAATGGTCCTTTTACACCGAGCGATAATTTGCCCAATGGATCGTTAAACGATTTTGAGGCAACGATTATGTTTTTATAACGATCAGAGTTTAGACGAGATAAATTGATTGAAAAAATCGTTATTGCGATCGTTTTAAGAACGATTAAGCCCATCACACATAGGGTGAATCTGTGAAAGACTGTTTATACAAAGCGATCTGCGAATTTTCAGTGAATGACCAACGACGATTTGAGAACATGTTGAAAGATCACAATGAACGATTTCTCGCTCGTCGCTTGATCGTTCGCTGTGTTTACACGAGCCGATTGTCGCGCAAATGCGATTGTTATCGTGAAAATTCGGATAATAATCGCTCCGTGTAAACAGACCATTAGGGTCCTATAACACTGAGTGATATTCTGCCAAATCAGGCTGATTCAGCCGATTATTGCTCCGTGTAATGGAGACAACAATCAGCCAAAGATAACGATCATTGGCTGATCATGTCTTTTGTTCCTGACCTAAAATCAACGGTGATGTGCAGGCAGCGGCCTAAGATTGTGTAAAACAAATAAATAATAATAAACTGTATACATTACGTGGGTGATTTATCAAACTGGTGTAAAGTAGAACTGGCTCAGTTGCCCCTAGCAACCAATCAGATTTTTCCTTTCATTTTTCAAAGAGTCTGTGAGGAATAAAAAGTGGAATCATTGGTTGCTACGGGCAACTAAGACAATTCTACTTTACACCTGTCCACAGTCTCCATTTCCTTCACCGCTTCCTGGAGCGAGCAGAGGGCAGAAGACTGGGGAATGTATACAGTTTAAGGGCAAAGGCTAAACAGACATCGCTAATGATGCACGCACAGCCCTTGCTAAACGATAATGGAGCCGTGTAGTAGTAGGACTTCGTGGAAGGGGTAAGTATATGGGGCTCCACCAGGGGGTCGGGCGGGCTTTGCCCCGGCAGCCAGGGTGACAGGTTCCCTTTAAACACCGACTGCCTTTGACCTCTGTGCCGCTTCCTGGGTGCTTGGAAAATCTGGATCCAGTCCTGGATGTAGCTTTTCCAGGCACTCATTCATTTAAAGGGAACCTGTCACCAAGAAAATGCTATCTAATCTATCCCTATCATGTTATAGAGCAGGAAGAGCTGAGCAGATCGATATATATTATCTTTATGGGAAAAGATTAAGTATACCTTGTACCATAACCACAACAAAGAAATATCGGCGGCACTACAGGAGTGTACTTATTTGTACGTGCAACCACTAGCGGAGGCTGGCTGTAATAGCCGAGACAGGGGGGTGCTAACTTAGAAAACAGTCCATCGTAAATCCAACATATATAGAATATAGAAAGTTGCACTCACCCACGAAGTCTTCTTAAAATCGTTACTTTATTTAGAGCAAATGGACATAGTGCGGACACGGCAGTACCATTGAAATCCCTGCTCATTCTATGTTAAGGGTTAAGTGGGCGGTGTCACTCAATGGACTGGACTCTTTATCATGGAAACATCAGAGATTTCAATCAATAAATTACATGTTATACTGAATCTTTTCCCATAAAAATATATATATCAATCTACTTAGCTCCTTCTGCTATATAACATACCGATAGCTTAGGTAGCATTTTCATGGTGGCGGGTTCCCTTTAATTATTGTCTAACTGCAATAACATCTGTTCATTTCATTATAAAGCAATGTACTAAAATAACTGGGAATCTGTCCATATATCTCAGCCCAAATTCTAATTCAGACACATCTGCTCAGCACAATTTATAGTTCTGAGTAATTCCCTGCTTCCTCTGGTCCCTAAATTTTAACCGTCTGTTGTACAGTGTGACACAAGTCTGCAATACATAAGATATGCCATAACAGTAGAAAAATAAGAGCTGCCCTGTGATTGGTTGTTACCGACAAGAGACGACTTACCTAAGTGCCATAACATAGAAAAGTAAATTGTCGTTTTTTTCCCCGTTCATTCTATTTTCTCTGTTTCCTTTTCATGTAAAACACCTAATTTTTTAGATTTTGTAAAATGTGATAAAAATAGAAAAAGCTGAGGGCACTCACCTTTTTCATGCAAATTCTTTATTCCTGGTAATACTTCACAGGCAGGGACGCAAAACTCAACAGCCTGGACGTTCTGTGCTCATGAATGTTTGGCGCCCCCCTGCAATGAAATGTCCTGCTGGTTTTTAAAGTATCACCAGGAATAAAGGATCTGCACCAAAAAGGTGAGTGTCCTTAGATTTTTCTTCATTAACACTGATATATGTTCAAGACTATTATGTATGAGGTGCACCTCTGTGGCAACTACTGTCAGTCCTATTCACACTTAGGTCCTGCTACCTATCCCTAGCCCCGCGTAAGAGTAGTGGCGGTGATCAATAGATTGTGTTGTAATAAAAAATAGATCATACATATAAAATAGCTTTGAATTTCTCCATAAACTACAGCACCTGAAAGCATACATGTCATTTGTCAGTCTCTATGCACTTGCCATGAACTTGGGGGTTTATATGTGTCAGGAAGTGGAGAATCATCCTAGTCTGACCCCAGTGTCGTCTCTACATAAGGCTAATCCTCCTTTTGTGCATCACCAAAATGCAGGAGGCCTCAGCAGCCCTTTTATGCTAGTAACCAATATATCCAATATATACCCTATGGCTTCCTGTATTTGGAGGGATGTATTGGTTCATTCCTATAGTTGAGATTATGTTCATTCACAATACTATTTTCTATACTCATATCGCTCTACTGCAGACCAGATTTTCATACAGCTTTCAGTACAGATGTTAGAATAGGAATGCTGCCTGCAAAGCCCACAAATGATGGTTTGTATTGGTATTTTTGTACAGACTTACGTACAAATGCTGTATAATGCTTCCTTCAATATTTCTCTATACTTTACACCATGGTGCAGGTTTTGGGACAGTTTTTTATTCTATTTTTGGAGCCAAAGCCAGACATTAATTTAAAGGGGTACTCCGGCTAAAATGTTTTTTCCCCAAATTAACTGGTGCCAGAAAGTTATGCAGATTTGTAAATTACTTCTATTTAAAAATCTCAAGACTTCCAGTACTTATCAGCTGCTGTATGTCTTGCAGGAAGTGGTGTATTATTTACAGTCTAACACAGTGCTCTCTGCTGCCACCTCTGTCCGTGACAGGAACTGTCCAGAGCAGGAGATGTTTTCTATGGGGATTTGCCACTGTTCTGGACAGTTCCCGACATGGACAGAGGTGGCAGCAGAGAGCACTGTGTTAGACTGTAAATAATACACCACTTCCTGCAGCTGATCAGTACTGGAAGGCTTGAGATTTTTAAACAGAAGTAATTTACAAATCAATATAACTCTCTGGCATCAGTTGGTCTGAAAAAAATATTTTTTTGTCGGAGCACCCCTTTAACAGAAATAGAGAATATAAAGCAAGGGCTTATACTTCTTCTTACTGGGTCCACTACTGTCTTTGGCTCAGAAACTGGAATGAAAATTTGTAGTTTGGAAGTTCTCCAAAAAACGCTGTGTGTGTCACACCGACTCGCCCTTTCTAATGAATACTGGGACTGCGCTCGTCCGTGACATCACTCCGGCGCTCGCTACTGCAGAGCACCTGATAAATATTCATTAGAAGGGAGGGCCGGCCTGGGGGTTATACGGCACACTGGGGGTTCTAGCCCCGCCCCCGGTGCACCAAACTGCCTCATTAGCATATGGATTAAACTACAAATAACTTTCAGTCCATCCAATGGGAGATATAGGGTACATGACTGGAGAGCGTTCACACAGATGACTGAAAAGGACATGAAGAGAGAAATTGTTATCGGCCGCACAACTTTTGTTATAATGTTGTATGGATCACTTTCCAACAGCTCCCTACTTATCATCACAGACAGAACAGGAAGTCCCGTATTAAGGCACTATTACATAAAGCGATTATCGGACGATATCAGCCGTTATTGCACATAATTGTCTCGTGTAACGATCAGCCGACAAGTGTGATGTCGGCTGATCGTTGTCTGTCATTGTCTTTCAACATCTTGAAAGACAAACGACTGATGGTGCCTTTACACAAAGAGATTTATCAGACAGATTTTTGAAGTCAAAGCCAGGAATGGATTTAAAAATAGGAGAGATCTCAATCTTTCCTTTATGACCTGTTCTCTTTTTATAGTCTGTTCCTGGCTTTGGCTTCAGAAATCTGTCAGATGAATCTCCCTGTGTAAAGGCACCCCAAGATAGCAAGGATTTTAGGAGCAGTAGCAGACCGCAGCTATGTTCTATGGGTTGCCCGGAGGATCTAGCAATTACCCGGGCAGCCCTCCCGCAGCCCTACCCCTGCTCTTACCCGCTCGCTGCCAACACGTTTAATAGCACCAGCAGTGAGTGGGAAACGAGGAGCAAGCGAGCACTGACAGCGCTCGTTTGCTACTCTCCATCACCCTGTGTAATAGGGGCTTTAGTCCTAGTGGACAGAAAGAAGACTGAAAAAAATTCAAGATTATTTGATAATATAGACAATTGGGGAAAAAAGTCACAAAAATTAAAAAAAATGTATAATATAAAAACTTGATTCATATAAAAGGTAATTTCCTGATGACACAATGTCCGACAAAATAAAAACAAAAGTCTATGCAGGCTGTGGGTGGCAGGAATATAACAGAGAATGTATACTTACTAGAGATGAGCGATCCTCGAGCATGCTCGAGTCCATCCGAACCCGAACTTTCGGCAATTGATTAGCGGTGGCTGCTGACCTTGGATAAAGCCCTAAGGCTATGTGGAAATCATGGATATAGTCATTGGCTGTATCCATGTTTTCCAGACAACCTTAGAGCTTTATCCAAGTTCAGCAGCCCCAGCTAATCAAATACCGAACGTTCGGGTTCGGATGGACTCGAACCCGAACCCGGTTCGCTCATCTCTAATACTTACATGTCCCTGTGCCCCCACATCCAGCATCACTAGCTCTCTGACTGCATTTTCCCCATGCCATGACATGGGTGAAAATACGGTTTGCCTGCTCAAACCAGTTAGTGACTGCAGTGGTGTGCCACCTCTGTCATTGACTGGCCTACAAGGGAGTCTATCAGCCAGGTTGTGACGTTCAGCAGCAAAAGGTAATGCAGAGCTGTGGGGGCACGGGGATGGGTAAGTATACATTCTTTATTATGTTCCCTCCACCCCCTGCCTACATAAGATTTTTTTTTTTATTTTGCCGGACTTCTCCTTTAAAGACTTATAGGGGTCATCCAGCATTAGAAAAACATGGCCACTTTTTCCCAGAGACAGTCTCCAGTTTGGATGGGATTTTGCACCTTAGTTCCAGTGAAGTGAATGAAGGTTAAAGGGGTTATCCAGCGCTACAAAAACATGGCTACTTTTCCTCCTCTCGTCTCCAGTTCAGGTGTGGTTTGCGATAAAGCTCCATTTACTTCAATGGAACTGAGTTTAAAACCTCACCCAATCTGGAGACGAGAGAGGGGAAAGTGGCCATGTTTTTGTAGCACTGGATAACCCCTTAAATTGCACATCACACCTGAACTGGAGACAAGAGTGGTGCTGTCTCTGGAAGAAAGTGTCCATGTTTTTCTAGCCAATCCTTTTATTGCCTTCTATGTAGTTCTAACCATCCTGCTACTTGCATATCTGCTCCCCCGGGTACTAGCTTTCTGACCTTCACTAGCTTTCATACTATTCTCTTTTGACTCATAGTGTTTGTATGAATGACTGTCACAAGTGACATTGCCTATAATGCTGATCATTGCTGTTCATGCTGTCAGGGAAATATTCCGCTCATCCGCAGATCAAAGGCCAGAGCCCCTTGTATTATGCAGCAGACATATATTAAACAAAAAAAAGGAGACGTGCAATCCCTATGTTTACACATGGAACCCGGCACTGAAATAAAATAGGAAAATTCCGCTTTAATTCATATAAAGAAATGGCACTAACATATAGATGTAGACCAATGTAGGCATTAATATCAATACACTTGTTTTATGTAACACCAGTATGAGTGTTCTCATAACATCCACACTATGGGGGAAATTTTTCTAACATGGTGTAAAGTGAGACTGGCTCAGTTGCCCCTAGCAACCAATCAGATTCCTCCTTTCATTTTCCAAAGAGGCTGTGAGGAATGAAAGGTGGAATCTGATTGGTTGCTAGGGGCAACTGAGCCAGTTTCACTTTACACCATGTTTGATAAATCTCCCCCAATGAGATTACTGTATAAAAGGACAAAGGGATGGCCAGCTTTCTAATAAAACTTTGTTCTCTTTAGAGATGAGCGAGTCGTACAAACCCAAACCATGGACAGCTTAAGTGATCGCGAAAGGATCGCAAAGCGAATTTTCCATACGATATATCGTTCCGTCTAAACGCTGATCGTTATAAAAAAATAAATAAATTGTTACTCCGACATCGTTAATCGTACGATTGGGCCAATTATCGTTTTGTGTAAACGCACCTTAAGGGTCTTAATACACAGGGCAATTACCTAACCACTCAGGCAGAATGAGGCCAGGGAGCTGATCGGTGTGTTTCAACATGTTTAAAATCAACGGCCCTCGACTGTGCACCTCCTATTACACGCAGCAATGCACGGTTGGCGGCTGATGAAAGAGCATAGAAAATAGTAAAGTTATACTTACCTCTCCAGGCTCCCCCTGGCCTGCAGTGAAAGGCTGCTCAGCCAATAACAATAAGGGGAAAATTACAGCACAAATATATGTATATACCCATGCTGTTAGTTTCCAGATTACAAGCAGTCTATACTTACCATCAATGCTGCTTGTGATCCAGCATCCGCCTCTCCTAAACTCTGGCTATTGCTGTAACTCCACGTACCCACCTCCTCCAGAATGATTAATAGCTGAAGGGGACAGGGCCTGAAGAAACAGCCGAAGGACTGGAAAGTGGATGCTGGATCACAAGCAGTGGGGATGGTAAGTATACACTGCTGCTTGTGATCTGGAAACTGACAGCACAGATATATATATATATCCTTTCTTTATTGTGTGAAAAATCGTTTCATTGCGCAAATTTAAGCGATAATCTTTCCATGCGTATGTGGGCAACTATCAAATGACTGACGAAAATTCGTATGTTGTTGATCGCATCTTTTGAGCTGACCAGCATTCACACGTTCCGTGAAGTTGTCCGTGATCACAGATTCATGATCATGAACAATTTTATGGCCCATTGCTTTCCATTGGGCTATTCATACGTTCTGTTTTTGTCACAGATCCGCAATTTCTTCTGTGAAAAAAAATAGGACATGTCATAACTCAGGACAAGATCATGACACAGATTGTCCCATAGAAGTCTATGAGATCCGTGTTTTTCACGGATCTGACATCCGTGTAGTCTGTGAAAAACACAGATGTGATGTAATCAGTGTAATTTGAAAATCTTTAAACAGATCCTTGAAAAACAGACATCGATGCAATCACGGATGTTTTTTTGTGAATCACGATGGTAGATAGCGGACTTCATCCACAGACCTTGAAAATCACTGGACGTGTGAATGCCACCTGAGGCATTGTTCACACATTCAGTGATTTTGAAGGCTCTAGATGAAGTCCGCTATCTACCAACATCATCCATAAAAAACATCCGTGATTCCAATCGTGTCCGTGAGCTTTTTAACATACTCATTACATTACATTTCACGAATTGCACGGATCTGACATCCACGTAGTCTGTGAAAAACACGGATCTCATAGACTTCTATGGGGGAATCTGTGCCGTCATCTCTTCCAAATTATGACGTGTCCTATTTTTTCACGGAACTGATTGCGTATCAGTAAAGTAAAAAAAAAAGGAACGTGTATAGGTGAGAGGGATTCTGCTGGCAGTAATGGCCGTGCCCCTACATCAGATGTAGCCATCTGTATTCTGCTGACAGTAATGGCCGTGCCCCTACATCAGATGTAGCCATCTGTATTCTGCTGGCAGTAATGGCCGTGCCCCTAGATCAGATGTAGCCGTCTGTATTCTGCTGACAGTAATGACTGTGCCCCTAGATCAGATGTAGCCACCTGTATTCTGCTGGCAGTAATGGCTGTGCCCCAAATCAGACGTAGCTGCCTGTATTCTGCTGACAGTAACGGCTGTGCCCCTAGATGAGCCGCCTGTATTCTGCAGACAGTGATGGCTGTGCCCCAAATCAGACGTAGCTGCCTGTATTCTGCTGGCAGTGATGGTCGTGCCCCTAGATCAGATGTAGCCCCCTGTATTCTGCTGGCAGTGATGGCTGTGCCCCTAGATCAGATGTAGCAGCCTGTATTCTGCTGGCAGTGATGGCTGTGCCCCTAGATCAGATGTAGCAGCCTGTATTCTGCTGACAGTGATGGCTGTGTCTCTAGATCACATGTAGCCCCCTGTATTCTTCTGGCAGTGATGGCTGTGCCCCTAGATCAGATGTAACCGCCTGTATTCTGCTGACAGCAATGACTGTGCCACTCAATCAGATGTAGCCGCCTCTATTCTGCTGGCAGTGATGGCTGTGCCCCTAGATCAGATGTAGCCCCCTGTATTCTGCTGGCAGTGATGGCTGTGCCCCTAGATCAGATGTAGCTGCCTGTATTGTGCTTGCAGTGCTGGCTGTGCCCCTAGATCAGATGTAGCCCCCTGTATACTGCTGACAGTAATGGCTGTGCTCCTAGATCAGATGTAGCCGCCTGTATTCTGCTGACAGTGATGGCTATGCCCCTAGATCAGACGTAGCCGCCTGTATTCTGCTGACAGTAATGGCTGTACCCCTAGATCAGATGTAGCCGCCTGTATTCTGCTGACAGTAATGGCTGTGCTCCTAGATCAGATGTAGCAGCCTGTATTCTGCTGACAGTGATGGCTGTGCCCCTAGATCAGATGTAGCCTGTATTCTGCTGACAGTGATGGTTGTGCCCCTAGATCAGATGTAGCCGCCTGTATTCTGCTGGCAGTGCTGGCTGTGCCCCTAGATCAGATGTAGCCGCCTGTATTCTGCTGGCAGTGCTGGCTGTGCCCCTAGATAAGATGTAGGCTGGGTTCACACTACGTATATTTCAGTCAGTATATTTCAGTCAGTATTGTGGTCCTCATATTGCAACCAAAACCAGGAGTGGATTAAAAACACAGAAAGGATCTGTCCACACAATGCTGAAATTGAGTGGATGGCCGCCATATAACGGTAAATAACGGCCATTATTTCAATATAACAGCCGTTGTTCTAAAATAACAGCAAATATTTGCCATTAAGTGGCGGCCATCCACTCAATTTCAACATTGTGTGAACAGAGCCTTTCTGTGTTTTCAATCCACTCCTGGTTTTGGTTGCAATATAAGGACCACAATACTGACTGAAATATACGTAGTGTGAACCGAGACGTAGCCTGTATTCTGCTGACAGTGATGGCTGTGCCCCTAGATCAGATGTAGCCGACTGTATTCTGCTGACAGTGATGGCTGTGCCCCTAGATCAGATGTAGCCTGTATTCTGCTGACAGTAATGGTTGTGTCCCTAGATCAGATGTAGCCGCCTGTATTCTGCTTGCAGTGCAGGCTGTGCCTCTAGATCAGATGTAGCCTGTATTCTGCTGACAGTAATGGCTGTGCCCCTAGATGAGCCGCCTGTATTCTGCAGACAGTAATGGCTGTGCCCCTAGATCAGATGTAGCCGCCTGTATTCTGCTGACAGTAATGTCTGTGCCCCTAGATCAGACGTAGCCGCCTATATTCTGCTGACAGTAATGGCTGTACCCCTAGATCAGATGTAGCAGCCTGTATTCTGCTGACAGTGATGGCTGTGCCCCTAGATCAGATGTAGCCGCCTATATTCTGCTGACAGTAATGGCTGTGCCCCTAGATCAGATGTAGCAGCCTGTATTCTGCTGGCAGTGATGGCTGTGCCCCTCGATCAGATGTAGCAGCCTGTATTCTGCTGACAGTAATGGCTGTGCCCATAGATCAGATGTAGCAGCCTTTATTCTGCTGACAGTAATGGCTGTGCCCATAGATCAGATGTAGCAGCCTGTATTCTGCTGACAGTAATGGCTGTGCTCCTAGATCAGATGTAGCAGCCTGTATTCTGCTGGCAGTGATGGCTGTGCCCCTAGATCAGATGTAGCAGCCTGTATTCTGCTGACAGTAATGGCTGTGCCCCTAGATCAGATGTAGCAGCCTGTATTTTGCTGACAGTGATGGCTGTGCTCCTAGATCAGATGTAGCAGCCTGTATTCTGCTGGCAGTGCTGGCTGTGCCCCTAGATCAGATGTAGCAGCCTGTATTCTGCTGGCAGTGATGGCTGTGCCCATAGATCAGATGTAGCAGCCTGTATTCTGCTGACAGTAATGGCTGTGCCCATAGATCAGATGTAGCAGCCTGTATTCTGCTGACAGTGATGGCTGTGCCCCTACATCAGATGTAGCAGCCTGTATTCTGCTGACAGTGATGGCTGGGCCCCTAGATCAGATGTAGCAGCCTGTATTCTGCTGGCAGTGATGGCTGTGCCCATAGATCAGATGTAGCAGCCTGTATTCTGCTGACAGTGATGGCTGTGCCCCTAGATCAGATGTAGCAGCCTGTATTTTGCTGACAGTGATGGCTGTGCCCCTAGATCAGATGTAGCAGCCTGTATTCTGCTGGCAGTGCTCCTAGATCAGATGTAGCAGCCTGTATTCTGCTGACAGTGATGGCTGTGCTCCTAGATCAGATGTAGCAGCCTGTATTCTGCTGACAGGTGCTCAGGTCTGTGATGGACAATTGTTTTCCCCAAAGAAGGTGAAATAATACAACTGTATCCGCATCATCTATAGCAGAACTACAACTCTCATCATGGCAATAGCTTTATAGTATACACAGATACAAGGTGATAGATCACAGCCACATCCACCATACACTACCCGCCTATAAGACACCCGGTGTACTCACCGCTGCCCCCGCACTGCCCCGCGTAGTCCTGGCAGCAGTCGGCGCTCCGGTGACAGTACGAGTCGCAGTAGCACGTGCTCCCGGTGGCGGTGACCCCGGTGCAGGCATTATTCCTTCCCGGGCAGCACCTGGGATGTCCGCGCCGGCCACAGAGGCACCGACCTCCCGGGACCTGGAGAACCCACACCGAGCAGAGGAGAAGCCACAGCCCGGAGCTCCGGAGCCGCATCCCGGGAGGTGAGTGGTGCGGGGCTGGCGGCTGTGTGACGGGGAGCCCGGGCTCGGTGCGGGTCATGTGAGGTCAGAGCCGCCGGATGGGCACCGGGCTCCTGCTGCTCCCGGGTAGTGGACGAGCCGCCCGGACAGTGAGCGCTGGGAGCCGGCGGGAGGGGGCTCCGGGGCCCCAGGCTCTGCCCATTGGTCTCCTCACAGGGACCCCCGCAGTGTGTGTCACAGGTGTGTGACTGACGGGAAATGGCGCTGTGGATGTGGGAGATGTCGCAGCCTTAGGGGGCTCCAGTGAATATTTCTTATACGTTTATCCAATTAGCACTGTCCTCTACTCACATTAGACCCTGTTCACATGGTCAGGATTTCATGAGGGTTTCTGGAGTCGTCTTATCCTTTCACATTCCGCTTTTCCTAATGGGTTCTGTGTAAAGCCCCTATTACACCAAGCAGAGGCGTACGCCAGGGAGAAGGTGCAGATTCGCCGCTTCTCCCTGGCGTACGTCTGCCGTATCTCCCGCTCACCTGATTGGGGGGGCGCAAGGCGGGGAGGAGACACGCCTCATTTATCATGATTTACGCTTTCTCGCTGTCTACATTCACGCAAAATGATTTCCGTTTAAATTCGAAACGACAAACGATTTTCCACACGATAGTCGCCCCATCTAATATGGTCCTTTTACCCAGAGTGATTATCGTTCACATCTGCACTATAACGATGGCATTTGAGCGATAATTTTCCCATGTAGACACAGCTAACGATCAGAAATCGTTAATCTTGGTCTTTCAACGTGTTCTCAAATAATCGCTGATCGCTCGCTGATAATTCGCAGATCCCTTCATCTAAAGAGTGTTTCGCACGATTCACCCTAATGTTGTGGGACGGCCTTAAGCGATCTTAAAAACGATTTTTACAGTGATTTCTCCAATTCCTGCGCCCGCTAATTAGCTATTTAGATGTAGCTGTCAAAGCTGACAGCTACATTGAAATTGCTATTTTCCCGCATCCATGGTGGTCTAGTGGGCAGATCGTCCCCCCCATGTGATTGCGGAGGGGCGATCCGTTCAACTTACCCAGCTGGGCCTCAGTGTCAGAATGACGCTGATCCCGACTCGGTAATCGACAGACCTGCTCTGCAGCAGACTAGAGTAATACAGCTCTGATCCAATGAATCAGTGCTGTATTATGTATACTACACTGATGTATATGATAGATCAGTGTAGCAGTCCTCTAGAGCAGTGATTTCCAACCAGTGTGCATGACACAAGGTTGTGTGTGCCGCGGGGGAAAGTTCCCCAAACTATGGTGCCCCTGCAGATCGCCCCGCTGCTGCTGTCCGCCTCACCTACTGGCCGCCTGTAGCGCCCAGATGTGCTCCTCCTATCCAACCAGCGGAGACCAGGAGCGTGGTGCGCTGCGGCGGGCCGTGATGCACGCATCCAATCAACGTGTGTGCTAGGGCCCGCCGCAGCGCACCAGGCTCCCGGTCTCCGCTGATTGGGGGAGCACATCCGGGTCCTACAGGCGGCCAGTAGGTGAGGCGGACAGCAGCGGCGACCATCTCGCAGGAGGTGAGGAGGAAGGGGGGGAGAGAAACCTGGGGATGGGGGAGAGAAACAGGAGAAAACAATGGGGAGAGAAACCTGGGGATGGGGGAGAGAAACATGGGGATGGGGGAGAGAAGCATGGGGGAGAAACAGGGGGGGAGAGACAGGGAGAGAAGCATGGGGGAGAGAAACCTGGGGATGAGGGAGAGAAACATGGGGATGGGGGAAAGAAGCATGGGGGAGAAACAGGGGGGGAGAGACAGGGAGAGAAGCATGGGGGAGAGAAACCTGGGGATGGGGGGGAGAAACGGGGGAGAGACAGGGAGAGAAGCATGGGGGAGAGAAACATGGGGATGGGGGAGAAACAGGGGAGAGAAACATGGGGATGGGAGAGAGAAACATGGGGATGGGGGAGAGAAGCATGGGGGAGAAACAGGGGGGGGGGGAGAGACAGGGAGAGAAACATGGGGATGGGGGAGAAACAGGGGAGAGAAACCTGGGGATGGGGGAGAGAAACATGGGGATGGGGGAGAGAAGCATGGGGGAGAAACAGGGGGGGAGAGACAGGGAGAGAAGCATGGGGGAGAGAAACATGGGGATGGGGGAGAAACAGGGGAGAGAAACATGGGGATGGGGGAGAGAAACAGCGGAGAGGAGCAGGGGGAGAGAAGTTTGGTGGAGAGAAGCAGGGGGGAGAAGTATGGTGGAGAGAAGCAGGGGGAGAGAAGTATGGTGGAAAGAAGCACAGGAGAGAAGCATGGGGGAGAGAAGCACAGGAGAGAAGCAGGGGGGAGAAGTATGGTGGAGAGAAGCAGGGGGGAGAAAAGTATGGTGGAGGGAAGCACAGGAGAGAAGCAGGGGGAGAAGTATGGTGGAGAGAAGCACAGGAGAGAAGTAGGGGGGAGAAGTATGGTGGAGAGAAGCACAGGAGAGAAGCATGGGGGAGAGAAGCATGGGGGAGAGAAGCACAGGAGAGAAGCAGGGGGAGAAGTATGGTGGAGAGAAGCACAGGGGGGAGAAGAAAACAGGCCCAGGTTTCACACTGAGTGAGTATAAATACATTTAGAATCTATATTATTACCTATATGTATAATATGTACTGTTTTAGTGTCATTTTGTGCCATTTTGGTTGGTGGTGTGCCGCGGCTCAAAAAAGGTTGAAAATCACTGCTCTAGAGGGACTTCTAATTACTCTGTAAAAAATTAAAATAAAAAAAATCCCCCTCTTCTAAAAATTTATCACGCCCCTTTTTCCATTTTATAAATAAACAAATCTATTAGGTATTGCCGCCTGCGTAATTGCCCGAACTATTAAATTATCACATTACTGATCTCACACAGTAAATAGCGTGAGATCTCAAAAAAAAAATAAAAAAAATTATTTTACCACATATTTTTTTCCCTTTTCTGATACATATTTCATGGAAATATTGTCTGTCGTTGCAAAGTACAGTTAGCGGCACAAAAACTAAGGGCTCAGGTGGGTCTGTAGGGGAAAAAAGGAAGCGCTAGGGCCTTTTGAACACGAGGAGGAAAAAACGAAAGCGCAAAAACGAAAATTAGCCAGGTCCTGAAGGGGTTAAAATCAGCAATCCTGGTGTTTTTTTGTTTTTTTTTCCCCCCATTTACGCCGTTCACCATGCAGGAACAATAATGTTATATTTTAATAGATCGGACAATTCCGCACACTACAATATGTAATATATTTATTTATTTTTTAATATTTTTATAATGGGCAAGGGGGTATTTTAAACTTTTATTGGGAGGGAGTTTATAAGGGTTTTTTTAATACTTTTAAAAACTTTTTTTATTACGCCTTTTTTTTTTTTTACACTTTTTATTACTGTAAAACATGCAATCAATAGATTGCATGTACTGATCTATGCTATGCCATAGCATAGCATAGATCAGTGTTATCGGTGATCTATGTATAGAGCTTGCCTCAGAGCAGACTCTATACATGGATCCGACAGGACGGAGGTAAGTGACTTACCCCTGCCTGTCGGCATGGCTGCGGGAATCCCTATCACTTGATGCTTGATCTGTCACTGAGTACCTTAGGGCCCATTTATGGTGCGTTTACACGTAACGATTATCGTACAAATTTGCGCGATAATGATCGAATTCGAACGATAATCGTACGTGTAAACGCAGCGAACGATCATACGACGAACGATACATCGCGCATTTTGATCTTTCAACATGTTATCAAATCGTCGTTTGTCGTTCGCAAAAAAATCGCAAATCATTCCGTGTGAACAGTCGTTTGCCGATTTAACCAATGTGTGAGATAGGCTTAAGCGTTCGCAAGACGATCGCACAACGAATTTTCCGTACGATATATCGTACCGTCTAAACGCTGCTCGTTATGAAAAAAAAAAACGTTACTTCGACATCGTTAATCGTACGATCGGGCCAATTATCTTTAAGTGTAAACGCAGCAATACACAGAAAGATTATCTGACAGATTATCGGCCAAAGATTTGAAGCCAAATCCAGGAATGGATTTGAAAAGAGGAGGAATCTCAGGCTTTCCTTTATGATCTGTTCCCTGTTTATGGTCTGTTTCTGGCTTTGGCTTCAAATCTTTGGCAGATAATCTGTCAGATAATCTTTCTGTGTAAATGGACCCTTATACGCAGCGATCACTATAGATTGCGACGTTTAAGGGGTTAATGAGACGCAGCTGCGGGATCACAGCTGCATCTCATTTCCTCCGGCCCCGGTCACACTGATGTGAGTGGGATCGCTCTCACTGCAGCGGTCCCGCACACGTCAGAAGGCCCTGAAGTCAGGAACATATATGGAATGGAGTCTGACACGGACGGAGACGTGTGCACCCTGCACAGTCTGCGAGCAGGTGCGAACGGGGGAATCCGCAACAGATTTTCCATCGCAATTCCGTAGTGTGCACGTACCCTTTCCTGGAAAAGGGTCAGTATGGATACCCCCACTAGTCTTTGCCATGCACCATGTGTTCTGACACATTTGTATCAGAGCCAGCCAAAAAGGGGTATTCCAGCCAATAACATCCATCCCCTATCCACAGCATAAGTGCTAAATGTTTGATCGTGCCGGGACTCCCATTGCCATCCTTTGCCACCATGCCATTCAGGGGACGGAGTTGGGGAGGGGGGCATTTAAGGGGTTGGGTTGTCTGGTTTTGCTTGTTTGTGATGACAACTTCTATACAGTATATAATAGTGAGAATTAGGGACGAGCAAATTTACAGTACTAGTGTGGCGCTTTGCTAGTACTTTGAATTCAGCCATCTCTAGTGACAATATCTATACAGTGCTGCAGAACATGTTGGCGCCATATAAGCAATTGTAAATGTAAAAAAAGAAATCCCTTGAAATACAGCTTGAGTCTATGTTGCAAAAACTCAACAGGGGTTGTGATCACAAGTAGTTTTGCAATATACTTTTTGTGTAATGTATTGTGCTCCATGCTCCCTTTGTGCTGATATTTGGTCATTTCCCTGTTAAAAAAAAACAACCTCCCAAACACAGGAAGTCCCCGTCCTCTGCCGCTCACACAAGAAAAGATGCCTGTCCATCAGGCAGGTTGTATATCAGCTGAGGGCAATTATCTTAGGCTAATTATATATCGGCAGGGAGGGAGCATGGACCGGCAGAAAGTGAGACATCTAGTGGTAATATGTATAATGTTGATTTAAACATAAAAACCTTAAAAAATATATATTATATTGCAAAACTGTTTGCAATCACAATCTCTGATTTCTTTAAAAAAAAAATAAAAAAAAATTGTGACAGGTACAGTACACTTAAGGCTATGTGTACACGAACTAAAACTGGCGGAATAATGTCTCTACGCGCTGAAGAATAGACATGTGCATGGAGCCTTAGGGCGGGTTCACACTACAGAATTCTTGTGGACAATGTCCACGGAATTCCGTCAGCTGTCCGCCCGCGCGGGCACGTGCTTTTCCGCCGGCTCCATAGACACCATTCTATGGGCCTGCGAATTCCGCGATCCGCTGAAAGAAGTGACATGACACTTCTTACAGCGTATAGCGGAATACGTCGGCCCATAGAATGGTGTCTATGGGGCCGGCGGAAAGGCGCCCAGATGTGCGGGCGGACAGCTGACGGAATTCCGCGGACATTGTCCGCGAGAATTTCCTTAGTGTGAACCCGCCCTTATAGTCTAACTGTTGTTTGGGAAAACTTTTGACATTAAATAGAGACATAAAAAGCAAACGAACAGTCAGCACTCCACTAACACTTGTTCACACTGTGCAGTATGTGTGCTGCCGTGGCTAACATACAGACAAAAATAGAAAAATGCTGCAGCAACCTGCAAGTGCCACCAGGACTCACCGCATACACTCCCTTCAGCGTACATTTGCTACAAACCTGTTCTAAAGTTTTTTTGTATATATATTTTTTTAAATGAGGTTCTTCCATTACGAGTCATCTGTATACTTATTTACACTGACACTGAACTCCCTATCCTGTATGGAGTTTTTTTTTTTTTGGCTAATTAATTTTTTGGTCATGGTTTTGCCTGATTCTATGCTGTTTGCATTTATTTCCTGTACTTCTATTTGCTCTTAATGATTTGAATAAGAAAAAAAAAGAGGTTCTTAGCAAACCATTTGATCAAATAGAATATACCAACTCACCACATTAAAGAGAACCTGTCACCCCCCCATGCCGGGGAAGAGCTATATACATACTGCTTCCACGAAGTCCCGGTCCTGGAGCCCGTCCCGCCACCGAGATATCCCCGTCCGAAGCTGTGCGCGCGCTCATCACAGATGAGTCCGACGTCTATAGAGAATGACTGAGCCATCATTCTCTATGGGCGTCAGACTCATCTCTGAGCGCGCACAGCTTTGGACGGGGATATCTCGGTGGCGGGACGGGGACTTCATGGAAGCAGTAAGTATATGGGTCTGCACCAGGGGGTCGGCCGGGCTCTGCCCCGGCATGGGGGGTGACAGATTCCCTTTAAGGTGAACCCCAGAGAGTTGGACCCTAATAACTAATGGCCTCTCTGGACTAGAAGTCTACAAAACTGGGCATACAGGATCAACTAAACTCTGTAAAACACCCACAGGAGATGGGTGCAGTCCAAGGCTAAAAGGAGGTAGCCACCCCCCAGCACTCCACTAACACTTGTTCACACTGTGCAGTTTGCATGCTGCCGTGGCTGACATACAAAAAAAAAAATAGAAAAATGCTGCAGCAAGTGTCAAGGCTTACCACATATACTCCCTCCAGTGTATATATATATATATATATATATATGATAAAAACCTGTTCTAGAACCAAATTTTTTTGTAAAAAAAAAAAAAAAATACAAAAAGGTTTTTATTGTGTGTGTATAGTGGAGAAGTATATGCGTTGAGCCCTGACATTTGCAGCATTTTTCTATTTTTGTCTGTATGTCATAGAGACATGTCAAAAGTTTTGATCAGACCTGTACTTATTGGAATAAATCTTGCAGGGGAGGATGCTCTGCAGCACGGTCCTCTCCCGCTCTGTGTTACAAAAAAAACAAAAAAAAAAGTCAGGCTCATAAGTCTATGGAGTCAAACTTCTTTTCTTAGGGTGGGTTCACACGTAGCGAATCACAGTAGATTTCGCGCTGTCAGTTCCGCAGTGAAATCCGCTGTGATTCTCGACACTGTAATTTTTAAAAGGTTTACATACTCTCAGCAGGAGTATGTAACCCCCGCCCCCCATAACACGCTGCGGCCAGTGAATACTTTCGGCCTGCTTTTGTGGCTCCCGGCATCCTGACGTCCCGCTCAGCCAATCAGTGGCTGCGGCAGGATAATGCACTGATTGGCTGAGCAGGACACCAGGGAGCCACAGATGCAAGCCGGAACGCGGACCAGTAAAATATTCACTTGGCCGCAGTGGCTTAAGGGGCGGGGTTACATATGTAAACCTATTCAAAATAACAGTTGGCGGGAATTGCAGCGAATTTCACTGCAAACTCACAGCGTGAAATTCACTGAGATTCCGCTGTGTGTAAACTCACCCTTAGGGTACAAACACACTTGCCGGATCTGCAGCGAGTCTCCTTGCTGCGTTTTTGCAGGGAGACTCGCTGCAGATCCCGGCCCTATACTTTCAATAGCAGAGAAACTCGCAGCAGGGATGTACATCCCTGCTGCGATTTTGTCTGCAGCCCGCCCCATTAACCCCCTGGCCGCCAGACATTATACATTACCGGGTCCCCGTTCCTGCTTGCTTCGGGGCTCCCGGTGTCTTCACGGCCCGCCCGGCCAATCAGTGCGCTGCGGCGGGGCAGCGCACTGATTGGCCGGGCGGAACGTGCCGGGAGCCGCCGAAGCAAGCAGGAGTCGGGATCAGGGATCAGGTAATGTATATCCTGCCCGCCCCCTTGCAGCCCCGATCACCTCCAGCCCCCGGCCGCATGATCACCCCCAGCCCCGCAGCCCCCGGCCGCACGATCGCCCCCAGCCCCCGGCCGCATGATCGCCCGCAGCCCCCGGTTGCACGATCGCCCGCTGGGGGCGATCGTGCGGCCGGGGGCTGCGATGCTGGGGGCGATCGTGCGGTCGGGGGCTGCAGGGCTGGGGGCGATCGTGCGGCCGGGGGCTGCGGGCAATCGTGCGGTCGGGGGCTGCAGGGCTGGGGGCGATCGTGCGGCCGGGGGCGATATACATTACCTGATCCCGGCTCCTGCCCGCCGCAGCGCACTGATTGGACGGGCGGGCCGTGAAGACACCGGGAGCCCCGAAGCAAGCAGGAACGGGGACCCGGTAATGTATAATGTCCGGCGGCCGGGGGGTTAATGGGGCGGGCTGCGAGTTTCTCTGCTATTGAAAGTATAGGGCCGGGATCTGCAGCGAGTCTCCCTGCAAAAACGGAGCAAGGAGACTCGCTGCAGATCCGACAAGTGTGTTTGTAACCTTAGGGTACAAACACACACACACCGTATATGCAGCAGATACGCAGCAGATTTGATGCTGTGTTCAGTTATTTAGATCTAATCTGCTGCGTATTTGCTGCGTATCGCAGCAGTAAATATGCTGCGTATACGGTGTGTGTGTTTGTACCCTTACAAACAGCTGGAAGAGGATGCGCTGCAGCGTGTTCTTCTCCTGGCTCATTCTCCCAATCAGTATGGGACTGAACGCTCAGACCCGGACCAATCCAAACTTTTGACATGTCTCTGACAGGTACACTTTATTGTATTGCATTGAATTCATATTTATCTTGCAGTAAAATTACTTTCTACCATCTTCCAACCCTGGACATATTTTCTATTACTCTTCTGTGGCATTGTGTTTCAAAGTATCAATGAACGCTTTGTATTTAGTCATCACTTACAACAAACAATTGAGTTGGCATCAGATACAGATCAGTAATCTTTCTATTATAGCCTAGTTCTATCATGTAAAAGATTGTGTTTTTTTTTTTTTATGGCTCAGCAGCAAGCTTGCGGGTATACTCACCTGGGTGGATGACAAAACAATGTTCCAATGCTGTCCAGGTCGGCTGGCACTCACGTGACCTCTCTTCTAGCTGTCCAGAGTCTGTAGAAGCGGGAAGTCGCTGTCTTATATGCATTGCAGGTCCTTTACCTATTGTAGATATGGAGCCCACTGATAGTGTAGTCTCTTCCTGGGAGTCCCTGTAATGAGCCTAGCCTGACCGTTCGAGGACCACTTCTCTGTATAATACAAGTCAAGCCAGTTCTCTGTTCAATGAGTTGGATTTACATAGAATAGGATGTAATACTTTCAACAAAGCTCCCAGACAGCTACATCTTTCCACTCCTACACAGAGTACACTATGAATTGGCATAGCAATGGAGCTCCATTTTTTGCATGCTGCACCTTGCCGTTTTGAATAAAACACTTCTTTGCACATAAATACCCTGAGTGCTGTGGATTATCTACTGGATATTCATCTATATAGATAGATTAGAGAGAAATGAAACAACAGTGTCTCCTTTCCCCTTTACAACTCAGGCGAAGCTTTTGTTTCTGCGTTCTTGACCAGGTGATCACTGTGTGATGCCAGTGGTGGGCGGGGTTACAGAGGAGGTGTTACAGCTTGCAACAGAAGAGACAGATCATGTGACTTTTGTCTCAGAAGGGAGCGGGAGGACAGGAGTGGAGACAGAGTGGACCAGGGAGTGAGGATTTTCAGCAGCTTCAGGGAGTTAGTTGGGATCTGATGCAGACACACCACCCAGTTCATGTAATAGAAACCTCTTACCAACAAGCTTAGATTATGGGTGGAGATTGAAGAGGGTTAATCAGGTACATTCACTTTAAGTGTTGCACATGAATAGAACAGCGCCGGTGCTCGGTAATAGACCGGTCTGGGCCGTGGTTCAAAAAAGGACCATGGCACTGGTTTCCACGCTTTTATTTGCAACACTTAAAGCAAATGTATCTGATGGTACATTCCCTTTAAATCTTTCTTAACCCGAGTTCCCCTTTAATCCGTCCAGAAATTATATTATTAACAGTGTATCTAATTTGGATCTATAGTTCCATATACAACTGTATTTATTCTTAATTTTTCATTTGAAAACAATGGGGGGAATTTATCATTCCCTCAACCAGTTCCAAATATTCTGCCACTCTGTGATGGTGCGGGGGGTGAGAAACTGAATGAGAGAGATATGGGGGAATATATCTATAACAAATGGCACGCCACAAGAAGACAAGGACATGAACCAGCTTTATTAATATCCTTAGTAGTAAATCATTTTGGCTTGAGACGGATGGACTGTATCCTGAGCCCGGCCACATACTAATGTATACATACAGGCAGAGCAGCGGTCACAGTAACTGCAATGTAAACATAAAACATTTCAAGTATCGGCTTCAAGAGGGAAATATGGAATCCAAGTGGCTTTGGAAATGTTAGCTGCTGTGCACATTAACCAGCAGTGGAAATATGGTATGTAATCTTCTATGATGTAAATGATGGCGTACACTGTCAGATTGTGGGTTGATAATCCCCAGACGTGAATTCACATATATGGCCTTAGTTTGTCTGCACCGTATATGCAGAGGCAACGGTAAGAGTACTATGGCAGGTATAACAGCGGACGTATAGAGCAGTATCATCTTACAATGCACAGGTTGTGTGTGTGTATGTATATATATATAATATAAATATACACACAAACACCAGACATACAGACTATACAGTAGGCCAGACATACCACACATTGTCATGTTCCTCATACCATGTTAAAGGGAGATTCAAAATGAATGGTGCAAATTTATAGCCCTGGTGGGGCAAATTTATTACTGCTGCGTTTTTCTATACCTTTGCATGCATTTCACTGTTTCTATAAGTTTAATTTTAACGTACTTAAATACGTGGTCAGTCACATTTTTTATGTACACGCAAAAAAAAAAATTGATCCATTGCTATGTTTTTTTTTTCTTTTCTATATATAATGTAAGTATATAGGAAATGGATTCTGCAGTATAGCATTCGTTTTAATAATTTGTTTTTGTACACGTTTTTTTGTTTTTGGTTTTTGCCCCCACATATACATTAACTAGAAAGAAAAAGTCATGTGAACCCAGCCTGACATGTAAAGACACAGGGGTGGATTTAAAGGGGAAGTATCAGAAAATTAGACGAATCTAACCTGCTGATAGCCCGCTATAACGCCCAGGAAGCTGAGGAGGAAGATATGTGTCTTACCTTCTTCCTTGGCGCAGGCCCCGTGCTGTTAGTCATCGTAATTTTGGCCGGTAGGCTGCCCTGCCCCCACAGCATCATCCGGCCCACCCGCTTCATTGATAACCAATGAAGTGGGTGGGCCAGATGATGCTGTTGGGGCGGGACAGTCCTACCAGCAAAAGATTATGGCAAATAACAGTGCAGGGCCTGCGCCGAGGAGGAAGGTAACAAGCATATCTTCCTCCTCAGTATCCCGGGCTCTATCAGCAGGTTAGATTTGTCTAATCTTCTGATACTTCCCCTTTAACATAGAAAATTACTGTCAGAAAAAGACCACTGGGTCCATCTAGTCTGCCCTTTGAGTATCTCCCATCCTTATTATCTTAGGATAGATATATGTATATACCAAGCAGGTTTACTCAGTTACTGCAGATTTACCAACCACATC
Source organism: Dendropsophus ebraccatus (assembly GCF_027789765.1). Taxonomy (NCBI): domain Eukaryota; kingdom Metazoa; phylum Chordata; class Amphibia; order Anura; family Hylidae; genus Dendropsophus; species Dendropsophus ebraccatus. The sequence continues at coordinate 23,081,590 of NC_091456.1, read as the reverse complement.
TGCTGGAAGTTTCTTCCAAGCATCTACTACTCTTTCAGTAAAGTAATATTTTTTCACGTTGCTTCTGATCTTTTCCACAACCAACCCCTGACTTTGACCCCTTGTTCGTCAGTTCAGTTTTTTATTAAAAAATTAAATAAAAAGAAGTTGCAGGGTGTTATATCTGGCGTCCATGTATAGATAAGACTTGGGCAGATATTTGCACATTAAAAGGTTATGAGATTTATCAAACATGGTGTAAAGTGAAACTGGCTCAGTTGCCCCTAGCAACCAATCAGATTCCACCTTTCATTTTTCAAAGAGTCTGTGAGGAATGAAAGGTGGAATCTGATTGGTTGCTAGGGGCAACTGGGCCTGTTTCACTTTACACCATGTTTGATAAATCTCCCCCTGTACAGATTCTATAATTTTTGCACCACCCTTTCTAAATCATCCTGTATTATAATGCACTCTCCTATATACTCCATATACATAGTACTCTTTGGAGCCATGAATAGGAGCTCTGACACTTCTTCATAATTTTTCTTACAGATACAATACAGCAGCTTTTTAATGTCGCACAATAAATTAGACAACTTCCTTACGAATGCATAAAAGTATTTTTTTGCAAAACATTAGCAGCTTGTAACTATTCTACTGTGAAGGGGTTAACAAATATCATTGCAAAGGCACATTCTGTCTCCCACTAGTGGCCGTGTCTCATAGGTCTGGGGCTCCTAGCTGGGAATGTTCCTCTTATTTTGGCTTCTAGGCTGATACTTTGGCAGAGGTAGATCCATAACCCTAGAGAGCACAGATGGCAATTTGGCACAAACAGTCTCGAAAAAAACAATGCAGGGCTAAACATTACACTAAGAAAGACACACTATGGGAGTATACATATATACACGTGTGTGTGTGTGTGTGTGTATATATATATATATATATATATATATATATATATATATATATATAAATATATTATATATTATATATTATATATATATATATATATATATATATATATATATATATAACTTTATTGCATAGGGGGAATAGGACATGTAGCCAGTGAAAAGAAGCCTTTTCACCATAGTGCATATCTGTCTGTATGTCATAGTGACCTTCTAAAATCATGATTCCATTCTAAAAAAAAAAAAAAAAATCAGGCTTATATATTCACAATGAGCAAAATTAAGTGTTAGGCTGGGTTCACACTACGTTTTTGCAATTGGTTTTTTCATCCGTTTGCATTTGTGTGCATCCATTTTGATCCGTTTTTCCATTGACTTTCATTATAAAAAAAAAAAACATGCGTTTTGAGACTTTTTTTTTTTTTTACATAATGGAAGTCAATAAAAAAAACTGCTCAAAACGGATGAAAAAACAAATAGCAAAAACGTAGTGTGAACCCAGCCTTGAAAGGGGTATCCCCACGAAAAAAAAAATTGTCTTTAAACTAACTGGTAACAGAAAGTTATACAGATTTGTAAATTTATTTCTGTTTAAAAATTTCAAGTTTCTGTTGTATGTCCTGCAGACGGTGGTGTAATCTTTCCAGTCTGACACAGGGCTCTCTGCTGCCCCCTCAGTCCATGTCAGGAACTGTCCAGAGGAGGAGAGGTTTTCTATGGGGATTTGCTGACATGGACAGATGTGGCAGCAGAGAGCACTGTGTCAGACTGGAAAGAATACACTACTTCCTGCAGGACATCCAGCAGCTGATAAGTGCTGGAAGGCTTGAGATTTTTTAATAGAATTAAGTAAAAAATCTATATAACTTTCTGGCACCAGTTGATTTGAAAAGATTTATTTATTTTTTTTTTTCTGCCAGAGTACCCCTTTAAACCATTCTGATATGGTTTGTATTCATCCTATACCATGCTAGGTAGATAATACATTGTAGGTCTTATAATGACCCATTTATGGCTATAGAGATCTTTCTGCTGCAGAAGGCACTGAATAGACGATGGTACGTTACTATATACAATATCCATATGAATTACATTGTACCACCAATGTGAAAAATTATCGTAATTCATGGACATTAAAAAGATCTATACTAAAATATTATACGCTGGACCCACAGTACATATGTATCTCTATTATACTTATTAATGTCTGGATTACCCACTGTATACACGAGGCGACTGTACTCAATATAATAATAAGGTCATTATTATAGGCTTAAAAAAATATAAAACTATAAAAGCTCTTCCACAGACAAATAAAACAGGGAATGCATACTAAACCTTGTTAACCCCTTCACTTCTGTTGTAACAAACTGCAATGCTGTTTGTCTTTTGGTTCTTAAAGGTTGTAGGTAAAGATGAAACCAGAAATTTGAGGGGGGGGGGGGGGGGGGGGGGGGAATGTCTTCAGGAACTAGAGGCACTGGAGTACAGGAGATTGTAGTGATTGAATGGACCCTTTGGCACCCCTGAAGATCCCACTAAGTTGGGATCCATGGCTAGTAGTTTGAAGTCTCAGTCGGTCTTCCACACTTTGTTCAGCACCTTCACCACTTCATCATAGATAATGAAGACTATAGCCACGTCGAGACACACACGTCCTAGACGAGGGACGGTCCCCTTGTAAAACCTGCAAGATGAGTTAGATTGACCATTAAGGTATTACCAGAACAATATGTTGAAAATAGGGCAAAATAGATATATAATAATATGTATATAGGCTGGGTTCACACCACGTATAACACCGGCTGTTCTGTGACATGGCCAGGTCACAGAACGGCCGGTGTTACTGAAGATCATCACGGCTGGTACTGCAGTAGCGGACGGATGATCTTCATTTCTGCTGAATTTGGATGCAGATGAACCCATGTGCGCCTGCATCCCAATTCACCGCTGCACACAATGGAGCGTGCAGCCAGAGCCGCACACTCCATTGTGTGAACTAACATGTCAGTTTTTCAGGCGGCCAGGTGAAATTCCGGCCAGAGCGTATACTTTGTGTATACTCTCCGGCCCGGATTCCATTCATTCACGTAAAACGTATGTTTTGTATAAATTACGGTCGTTGTTGCAATTTGCAACAACGGCCGTGATTTATGCAAAACATATGTTGTGTGAACATAGCCTTATAATATAAGGGAGGGGGGTAATAAAGACATCATGAAAAATGAGAAGAAATAGCTTAAGTATATATGTAGAAAATTGAAACTTACGCTCGGGGCCCCTCGTATTTGAGGATTTTATAGGCACAATCCCATGTACTCTTGTATTTATGCGCTTCTAATCCCTGCAATGAAAACCATGCATAGTATTCTCACAGATATTTACTAACACAAATGTCCTGTTACGGTACACTGCTTGGATCTTGCTAGGGTGCTGGCACCCTGACACACATTATGTATCAATAGAGAATGCTTAAAGGGTTTTTTTTCGAGATATTTAATACTTGTGGATCCTGCCAGGACCACAGGGGTCATGTTAGTAATGTATACTTACCTGTTCCGCTCTCCTGCAGCTGCTGGATCTCGGGCCACGCGTTCTCTGTACTGTTTCTGGAACATCCGGTGATGTTTTGCCCCCTTCGGAAATGGCCAGTCAGCATAGACAGTATAGGATTTAGGCCGACCCACCATTTCTGGAGGGAGCGGGACAGGTAAGTATACATTTCTGACATAACCCCTGCAACCCTGGCAGGATCCCCAAATACCAAATAGTTATATTAATATTATTAACGTGAGGCACTAGGGACTGGACACGTTGTTAAGTTATTATATAGGTTTAGCGTTTGTTCACATTACCTGCATTCTGGTCTTGATCACATCCAGGGGTGTGTTGCCAAACACACTGGCAGCTCCAGCAATTGCTCCAAATACACCAGTAATAAGAGGGTTCATTGGTTTGTTAGGGTTGTCACCTGTCAAAGACAAAAACCCGTCAGGAGACCTGTCTGCAGAAGTCATATCAGGTCTTGTCAATCATTACATGATATCCCCCTGGATGCCAAATGTAAAATATTACAATATATTATCATAGTATATGACCTGCTACCTATCTACAATAAATACTAGCTAACAGAACAAGTGGACATCATTATGGCTGCACATAGGTCTCTGCGGCTCCATTCATAACCAAGGAGCTGGGGCGCTGATCTAGAGACCTCCTCCCCCACCCCCGGGACCCCTGCCATCCTTATGGACAAGTTTATATCGGAAAACTTTAATAAAATTATCAGCAGTGGTCACAGTGAGGAACTTAAGGTCCTCATACCCTGGCTCTGGCTTTGGATTATCTCTCCCAGAACAAAGGGGTCAGGTGGTGACTTTCCATCCTGCCTGACCCCTATCTTCATCAACATCATCTGTCAGTGTTCGGTTGGGGGAGCTAAAACTAACAATTCCTTCTATACATATAATTGTCTATTCAGTCTCCTTTCCCCAGTTCTAAGCTGCAGCTTTTTGCTGAAGATACAGAAAACTGTGTGAGCTTTTATTTTCCATCTACCCCTTCTTCCCCCTCCCTTCTGAGACGACTGATATAAACAAGTCCCTATCTGCAACTTTGTAATGCCTGGAGGATTAATCACAGTGAGTTAATCAGCAACTTAACCTCAGATAAACCCTCCCAGCATTATAAAAAAGTTACAAAGTTTACAGATAAAGCCTGCCAGGGACTTGTTTACATCAGCTATCTTGGAAAGGAGGGGGAGACAGAGAGAAAAGCTCACACACAGTTTTTTGTGTCTTCAGCGAAAAGAGGCCGCTCAGAACTGGGTGAAGGAGACTAAATAGATAATAACGCATGCAATGAATTGTTAGTCCCGTCATGGGCAGCAACATATCAAAAGTTATGTTTGAGTGGAATACCCCTTTAATTTATGTCATCCAGTAAGGGAAATTCAAAAGAGTGATAGGACACAGCCAAATATTTCTGTGGTAAAAAAGCTGAAGTTAAAATCCATCAACCTTTAACATATATAAAACTTGTAGAACATGGATCCCAGATCCCCTCTGGTTGCCCAATATGCAGTATCACTTCACAAGCGAAACTACTTGCGTCTGTAATCTATAGAAAAGTTCCATTTGTTAAAGGTGTCCCTGTCATTTTAGAAAAAAAAAACTTCTGACATGTCATAGAGACATGGTAATGGGTTTTTTTCAAAGTCTGGGAGCGCCCCCGCCATGATCAGTAGATGGAGTGAGGGAGGAGAGCTCAGTGTATATATAGGCTTTCTATACAATCCATTTCCTGCAGCAAGGAGAAAGCCAAGCACCTTTCCCCACTCGTTCTTGTGATCGGTGGAGGGCCTCAGCATCCAGACTCAAAACTTTTGACACATTAAACTTCCTTTTCAATGACCGTGACACTTTTAAAGCTTACATACTTTGTTAGTTTCTGGTGGAAACAAACATTTGAAACCACAAAACAATTCAACTATTTCAGGCAAACTGTTCAAGAACATTTTTCTAGACAATAGTTAGTAATTTGTTTGTTAAAGGGGTACTCCGGTGAAAAAAAAATCAACTAGTGTCAGAAAATTATAAAAAATTGAAAATTTAAAAAAAAAAACCAACAACAACTCAAGTCTTCCAATACGTATCAGCTGCTGTATGCCCTGCAGAAAGTGGTGTATTCTTTCCAGTCTGACACAGTGCTCTCTGCTGCCACCTCTGTCCATAGCAGTAGCTAATCCCCATAGAAAACCTTGCCTGCTCATGGACTAATCTTGGACCAAGAGGTGGCAACAGAGAGCACTGTTTCAGACTAGAAAGCATATACCACTTCCTGCAGGACATACATTACCTCATAAGTACTGGAAGACTGGAGATTTATTAACAGAAGTAATTTCCAAATTTGTATAACTTTCTAACATCAGTTGATTTAATTGCCCCCCCCCCCCCCCCCCCCCGCTGAAGTTCCCCTTTAAATATGTTTGGGCATAAACCTCTGAAAACTCTAAGCAGACGAACCCTCACAAATGTACTGTATATGTAGATCATGTAGCTGGATGCAGCATGCTTTATGGGGTTAAAGCTGTAGCCAAGCTATAGTTATGTATATACTACTATACAACATATCTACAAATTGAACATAAATAGCTTGTTAACCTAAGGAACTAAGGAAAAAGTAAGTGAACCCTTTTATAATTCCAGGATTTCTGCACAGATTATTGATAAAATTTAATTGTGATCTAAGTCACAAACATAGACAAAGAAAAATCTAGCTGAACTAAAAACACAGACATGATCCATGTTCTTTTTATGTTTCTTCGGTATATTAAGTAAACATGTACAGTGCAGGGAGGCAAATAAAGTTACCTTTGTGTTGAATTGGCAAAAGTTGTTTCAATAAGGAGATGAGATTAGGAGACTGAGTTTACATAGAGATGAGCTCTCTAGAGCCAAATGCATAGTCATGCTAAGCGGCCCTTCTGTAAAAAGGCTGGTTACTGAGAACCATACCTCAGTGCAAGTAACTTTCAGAGGTCCTCAGAACATGCGTTTTAGAAACACATGAAGCTGGAAAAGGCTACAAAAGCACTGCTAAACACCAACAATAGTAAAATTGTCAGATTTCAGCTGTTTTTTTTTTTTTTTCCCCTGCACGGTGGATGTTTACTCAGCGTGGTCAATGAGAACATGAAAAGAACAACTGTTTGTACACATCATTTACCTCTATACCAATTCCGTAATGAGGTCATCACAAAGAAGCGGATAGCCTGGTTAGAGCCTTGCTTGAGGACTGTAGCTGTGAGACCTTGATATGTCCCTTTTATACCTAGGAAGCAAACAGAACGGTTATCTAACAAGTAGAGAAGGAATGCTTCAATCTACAACCATACTGTCTCTTACAAGGATCCTGGGAGTCTGGGGCCCGGAGCAAAGCTTTCCCATGCTAGGGTTTACACTTATATCCTGATTGTACTGACAGCGCCCCCATATGTACTGACAATGTCCCTCCAGTCTAGGTATACAACAGTTTCTATCTGGTTTAAATAGTTTGCTAAGGATGTATTGTCAGTAAAAATGTCATTTGATACATACACATTGCTGTGTGCATTCCTTATATTTTACAGATCTTACAGGCAGGCAGGAGGGTGTGGGAACCTAATTAACGATGTATACTTACCAGTCCTCATGTCTCTGTAGCGCCTCCTCCCTGATGGCCGCTGGCTGTCACTTTTGGCTGGGATCCAGGTATGTTGTATATACCCAGCTCTTCCAGCTGCAGTGTCACAGCCCGGCTGAGCTATTGCCCCTCAGTCAGTGAGTGGAGCAGTGTCCCCCCCCCCAGTCACTGATTGGCTGAGCGGGCCGGGTATGTGACGTTGCAGGTAGAAGAGCTGAAGGAGGCCGGCGGCTGTCAGCTGGACCCAGGAGCAGCGTGAGGATAGGAAAGTATACTTTGTTTATTATGATCCTGCACCCCTCTGCCTTTCTGCTTTTTTCTTTTTTTATGGGACTTTTCCTTTGAACATTTATGGCTGATACATACACAAATAGCACCATTTGATCATGTTGGTAGTGTCAGTCTGTCATGGTCTGTAAATCCTGATAGAGTGGGTCATTTATATGTCAGGATTCATACAGGTACTTCTGTCTGCTTAAAGGGGCATTCCGCTCAAACATAACTTACCATATATTGCTGCCCATGGTGAGAAAATAACAGCCTATTCTTACCTTTTCACGCTCCTCTGGTGTCATCCAACAGCATTTTCGGGTCCTGGCAATTCTCCTCCATTTCTACTTCCAAGAATTGTCTCGGGGTGACAGCCCGCTTAGCAAATCTCTGGCCGTGGTGCTGCCCCTGCTTGGTCAGTGCTTGGCTGAAAGGGCTGTCACTCCCAAACGGGTCTGTCTCGAAGGGACCCGAACACCGGGGGAGCGCGGAAAGGTGAGAATAGGCTGTTTGTTATTTTCTCATCATGGGCAGCAATATATGAAAAGTTATGAAAAATAGTCAGCACTCACCAGTGAGATGTTTTAGTGTTCAGTTTATTCCATCTTAGTATATAGCAGAGAAGGGGAGACAGAGGATGCAAGTGCCTTCCCTGGGACTGTTGTTTCACGCAGAGGTGTGTAACTGCTGTCTAAGGGAACGCACCTGCACCCTCTGCTATGTCCTAACATGGAATAAACTGAACACTGAAGCATCTAACTGGTGAGTGCTGACTATTTTTCCCTTCACTTCATATACTGGACTTTTTGCTCGTGTTGGACCCTCTTCTTCACACTACTGTTGTTTTGAGTGGTGTTGCCTCCTTTTTTCTCTGTATAATATGTAAAATTATGTTTGAGCAGAATACCCCTTTAAGATATAGATTAAAAGAGAACCGCAAATAATTCTATATATTTTTTTAAAAATGCAGATACCTGCAGGCAGCTTCAATATTAGGGACACATACTGATATATAGTATTAAATCTAATCTGTGCTGACAGAAAGAAATGAAGGCCAATACCTTGTTCACGTACAATCTCCCTCACTCCATGGAAAAATCCTCTGTATTTTGGGTTCGGGGAGCATTGGTCGTGAATAAACTTTACCTAAAGCGACAGAAAATGATGCTTAATGCTGATGCATTCACAAGTGTCTCGCTAGAACATTCCATGGTAGGATCATAGACATTTTCGAGTTTGGTAAAAGATACTTAGTTTACACATCACTATAACAAGGACTGTTAACATGCAATGTCCAGCAGGAGAAGCACGGGGTGGTGCCCCTTTAAATTCTTCTGCAGGCATAGTGCTGATCTTATGCAGGCACCATCTAAGCTTACTGCCTGGGTGCCAATTTAAAAGGACTGAAGCTTGGTTTTTATAAATGGTGAAAAACACAGTGAATGGCGCCCACTGATCATACATTGATGACAGAAATAACCTACATAAAAAGTTGTAGTACTGATATTTAAAGGAAACTGCGGTCCAAAAATTATTTTACATCAACTGGTTTTAGAAAGTTATACAAATTCGGATTTTGCTTCTATTTAAAAATCTCCAGTCTTCCAGTACTTATCAGCTGCTGTATGTCCTGCAGGAAGTGGTGTATTCTTTCCAGTCTCTCTGCTGCCACCTCTGTCCGTAACAGGAACTATCCACAGCAGTAGAGGTTTTCTATGGGGATTTGCTCCTGCTCTTGACATGGACAGAGGTGGCAGCAGAGAGCACGGTGTCAGACTGGAAAGAATACACCACTTCCTGCAGGACATACAGAAGTTGATAAGTAGTGGAAGACTTGAGATTTTTAAATAGAAGTAATTTACAAATCTTTATAACTTTCTGACACCTTTTGATAAAAAAAAAAAATTGCTAGAGTTCCCCTTTAGGGTACATTCACACTTACCGGATCCGCAGCTTATTTTCTGCTGCGGATCCGCAGCAGATTTCATTTAAATAACTGAACACAGCATCAAATCTGCACCATCAAATCTGCTGCGGATCTGCTGCAGATCTGCTATGGATCCTGTAGGTGTGAACGCACCCTTAAGATGTCATTCAGTACATTACTGCTTGCTCCATTCAGAGAATACACAACGCCTAGTAATTTGATTTTCCGCCTTTGCCTTGTTTTACTATCTGAGTCTAGTAATAGATCCCTAGGGAGATCGGTTTCCCAATTAAACTCAATATAATGAACCAGACATCACCGGACATTACATTAGTCTACACAAAAATGTCTGTGTTCACATACAATATATATATATATATATAATAAAATTTCCAGATTACCACTTCATCACATACCCTCACATATAAAGAAAATTAGGCTAGATAAGGATTGGGCGTTCAGGAAGATGACACCTATCCTTGCTCATGTAGGCAGGCATCTCAACTATGAGCACAAAAATCACACACCCTTTGAGACGTTACAGATCAGTGTTGAAAACATAGTGTAATTCCTCCCTATGAACACTAGATGGCGTCAGAATACAATATACACAACTACGGTACTGACATCTCCAGTATGAAATGAGGAAATGTTGCAATGTTCAAACCTATTTACTACATAACAAGGAAGTATTCACGAAGGGTCGCAATGTGCGCACAAATAGGGGGCACCCCTGCCGTGGTTTGTGGTTATAAAGAAAGAACCAGTTACAAAACATTTTACTACTGTAGAACTATAAGTAAAACTGAACAGAAGTGCTAGAGAAATGAGAGAATAACTGCCCATAGCAACAAATCAAACCCCAGCTTTCAGTTTTTTCCCTAAATAATAGCTACAGCCATATTAGCGGCTATGGGCTCCTGCCATGTTTAACTGTAGATTATACATGCCCTTTTCATTGCTGTGGTTCTCCCCATTAAGGTTAGTGGGGGCATGTCAGCAGTCAATGTACTAACTGATAATCTTTACTCCTCTTCTTCGGCATGTCACATCCCAACAGCATATGCTGTACGCTGCCGGTATATCCTGTGCATTGGGGGTAGATCATGCGGATGGACCCATTGCTGTCATAGGGAAATAAAAGGAACAATATCCATTTTGTACATAGAGATAAATATAGTAACATGAGAAATAATCCAGCGCAGATAATCTATTAAAACGTTAGGAGAACTCTAGTGAACATCCTGAATCTGCAAGGGGTGGTCGGAGCATAATAAAGAACTTAAGGTGCGTTTACACGTAACTATTATTGTGCAAATTTGCGCGATAACGATCGAATTCAAACGATAATCGATCAAACGACGAACGAGAAATCGTTCATTTTTTACCCTACGTAAAATATGGGCTTAAGCGATCTTGAAAACGATCGCAATAAGGACTTTTCTTACGAATTTTCTAACAATTTATTTGTCTAAACGCTGATTGTTATAAAAACCAAATTGTTGCTTCAAAATCGTTAAACGATCGATTGGGCGAATTATCACTTTGTGTAAATGCAGCATAAGGGTACAAACACACACACCGTATATGCAGAGATACGCAGCAGATTAGATCTAAATAACTGAACACAGCATCAAATCTGCACCATCAAATCTGATGCAGATCTGCTGCGTATACGGTGTGTGTTTGTACCCTTACTCATACTTATCTGTCCCCTTGCCCCACCCCTGAATCACTGACTGGATGAATGGGAATGTCTGGGCCTGGTCGTGAGCTACAGGAGGCTGGCGGGGGTCCGTGAACTGTGGCATGGGAAATGGGTAAGTATGACTTCTTTATTTTACCATATCCACCACCCACCCCTGGATTTTTCCCACCGAAGTTCTCCTTTAATGTTTTTTTCAATCCATTTAAAAACATACAGACAAACAGGAGGCTTAAAATTAACTAACTAAGTTGCCATGTGGACCTGAGACGTGTAATTTTAAACCTCCTGTTTGTCGGTATGCTCCTATATAGATTGAATAAGACATTAAGGGGGATAGTTATTAAACATGGTGTAAAGTGAAACTGGCTCAGTTGCCCCTAGCAACCAATCAGATTCCGCTTTTCATTTTCCAAAGAGTCTGTGAGGAATGAAAGGTGGAATCTGATTGGTTGCTAGGGGCAACTGAGCCAGTTTCACTTTACACCATATTTGATAAATCTTCTTCTAAAATTTGACCCAATTATTTGCGCTGGATGACATCTTTCACTTTGTACATTGGACCTTGTCCTGCATCTAAACTGCCTGGGTGAGCGCCATTCATTATTATATATAGCTACGTCTGGTTAGAGTAGAGAATTGAAGAAGAGACTTCCTATCACACGTACAGAGCTATAGATGAGCTCACCTTAACAGTTTCCATAGGACAAACCACCACAATGGCCTCAGCCACACCGGCCCCCAGTCCACACACTAAACTGCGCTTACTATCCAGCTTCCCATGGGCGTCTCGCATCTGGTTACTCAGGAACTCAAACATCCCGAACCTGCGGGAGAAGAAACAGCAATGACGAGCCTTAGGGGATGTTCACACTGAGGAATTTCAAGCTTAATCCGAGCTTAATTTTACACATATTCCTCTTGAAATTTCACCTATAAATATGTCCAGAGCAATGTTCCATTGAGCTCAGTGGGATTTCCGCTCTATTGTCCACGCAGTGGAATTTATGCTCTGTTTCTGCCCAAAGAATTGACAAGTCAATTCTTTGGGCGGATTCCGCTAGAGAGATCCCATAGTAATCAATGGGACTTTGAATTTTCCGCTTTCTGCTCGAAGTCGGTGCAAATTCCGCCAGAGCTGAAGAAGAGTAATTTTAAGCAGAAAACTTCCCTCTTCAATTCCTTGCCTATTCTTCAGTGTCAACTTATCCTAAATGTATATGTACCAAGAGTAAACCATTGAGAGGGACGTGCAGAACATCATTATAAAAGTGATGTTATATATAAACATTTATTACTGTCTTTGCACTATTTTTGAGCAGTTTTTGACAGTTTTGAAAATGTTTACTCGGAGGAGGTGTGGTTTAAGTTAGCTACTTTATTAATCAGATTTATCACGTATGTTTTATTTATTTTTTTTGCGCACAAAAAAAAAATTGCAGCAGTTCTCCAGTCAGACCCTAGCGTTGTTGTTTAACCTAGCTGGGTTCAAACTATATTTTTGCAATTCTTTTTTGATGGAAAAACAGATGCATTTGCGTGCATACGTTTTGATCCGTTTTTTTTTTTTATTGACTTCTGTTATAAAAAACGGATCAAAACGCACCTTTTTTTTTTTTTTTTTTTTTTTAAACCTACACAAAAATGTAGCCGACCACATTTTTGTTTACATTAAAAAAAAAAGGATGCGCTTTGATCCATCTTTTTTATAATAGAAGTCAATAGAAAAACAGATCAAAACAGATGCACGCAAATGCATCCGTTTTTTCATCCCTTTATCCCAAAACATAGTGTGTTTTAGCCCAAAAAATAAAAGCCACAAAAAAATAGTGTTTTTCTCCTAACAGTAAATTTTGCACATGGGCCGGACAGTTTTGCACAGCAAGTGGAAGCGCAGTGCAAAAATTATTGTGATTCATAATAAATGTCACCAATAATGTTACCTGAAGGCAGAATAGTGACAGTGATATTTACCTTACAGCCGCCTTTGGAATGGAACCATAGAGTAGAGAACTGAGCCCCCGGTATAGCCCCTTCACCCCATGACCCTGCACGGTCTGCCTCACACAGTCAGCTGAAAAGAGAAACCGTATGATCGAAACCAAGTTAGAATGTGACAAACACCTAGTAATACCACCAGAAAGGCGTCCAGCCACTCTCACCAGTGATGCGTTTCATTATTAACCCCCAACATACACGTCACTACTCACCTATCCCCCGGTATCTCGGCGGGTTAGCCTTCTCATCCAGCTGTAGCTGTGTCTTGACATATTCTGTAGGGAATGTGATGCAGATCTCTATTCCACCAGCAATACCTCCTACAGGGAACAGACGATACAGACACTTATAGCACCATAGATAGTTATAGCACCATAGACAGTTATAGCACCATTATACCATAGATATAGCACCATTCATACCATAGACAGTCATAGCACCATTACACCAGATAGTTATAGCACCATTATACCATAGACAATCATAGCACCATTATTCCATAAATAGTTATAGCACCATTATACCATACAGTCATAGCACCATTATTCCATAGACAATCATAGCACCATTATACCATAGACAGTTATAGCACCATTATACCATAGATAGTTATTGCACCATAGACAGTTATAGCACCATTATACCATAGACAGTTATAGCACCATTATACCATAGACAATCATAGCACCATTATTCCATAGATAGTTATAGCACCATTATACCATAGATAGTTATTGCACCATAGACAGTTATAGCACCATTATACCATAGACAATCATAGCACCATTATTCCATAGATAGTTATAGCACCATTATACCATAGATAGTTATTGCACCATAGACAGTTATAGCACCATTATACCATAGATAGTTATTGCACCATAGACAGTTATAGCACCATTATACCATAGATAGTTACACCATAGATAATTATATCACCATTATACTATAGACAGTTATATCACCATTATACCATAGACAGTCATAGCACCATTATTCCATAGATAGTTATTGCACCATAGACAGTTATATCACCATTATACCATAGACAGTTATAGCACCATTATACCATAGACAGTTATAGCACCCTTATACCATAGATAGTTATTGCACCATAGACAGTTATAGCACCATTATACCATAGATATAGCATCATTATACTTATTATATCATACATAGTTATAGCACCATTTATACGTATATTTCCTGATCAGTGTACAACCAGATGATTCTTATTTTTGATTAAAATAAAAATAAAAAATCTGGAGCCACATAAACCTCTCTCATAACAATAACTGAGTGGCAACACCTTAAAGGGATTACTGAGGATTAAAACATTCCAGAAACATCACCAATCTTGTAATCAGTTTGTGTGTTGTATTGTGAGTTTTAAGGAAGTGATTGGAGCCAAACTGTAATACCACACACAATCTGAGGCCAGGAGGGGCGATGTTTTTGGAATATAGACGTTATGCTTTGTAATCACTTTAAGGGCATCAGATAATAACCAAAGCATAGTAAAAGTAAATCCATGGATTATCTCCATGTGAATGGGACTGAAGTTGTATTCATACATGTCAATAACTGTTTTTCACCATACACATCAGTTTGTTATTCTCACACAAATGTAAAAATCCACATCAGCAAAGTCCATGTGTGAATTCCCACTAATATATATTTTTTTTTTTTCTGGAGTATCCCTTTAACTGTGAAAAAAGGCTCAGATTAATGAAAAATACGAACCACTGAACTAGATTACAGAATACATTAGGTATAGAAAATGTTGATGCATCTAAATGCGGGCCAAGGACAGATCTTGTGTACGTGAATGTTATGTCTGTGCCAGAGGCTATAAGAACTAAGTGTCTTACATCAGAATCCTAGGAAAAAGCTTTGTCCTTCTGTCTCTGCATCCTTGTTCTAAGAAATAAACCATTAACCTCTGTATTAGAAAGCAAATGCTTTAAGGCATAAGGAAGCTCTAAGTGCATCCACCGAACAATCCCCCAATCCGCCTTCACTTAGAGGCCCCCCCCCCTCCCTCATGTGCCCCATTGCATGCAGATCACATGGGTGACTGCACTGTGTTCTATACAGATACAGTGTACAGAGTATACGGCTGTGGCCATACTGTCAGAGGATAAGCATGAGTCAGCAGACCCCAGGAGGCAACGTGGTGATTGGAGACTGGAAACGACGCCTCTCTGCGGTGGGTGGGATAACAGGTCTGCAGACAGAGGCTGTCAACAAGTGAGTATATCCAGGTTTACAATACATATGTTGCTCAATGACAGCAAGAGCCGGGGCCTGATCCCATATATCCAGGACTACAATGCATATGCCGCTCAATGACAGTGAGAGTCGGGGCCTGATCCCATATATCCAGGATTACAATGCATATGCCGCTCAATGACAGTGAGAGCCGGGGCCTGATCCCATATATCCAGGACTACAATGCATATGCCGCTCAATGACAGTGAGAGCCGGGGCCTGATCCCATATATCCAGGACTACAATGCATATGCCGCTCAATGACAGTGAGAGCCGGGGCCTGATCCCATATATCCAGGATTACAATGCATATGCCGCTCAATGACAGCAAGAGCCGGGGCCTGATCCCATATATCCAGGACTACAATGCATATGCCGCTCAATGACAGTGAGAGCCGGGGCCTGATCCCATATATCCAGGACTACAATGCATATGCCGCTCAATGACAGTGAGAGCCGGGGCCTGATCCCATATATCCAGGACTACAATGCATATGCCGCTCAATGACAGTGAGAGCCGGGGCCTGATCCCATATATCCAGGACTACAATGCATATGCCGCTCAATGACAGTGAGAGCCGGGGCCTGATCCCATATATCCAGGATTACAATGCATATGCCGCTCAATGACAATGACAGCCGGGGCCTGATCCCATATATCCAGGATTACAATGCATATGCTGCTCAATGACAGCGACAGCCGGGGCCTGATCCCATATATACAGAATTACAATGCATATGCTGCTCAATGACAGCGAGAACAGGGGCCTGATCCCATATATCCAGAATTACAATGCATATGCTGCTCAATGACAGCGACAGCCGGGGCCTGATCCCATATATCCAGAATTACAATGCATATGCTGCTCAATGACAGCGACAGCCGGGGCCTGATCCCATATATCCAGAATCAGGCTATGTTCAAACCTTGTAAGAGACCGGCCGTTCTGTGACCCAGCCGGGTCACAGAACAGCCGGTCTTAGAAAAAAACATCCCAGCCAGTACTGCAGCACCGCCTGGATGATCTTCAGCGCTGCGGAGTTGTGATGCGGGCCCATCCGTGCGCACCCACATCAGAACTCCCCACTGCACACAATGGAACATGCGGCCAGAGCCGCACGCTCCATAGTGTGCACTGACAGGGTTCTCTGCGCTCGCTATTTATTGAATAGTGGCCGCAGAAAACTGACATGTTGCTTTCTCGCGGCGCCGCTAGGGATCCCGGTCGGAGTGTAAACTGCGTATACACTCAGGCCGGGATTCCTTCAGCACAACGTAAGTTCTGTACTAACCACTTACTGATTACTGATTACTGTTGTGTGAACATGGCCTTACAATGCATATGCTGCTCAATGACAGCGAGAGCCGGGGCCTCAGGGGGTACCATAAAAATACAGACCTGAAATGCCTCTGATAAAGCTGTCATTTGTTAACTTTATATTCCTACAAAGAACAAGTTCTTTCCATATAAATATGACATATTGATATATAAATATAACAAGCCTTGAGATATACACTCCACTGGCAGCAGCTTGTCTCCCAAGAGAACAAAAGATCAGGTGTTTTGAAGTCCAAGATGCCTGCTCCTTCTTTCACCAGACATCTGATATAGAAGCAGTGCTGTGTAATGTTGAGCTAGCATATTCGGTCGGGCATAGAGCTTGGTCAAACATTGGTCAAGCCCCTCATATTGCCGGCATACTGCCGGAGTTCTAATGTTACTTGCAGAAACTGATTATATTTTTTTCCTTCAAATTTTTGGATATTTTGTTTAAAAAAACCTTCTTTCAAGGGATGAAATATGCAAACATTTGAAACAAATGGGAGTAGATTAACCATGCACCCTCAGCTCTGCCGAGCAGGAGGCACCTGTTTAAAGGGGGAACTCCAGCAAAAGTTTTTTTTCTTTAGAATCAAAGTTATACCTATTTGTAAATTACTTCTATTTAAAAATTGTAAGTTTTCCAGTACTTATCAGCTGTTGTATGTCCTGCAGGAAATGTATTATTTCTAGTCTGACACTGTGCTCTCTGCTGCCACCTCTGTCAGTAGCAGAAACTCTCCAAAGCAGGAGAAGTTTTCTATGGGGGTTTTCTACTGTTCTGGACACTTCCTGACATGGACAGAGGTGGCAGCAGAGAGCACTGTGTCAGACTGAAAATAGTACACCACTTCCTGCAGGACATACAGCAGCTGATAAGTACTGTAAGACTGGAGATTTTTAAATAGAAGTAAATTACAAATCTATATAACTTTCTGACCTCAATTGACTTAAAATAAATAAATAAAAATCACCACAATACCCCTTTAAAAGCTTGAGTCTCCCATTGATTTCAAGAGGGTTTGTTACTCGAGTCAAGCACTCGAGCATTAAAAACTGCTCGACTCAAGTAAAAAGCCCTTTAATACTAGTGCTGAGACACCCCAAGACACACAAGATGGTCGGCCTGTGAAGTAGACAACACAGATTATGACAATGCAGCGGAAACACAGCCCGAGCGGACAGTATCCAAGTAGATTCACAGCTGAGTGCAACTGTGCTAGTGGTGTTCCAGAACTGCAAAGCTGGTCACTGCCACCCATCACACCTCTATAGAGGTAAATAATATAATTTTAGTTCCCCGTAGTTACCACTAGAGGGAGCTAGGTGAAGACAGATTTACTAGGAAGTTGTAAGGAATCTAAACAGATGTGGCCAAAAATGTAAGTGAGCTGGAATAACGGGAGTCTGATGTCAGAGGGGACAGTAAGAAGCGGGCGAGCACATAAGAGAGCTAGGATAAAACGGGGAGGAATGGGGGAAACGGCGTGACTCCTGTGCAGTGGATATTACTACACGATAAGGACGGTTATTCTGGAGAAATGCTCCTGCCATTACAGTAATGCCAGAAGAGATTTGCCTGGTTCAGCCACAGAGGAATGCTAAAAATCTGCAAATGCAGCATCGCAACACAAAGACTCACTGATCACCATGCTGCAGAGTAATGATCTAGTCTGGGGGCCGCTGCATTGTTTCCTCCCAGCAAGCACAGAGCTACAACACGTACCACCGCTTCATGTGTTCATAGTGAAAAACACTGCTATTGTGAACACAGCTGTAAATCCTGCGGCTAAATGCGACAAAACACCTAACAAGCGTCGCATCACAGCCAAAAAGCAACCATGAATTATGTAAAGCAGTGGTTCGCCCTTAAAATACCTAACCTGGATTTGGGGGTTGTTCTATGTGAAGCTTCACCCATTACATGAAGATACATTAAAGCGTATCTGTCACAAAAAATGTACATTTAAGTTTTTTACGTTAAATCAACATTATACATACAGACAAACTGTGCTCCAGGCTCCCACTGTGCTGATATTTGGTGCCGTGTGGCAGGAGAGCTGACCATACAATGCAAGCACCTCCAGGATTTTCTGCAACTAAATGTGGATGCGCAGCAGCAGTAAAGGGAGACACTTATTGGCCAAACTGTGCTTTATGCTCCCTCCTTGCTGATATTTGGTCTTTTCTCTGTTCAAAAAAACAGACCAAACACAGGAAGTCCCGGTCCTTTGCACGCTTACACAAAGACACCGGATGATCATGCAGCTGAGGGCAAATGACTTAGGCTAATTATATTAGCTCTGCAGCTTACCAGGAGACAATGCTCTTTGTTTTGCAACAATTCAGTCAGTATAATGCCACTGTGTGGTTACAGAGGTTTTGGTGCTGTGTGTCAGGAGAGCTGACCATACAATGCAAGCACCTCCAGGATTCTCTGCTACTGAATGTGGATGTGCAGCAGCTGTACCCATGCGTAGTGAAGGAAGACACCTAGTGGCCATGTATATAATGTTGATTTAAACATAGAAAAGCATAAAGAGCGTATTGCAATCATACAGTGAAACTAAAAACTTCTTAGGAACCTCTATGCAGCTATGAATTCATGACGGGGTACACCTGTAACTTCCTGACAGCACATAATGCCCAGTGAATGTGTGTACTAGAAGGGCTCATGTAAACAGTATAAGGGTATGTTCACTCTAGGCAAATTCGGCGGGAATCCGCGGTGGAGCTTTCCCACCTGCCTTAGTGTTAAAAAGCGTGTCTGTGGGGGGGCTCATGCGCCTTGGCTCTCCCTGAGCCCTCCCACAGATACACTGTTTGACACTATAAGGCAGGTGGGAGAGCTCTGCCGCAGATTTCCGCCGAATTTGCTCAGTGTGAACATACCCATAAGCAGTAATAGGGCAGCAGTAGACTTGCATAGGTCCTCTACTATATACGATGATTTTTTTTATAAATCCTGTACAAACAAACTGACAAACTGTTACAGGTTCCACTGGATTTCTGACTGTTGCCCAGAATACCCCTTTAATTTCTGCCTCTCAAACACACACGCAACCAGCTGCAGCCATAGCACACACGCAGCCAGCTGCAGCCATAGCGCGCGCACATACACACACAACCAGCTGCAGCCATAGCACACACACACAGCCTGCTGCAGCCATAGAATGCACGCACACACACAGCCTTCTGCAGCCATAGCGCGCGCGCACACACACACACACACACACAGCCTTCTGCAGTCATAGCACACTAAAGCAAAACACACAGGGGGAGATTTATTAAAGGGTGTAAAATTTAGACTGGTGCAAACTGCCCACAGCAACCAATCACAGCTCAGCTTTCCTTTCAGCACTGCCTAAAGCTGAGCTGTGATTGGTTGCTGTGGGCAGTTTGCACCAGTCTAAATTTTACACCCTTTGATAAATCTTCTCCTGGAGAGAAAACACCACACTGAGGACAGAGGTTACTGCTACACTACTTATGTCTTCTCCTCCTCCTCTATATTACACTGGATATCTTCATATTACACTGCTGCTCATATACAGTCATCCAGCATCCAGGAAGAGACCAGCACAGATCTCCCCCCACACAATGGACTCTTCCAGCTCAGAATCAACCTGCCAAATAGTGACCACCAACCTCCCTAATCTAATAGGGCCAGTGCTTTATTACTGATATACGGAGGAAACTAAATGTATGTGAGAGAGGGTTATTCTGGTCTTTTTTTTTTTTTTTTTAAGCTGGGGTCTGAACATTTTTTTTTTTTACTCCAACCTAAACTAGCTCCGACGCAGACTCCACCGCCCTGGTTATCAGGTCTTTAGGGCACTGCTATGTGATCATCCTCTCATGTACAATTCTCATTGTGCATTTTATCTCATGTTAAATGGAAATCTCAAATTACAAAGAGCAGGAGACAAGTATGAGCACAGTCTGTTACTGGTTTTACTGCCTCTTCTTCCTCTCTCCTCCAGCCCTGGGTCCAGACTTTCTTGTTTTAAACACCCTTTAAATCCCAGAGCAGTGTCATTAGAAAACCAAGGAGACTTTTGTGACTTATTCTTAGGAAATCTCAGGTTGCCCAATAAATAAGCATAATATTTACTAAGACGCAGACGCGACCCCAGTCAAGGCCCGACATCCCTACAATATGGCTGCTGCACCTCAGCATTAGCGGAAGGATAGTCAGTTACATGGAGTAACTGGAGCTGTGGAGCCACCAAATAAAAATCATAATTTTATCATTTTAACTTTTCAACCATTTTGAAGGATTCGCTGTACTAGAACTGAGTTAATGTAAAAAAAAAAAAAAAAAAAAACATCTAAAGGTGATCTAAAACTTTTGACTGGTAGTGTATATAGGTATTGTTACCAGAGAGATTACTTCCTGGTCCTGGTCCTTCTGAGACAGAGGTCACGTGATCTCTGTTTCTTCTATTGCTTGCCAAGCTGTATGTAACACCTCATATGTAACCTGGCCAAGGGCTGGGAAACAAAAGCCTCTCCTGAGTACTATAGGGGACAGGAGACACTGTTGTTTCCTCTCACTCTCTGTCTATCTTTATAGATAGACAAAAATATAGATATTGGGGGAGATTTATCAAACAAGTGTAAAGTAGAATTGGCTCAGTTGCCCCTGGCAATCAATCAGATTCTACTTTTCATTCCTCACAGATTCTTTGAAAAATGAAATGGAATCTGATTGGTTGCTAGGGGCAACTGAGCTAATTCTACTTAACACCATTGTGCTAACTGCGCAAAGCAGAAGCAGATCGACCCAATGGTGGGCAGGTACTACAAGACAGGGGTGGGTACCCAGCAGTTGGATTTGAGCTGCAATGCATGCCGGGAGATGTAGTTTCCTGGCCAAGTACCATGATGTAAAACTGGGATCATTTGTAACAGATTGAATCTGGGGCCAGGAGCAGCATAGACAAGTGGGAAAGGTGCAAAACACCCTGTAAGTGCACCTATATCCTTTCTGTGCATTTTATTTTTTTTTATGGGATCGCTAGAGTTCTCCTTTAAGGATATTGAAGTATTCTCTATATACCTTGTCAACCAGATAGTGTTACTTATTTCTTTACAGTATACAGCAGCACATGCAATAAAGGATTGGACGATATTTCATCATTTTATTGGTTACATAGTTAGATCTATATACTGGTGTAGCACAGAGTTGTCACCTCAACATGTTTGATCCGTATCTGTATGTACTTCTGTATGTGTCAATAAAAATCATCTTCCGTCTGTCTACAGTCAGGGACTTCGTTGTGTGGGTAAGGCTAGGTTCACATCACCATTTTGCTATCCATTTAATGTATCCTCTCTATGAAAAAAAATTATGCTGTTGTATACCATCTGTTTTCCATTGACTTACATTATAAAAAAAAAAAAAAAACTGATCAAAATAGATCCATTTTTTTTTACATTTTGAAACATACACAAAAATATGGTTCACCACGTTTTTCTGTACGTTTTCCAAACGGATACAGTGAGACAGATTGCAAAATCGTGATGTGAACCTAACCTTAGTATGATATGTTAGTATGGGTCAGGATAAAAAAAAAGAAAAAATGGTGTTTGGACTCGCACATAGGCTGCATTCACACATTCCGTGAAGTTGTCCTTGCTCACGGATCCATGCGTACGGACAATTTTACAGCCCATTGCTTTCTATTGGCCTATTCAGATGTTCCGTGATATCACGGATCCGTGCCGTTAAAAAATAGGACATGTCATTACTCGGAACGGATGCACGGAAAGGATTCCCTATAGAAATCAATGAGATCCGTGTTTGTTCGTGAAAAACACGGATGTGATGTAACAAATGTAATTTAAAACAGATCTGTGAAAAAAAACGGACACGGATGCAAAACTGACTGTTTTGCACGGATCACGGAGGTAGCTAGCAGACCACAATCCCGGACCAGGAAAAACACTGAACGTGTGAATGCAGCCTAATGTTACATGGAGTTTGATCTATGGTATGATACAAGGAAACTATATCTTGTTTACCAAACTGGTTTATAGACTTCAGATGAGGAATATGGAGCTTCTCCAACCGGGCCAGTCTAGTCCAAATCTGCAGGCTGAACTCTGGTGCACACACTGGTACAGAAGAATGTGTTTGCCATAAAAGCAGTAAAGTGACCTATTACCTGTAACTCAGAGGAGAATGTGAGAAGGTAGAGGAACGCTGCCAATTCTGCACAATGGAAGCCGCTGGTTGTGACACAAGTGGGGACGGCCGGAGCGGTGTCAGACAATGGCTGAAGAGCTTGCCATCAGTACGTTACCCATCACCGCCTTTCTGCTCATTGCTCCGTTTTTATAAATGAAAATTATTTCTCTAAATTGTCAACGTTTTGTAAAAAGCTGCAGCGATATTATAGAAATATTATTATAGACAGGTAATCCGAGCTGTATGACAATAGAGACACTATAGTGATGTCCGCTTCATTATAATGAGCTTAATGGGGAAACCATTCTCCCTAGGGATCTATTACTAAAATCTAATTACTGGACGGTGTGTATTCTCTGAAAGCCAAGAGTTATAGGCTGAGTGGTATCTTAAAGGGGAACTCTGGCAAAAAAATTTTACCTTTCAAACCAACTGCTGTCAGAAAGTTATATAGATTTTTAATTTAATTCTATTTAAAGGGAAGCTGTCACGCGGTGTGCCAGGGCAGAGCCCACCCGACCCCCGGGGAGCCCTGGATAATTACTCTTTCCTGGAAGTCCCACTCCTGGACCCGGTCCCGGGACGAAGATATCGCCGTCGGAAGCAGAGCGTGCGCTGTATGCTAATTACCAGAAGTGAGTACAACGTCCATAGAAAATGACTGGAGCACACGCATGGCTTCCAACGGTGATATCTCCGTACCGGGTCCAGGAGTGGGACTTCCAGGAAAGAGTAAATATCCAGTGCTAAACTGGGGGGTCAGCCAGGGTTCTGGCTCGGCACACCGCGTGACAGGTTCTCTTTAAAAACTTCAAGTTTTCCAGTACTTATCAGCTGCTGGATGTCCTGCTCTCTCCAGTCTGACACAGTGCTCTCTGGTGCCATCTCTGTCCAGACCAGGAGAGGTTTTCTATGGGGATTTGCTACTGCTCTGGACAGAGGTAGCAGCAGAGAGCACTGTGTCAGACTGGAGAGAATACACTACTTTCAGGACATACAGCAGCTGCTAAGTGTATTCTCTCCAGTCTGAGACAGTGCTCTCTGCTGCCACCTCTGTCCCTGTCAGGAACTGTCCAGAGCAGTAGCAAATCCCCATATAAAACATCTCCTTCTCTCCAAACTGGAAGGAATACACCACTTCCTGCAGGACATACAGCAGCTGATAAGTGCTGGAAGACTTGAGAATTTTTAATGGCACTTTCTGACAAGAGTTGATTAAAAGAATTATACACACCTATCCTATATAGATAACCTGTCTCTGTCTATACGAAGTAATCATATATGCAGACTGGGCCCACTCAGCAGGTCTCCCTACAATGGACGTGTATTTATGGGTGCTTGAACACTTGTCGCTGACTAACTACAAGTACAATCCCCTTTGGCCTACATTGTATTTCCCCTCTACCCTGCTCTTTGCTGGAACGACTTGTTTTGCTGCCTTTCTTCATTACCCAGGGAGCAAAGGTGAAAGTACAAAGTATCTAATCTAAGTGCCAGCGGCTAGTCAGCAGCCTGAGGGACTGACAGGTCGCAGCCCATAGGCTTGTCATAGTTGGGAGGGGATCTGCTGACATTAAAGGGGTTGTTCACCCCACAAAAATCAGCTGTTCCCAGCAAGTGCCTGAGATTTGTAGTTAAAAAAAAATCTCAAGCCTTCCAGTACTTATCAGCTGCTGTATGTTCTGCAGGAATCAATGTATTCTTTCCAGTCTGACTACTCTCTTCTGCAACCAGTGTCCATGTCACCATCTGAGGACTGGCCGCAGGAGTCCAGGAAGAGGACAGCTATGGGGCAGCAGAGAAAGCATTAGGCTGGGGGTTGAGCGCCATGGTTAGGACTGGGCAGAGATCTCTCTATTATTGCTCCATATAACGTTCTGTGAGTCACGGTATAGAATCTGATTAACCTCCTTAATCTTTATTAATTGATAAAGACGACGATGGAGATGTATAGTAATTGTCCTTTATGTAGACAATAGAAAAGCAGATGAAGCTGGCGAAACTGCGCCAAATTTATCATGATTCACGCCGTATCATAGATCTGGTACATCTTGTTATACATGTTCCTTACCTACCTAGTTATGCTGTATATCACTGTACACATCAAGTGCTCAAGTGCCACACACCCTCTCTTTGTTATAAATATATATATATATATATATATATAAAAATATATATATATATATATATATATATATATATTAAATAATATATATTTTTTTTAATTCTGGTGGATTCTGAGATATATATATATATATATATATATATATATATATAGAGAGAGAGAGATAGATAGATATATATATATATACATATACATGTGCACTGCAAATTTGATGCCATGTTCAGTTTATTTATATTGATTTACACATCAAATGCACATAGATTATACTACACTGTCAATATACCCTTGTTGTTATACACAGAATTCTTGCCGGGATGCAGATGGAGACGGGTCCAGGCAGTGATCCAGGGCCCTATTCCACAGGACGATTATCGTTTGCATAATCGCTAACGATAAACGATCCAAACGACCCCTATTGCGAAAGATCTGAAATCGCCCATTTACATGGAACGGTAATCGTTACTTATTATCGTTCTTGCGGTCGTCTTGTCGTCGCTATTGCCTTAGTCACTACTGAGAACGACCGAACGACGTCTTATTCAATGCGAACAAGCAATGATAAAAATAGGTCCAGGTCTTATTGAACGATCAACGATTTCTCGTTCGGTCGTTAATCGTTAACTGCTATTCAACCGAACGATTATCGTTTAGATTCGAACGACTTAACGATAATCAGAACGATAATCGTCCGGTGGAATAGGGCCCTAAAGGTCCCCAAACACACTACACCTGTGCTGCCCAACCCTACTGACTTCCAGTGGCTGCCTGATGTGTTTAGAGCATTAATACTCACTGGACATGAGATGTTGGGAGAAAGAAGGATCTGACAGGTTAGATATGGTGCCTCTGTGTGTATGGGGGATTGGGGAGATACAGGTAACAGCTGGGTACATGGGTTCTTTCAAATCAACAGGTGTAAAAAAAAGTTTATACTTTTTATAGTTTATTATTAATTTGTAATTTATTTCTACTAAAAAAAAACAAAAAAAAAAAAAAACAACTCCTCCAGTACTTATCAGCTGCTGTATGTCCTGCAGGAAGTGGTGTATTCTTTCCAGTCTGACACAGTGCTCTCTGCTGCCACCTCTGTCCATGTCAGGAACTGTCCAGAGCAGCAGCAAATCCCCATAGAAAACTTCTGTTCTGGACAGTTGCTGACATGGACAGAGGTGGCAGCAGAGAGCACTGTGTCAGACTGGAAAGAATACACCACTTCCTGCAGGGCATACAGCAGCTGATAAGTACTAGAAAAGTGGAGATTTTTAAATATAAGTCTATATAAACAAGTTGATTTGAAGAAAAAAAATAATGCTGGAGTACCCCTTTAACTATTTCATATGGAACACCCCCCCATGCGTTTTTATTGACATCAGTGCGACTTCACCACCCTCATTACTGTCTGTCACTTATTGACTGTCTACAATTGTTCCCGAGTGTCTATATCGCGATACTACAACTCCTAGTAAACAACCTGTTGTGCCAGTGGGCAGTGCCCCAGCGATCCTGACCGCTTCATTCATCTGCCCCTGTACACACTGCGATCCCGGGGATCCGTCCTGCGTTACCTGGCAACGTGTCCGCTCTTCCCCATCACCCAGTGCTGCCAGCTGAGCACATCCCCGCAGCACCTGTCACCCGCAGCAGCAGCCCGCACCCCACTAACCTGCTAGGATGGCTTTGCCCGGGTGGGTGAGCTTGGCACCTCCGGCCGGTGCGGCGGCTGCCAGACTCCTGACAGCGAATGGGCTGGAGCCCGGCAGGACCCGGAGGGGTGACACATGGGCAGGCGGCTTGGAGCACATGCTGGTGATGATGCCAGGAGGAGCGGGCAGGGAGGCAGAGCTGGCGATGCCAGGAGGGGAGGTAGTGCTGGGACCTGGGGCTCAGCACGGGGGTGACACTGGTTCCGGCAGCCGCCGTGTCCGGGATCCGGGGAGGGGGAGGCGCTGCCGGTTCTGCCTCCCGCCCTGGGCCGCGCCCCGTCCTGCGTGGAAAACATAGAGGACCGCCCTGAGGGGAGGATAACACGAGTATACAGAGAGAAGAATCCTTATATACAGTGTGTATGCTATATACAGGGTGGGTGGCTGGGGGTGTCAGGGATCCCTCACAGTCCTGGATATTGCTGTACACTGTATATGGTCCTGTATATAGCTATATAGACTGTATATAGTCCTGTATATAGCTATATAGACTGTATATAGTCCTGTATATAGCTATATAGACTGTATATAGTCCTGTATATAGCTATATAGACTGTATATAGTCCTGTATATAGCTATATAGACTGTATACAGTCCTGTATATAGCTATATAGACTGTATACAGTCCTGTATATAGCTATATAGACTGTATACAGTCCTGTATATAGCTATATAGACTGTATACAGTCCTGTATATAGCTATATAGACTGTATACAGTCCTGTATATAGCTATATAGACTGTATACAGTCCTGTATATAGCTATAGACTGTATATAGTCCTGTATATAGCTATATAGACTATATAGTCCTGTATATAGCTATATAGACTGTATATAGTCCTGTATATAGTTCTGGATATTGCTATATAGACTGTATATAGTCCTGTATATAGCTATAGACTGTATATAGTCCTGTATATTGCTATATAGACTGTATATAGTCCTGTATATAGCTATAGATTGTATACAGTCCTGGATATTGCTATATAGACTGTATATATAGTCCTGGATATAGACCTGTATATAGATATATAGATTGTATATAGTTCTGGATATAGCTATATAGACTGTATATAGTGCTGTATATAGCTATATAGACTGTATATAGTGCTGTATATAGCTATATAGACTGTATATAGTCCTGTATATAGCTATATAGACTGTATATAGTCCTGTATATAGCTATATAGACTGTATATAGTCCTGTATATAGCTATAGACTGTATATAGTCCTGTATATAGCTATATAGACTGTATATAGTCCTGTATATAGCTATATAGACTGTATATAGTCCTGTATATAGCTATAGACTGTATATAGTCCTGTATATAGCTATATAGACTGTATATAGTCCTGTATATAGCTATATAGACTGTATATAGTCCTGTATATAGCTATATAGACTGTATATAGTCCTGGATATTGCTATATAGACTGTATATAGTCCTGGATATAGCTATAGATTGTATACAGTCCTGGATATAGTCCTGTATATAGTCCTGTATATAGCTATATAGACTGTATATAGTCCTGTATATAGCTATATAGACTGTATATAGCTATATAGACTGTATATAGTCCTGTATATAGCTATATAGACTGTATATAGTCCTGTATATAGCTATATAGACTGTATATAGCTATATAGACTGTATATAGCTATATAGACTGTATATAGTCCTGTATATAGCTATATAGACTGTATATAGTCCTGGATATTGCTATATAGACTGTATATAGTCCTGGATATAGCTATAGATTGTATACAGTCCTGGATATTACTATATAGTCCTGGATATAGCTATAGACTGCAGTCCCCTATGAATGATACCTAAATGGTCAGGCATTCACCCCTAGCAGGCCGGCAATACAGTGGTGCCTTGGATTACGAGCATAAATCGTTCCGGGACCGTGCTTGTAATCCAAATCCACTCATACCAAAGCAATTTTTCCCATAAGAAATCACTGATATGCAGACAATTGGTTCCACACCCTTAAAAATAATGATTTTTTTATTCTAAATAAAAGTTACTGTACAGTATAGCAATCAGCATGTAGTGTATAATATATAGTAACTGCATAAACCTGATAACACAGCCGCAATTTGTAGACACAGAAAGGAGCTGCAGATCCCCATAATGCAGTAGCGTAGTACAACAGGCTAGAATAGAGAAGCAGGGCTGCTGTCAGAGGTCTGTGTGGTCACATGACAGCAGTGGGGAAGGGGGTGTGTGCAGCATGGACCAATCAGGAAGTAAGAATCACAGAGCTGTGCAGGAGGACAGTGACGGAAACTTTATATACAGCAGTGTGTATAGCTGAGTGTAAGTGCAGGCACATTATAGCAGCAGTGCGTATAGCTGAGTGTGAGTGCAGGCACATTATAGCAGAAATGGAGAGGAAGGGAAACAAGGGCTGACAGAGACTGCAGGAGGCATGAAGGAATGAGCAGGGCAGATGTGGGCACATACATACAGCACTCTCTCTCCGGGAAGAGAGGGGTTACAGCTATGAAGAGATTACCTCCACAGTCCTGTCCCCTGATGTAAGCCCCAGCCTGAAGTGGATCTGCTATGATTTGGAAGGTGAGGTAGACGTCCTGGGTCACAGTACTGTGCTGTAGACCCCGCTATGCAGACCATGTCCCTCCCCTACTCGCGCTCCCACCCAGTACAGGGAGCTCTTAAACCAAAGCAATGCTCTTACACCAAGTTATAATTTTGAAAAACTGTGAGCTGTTCTTGCAAAACGCTCTCAATCCAAGTTACTCTTAAACCAAGGTACAGCTGTACCTACTATTCTCTATGAGAGTATCTGTATAAGATAAATCCAGGGAACGCCAATGGGATGGAGACCTTCTACCTCAACCTAAACACCCACTAACTGAACTTACTTTATCTGCCATAAGTCACCTAACACTTCCCCAACCCATCAGCAGAATACATGTTCACGAGAAAGTCGGTAAATAAAGCCGATAAGACTTCACCATCATGTATTCCAGGCCAATGGTAGCACACCAGCCGCATCCACGTGTCTTCTGCATCTTCCTTAGAGGGGTATTCCACTCAAACATACCTTTTGATATGTTGCTGCCCATGGTGAGACTAACAATTCCTTCCATACTTGTTATCTATTCAGTCTCCATCCCCTAGTTCTGAGCTGCTGCTTTCTGCTGAAAACACAAAAATCTGTGTGTGAGCCTCTCTCTGTCTCCCCCTCCCTTCTGAGACATATGATGTAAACAAATCCCTGCCTGGCTTTATCTGCAACATTTTAGCTTTTTTGTAATGCTCCCAGCATACACAAAGATGCTACAATGTTGCAGATAAAGCCAGTCAAGGACTTGTTTACATAATCTGTCTCAGAGGGGAGGAAGGGGAGACAGAGAGAAAAGCTCACAAACTTTGTGTTTTCAGCAAGGAAAGGAATTAGTCTCACCACAGGCAGCAACATAACAAAAGTTATGTTTGAGTGGAATATCCCAATAAGAGTGCGTTCACACCTACAGGATCTGCAGCAGATTTGATGCTGTGTTCAGTTATTTAAATGAAATCTGCTGCAGAAAATCAGCTGCAGATCCTGTAGGTGTGAACGCACCATAAAGGTGTTATCCAGCAAAATCATGGCCACTTTCTTCCAGAGACAGCACCTCTTATCTTCAGGTCAGGTGTGGTTTGCAATTATGCTCCATTCACTTCAATGGAACTGAAATGCAAAACCTGCATGTATAATCTGCGCTCTAACCCCATCCCCTGAGTGATGTCACCATCTCACCCCACTTCAGCTCCGCCCCTGGGCATACATGAAGGGAAAAGCTACCTGCATGTACATCAGGTGTAGCTACCATGTTCCATTCACCCAATGAAGGCCACAACGGTCTCCTTTCTGGGCCAGTGTCCGTGCGGTATAAGCTGGTATTGCCTTTTTTCAGCTGTGTAGGGATATGCAGCAGACTGCACTGTCCCATACAAAGGGACAACACAAAAAAAAAATATACCATGGTATGCTTATATAGTGTCTAATCCTTAGTCAAAAATACATCAGCATCTCCACATGTGATCTCTTTGGAAAAGCCTCAGACGTCACCGAGAAGAAACATAAAAGAACATTTCTACCCTGTGATTACTGGAGGCCATAAGACTTGTGGGGGAGGGGGGTGAACGCTGCTAGGGAACACCAACAACTTAAAGAGAAAGAGACAGCAATAGAGAGATACAGTCCCATGTTAGACCAGGTGAGTGGACTTTGTTCACACCATATTTGTTTTGCCACAAAGAGAATTGGAAACCAGCAGACAAATGTGATAAAAACTCTTGGGTACCTTATCATTTAAATAAACTTCTAACATGTCATAAAGTCAATAATGTCAATGGTTTGTATTGGTCATGGTATGGGTGCTGAGACCCCCGCTGATCGTTAGAATGAAGGGGCAGACACGCACCATCTCTATCCTTCCTTCTTCTTACACTCTCTTCTCCACTACTCACAGGAGCTGTTACACACCCTGTAGGAAGTTGTTACATGGGGAGAGGAAGTGTAGTCTAACAAGAAGTCAGTCCAGTGTAGTCTAGTCTGGAGTGCGGTAGTGGACAGACGCACAAGGGGACACAGAGACTTACTTCTCTAAAGCAACTCTTCTATTCACCATGCAGTGCTAAACACCATCAGAGAACAAGTCAGAGATCACCCCAACCCACGCCATGAACAACTTAAACACAGTGCAGGATGGTATCCTACAAGCTAGAGGAACTGGATAGAGCAAAGCAGCCTACGTACTCTCTCGCAACGCAGGTGAAACTAGGTAACTTTGGCCACCTTGCTCAGCTCAGGTAACTAGGACTGGGGCTTGTGTTACCCTAGTAGGACGGGTCACCTGACCATGTAGGGCAACAGGTGGTTATAGCAAGAAGGGTCGAAACACGGGCACAAGTATTCTCAAGTATTGTCCTACTACTTCTCCTAAAGTTCCGGCAGAGCACAGTACTGCATTGGGACTCTCAAGACAGACTCCTCTCCACTACTCTGAACTCTCACAACCTACTCTTCTCCACTTCTCTGAACTCACTCTATTCTTCTCAGCACTGCTACTCTACTTTCTATCTCCACAGTTTTCGGTGCAGATCTAGTGAAGTCAAACCTGTATCATATATTGTCCATCTGTGTTATCAAAGATTCATCAGTAAAGAAAAGTTTATTTATTCTATCGGGACTCAGTGGTTATTGCACCAGCACCTACACAACAGCTTCACCGTCCTTGGGTGATCTCCCCTTTCTGTGGGTGGCGGTACCGACAGTCAGGGTGGGTCACATCTCCACTCCGGACCACCGTGATAAGCGCCCAAGGGACCCATCACAACCCGGCAGGTAATCGACCATTGGGGAAAACTATAGCCAACCTCACAAAACTAAAAGCACTGGCGTCATGACACTATACCATCTGGCTGAGCTATACGCCACCAACCAACAACCATTGTAGAGGAAGTGCGTCTGCTCCTTCACTCTAATGATCGTCGGGGGTCTCAGCATTGGGTCGTGACACTCTGTACAGACTGGGACTTTCTGCATTTAGTCTCTTTTTTTCAACCAGTACAAGACTAATGGTGCGTTTACATAGAGAGATTTATCTGACAGATTTTGGAAGCCAAAGCCAGGGATGGATTCAGAAAGAGGAGATATCTTTCCTTCATGACCTGTTCCCTGTTCATAGTCCATTCCTGGCTTTGGCTTCAAAAAGCTGGCAGATAAATCTCTCTGTGTAAACGCACCATAAGGGTTCTATTAGACAAAGTGATTTTTAACAATTAACGATTGCAAACGAGAGCTACCTGAAATGGTTCACCACATTAGGCTGCGTTCACACTACATTTTTGCAATATGGTTTTTTTTTCATCCGTTTTTTTGCAAAAGTGAATGCATTTGTGTGCATCCCTTTTGATTCGTTTTTCCATTGACTTCCATTTTTAAATGTACACAAAAATATGGTCGGCTACATTTTTGTGTACGTTAAAAAAAAGGATGCGTTTTGATCAATTTTTTTTTTTTTATAATGGAAGTCAAAGGAAAAACGGATCAAAACGGATGCACACACGTTTTGCAAAAACGGATAAAAATAAACAGATTGCAATAACGTAGTGTGAACCCAGCCATACACAGAACAATAGTCTTTAGTTACCATTGTTTACTACATCTGATCAGAGCAAATGAACCAACCATTGTGGAATTACAATGAATGATTAGGGAGCGGTTAGTGAACAAATGTGGAATTACAGCGAGTGATTAATGATTTTAGGTTAAGCTCAAAAGATGCGATCAATGATACACAACAATTTTTCCATCATTGCCCGCATTCACACAAAATGATAATCATTTCAATTTGAACGATGCAACAATTTTTGCATGATAATCAGCCCGTGTTATAGAGCCCTAAAAAGCTGCCTTCAGGACATTGGACCTGGATACAGTAAGTATAGCTGTTATATAGCTGTCTTCAGGACATTGGACCTGGATACAAGTAAGTATAGCTGTTCTATAGCTGCCTTCAGGAGACTGGACCTGGATACAAGTATAGCTGTTCTATAGCTGCCTTCAGGAGACTGGACCTGGATACAGTAAGTATAGCTATTATATAGCAGCCTTCAGGAGACTGGACCTGGATACAAGTAAGTATAGCTGTCTTCAGGAGACTGGACCTGGATACAAGTAAGTATAGCTGTCTTCAGGAGACTGGACCTGGATACAAGTATAGCTGTTATATAGCAGCCTTCAGGAGACTGGACCTGGATACAAGTAAGTATAGCTTTTATATAGCAGCCTTCAGGAGACTGGACCTGGATACAGTAAGTATAGCTGTTATATAGCAGCCTTCAGGAGACTGGACCTGGATACAAGTAAGTATAGCTGTTATATAGCAGCCTTCAGGAGACTGGACCTGGATACAAGTAAGTATAGCTGTTATATAGCAGCCTTCAGGAGACTGGACCTGGATACAAGTATAGCTTTGTTATAAAAGCATGATAACTAAAAATAATAATATTGAATGTAAATTGCAGACATGCTTTATACCACATCCCCTGCAGATTTAGATTTTATTTAGGCCCATAGGCTGTATCCATGTTTTCCAGGACTCTCTAGGGCTGCATCCAACCTCTGCAACGCCTGGTAATCAAATGCGGCACGTTCAGGTTCGGATGAACCAGTGCAAGCTTGATATTTGCTCATCTCTCATAGTAGTGGCTCTCCGCCTTTGGGGTTAAAGATACATTAAAAGCCAAACTCCACAACTTTCTGCTTGATTATTAACCATTGTGACAGCTGTTACATCATCAGGTTACCCAATATACTAGGGACAATGAAGCCAGAATATCTGGAAATACAAGGAACTGATGGGGTGAGCTATTTCTCTTTTGCTCTAATGTGACTCCAGGTGTGTCAATCACACCTCTTCATATCTTGTATAAACGGTTGTGTGGCAATGTGTCAAAAAATCTGCTGGGCAGCCAACTGGATGGCTCTCCCAATATCGGAACATTATTCCTAATGCTTTGTCTACTTTGTCTAATGTGCTACAAAATACATGGCCACTTTCTTCCAGAGACAGCACCACTCGTCTCCAATTTGGGAGCAGGTTTTGTAACTCAGTTCCATTGCTACATAGACTACACTAAGGGCCCTATTCCACCGGACGATTATTGTTCAGATTATCGTTAAATCGTTCGAATCTAAACGATAATCGTTCGGTTGAAATGCAGTTAACGATTAACGACCGAACGTGAAATCGTTGATCGCTTTATAAGACCTGGACCTATTTTTATCGTTGCTCGTTCGCATTGAATAAGACATTGTTCGGTCGTTCACAGTAGATACGAACGCAATAAAGAAATAGCGAAGAAAAAACGATCGCAAATACGATCATAAGTAACAATTATAGTTTCCTGGAAATGAGTGAACGTTTTCAGGTCTTTCGCAATATCGGCCGTTTGAGATCGTTAATCGTTAACGATTATGCGAACGATAATCGTCCGGTGGAATAGGGCCCTAACTCTGGCCTCTCCTGGGCTAATAATAAGACTGTACTCTGGGCACGCAGGGTCCAACTAATGTTGGCCAAAATATCCCCTGGTTTGCTGATGTATTACACAGACGTAGAGCCAGTTACTAATCTAAAATTGTTGTCGTTTTTAACATCTGCAAAACTCTCCAAAAATCTCTAAAATTAAAGGGGTTATCTAGCGCGACAAAAACATGGCCACTTTCTTCCAAACACAGCACCACTCGTCTCCAGTTTGGATGCAGGTTTTGCAAATTAGGATGCCTTTATCTGACAGATTTTTAAAGTAAAGACTAATGCTGCGTTTACACGTAACGATTATCGTGCGAATTTGCGCGATAACGATCGAATTCGAATGATAATCGTACGTGTAAACGCAGCAAACGATCAAACGACGAACGAGAAATCGTTCGTTTTGATCTTTCAACATGTCATCAAATCGTCGGTCGCAAAAAATTCGTCGATCGTTCAGTGTAAACAGTCGTCGCGCTATAGTCCGGCCGCCCGGCCCCACGCTCATCCGCAGCCCCCTGCGCCGCCTCGATTGCCACCCCCGCCACCGCTCCGATCGCCCCCACCGGCCCGCGAGCATACGTTATATGCTCCGTGCAGCAGATCTTCCGGCATCCCCCGCTCCACTCTTCAGTGCACTGATTGGCTGAAGAGGAGGCGTTTGAAATTCCCGGCTTTCCTCTTCAGCCAATCAATGCGCTGAAGAGCGGAGCCGGGGATGTCGGAAGACCTGCTGCGCGGGGCAGGTAACGTATGCTCGCGGGGCGGCGGGGGTGATCGGAGCGGCGGCGTGGTGGGGGTGGGGGTTTGGCGATGGGAGCGGCAGGGGTGGCGATCAGAGCCGCGGGGGTGGCGATCAGAGCCGCGGGGGTGGCGATCAGAGCCGCGGGGGTGGCGATCAGAGCGGCGGGGGTGGCGATCAGAGCGGCGGGGGTGGCGATCAGAGCGGCGGGGGTGGCAATCGAGCCAGCGCGGGGGGCCGGGCTGCGGGCGCGTGATCGCAAAACGATTTTTCCCTACGATATATCGTACCGTCTAAACGCTGATCGTTATGAAAAAAAAATCGTTACTCCGACATCGTTAATCGTACGATTGGGCCAATTATCGTTTCGTGTAAACACACCATAAGATTTCTCCTCTTTTCCAATCCATTCTTGGCTTTGGCTTTACATATCTGTCAGATAAATACGGGTGTAAAGGCACCCGTAGTTCCGTTGAAGTGAACGGAGCTTATTTGGAAACCTGAACTAGAGACAATAGCACTGCTGTCTAGGGAAGAAAGTGGCCATGATTTTGTAGTGCTGG
This sequence comes from Dendropsophus ebraccatus, assembly GCF_027789765.1. NCBI lineage: Eukaryota > Metazoa > Chordata > Amphibia > Anura > Hylidae > Dendropsophus > Dendropsophus ebraccatus. The sequence continues at coordinate 23,045,635 of NC_091456.1, read as the reverse complement.
ATAATCCCTTAAAGCCAGAGATGTATACTCACAAAATGGTAGAGTGTCAAGACCACATACATGAATAACATCATAAATCAGTGTGCATCTGCAAGAACAGCAGGAGACCTTGTTGTTGAGCTGTAATTGATGCTTAAGGGCACGTGACAAGTCAGTAAGTATACCCACCACTGCTTCAATTAATTGTTTGAGATGAGGAAATCACCACTGCATGTTTCTACTTAAATAGGGGTGGGAACCTGATAGCACACAATTGCATGAGTTTTTTTTAAATCTTTTTGGATTCATTGACTTTCCATTTCCAATTATTAAAAAAAAAAAAATTAAAAAAAAAAAGATCAAAACACATGCATTTTTATTCTTATTTTTTTTTAGCATAAAGAAAAATGTGGTTGACCATTTTAAAATGTTAGAATATGTTAAATGGACTGCAAAAAAGGCGTGTGAACCCAGCCTTAGGCCTTTTTTCTCATTAGTTTCATTGTTTCTTTAGGTTTAAAAATGTTAAATGTACAGAAATACGTGGTCAACCAAGTTTTTGTGTACATAAAGAAAAAAAATTATCGGTTTTGATCCATTTTTAAACAGAATGTAAGTCAAAATGCATCCTGAAGTATGGCATACAGCTGCAGCCATTTTTTTCTTTTAATTTAAACATTAAACGGACAGCACGCAGTGTGAACATAGCCTTAGTCTAAGGGTGCGTTTACACAGAAAGATTTATCTGACAGATTTTGGAAGCCAAAGCCAGGAATGGATTTGAAAAGAGGATAGATTCCAGTCTTTTCTTTATGACCTGATCCCTGTTTATAGTCTGTTCCTGGTTTTGGCTTCAAAGATCTGTCAGATAAATCTGTCTGTGTAAACGCACTATAAATTAAAACTGTTTGACATCATTAAAGACCAAATGGCCATTCCATCCAAACTGAACCTTTCCTAACACCTAGTTAAACTTAGTAAAACTGCAATTTAACCACTAAAGTTATAAATATACATTAAATGGGGAGATTTATCAAACTGGTGTAAAGTGAAACTGGCTCAGTTGCCCCTAGCAACCAATCAGATTCCACCTTACATTTTCCAAAGAGTCTGTGAGGAATGAAAGGTGGAATCTGATTGGTTGCTAGGGGCAACTGAGCCAGCCTCACTTTACACCATGTTTGATAAATCTCCCCCTGAGTCTTAATGTATATTTATAACTTTTGTGGTTAAATTGCTTTTTTTTTTTTTTATAAGCTGTTAAAAAAAAAAAAGTTTAACTAGGGGTTATGGGTGTTATGAAAGGTTCAGTTTGGATGCAACGGCCCCAAAATAACATCTGTCGGCCTGTATGTAGCCAGGAGCATCCTCTTTATTCTGCCAGGCTATTGCGTCCTATAAACCATCCATTAAGGAGTCCAAACCAATGAGCTAATGTGTAATTGATTTTACATACATCTAAATGGGATCTGCTCCCCAAACCCCTATCTTGGAGATTAATATACACACCTCCATATAGTACGCAGTTATCTTCTATACAGGTGGTGTGTACACAAATCCACAGCACATACAGCTCAGTTCTGGAGACACGACATAAGCATCAGCCCTGAAACGCACAATTCTGGAGAATCCCAAGCGATAACTGAACTTGCATTAAAGGGTTTGTCCAGTGAAAATATTTTTCCTTTCAAATCAACTGGTGTCAGAAAGTTATATAGATTTGCGCTGTAATTCTATTAAAAAATCTCAAGTCTTCCCATACTTATCAGCTGCTGTATGTCATGCAGGAAATGTTTTATTTTCAGTCTGACACAGGGCTCTCTGCTGCTCTGGACAGTTCCTGTCTCGTCCAGAGATGTCAGCAGAGGTTTTCTATGGGGAGACAGAGTTCCTGTCTCGGACAGGGGTGGCAGCAGAGAGCGCTGTGTCAGACTGAAAATAAAACATTTCCTGCAGGACATACAGCAGCTAATAAGTATGGTAAGACTTGAGATTTTTTAATAGAAGTAAATTACAAATCTATATAAACTTTCTGACATCAGTTGATTTAAAATAAATAGATTTTCACTGGACAACCCCTTTAAGAAGGTAAAGACGTGTTGTGTAAGACGTAGACAATTTTCCAGTTGATTTAAAATAAATAGATTTTCACTGGACAACCCCTTTAAGAAGCTAAAGACGTGTTGTGTAAGACGTAGACAATTTTCCAGTAGACAATTTTACTGAACTTTTTCCTGACAGTAATGGACCAGTACTAGGAGGTAGAAAGGTCTGACGTAGTCTCTACAAATGTTGCTGCACCCTGCAATAAATTACTGAATCCATTTATGCCTTAATAAGCTTTACCTAAAAAATAACTTCATCATCAAACCTGTTTCCCATCAATGGAATGAGGAAATTGTCTTTGACCAAGTCCAGACACAGCCCCTGCACACTGAGTAAAAGAGACTGAATTTACAAGCGGGGGTATTCCGCTTGTCATTCTGCCTGTCCTATTTCTTCAATGGGATTTCTCTTGCACTTCTCTCCGCTCAAAGAGTGGATATGTTAATTTTTGAGTGGACAGGAGAGGCGCAAGAGAAATCCCATTGAAGAAATAGGATATGCAGAATGACAAGCGGAATCCCCACGCTCGTAAATTCAGCCTCTTTTACTCTGTGTGCAAGGGCCTTTAGGGTATGTTCATGCTACGGAATAAGTGAGGTATTTCAAGTGGAATCCAAGCTGAAATGTAAATTTTTCGGGCGGATTGCGCTTGAGAATTCCCATTGAATCAATGGGACAGGCAGAATTTCAAGCAGAATCCACAGCCTATTCCATAGTGTAAACATAACCTAAGCGAGTGCCGATCTTACTGAGCCCATTGATGGCTCAATTATAATGCGGCAAGGGTTTATATATATATATATATATATATATATATATATATATATAAAATCTCGATATCTGTGCAGTCTTTGCCGAACAAATATAGAATAAAAAGATACGTACTTACCTGTCCATGCTCCCTCTGTGTCCTTCTGCCCTGTTCATGTGTTCCCTGCTCAGTATAGCTGCCTCAGGGACTTCTAATCCCAAGTAACACAGGCCACTCTACAGACACTGAGACAAGACAATGCCGAAGCCAGTGATTGGCGGACAACGATCAGCCGATGATCGTTTCTTTGGCTAATCGTTCTTTATTAAACAGATTTATGCTGCGTTTACACAGAACGATTATCGTTCGAATTTGCACGATAACGATCGAATTTGAACGATAATCCTACGTGTAAACGCAGCGAACGATCAAACGACGAGCGAGAAATCGTTCATTTTGATCTTTGAACATGTTCTTAAATCGTTGTTCATCGTTCCTTGTAAACAGTCGTTCACCGATTTTACCTATGTGCGAGATAGGCTTAAGCGATCGCAAAGCGATCTCAAAACGATTTTTCCGTACGATATATGGTTCCGTCTAAACGCTGATAGTTATAAAAAAAAAAAAGTTACTTCGAAATCGTTAATTGTACGATCGGGCAAATTATCGGCTGAGTGGGACCGGAGCCGGGAGTCTGACATTCAGCCGCGGCGCCAGAGCAGGTAATGTATACTCTCGGCGGCAGGGGGTTAAAGCACATACTCACAGTGGGATGTCAATCCTGCTGCAAGTATGTGCTCTATATAAATGAATGGGACTGGATCCGCAGCGGATCTCACTGCAAATGTGCAGCGTGACAGTAGGTGTGAACGCACCCTAAAAAGGATTACTCAGGATTAGAAAACCACAGCTGCTTTCTACCAGAAACTCGCCACCCTTGTCCTCAGGTTGTGTGCAGTATTGCAACTTGGTTCCAGGAGAGAAAGCAGAGAATTCTCTTCTCTCTAATCACTCAGGGAAGCTGCATCTAATAAGTCAGTGATGCACAGAGCCCTGCAGTGTCTTGGAGATCATTACCTGTAATCATCCAGTACTTGAATCATCTCTGTGGTGAAAGTCCCCAGACATAATCTGTTTACTCGTACAGAGAAACTACATGCTGCACGTGCAGCCTATCTAGTCACTCATGAGTCTGTAGCAACCTGAGCAGACATAGGAATATACAGTGAAACATCGGATTACAAGTAACTCGGTTTGATAGTGTTTTGCACAACAAGCTATAAATTTTTTAAACTGTAACTTCGTAAACGAGCAAGATTTCTTAAAGTGACTGTACCACCAGGCCCAGGCTAAAGCACTGGAGGCGGGCCGACCCACCCTTAGTGGGAAGAAACCCCAGCCCCTCCATGACGTGACTCCCTTAGGGTGGTATTACACGGGCCGATGAAGGCCTGATAATACCTGTAAACGAGCAGCGATCTGCTAGACCGTTGCTCGTTTACTTGGCCTATTACACGGCCCGATAATCGTTAAACAAGGGCTGCAGGGACATCGTTAGCGATGTCCTTGCAGCCTTTGTTTAGGGTACAAACCCACACACCGTATACACAGCAGATACGCAACAAATACGCAGCAAATACGCAGCAGATTTGTTGGTACAGATTTGATGCTGTGTTCAGTTATTTAGATATAATCTGCTGCGTTTTTGCTGCGTATTTGCTGCGTGTTTGCTGCGTATTTGCTGCGTATCGCAGCAGTAAATACGCTGCTTATACGGTGTGTGGGTTTATACCCTTAAACTGCATACATACCTAATCCATGGTCCATGGTCCATGGTCCATGGGGGGGAGGGGCAGCTTGAGAGAACTGCAGCCTGAGGTGCTTAATGTTTTTATGGAGATTTACACTTGGAAACATATAACACCGCTCCTGCACCCATTGACTTCAATGGAAGAGAAAGAAGTGATGTGTCGCAGCATGACTAATTTACAGGGTTTTGTTTCCAGCAATACATAAATAAATCATGCAAGGTTGGGAGAGACGTGTTTCTAGCAATTATAATAATGTTTTTGTAATTTGTCAAAAGAAAATGTTAATAAAAGATTGTAAAAGTTAAAAGGTAGTGAGAGATGGTGGAGGGAGGAGGAGTGCATGCTGCAGCTCAGCCATGTTTAGCTCTGATAAAGAGCTGACAGATTCCCTTTAAAGGGGTTATCCAGCGCTACAAAAACATGGCCACTTTCCCCCTACTGTTGTCTCCAGTTTGGAGAGGGGGTTTTGGAACTCAGTTACATTGAAGCAAATGGAGCTTAATTGCAAACTGCACCTGAACTGGAGACAAGAGAGGGGGGAAAGTGGCCATGTTTTTGTAGCGCTGGATAACCCCTTTAAAAGGGTTTGTCTGGTAATTGGTAAAATAAATGGGTGGCACTCACCTCACAGATTGGACACCAATGCCTCACATTTTCATTACTACCTTGCTGTAGAGCGAACAGACAGATTTATATCTGGAGGGTAAACAGTTTGTATGTAAAACTTGCCAAGCCTGCTATAGTTGTACTGTCAGCGTAAATGTTTTACAACAAGAATAATTAAAAGGATTTTGTTAGCTTGCATGCTTGATGTACATTTGGCGTCAATCATGCAGGACAAGGAGGGAGAGAGGTCTGCATGCTGCTGCTTAGCACAGCCTCCATGATTTTATAACTGTGTAAACAGCTACCAGGAGTAGACCATAGAGTTAACAATTTCTCTTTAGGCCATGTTCACACACTGTATTTTTGGCCGTTGCTGGATGACGCAACGGACGTCGTTCTTACACAACCTTAAAGGGTTTGTCTGGAAATATTTGCAAAAGGGGTCAGGATGGCTTAAAATAAATATTCTATGAGGGGTTAGGAAAGAAATATACCTAGCATAATCCAGTTATAACGTTATTCACAAATTAAAGATTGTAATTTCAATCTATAAATCTCAGCCACTGTTCGTCTTTAGGAGATGACTTTTTCAAAAACTGCCCCAATATTTGCAATGTGATGCATGATGCATGTGTGTCAATATAGGTGCCGTATACATTTAAAATGTTCCATACATCTACATTTCCATACATCCTGTGAGTGCCTGTTTGGAAACCCCAGACCCCCCCTATGAAAGAGTCAGTTGTGAATTTCCACACATCCATTGAAGGGGTTGTCCAGAGGAAATCTTTTTTTTCTTTTAGATAAACTGGTGTCAGAAAGTTATTTAGATTTGTAATTTACTTCTATTTAAAAAATCTCCCCCCCCCCCTTACCTGCTCACCGTCAGTGTGTGTAACAGCGCTGGCAGCGAAGTGGGGAACAAGAAGCAAAGGAGCGCTGACTTGATAGGTCAGCGCTCACTTGCTCCCCGTGTAATAGGGGCTGAATAGTTAATTTTAACAATTTAGTGGCCCCTTCCTATCTTTGTTTATTGTGACTCAAATATGGGTGATATGTAATTGTGAATGTATGTAATTACTCATCTCTTGTCAATTACATATTGCGTGCGCAGACCATCGGGTGGCGATTTCTCTGGGATCCGGGAGTGGGATGTGCAGGACGGGGGTCGGGTGGCTCTGCCCCTGGTGCCGGGGTAAAAGGTTTCCTTTAAGACTTCAGTTAACCTGATTTACCTTGAAAGCACATAACGTTAATATTTACGATTTATTCAAATGTAGGTCAGAAAATACGGAACAATTTTCATTGTCACTTTGAACAGCCCAGAGTTCAGTACATGTTCTATTGAGGTTCCAGTTTCAACCATTACATATGCAGGCAGAGTACATGTAAATCAGCAGCCATGGCATTCTGTACACAAAATACAGCAGGGACAGGGAGCATCAGCATACACTCTTATTACTAAATGCTTAATCCATTATTATGAGAATAAGCACAACATCCATAGCCATAAATACAGAGAAATCTAACGCCAGTACATAAAATAAGATGGGGTGACAGACACAGTTCAAAGGAAACATGTAAAAATAAGTAACACTAAATAACACAAAAGAAAACACTGAGGTGGTAAGTACAATGCGGCATAGAACACAAAATGCCCCTTTTATGAGACAAAGGAACGTAACCGACCAAGTATCAGGGACTTCAAGTATGGTCTCCAAGACCTGGCGTCGTACACATTAAGTTTTTGCCGTACATTTCATTAAAAAAGGAAGCGGTTATCCAGGATCAGAAAAAAACATAGCGGCTCTCTTCCTCAGGTTATCGTCAGTATTACAGCTCCATTCACTTCAATGGGACTCACCTGCAAAACCACAACCAAACGGAGGACAAAAGTGGTGCTATTTCTGGAGGAAAAACACCCTTAAACACACCTTGACAACCCTTAAAAAAAAAAAAAAAATGATATGGAACATACTTTTTTTGTGTGCAAAATAACATCCTTTCCTTCTGATGCCGTTCATTGGGAGATTAAAAATATATGTATAATTATAGTTAAAAAACACGTACTGTTACTGAAGGGCAAAAACTTAGTGTGAATTTAACCTTAACATAAACTCCAACCTTTTGGCTTTTTAATAAAAAAAAAATCTATACTGTGTGCTGATTGATATCTTACTATATTCTTGTAGGTGTCACACGTGCTTCCCTCCAGCAGCGAGAGGAATTGTAGTATGGCAACAGGTAGAGGGTCGCAGGTCTGACACCTTTATCTCTTATAATGACCCTACACTTAGGGGGCGTTCACACGTCATGTGATTAAGGTCCGTGCAAGGAAGATGTTCTAGGGAACGGAGTTTGGAGCTTCTGGTACCATGATTTACTATGATGCCGGGAGTTCCAAAACAATTAAAATCTTAGCACCACTGTACGGATACAGCAGCGTGGTGAAGGTTTAAAGTGTTTCGAAACTCCCGGCATCATCTATCATTATGAGCTCCGTGATTCGGGTCCGTAGCACATTGTATAAACAGACTGCTATCCTGGAATGTGTGAATGCCTCCTTACTGCCGGGGGAAGCTGGCTCCATAGGATTTAGGCACTGTTCATGCTGACATTACAGTTTCTGTTTCTACAAGGGCCATAAATACATGTCAGCCTTTTTTCTCTTCTGACTTTTTTTTCCCTCCTAGATACAATTCTGTAGGATAGTCGCTACTCTAATCGTCAAAAAGCCTGATGGAATAATACTAATGCAAGTGTGAACAGAGCAAAATATGTTTAACTCAAGTAGTATGCAGAAAGCTTGTAGGCTCCTAGAAAGACCTATAACCTACAGGACAATTACAGGGGAACTATCAGCAGGTTACACAAATCTAACCTGCTGATAGCCCCCTATTGTGCACAGGGCGCCGGGGAGGATGGTATGTCTCTTACCTTCCCTCCTTGGTGCCGTTCCTATGCTGTTAGTATTGTAATCCTCAGTCCAGAGCACTGTTATGAGCACTGCCCCGCCCCCATTGAGCAAGCCGGCCCACACAATGGGGGCGGGGCAGTGCTCCAGACCGAGGATTACACCGCTAACAGCACAGGAACGGCACAGAGCAGGAAGGTAAGAGACATACCATCCTCCCCTAAACAACTTAGGGTCCTTTTACATTAAATGATTTTGTCAACATGCACGAATGATTCAGCTATCGTTTGTGCAGCCGTGGCAACCAACATCATGGATATACATATATCTATGCTGTCAGTTTCCAGTTCACACAGCAGTGCATACTCACCTAGTGCACTACTGCTGTCGTCCGGCATACTCTTCTCTGGCTTTCCTGTACAGCCGCTGCGTCTTCAGGCCCCACCTCCTCCGGCTGGCAATCATTCTTGGAGGAGGCAGTGGCCTGAAGATGCAGCAGCTGAACAGGAGTAGCTGGAGAAGAGGATGCCGGATCACACAGCAGCGCACTAGCTAAGTATGTACTGTGATCTGCAAGCATGGATATATGTATTTTTGCATTTTTCGTTATTGGCCTCACATCCCCTGTTTACACAGGAAGATGTGTGGCCAATAAGTTTTAAAACATGTTCTAAACACATGATCAGCCGAGGAATGGGCGTTTTGCCGGTCCTCAGCTGAACACTTTGCTAATTATCTGCTACAGGTGCGCTTCATGCAACTCTCCTGGACGATAATTGGCCTGTGTAAAAGTCCCATAAAAACAGAGACCATCACCAGCAGCGAAATGGAAGAGGCAGTGAGCCGGGGAGTGTAGCACGTTGCAGCATGCTATGGGCTCTGTCTAATGATCTGTGGATCACCCAGATCCAAGATCAAAACTTTTGTCATATGAAATGTTTGGCCTGCCTGATGTCAAAGATATAATTGTTGACCAAAAACTATCCCCCACAGCTCCACCATAAGCATCCGGGCTGTAAATCTTTTGACAGAAGAAGCTGACAAGCAACTCTCAGAAACCTATGGCAGTGACTTTTTTTTTCCCAAAAGGTAAAAGGGATTGGGCAAGTTGACCAGCACACATTTCGGGGAGGCCACTTGCGGTCTTTTGACTAATCTAGGTAAAATAGTTGGTCTCAGCAGACGTATCTAAAGGCTCGGCAGAAAAGCATTAAGAAAATGGTCTTGCAAGATGATGGTACAGTGGGTTCAGACAACCCCCAATGAACAGAAATGTTTTAGTACTATATTTTTTACATTTTTTTTAAAGGAGCACTCCGACTGGGACCCATTTTTTTCAACCCCCCCCCCCCTTCCCCAAGGGAGTGGGTGGGTGAAAATAATAAAATCCACTTACCTTCCTGGCTGCAGCACTGCTGCCCGCATACCGCTGCTCCAGTCCCCAGTTGCTTACTGGTCTGGAGACAGGACTTGGGACATGGCAGGTCGGCTTAGCCATTCAGTGGCTGTAGCAGTGTCCCGCCTCTGCCACTGAATGGCTGAGTGGGCCTGCCACATCCCAAGTCCTGTCTCCAGACCATGAAGCAACCAAGGACTGGAGCAGTGATATGTAGGTGGCAGCGCTGGAGCCAGGGAGGTAAGTGAATGTTATTGTTTGCGCCCACCACCTCCCCGGGCATTTAAAAAAAAAATAGGTCCCAGAGGGAGTTCTCCTTTAAGGAAGGTGAGCAGATATAAGCACAAATGAAAAATGTCTCCTGTTCTTTTACCTGGGTTCTGTGGTTGACAGAGTTTCAAACCCTAAGTAGAACATGCTGTTTGTGAACTAGCCCACAAAAACGGTAATCCCATAACGTTGTTTTTAATATTCAATCTTTTTTGTAAACTTTTCAAAGGTCTCTGCAACTTTTTTAGTACATCTTACACATCCTAACCCAGAAAGACATGCATGTCGGAGAGAACCCTGTTGCTGCATACATATGTTAAAATAAATGAATGTCATGGTTTCAACATACAGGTCAGGAGACTATAGTATTAACATTTATAGCTGACACCAACATTACACAGTCTCTGTACAATGACCTTGTATCGGCTTTTGTGCAGAATAATATGGTGACTGGAGTAAACATTAACCCGAACGGCTAAAGTGGACTGCTTATTCTCACCTCTCTGGAGCTTAACACTATGGTTACCATCAGGAGACCATAACACACTGCCATGTAGTGCTGCTATCGAGACAATGACACCGGGGAAATATTGGCTCTGACCAGACACAAGAGGGTAGAACTTTTCTTTTCTTTTTTTTTAAATAGATTTATACTTTTACTGTATTTGATATCATGTGTATTGTAGCAGGGCAAAATTGCAACACAAGCAATGCCAGTCTAACATACGGCTAACTGTACAAGCTTTAAACATTGGCAGGTCTCCTAAACAGTACTGGTTTTACACCCCCCCCCCCCCTTTATAACAGCAGAAAAACAGTGGGTAAGATGTAACGTTAGGCGTTTGAATAAAACTTTGTGACACCAGATGAGACTCCAGCTCCTGGAGAGAGAGAGCTGGAACAAGAAGGGGGATATGCATCTGGCATGACTGTCCATTTGACCACTTAAGGTGGACTGATGATGCAGCGAGTAGTAAGGGCTTGTGCATGAACATGAGCTGCCATGTTTTGTGTCGAGCGGTATACAGTACGTAATGGTTGCCCTGTTAGCAAGTCTAATAGTTATGACATCAGTAGGGACATCAGCTTTAGGCCATTCCCTCCATACAGAAAAAAAAAATAAAAATAAAACACAAGTTAGTGAACTATGGTAGTGAATGGCTGAAAAGCTGCCTGCCCCAGGTAAATCTGTAGAGCAAATGTAATAAATAAAGGTGTCCAAGATGAACTACAGTCATTGCCTGAAGTGCGGGCTAAACTGTCCCTCGCGGTGTATTTCACGTGGAAATGGAAGAATACTGCTTCATTACATGTTGAACCCATAGCCAGGAGAAACAGAAGGGGGAGGCTGAGTGAATGTTGGTGGTGTTGTATATCCATACGCAAAGCCTGGCTGAGGGGGCACCACACTGCTAGGGCCTGCAGTAAGCATCAGTTGTTGACCTAGAAAAAAAAAAAAAAAAAAAAGATGGCTACAGTAAGACAAGATTCCTGCATTTTTAACACTTTTCTAATGGGATAGAAAGTTGATCAGAGTAGCTGAGAGATCAGTGTTGATCAGATTTGTCAAATCGTTTGTGTTCGGCGACATTCTTCAAACCAGAATGCTCGCCATTTGATTCCCAGCGACTGCAGAAGTTGGATGCTGCCCTAGGGCTGCCAGGAATACATGGATACAGCCAACATACACTTACCTTTCCTCCAGCCATAGTCCGCTGCTTCAGTCCCTGGCCGCCTCATGGTGGTGTGAAGGGAACTGAGTGGGCTTTCCACATCACATCCCTTCTCACCACCAGAAGCGGCCAGGGACCAGAGCTGGCGTCAGTGCTGGAGGCAGGAGAGGTAAGTGGATGTTCTCGTTTTTACCCACCACTCCCAGGGAATATTGGGAAAAAAGTGTCTTGCCCGGACTTCTCCTTTAATACAGATAAAACTCACAATTTTGCCTCAATAAGATAACCCGGTTGTGTTAATTTCTGAAGGACAGTGTTAAAGCGTTGACCCACCGGGACAATCCCTATCAATTTGTGCAATTAGGATAGACCTGCTAATAGACACATTAACCTGATCACAGGGGTTTCAATAGCTGGACACATGTTGATCAGATGTTTATAGGGTTGCATCACCTACGTGTCTGTCAGATGATTTAAATTGCTTTCCAAATCAAGGGCAGCAAGCCACTGACAAACAGCAGATTTGCAGGGGAATAAGCAAGAATGGATGAACTTTCTAACTTACCTAAACTCTCCAAGACAATATGTATCTGAACAACTAGTTAGAATGTAATCTGTAATCTGGCCTCTGGGAAATGCCCTCCAAGTAGTTTACTTTGTAACGCAAACACTATACCATAGCAGATTCATTGATACATATATAGCTGTATTTGTACAGCCCACGCCTAAAGACTGGTTCTCAAGGAGATGTCTTGTGAAATTAAAAGGGCACTTCCAATTCTGTGCCCAAAGATTATATATGATTTATAAGGCAAATAACTAACCAAAACCTCCTTATTGCTACCTCTGTAGATCTATTTTAAAGGGGTTGACTTTAAGCTAGCATTGCACTGACTTATGTGGGTGTTGTATGGTCCATATACACTTTGATTATTTTTAGCTCCTCTTGTGTTCTCCGTCACATAACCTCTTCTCTGCCTATGATGTTACATTGTCTATCTTCTGTTTCCTGTTCCTTTTACTAATCATGATCACAGGTGGGGCAGGTGTCCCTTCCATTGGCTGGCTGGAATGACACAATGATTTCTCCCTGCTCCTGTAGGCGGAGCTAATACAGGAGCTCAGTATAAACTGTATGGAGGAGAGCAGGGCTGATAGCTACCTTGTTGGACTCTAACACTACAAGACAACAAGGATAATCAGTGTAACACCCACTAAGTAGCTATCAGCTTCTGCTCTCCTCCATAACAGGCTGCCTTTTCTGCTACAGCTTCTACTAAGCTCCACCTACAGGGGCAGGGCTAAAATCAAGGTGTAATTCCAGGCAGCCAATGGGGACACCTGCCTCGCCCACCTGATGACTCCAGCTGTCATAATGTTCATTGGAAGGAACAGGAAACAGATATTGAATGTGACATCACAGGAAGTTAAGAAATCACAGGCAGAGCGGTCACATGAACACAAGAGGAGCTAAAAATAACATAATAAAAGTGTGTACAGAACATACAACCAACCACAGACCTCACTGCAATGCTAGTTTGAAATGTCCCAGACAACCCCTCTTAATACTAAGTCTTGTGGTGTGCGTCGAAAGTGTACGTCAGGTGAATACCCCAACATATACCTATGATGCAAGCCACTTACTAGTATCCACATAGACTCATGTTAAAAACAAAAAATATATACCCTCATGGTATAAAGTTTTATAGGTTTACTGCTGTATGGAATGGCCTAGATACATTTACCTGTACGGTGGGGGATTTGTGCATATGGCACATAGTGTAGAGTATATTTAGTGTATATTAGTTAAGGCCTTTTTTTCCCTCATTTTACCTCCTGAGTTTTTTTTATTACAGCATCTGATAATTCCTTTTCTAATATACTGTACCTAGTTCGAGTCCAGCCTAACACTCACCAAATACGATTGGTGTTTGTTCTGTTGGTTCCTCTTCCTTTCTCAAACTCTCCGCAGTATGAAGCTTGTCCACCTGTTGAAAAAAAAAATTAATTAAAAAGAGGTATTTCACATCTCATGTCAAAAGTTTTATTTTATATGACAGTAATTCTTTAAAGGGGTACTACCATCTCAGCTCAATATCCCCTATTCATAACAAACTAATTGCGATCCCCACTGATCCTAACGGGAACACAATAGTCCTTGGAGTGAAAGCTTACTGCATCAGTAAGATCCCTAATTCCTCCCAGTACTATATATATTACTTGTAGATCTGAGGATGCAGAACTACACATGTATGAAAAATTCTTGGAAAATACAACAAAATATGGTGTTTTTCCAGAAAAAAGCAGAGAAGCAGTCCAATGGCTGGAAATACATGTCATTTTTCATTGTTTTCTTTCTTTCAGATCCAGAACTGAACCAAAAAGAGGAGACACACAATGGCAACATCATCCTTAAAGTGTTCCTGGGTCTGGACCTCGACTGATTGGTAGATAAAGCTAGGAGAAGCATGCAGCTGTGTGCTTCACTCCACATCTCACTGAAAGAGACAAGCTCAATATAGTTCTAATGGAGCTTGTCTCATGCAGTGGGGAGTGAAGAGCACAGCTGCATGCTTCTCCTGGCTCATTCTACTGATCAGTGAGAACACCCAGACCTTGACCAATCAAAATGTTTGACATATTTTTTTTAACATTATAGACGTTTTGGTTCACTCAGCCAATCACTGCCTGCAACAGCATTCCGCCTCACTTAGTGACTGCTGTTAACACTCTATTTCGGAAGTAGCGGGTGCTCTAGGAAAATAAGAAGGGGAAGCTCTGAGGGACAGAGGTAGGAGAGTATGTATTTTTTTTTTTTTCTGTAAACCCCCAACAAAACATAAATTTTTTAGTGCTCAGATAACCCCTTTAAGGTTGCAGGAGCCATTGTGTTTTCCCTTGAAAGTAAAGTAAATATCAGGGGTTACACTGGCCACACAGATAAGATAAAGGTTGGAAAAAAGTCTGATTTTAGCTTTCTGCCAGCCACTATTAGTACATTTTACACACAAGATTGTTTGCAGCGGCAGACGTCTGTCTGCCACATATGTGATCTTAACTAAGACCATAGAAATGGTTCCTGGGAATTTATAACCCTAATCCCTACAAAGTATTGTTCAACCAGAAAATTATATATTAAAAGAAAAACAAACAAACACTCACTTTGGTTAAGTACTCTCTCATGACTTGAATAAAATAAGGCATGGCGAAGTCCATGATGTTGTGTCTCCAGGCCAGCTCTAATACAGTGTCTGGGTGCAGCAGGTCATAACAGGTGAAGAGTGTGGCTGCAAAGCATTCTTGCTTCCCCTCCTCGAGAAACCATTGAAGCAGCTTCTCTGCCAGTTCTGTATCTTTTGACTCGGCAGCATATAACATTGCATCCTGGAGAGGGACAAAAACTTGCATAAACTTCAAGCTATTACCAGATGTTTTAAACCTAACAATGATCAGTGGAAAGCAGAGAACACAGACACCTAGCGGCAAAGATTTTAGAGCTGTTTTCCTGAGGCAAGAAGACATTTTTGTTAAATGAGGTGATTTATAAAAAAAAAAAAAAAAACAGATTATAAATATTTAAATATATTATAAATATAGACCATATATACTAGTAAATTAACAGAAGTTGTTTGGAATGACAGTGACGTCTTAAAGGGGTTAACCAGGATTAGAAAAACGCACAAAAACAGCGCCACCCCTGTCCTTAGATTGTGTGTGCTATTACACTTCAGCTCCATTCACTTCAATGGAACTGAGCTGCAAAACTCACACCCAAACTTAGGACAGGAGTAAATTCTGTTTGTTTTTATTGGAAAAAAAGAATAAAGATTTAGGGGTATGTGCACACTGAGCAATTCTCGGGGAATTGTAGCTGAAAGATTTCTGCTTGACATTCCTCGCCCATTCTGCTCTGGCAGAATAGGAGCTGAATTTGAGCGGAATCCGAGCAGAAAGCAAGCGGATTTCAAGCAGAATTCAAGCCCCATTGACTTCTATAGGATTCCTCTAGCGGAATCCGCCAAAAGAATCGATTCCGTGCGTATTCCGCGTGGAATTCTGGACGGAAATTTCCTCTGTGTGCACGGGAGGTCGGAAATCCCATTTTTCTCTATGGAAAGGAGCAATATTGCATTTACACGGGTGGAATTCCGTGTGGATTCCGCCCACTTTTTGCGGCGTAATCCGTGAGAATTGCTTAGTGTGCATATAACCTAGATTTAAAAAAAAAAAAAAAAAAACAACAAGAAACAAACAAAAAAAAACACCTTATGACAGGAGAGGTCTGGAAGAAAAAAAAAAAAGTGTTCATATTTTTCTAAGCCTGGATAAACCCTTTAAGAGCTGGTCAATGATCGTGATCCAAAATAGGTTTTGATCTTTTCAATACCACTGTCGACCTAGAACACTCTGCACAAGTCACACACTTTGTGTTAGAAGATGGCTGTTCAGACTCTACCCTGTTTTACCTTATACAAATGGTCCTTCTTGCACAGCTCCACACTCTGCTTCCAGCGGTTATTTCCCTTGTACAGATAGGCAGCAATCCTGCGGAACTCAATCAGCTCGTGCTTCTCCAAGCGTTGTGCCAGGCTGATGTTATCAAAGTTATCATACGCATCGATGGATGCCCTTAAACCCTGCGAGTTATTACAAACATGATTTATAGAACCATTTACACAGAACAAAGTTAGCAGATATAATCTGGACTTTACCAACTAAATACAGTATAGTGATGAAATAAAGTAAATCTGTAATTTAATAATACATTAACCCCTTAATGTATTGTGACCACGCTATGAGGTATTCGCATGTGCGTGTGTGCATTGCACCAAATTTATCAAACAGGCACATGGACCTTTGAGTCCACTGAGAAGCTAATGAATCTTCCTGTTCCGCCAAGATAACAGATATAGCCATTTAAGCCAATTCTTTGAGCGGAGAGCGAGACATCACATTGAGACAGTGAGGCAGGCGGAATTCTGAGTGGAGTCTGTGGCTCGTGTTCCGCTCGGGATTTTAGCCTGTTTTACTCAGTGTGAACGGGCCCTAAGTGTGGTCCCGACTGGAGTGGATTTTTAACAAAATTGCTATTAATAAATGTGCCAAGAGGTACAAGGGAAGAGGTAGCAAGGTGTGTGGTTGATGCTTAACTGGCAACATATGTGAGGAGAGGTAAAAAATTTTAAATTTAAAATTTGCGCAAATTTTACACCAATCCACCTACATATAGCAATTATAAATTCCCCCCTAGTATATAATACTGTATAATTTATACAAATATGTATATAATAGTCATTCACAACACTGACAGAAGCCTTTCATATGCTTGGAATCCACAGACAGGGCTCCAGGATCACCACATGCCAAAGATAAATAATACCACTCTGGAAAAATAATTGTTGAAAGATGCCTTACAAGGGGTTGTCCGAGAAAAATTCATACTTCGATATGCTGCTGGGGAGAAGTCAGTAATGTATGCTTACCTTTCCAGCTCACTCTGCTGCTGGTTCCTTGGGCCACCTGCTCTGTGCCCCTGTCAGGGTTTTGAAAGCATCCAATGACATGCCACTCACTTTTGGAAATGGCTGATCAGCATAGAGTCTATGCTGACCGTTCCTTTCATATGGGAATGGGACATCATATGCTATGAAAACACTGATAGCATTGCAGAGCAGGTGGCCTGGGAACCAGCAGCGGACAGGTAAGTATACATTACTGACATGTCCCCCGCAGCCCTGACAGCATGGCCAAGTATGAATTTTTCCCAGACAACCCCTTTAAAGGGATAGTGTCACTTTTTTTTTTTTCCCCTTTAAACGTAATTATAAAAAATAAGTGGTTTGGTATTTTTTATTTTTCCTGTACTATCAATGTTTTAAAACCCTGTAATGCTGGCCACAGGGGGCTGCCATGTTGAATAGCATCTGTGTATGGTGTCTTTACACGACACTTACACAGATGCTGTACGGCACACACAAAGCATTGAAGTGAACGGGACGGAGTCCGTCCCGTTCACTTACAATGTTTTTCATTAGCTGTGTGCTAGGCATATTTAAAGGCATGCATAGTACACAGCTGGGGGAGGGTGGTGGCGACATTTTAGAGAAGCCTGCTCCTGGTAACATTTGTTGGCCCTCTGTGTACCGCTGCTGGCTCAGTCTGTATTCCCCCTGCTCTCCCCGATCTGTATACTGCTGCTGTCCCCATCTGTATGCCGCTTCTCCCTCCCATCTGTATGCCGCTTCTCCCTCCCGTCTGTATGCCGCTTCTCCCTCCCGTCTGTATGCCGCTTCTCCCTCCCGTCTGTATGCCGCTTCTCCCTCCCGTCTGTATGCCGCTTCTCCCTCCCGTCTGTATGCCGCTTCTCCCTCCCGTCTGTATGCCGCTTCTCCTTCGCTCCTGTATGCAGCTTCTCCTTCGCTCCTGTATGCCGCTTCTCTCCCCCATCTGTATGCCGCTTCTCCCCCCCCATCTGTATGCCGCTTCTCCCTCCTGTCTGTATTCCGCTTCTCCCTCCTGTCTGTATTCCGCTTCTCCCTCCTGTCTGTATTCCGCTTCTCCCTCCCTCCTGTATTCCGCTTCTCCCTCCTGTCTGTATTCCGCTTCTCCCTCCCCCATCTGTATGCCGCTTCTCCCTCCCCCATCTGTATGCCGCTTCTCCCTCCTGTCTGTATGCCGCCTTTCTCCTCCATCTGTATGCCACTTCTCCCTCTCTATCCCCCATCTGTATGCCGCTTCTCCCTCCTGTCTGTATTCTGCTGCTGTCCCCTGCCCCCCTCCCCCCTTGCTATATGCTCCTGCTGTCCCCCACCTATGTGTCCCTGCTCTCCCCTGTCTACGTGCCCCTGCCCCCTCCCCTTTGCTATGTGCTCCTGCTGTCCCCCACCTATGTGTCCCTGCTCTCCCCTGTCTACGTGCCGCTGCTCCCTCAGTGGGAGTCTTATACAGTACAAGATATAAGGGATCTGTGTTATCACCTGAGCTCCTCCTGCAGCTGTAAATCATCAGATACCAGTGCAGCCACTGCCCGATCAGAGCACTCAGTTTGGCTCAGTTCCCTGCTCTGTACTCAGTTATTGTGGGGTCACAGTCACATGAGCCGAGTACAGGGCAGGGAACTGAGCCAGACTGAGTGCTGTGATCAGGCAGTGGCTGCACTGGTATCCGACGATTTACAGCTGCAGGAGGAGCTCAGGTGATAACACAGGTAAAGAAACTGCTGATGGTTTGTTTGGTGGATTCCCCTATAGTTATATAATCACTGTGAAGTATATTGCATGTGTATGCTGGGAGTTTTTGTCGGGTCCCAGACAGATAAGGTACCAGTACATACATGTATTATCCTCCACAGTGATTCTATAACTATACACCAAACTATCAGCTCCCAGGACAGAAGTTACTGTTATTCAGAACTATTGGCAACTATTTGTTTCACTGTAATTGATACATCTGTACAGGCAGGAAATATTGTAACCAATCACTGACTGCAGCAAAGGAGTTACAGTCACTTATTACAGTCAGCAGCTCTTGTGTCACTGAGGTGGCTGCATATAGGAGAGCAAAGTGTCTCTCCAACTCCTATCTATCTCCTATTTATTATCTATCTATCTCCTATTTATTATCTATCTATCTCTATCTAGTTCAGATAATACTCCACGGCAACTCCAATATGTGTCAAACGTAATTCAAATTTACTCCATCTTGTGATACATCAAATAAATAGTGCAGCACAGCAAATACAGGATGCGACATTTCAACTGTCTCTCACCGTCTTTTTCAAGCCAGAGAGACTGTTGAAATGTCGCATCCTGTATTTGCTGTGCTGCACTATTTATTTGATGTATCACAAGATGGAATAAATTTGAATCACGTTTGACACGTATTGGAGTTGCCGTGGAGTATTATCCGAACTGTATTAGTTTGGTCCGTGGTCGGGACCTACCTACTGGCACCCACTCATCTTGAAAGTAGTGCTGCTTTTCGATATAGTGAAGCTATCTATCTATCCTCTACCTGTGTAATGTATGACACTGCTGACACCAGGGAGCAATAGCCTGTTTTCTCCTGTATGTGTGTATAATATATCTCCAACCTGTGTAATGTGTGACACTGCTGATACCAGAGAGCAATAGCCTGTACTCTCCTGTATGTGTGTATATATATATATGTATATATCCCCTACCTGTGTAATGTGTGACACCAGAGAGCAATAGCCTGTACTCGTGTGTGTGTGTGTGTGTGTGTATGTGTATGTATATATATATATATATATATATATATATATATATATATATATATATATATATATATATATATATATATATATACATATATATACACACACACACACACACACATACCTCCTCTACCCGTGTAATTTGTGACACTGAGGTGTAGTATGAAGGGCTAGGGAGACTTGTTGTAGGTGTACTTCTATGCAGACAACAACAAAATGGCGCTGCCCAGCAGTACACATATCACCTTTCCACTCTTTGTTCCCTTGTGAAAAGAGGAGGGAGGTGATGATGTCACAGCAGTTGAGCAGAGACTGCCTCTTTTTTCAGCACAGCCATATTTCAGGTTACTTTTACCAGCAGTTTTTCTGCTGGAGCTCCCCCTAGGGGCCATCACTGGGAAATATGAAAAATTAGATAATTCATTTTTCATATTTCCTTACATGTAAAAAAAATAAAAACACACTTACAAATTAACAAAAAAATAACAAATTCAATTTTATCATTTTCAATTTTTTTTTTAACTTTGTGACACATTCCCTTTAAGGGCAGGTTTACACTCAGGTCAGCGATCTGGCAGTGTTTCCCTCCGACACAGTAGCAAAGTGCCAGAGGAAGAGATCTTTGAACTAATCCCATTAACTTGAATGGGACAGTTCAAAGTATGCAGTGCTTCAATTAGGACGCACTTGCAGCGTTCTGCTGGCCGGCCGGCCTTGATGGTTAATGGAAACCTGACGCCTGATGACAACTGATGCATTTCTGCCATCAGTTGTGTGATGTAAACGCGCCCTTTTTTGTGGCAGTAAAAAAAAAAAAAAAAAAAAAAATTAAACTGTAAACCCTAATCTGAATGACATATATGAAGATAAATACAAATTCCTTACTGTATTCTGTCTACTGTTTACAATAGACAACAGGAATTAAACTGTTCTAACCTGGTAGTCCTCCTCCTCTGTCAGCAGGTTGTTGAGAGCCTCATTGACGGACTTGTTGTTGTGGTTCTGAACAGAGCGCAGGTATGGTTTAACCAGGGGCAACTGGTTCATCTAAAGGAAAGACAGATTTTACATGTAGGGATAATAACCTGAATAAGCAGATTAGAACGAATTGCTGAGGTTCTGAGAGTAATAAAATTCAAGAGAATACTTACCTTAGAGAAGTAGTTGACTGTCCGTGTGTGATCCAAGCGTGGAGACAGGACAAGGAGGAGGTCATTCATCAGAAGAGGTTTGTACTCCAAGTAGAACTGAAGCGCTTTGTAATACAATTCCACATTGGCTACCTGCAAGTGTTCATAATGCTTAGTGACTTTAGTAGAGTTGCTCCATGGACAATAACCCACACTGTACCTTACTGGTGTCCTGTACCTTGGTGACAATGTCTTTGAACTGTCCTTCCTTCCAAGCGGTAGTAGGATGGTTCATCATGGTGATGATTGCATTGTCATACTCTTCGTACTTGTCATATAGGAAGACTAATTCACCCCAGAGATGGGCCTGTTCTGCTGCACGCAAAACCTATAAGAATCACAAAAATGGAAGATAAAATAATACCAAATAGATAACATGGGCCAATGTATAAAACACCAACTTAAAAATGGTTTGTTGACTTACCTTGGGGATGTTGACTCTGGACCAGAACAATTCTAAATGTTCCCGCATTTTCTGGGGTTTAAACTTGGAGTACAGAATGGCAAGCTCTGTGAACATTCCCATATGAGCACGCTCCAAACCCAGGGCAGCCTCCAGGAGTGCAATAAGCTCTTCAAAATATCCCCGATCCTAAGTAAGCGAGACACACAATGAGTGGCATATAGTATAGCACTATACTTGGTACTGTGCAACCGTTTTGGGGATGGGGTAAACCCTAGCCTTGTAGCAATACCTAGCCCTTTAGATATGAAGTCTAGAAAGCCACAAAAAATAGGATGATTGATGCGGTTTAAGACTTCCAGACATTACTTCCATAAAAGCTAAACAGTTTTGATCTGTCGGGTCTAGGTCAAAATGATAAAATCCATCAGCCATCAAGGGGAAAATCGATTACAAGTACTAACTTACTTCTCCCCATGCCCACAGCGAGTGGCAGCACCAGTAGTGGGATCCCCACTGGGCTATGATATCTCTGGAGCCGACATATTACGACATGGCAGATAGAATGGCTGCTCAGCCAGTCAGTGACTGGAGCGAGACGCCATTGGGAGACGCATTTCCCCCCAGAGTGGTGACATCATCACAACTTGGGGGAAACCGCCTTTCGGCAGGTTTCTTGTGATCAACTTACAGCAGGCACAAGGAAAAGTACCTTAATACTTATAATGAATCCCCCCCCCCCTTTGCTGGATTTTATAATACTTCGGAGTTCTCCTTTAAACATTTTTTGTGGTCTTGAACAAGAGCTTTATAACGTTCGTATGGAATTTAAAAAAAATAATAATATATTATATATATATATACATATATATATATATATATATATATACACATACATACACACATACACATATAGCATACGGTTTTCAGACGGATTTTTATCAGTGATAAGCAAGGCCCTTCAGTACAGTAACATATTGGAGACCTGCAGTTTTAAATGAAGAAGGGAGACTACACACAAACACAAAATAACAGGACCTATCTGAACCCATATCAGGTACATATACACAAAAAAAACCTGAATCATATATTTACAAGCTACAATGTACATATATTCTTTTTGTCCAAGAGATCACTGTTCAAGTATATTAAGATTTAATACCACAGTGAATCCTGGATCAATCAGTTCCATGTGTTACTCACCTGGTAATAGCTGATAAGTTCCTCTAGCTCATCGGCATGAATTACAATGTGCAGGCCACACATTTGGGCAAGGCGAAACTCTGTTCCATCCACACATGCAAAGCATACCTGGTAAGAAGTATACAGTTAAGACTGCATGAAAGTACTATAGAACCCATATGGTCACAAAATATAACAAAGTCATAGTGATCATAAACAGGTCTTACTTCTTTCCATGTGCGAGTACTATTGGCCTTCCGTGCACTATCCACAGCGGCTTGATACTCCCCAAGATGAACTAAGGTGGATGCCAAACGTGCAAAATTTGATACATTGTTATACAGAAGTTTGGCAGCATCATACATGCCCTCATCATAGCAGCGATCTCCCACCTATAAAAAATTAGGAAAAAAATTTTACTATAAAAACAGCATCCAGTCTGAACAGTGTTCGAAAGGTATGATCCACAATAATACCTGTTGGATGTGCGCATTGTTCGGACCACTAACAAATTCTTCCAGCTCTGACAGGCGGTTTGTTTTAGCCAAAGCAAATATGAGTTCAGTCTCAACGTAGGACTCCCTGGCCTTTTTTCGTGCCATCTGTAAGAACTTTACAAGGTCCTCCCAGTTACCTGTAAAAACAGACGTGTCAACAATGCGCAGCCTCATCACCAAAAAGATTTAATCGGGATAGGACCGTGGAATCTATGATACCCCATCAAGGTGATCAGAAATAAAAGCAGTATTATGAAAGTTCATTCCCGGAACTCACCATCATGCTTCACAAATTTTTATTGTAGAAAAAAGTCCATCACAAAAATATATAACAGCAACAGGACGTTTTGGCGTCAAGCCTTCCTCAAATCTCTTGACGCCGAAACGTCCTGTTGCTGTTATATATTTTTGTGATGGACTTTTTTCTACAATAAAAATTTGTGAAGCATGATGGTGAGTGCCGAGAATGAGCTTTCATAATACTGCTACAATTTTCTCTTTTACTGCGAGCACCACCCTAGACACAGAAGTGCCGTCTAAAAAAAACTTTTTTCTACAGAAATAAAAGCAGTCCACTGGCACTCTTACAAGTAAGAGACAGAACTCACTGTTTTTGCTTGCTGCCTGCACCACTTCCATGTAAGCAGAGGGGTCATCGGCTTTAATGTAGGAGTCAATGGCTTCCTTTACTAAGTCTTTCTGTAGCTGAGCTCTGCCTAGCTGACTCCATACAGCAGGTTCATTACATCTTTCTGCAAATTCATAAGCCCGATCCAGATTTCCAATGTGCTCAATTAAGACCTGTAAGAAAAAAAAGAAGTGTAAATCAGGAATATTAATATACACTTAAAGGGGAACCCCAGCGAAAATGTATTTCTTTCAAATAAACTGCTGTGAGAAAAAAAAGTTATACAGAGTTGTAATTTTCTATTTAAAAATCTCAAGTCTTCCAATACTTATCAGTTGCTGTATACCCTGCAGAAAGTGGTGTATTCTTTCCAATCTGACACAGTGCAGGAGAGGTTTCCTATAGAGGTTTGCTACTGTTCTTGTTCTTTTCAGGGACAGAAGTGGAAGCAGAGAGTATTGTGTCAGATTGGAAAGAATACATCACTTCCTGCAGGGCACACAGCAGCTGATAAGTAATGAAAGATTTTTAAATAGAAGTAAATTACTAATCTAAATAAATTTCTGACATCGGCTGATGTGAAAAATCTGTGAAATCTGCCAGCATTCCCCTTTAAAGTTGGTACCATCTCCCACCACAAAGCCACTTTCAATAATGCAACCCACCATACTCTAGAAAAGATAATGCAATACCCTCATAGTAACTGAACATGCCCATTAGATGGACTAGCCTGACAATGACAGAAGTTATTTAGGTTCCTCACCTGGATGGCAGATGTATTAACATCAAATTTCCTAAATATGGCAAAGGCCTCTTCAAACAGCTGGTTGCTAATGGCGATATTAGCGATGTCTGGCGCATCATAGTTATCCAAGCGGTTGATGTATTCCATTACTCGTGTGCGGTCAGCTTTAATGGCGGTCAGTATAAGCAGATTTTGCAGATTTCTGAAAAACAAAAAAATGTGACATTTTTAGTCTGGCTGATAATCATATAATACCCCTCCCCCCTTAGATTCTTGTTGCATCTTTAACAGTGGTTTGATCGAATCCTGCAGATATTACCATCAATTGTTATGAATTATGCCGGCTACAACAGTGCAGGAAAATAGTATGCAGGTATGATGTTATGGTCCCTTTCCGTATCATCTGTAACATAATGGTGTAGCACAGCTGTAAGGGGCCTATTACACAGAGCAATTTTGTAACGATTAACGATCGCAAACGAGATTGTTTATCGTTAACCTGAAATTGTTCACCAAATTACACAGAACGATAATATAGTTACTACGATCGTTATTACGATTGTTTATTCCTAAGGAACTTGAGCGAATGAATGTGGAATTACAGCGAACGACTAACGATAATTTTAGGTTCAGATCTGAATCAACGATTAACGACATACAAGCGATTTTTCGATCGTTGCCTGCAATTTCACAGAACGAACATAGTTTAAATTTGAACGATTTAACGATTTTTCGCACGATAATCGTCCCGTGTAATAGGGCCCTAAAGGAAGCCATACACCTTCATTAATTGACAGACGGACCATGATTGAGCCTTCAGTTATCTCTCCTGTCCGGCCCCCATCCTCTCTATACATAGGAACATTCGACACGTTCCTGTGTTCTCGGGAAGGGTTAAGCTGTCAGTTTTATCTGTGGCTTATCTCTTCCAGAACAAAAAGGCCAGGCAGAGATTTTCCATCACACCTTATACGGACAACAGAACCAACCGTGAACAGCAGGTGTTACTGACAAAAGTAAAAGTCTTATGGGGATCTTAAAGCCATTACCTATATTGTGGATATTTTGTCTTATGTAGGTCTCAAATGCAAGTAATGGCCTTTATCATATCATAGCCTGTTTATCAACTTCCTGACCTGTGCTCACTAAAAACAGAGTTGTCCAGTACAATCTTCTCCAGAAGTTCAATGAGCTCGTTTGGCAGATCGGCAGTCATAAACGCCTTCACAGTCACCGACACTTCTTCTGGATCCTGGGTTTCTGATAAAGCAGTCTGGACAACCTTCGACATAATGGAAAAAAGACCAATTACCAAACATAACCCAAACTTTAACATTTCTTAAACGTTAGATATTTAAGGCATGTTTAAAAACCTAAACAAAACTATGGGAACACATTTATATGGAAACAACTAAAGAAATTTCATGGCTTAACAAGTGCAGATTGGCAGATTATGAATTTTGTTTAAAGGGATTTACCCCCTTTGCCCCCAATGATAAACACCTATCCACATAACAGGTGACAAAAATGTTATACATTTATACCATTGAGACCCTTACTGATTACTAGAAGGGGTTACCAAACTTCTGTGTCACCTCAAGGAACAAGCAGTGAACATGCATTTGCTCTTAAAGGGAACCAATCAGCACAATCAAGCCGATCTGGTTCCCTGAACTGCTGTATACAGCTCCTGGGACTGGATTAAGCCTTTCCCGGCACCTGGAGGAGGGCGGCACAGACTTTTAGGGTACACACACACACACACCGTATACGCAGCAGATTTGATGCTGTGTTCAGTTATTTAGATCTAATCTGCTGAGTATTTGTTGCGTATCTGCTGCGTATTTTCTGCGTATCGCAGCAGTAAATACGCTGCATTTACGGTGTGTGTGTTTACACCCTAAAGGCAGCTGGCTAACAAGCTCAGGGCCGAGCCTAGCGAAACGTAGGGAATTTGCTCATCCCTACAGAAATCTAAACAGGAGCAGAGCAAGCAGGTGACCACTGTACCATTCAAACCCCTCACTGCAAACATGCAGCAAGATAGTATAAGAGTTCAGAACCCCCATTCTAGTGACTGGTGGTGACCCTGTTGAAGGGTGACAAATCCTCTTAGGGTTTCCCCATAGTGCAAACTTGAACGGTATTTTCAGTATGTATAATCTGGAAAACCTGATTCAAAAAGGCCTTGCCTGTATCTTTGACATATCACAAAATTCCCCTTGTAAATTACCACAGGCTACAATGAACTATTCTCATACTATAGCTGCAAATGCTTTTCAGATGAAAGAAAAGCCTCTTGTAAAATAACCTTACACAAGTATAAAAACATAGAAGATTGTCGGCAGAAAAAGACCACTGGGTCCATCTAGTCTGCCCTTTTAGTACTTTCTTTCTTATTATCTTAGGATAGATGTATGTCTATCCCAGGCGTGTTTAAATTCTGTTATTGTAGATTTACCAACCACCTCTCCTGGAAGTTTGTTCCAGGTATCTACTACTCTTTCAGTAAAATAATATTTTCTCACATTGCTTCTGATCCTTCCCCCAACTAACCTCTCACTGTGTCCTCTTGTTCTTGAGCTCAGTTTTTTACTAAAAAACTTATTTAGCCCTTTAACATACTTAAAGGTTTCAATCATGTCCCCCCTTTCCCTTCTTTCCCCCAGACTACACAGATTCAAATCTTTAAGTCTTTCCTGATATGGTTTATGCCTTACACCCTCCACCATTTTTGTAGCCCGTCTTTGGACCCGTTCAATTTTATCAATGTCCTTTTTTAGGTGCGGTCTACAGAACTGGACACAGTATTCCAGATGTGGCCTCACCAGAGCTCTATACAGCGGGATCACAATCTCTCTTCCTACTGGTTATACCTCTAGCAAT
The DNA here is from genome assembly GCF_027789765.1 of Dendropsophus ebraccatus. NCBI lineage: Eukaryota > Metazoa > Chordata > Amphibia > Anura > Hylidae > Dendropsophus > Dendropsophus ebraccatus. Next base: position 23,018,362 of record NC_091456.1, on the reverse strand, counting down.
ACACCCCAGCATACCATTACATATACAGCCTAGCATACCATTATATATATATATACAGCCCAGCATACCATTATATATACACCCCAGCATACGATTTGCTTTCCCCACCGCCTGGTTGCACTGGTGACTCATTTTAAGGCTGTCTGATATCACTACCCCTAAATCCTTCTCTTCTGAAGTCTTTTCCAACACAGTACTGCCGATGTGATACTCGGATAGAGGATTCCTCCTCCCCAAGTGCATTATTTTACATTTGCAAATGTTGAACTTCAATTAAATCGTTTTCCATATTCCTGACACCTCCAGGAATATCAACCCTATTGCACACTTTTGTGTCGTCAGCAAACAGACAAACTTTACCTACCAACCCTTCTCCTATGTCACTTACAAACATATTAAAAAGAATAGAAATAGAAAAGTATCTAACCAAAAGACAATTTCATCTTACTTGATCTATCAGCTGTCGTCTGAATGGATTGTTTTCCTCCAGGACATTGGCCCATAGATCGGCATCTTTTCTCCGGACAAGGTAACGTGCCTCACTCTTGAATAGGGAATTTTCATTGCACACCTAAACCAAAATGAATGATCCATTTACCATTTTCCATTGTAAAAGTAAGGGCCCATTTCCACACTGCAGTCAGAACAATGCCCCCGTGTGGTTACCAAGGGCTATGCACAGTCACTGAAAGTCCCAGACCATTGCACACCCACTGGAGACCAAGGGAACGTGGTTTCATACTAATGCATTTGCATGCATGTGGAAACAAAGCCTAATTCCTAAAGAAGTTATAAGGATTAAATTTTCCTCTTGTGACCTAAAGCACTCACTTTAATAAGTTCCAGATCACATTGGCCCCTCTCGTAGGCGACACAAGCCAGGTGTGGGTCCCTCTTTTCACAGTATTTGCCCACTACACAGCTGTCATAGAAAGGATTTTCCCGCAGGAAGCGTTCAGGGTTGTTGTTGCTGTCAATATAGATCTTGGCCAAAGCGTTGTGCGTTGCAGGTTCCTCACATCCTTCATGGATTCTGGATTCCAGCCATGGCAAAAGCAGCTTTAACCTGATATGGAGGAGAGTGAAGATCTGTAAAACTACCATCCACTCATAACTGGTTACTCACATATAATGCTGCTGGAATAGATGCAATAGGTGATATTCACCAAGAAGCTAGAAGTATGGATTATGGATAGGTTGTTCAATAATGATAATTCTTTATATTATAGTTATACTGCACTACACTTCCGGGTACACGGGCGGGGGTCGGGGAACACGGGAAGGGGGCCGTTCACATACATAGCATACATTACAAAGTTGTATAACTTTGTAATGTGTGTTATTTTGTGAATAATTTCTTAGCGCCGCACTACCCCTTTAAGCCTATGGAATGTGTGCATGCACCCTTATTCATATTGCTAAATAAAATAAAATAAAATGATAGCTATGTATATTTCTGGACAGACAGTTTTCCAATTATCTCACCTGTTTCGCTTCTCTACTTCGGCTACAAGCTCATCAGTAGAAAATTGGCCATGTACAACCATGATGAGATTCTTAATTACATCTTCTGAGCAGTCCACATCTAACAAGCCTCCCACCACTGCTGGGATGCGGCTGGGATTAACCTAGTCACAGAGAACAATTCACAGCTGTAATTAAGATCCATGTGGTATCCTTTTATTGTCAGATGATAAAATACATTCATATAGTAATTTTCATATAGATTTACACATTTAAACACAACATTATCGCACTATAATGTATTTTAGCGGCATGCAAGTGCAGACATGAGATATTTTTCTAGAATTTTTTTTAAACGGGTCACCCAGGATTAGAAACACAAGGCTACTTTCTCTCAAAAACAGCACCACACCCATCTTTACTCTTCACTTGCTTCTTAGCATAACTTTCTCAACAGTTTCTTGTCCTTCCTTTGTATACAAGTTGTCATCCCCCCTCACATCTTTGAAGGTATACTTCCAAGACGTGGATAACAGCAATTGGGCAGACGGCATCAGAAGTATTCTGCTTACCATACAACACCTTTATTCCATTAAAGATACTATACTGTTTGAAGGATAGTCAATGGACTAGTGCGGTAGTAAACGCTTATTATAAAATGATATCCAGAAGTTATCAAGGATTAAAAAAACACATAGCTGCTTTCCTGTAAAAACAGCGCCCCACCCATCCTCAGGTTGTGTGTGGTATTACAATTTATCTGCATTCAGTGAAGTAGAGCTGTAATATACTACAAACTAAGAACAGGAGTGGCTGGTGCTGTTTCTGGAAGAAAGCAGCTTTTTTTTTTTTTCTAACCCTGAATAACCCCTTTAAATTTACACAAGCCTGTATGGCTGATTTCTGCAAGTCTGCCATCAGGGCTATTTTATATTATGTGAAATTAACAGTAATCCTTAAAGTGTCACTGTCGTTATAGTTTTCAAAATCTAAATCAACAGTAGATGTGATATAAAGCAAGTTTGCAATTTACATTTTTTTTTTTTAAGTTATTGTGGAAAACACGGCACTTCCTGTTTTCTGACATAGTTTTTATCTCAAAAAACAGGAAACAAAGAAAACAAGAAGTCCTGTGTATCCCAGGCCATCTGAGCGCTCACAGAGAGAAGTCAGTCATGTGACTGATGGACACTGAGCCGTGACTCTCTGTACTGGCCGGAATTCCTGTGTTTAGTCTGTTTTTTTCAACAGCACAAGTCAGAAAATCTACCTTCAGGAGACTGGACCTGGATTTCTGGTAAGTTCAACTTTCTTTCACAGCAGGAAATCAACAAAATAAATAATGAATGTAAATTGCAAACTTGCTTTATATCACATCTATTGTTGATTTAGATTTTGAAAGTTATAACGACAGTGACACTTTAAAAGGAACCTGTCACCAAGAAAATGCTATCTAATTGCCATAGAGCAAGAAGAACTGAGCAGATTGATATATATCTTTGTGGGAAAAGATTGAGTGTAACTTGTAACATGTTGAAATCATTGAAATCCCTGCTCATTCTGTGGTAAGGAGTCCAGTGGGTGGTGTCACTCAATGGACTGGACTCTTTACCATGGAAACATCAGAGATTTCCATCAAAAAATTACAAGATATACAGAATTTTTCCCCATAAAGATATATATAAATCCGCTCAGCTCCTACTTATTACATGATGCTGATAGCTTAGGTGGCATTTTCATGGTGATGGATTCCCTTTTATTACCAGATCAGCGGTAATGTTTGTGTTTGGTATTTCATGAAACATGACATTAGCACCATGTATTTACTACTAGAATAGTTTAGTGCTTTACAGGTACATGCCTTTTCACAACAAGGCATATACGACAACTCACCTTCTGCACATAGATTTCAATGTACTTCTGGAGATTGTTTCGGTACAGATATAACACCAAGTCATGGACAAAGTCAAACCGGTCACAGACAATTATCAGTGGAAGCTGGTCTGTAAGTTTGGCCTCCTGGTGGTGAAAACAGAAAAAAAAAAGTTCAATAAGGATATGTTTTTGTTATCCAGAATATGAAGAATAGGAAACAATATAAAAGGTAGATACAGAGAGTAAGAGAGGTCTGTCAGGATGCAGGCCATCCATAGGGTTACTTGTCCTATACAAGATCATAAAACTAATTTGGGTTTGTGGAGTATTTTTTTTTTACTCTCGGGAAATCCTGATCAAGCGGCTCCAGGAAACCATCAGTATTTCCTAACAGTAAGGAAATCAAAAGGAGTGCCTTCTCGATTTTTCGATTAGGAAGAGAAAAAAAAAATGCAGCGTCTGTAATTCCGGATGCTCCCATAGACTTCTATGGAGGCATCTGTGATGGAATTCCATGCGAAAATAAAACAGGTTCTATAATTTCCAGACCTATTTTCCGGAATGGACACGCTTCAGGAAAAATCCTGAAGGGTGTCCGTGTCAAATAGAATCCTATAAGTCCTAACATAAAACATGTGATGCTTTATAAAAAGAACGAATTTAATAAAGTAGTCTCAAATCCAAATAACTGAATTAAAGATTCACCAAGATGTAAAAAGTGACAATGTGTGTTTCTTCCACATGAAGAGTCTTTGCACTTGCCTTAAGAAAGTTCTTGACACGTTCTGGATTGTAACAATTGCTCTCCCTACATATTCGCTCAACCTCCTTTATCTGTCCAGTCTTACATGCTGCCTGGATGTATTTGAAGTGCACATCAGGGTCTTGGCTGAAATTGACAATAGATCCCAGAAAGTAGAAAAGTCCTGAAGGAAAAAGGACAAAACATGCATTACCAAATTGTTAACTTATTACAGTCAATTGTAACATGAAAAGTAACATAATACGTATAAAAAAAAAAAAATTACAAAGACGTGTCTGTCACCATGATCTGGAAGTCCACAGCAACAAAACAGACTGAAGAAACTCAATCATTACCGGGAACTGAAAATAAAAGGTTATACTGTCTGTGGTGAATAATAGGTGTGAAATGTGAGTAGGCCTGAAGTGTTTTTACTTTCCTGTGATTTCTTATTGTATTGTTTGGGACTCTGTGTGTTAATGGTTCTTGTCTTTTTTACCAATGAAATATATTAAAAAAAAAAAAGGTTTTGCATAGACACAACAGCAAAACATGACCGATTCCTGCAGAGAAATCACCAGCAACACAATGGGGACCTCTCAGCAGATATGAGCCCTTAAAACGGCACTCTGTTCTATATAGAGAATGGGGAAAGGAGTTGCAAAACTGCCTGGGGAAAAAAAATAAAAAAATGTTATTTTATATATATATATATATATTAATAATAATAAATCTAGAAAATTATATAGAAAATTATATAGATTTGCAATTTACCTCTATTTAAAAATCTCAAGTCTTCCCATACGTATCAGCTGCTGTGTGTCCTGCAGGAAATGTTTTCTTTTCAGTCTAACACAGTGCTCTCTGCTGCCCCCTCTGTCCGTGACAGGAACTGTCCAGAGCAGGAGAGGTTTTCTATGGGGATTTGCTACTGCTCTGGACAGTTCCTGTCATGGACAGAGGTGGCAGCAGAGAGCACTGTGTCCGACTGGAAAGAATACACCACTTCCTGCTCGACATACAGCAGATGATAAGTACAAATTATAAATCTATATAACTTTCTGAAACCTGTTGATTTGAAAGAAAGATTTTCACTGGTTAACTCCTTTAATAGCTGGGAGGTTTTGCTATACACCTTCAATAACGATTGTTTGTTTGCCAGTTAAATCTCCTGCCTGCCGCCAATCCTCCCCATAGACATTAGCGCTTGACATGGCTGAGCGATCCTGCGTTGTCTATGGGAAGGTGAGGGCTAAACCACAGCTAAAGCGATCTCGCTGAGACTTCTCTGAACAACAGATGATGTCAGTGGGGATAGGGTTCGGCTGTCATGGAAAATCATGGCTGATCATACCTTCATAACTCTTGAAAGACTCAAACAGCTCGACCAATGACTGAGTGCCCAACTGTTCATGGTATTTGGATGCCACCTGCACACAAAGCTGTAGGTTCTGCCGGATGTTGGCAGACAGCATAGCTCGCAAACATTCAACAGAGTCCTCCACCGACAAGGAGCCAAAAAAATTCACCAGCCACTAAATTTAAAGAGAAAGCAGGGAAATAGTATAGTTGTGTGGTGAAGACTTTACAATTTAATGAGGGATTAATACACAACTGAAGTAACATGTATACTCTGGAATGAAACAATAATAATAAGGCACCTATCAAAGCTCACCTCTGGGTTCAGAAGGTGTGTGTGTACCACAGCCCGCTTGATATCATACAGGTCTGTATAATGCTCCAGGGCTCTCTGCAGCAGTCCTGCTTTCTCACACAGTTGGGCAATGTGGGCCCGGTCATAATGAGTAAACATTTGGTTACCAAGTATTGCATCTGCAACCTGTGAGGGGGATAAATGAAGTCAGAGGAGTCGGAGAGGAACAAGACGCGGTAATGTTAGGCTTTCACAACAATCCAATGTTCTTCATCTCAAAACAACAAAGTAACGCAAAGAATTAATCACCTGCGGAGCATGAATCAGATTCATCTCCAGGAGGCGAGTCTGCAGATGGCCCTCCGCAGGCCTATTGTTCTTCAAAGCATCCAGCAGGAATGATGTACACTGTTGTACAAGGCTGTTTTCCATGAAGACATCCACAATCTAGGATATTAAAAAAATTATAAAAAAAAAATCAGTTTGTCGCTGATCCAAATCATATGCTTCGATAAACATCAATGAGAACATAAAATAACTATGAAACTGCAAAGTTTATATACACCATGGTACTTACAAATCTGGCATTAGATACATCCTTCTCCAGATGGGTACAGCACAAGACAGCCACTCCAGTTACATTTTTAGGTTACACCTTGGGGTGTGTTCACACTTAACGGATCAGCAGCGGATTTCACGCTGTGAGTTTGCAGCGAAATTCGCTGAGTGTATGTTAATGCCGGCCCCCTAAACCTGCAGCGGCCCGGTGCATACAATACCATTCCATGCTTCGGGGGCTCCTGGCAATCTGACGTCCTGCTCAGCCAATCAATGCGCTGCCCCCCAGAAGACACTGATTGGCTGAGCGGGACGTCAGGATGCCGGGAGCTCCCAAAGCAAGCCGGAGCGTGGAATGGTAATGTATGCACCAGGCCACCGGCAGAGGTCACATGATCTCTGTCTCTTCTGTTGCCTCATCTGTAACCAAAACAACAACAAACAGCAGCCTTTCCTTAGTAGTATAGGGGAAAGGAGACACTGTAGTTTCTTCTCTCTTTCTCTAATATAGATAGATAGATAGATAGATAGATAGATAGATAGATAGATAGATACTGTGTTTACTGTGCAAAGCAGAAGCAGATGGAGCTACTGGTGGGTGGATATTATAAGACAGAGGCAGGTACCTGGCAGTTAGCTCTGATGTGCAATGCATGCTGGAAGATGTAGTTTCCCAGTTGGATGCCATGATGTAAAACTTAAAGGGGTTATCCAGCACTACAAAAACATAGCCACTTTTCCCCCTTTTGTCTCCAGTTCAGGTGTGGTTTGCAATTAAGCTCCATTTACTTCAATGGAACCGAGTTTGAAACCCCAACCAATCTGGAGACAAAAGAGGGGGTTCCCCTTTAAAGGATCTGCTGCAGACATCTTGGTGCCAAGTACTACAGGACACCAACAAAATGTATTGGCGTTTTCACATCACAGCTGTGGACCTATACAATACTGAATCTTCATGTTCTGGATGATCAATGTCGCTCATTCCTTTAATAAACTAGCAACAGGTCCATTATAAGTATGGATACCAAACATTGACTCATAATTGCATTGTGTGGGCTGTATGACCTATGTAATTAGTTTACACAGGACTCTGCAACAATAACGTAATTACAGTTTAATTATTGAAAAGTGGGAGTTTAATGGGTCAATTAAATCTAAAAATAGAAGGAAGAATTAGCCAGAGATGCATCTGGATCACCAGTTCATCGTTTCACAGTAACGTTTACTTTCGGAAGTGGCAACGCAGGTCATGTATCATAGACCTCAATTAGGCAATGAGTAAACAAATACAACAAAGGCAATATATTCACCTGGTTAATGTTGGCCAAGGGCTCCTCATCCTGTACAAGCATCTGGGAGAACTGTAGACCCTGATCCGGACTGATCCTCATAACACTCCGAAGTAAAAAGATCCAATCAGGTGTGTAACCAACCTATCAAGACAAAATAAAATCACTGTCCAGTGATCCGCTACTGATGCGGGAATACAGCAATCGGTGGTAGTTACTTACCTTTTTGGCATAAAGGACGATCTTCTGGAACTGGCCAGTTTCTGCAAAGCACTGAATAACTTTGTTTGGCACACTAGCACGCAGGTAAACGCTAAGTGCAAGCGTAGGGTCCACAGCCTTAACCAAGTCTCCCAGCTCCTCAGAGCACTCCAGCTAAAAGGGAAAAAAAGTGAGAAAAAAATTCAATCAAAACTTTTCCAAAGGCCAGACCAGATTCACTGTGAAAGATCAGTTTTACCATATGCCATGTATAGGGGCCATCTTGTTTTAAGGCCAAGCACCTAAAACGGGCATGGGGAACCTTCGACCCTCCAGCTGTTGCAAAACTACAACTCCCATCATGCCTGGACAGCCAAAGGCTGTCCAGGCATGATGGGAATTGTAGTTTTGAAACAATTGGAGGGCCAAAGGTTCCTCATCCCTGACCTACAAACCACCTTTTAATACAATTTTAAGTGTTTGCCTCAAAGAGGATTCACTCTATACAGTAAACCACAATGAAATTTAAGAAAGAAGAAGACAGAACAAGCCAAAAAGCTATGTTATATAACCCCACCTTATCTTCCTTCAGCCACTTTTCCAAGAGCTGCTTGCGCCCTTGTTGCAGGACCGGCCTGCAGAGCTCCAGAGACTCCAGTTTGTTCAGCTGACCCTGATCTAGAAGAATCCCAAAATACTGAAGCAGAGGGGAAGCTTGTCCAGGCTGAGCAGGTACACTCTGAAACTTCCTGATAGTCTCCGCAGTACGAAGGATTCCCTGGAGGAATATTGAAGACGTGATGTTAAAGAGATGAAAACTTTAGGCTCTTTGTTAAAATCTGCTTGAAAACCATTTGCCAAAATACCTTTGGAGCGGAAGCAGCCACCTTGGCAGATTCAGAATAATTCCCTTGGGCAAACAAAGTGTTAAATTTCCGGGCAAAAAGCTCCTCAGCACCTGCTAAGTTGCTTCTGACGGCCATTCGTAGTCCCAGGTCGGGATTCTGTAGGACATTTGTAGCGTAGTTCACAATGTTGTCTTCTTCCACACAAACTGATAGGACCTAAACAAGGGACAGAACACGAAAAGCACAAGGTAAGCCTGCAGCATAGAGAACAATGCTGCAACAAGTTTCACTGACTAAGGGTATGTTCCCACTATGTAATACGCACAGAGACTTCAAGCGGATTCCAAGGCGCAGCCTCCGCTTGAAGCTCCGCCCGTCCTATAGACTCAAATAGGGAAATTCCGCTGTCCACCAAAAGAATTGGAAAGAGCAGTCTATGAAACGGGCAGAGTTTCAAGCAGAGGTCGCGCAGCGGAATCTGCTTGAAGTCTCCACACGAATTCCATAGTGGGAACATACCCAAACCCTTTCGCAGCAATATAATTTTTTTTTTTAACCAGTTATGGTTTATGTACATGGAAAAGGGAAAAAAATAGGGGAAAATCATATTTTTTATTCATTGTTTTTGCAGAAAAGCACCAATAAACAGAAATTTTTATTACAAACATACAAGCTAGGAACACAAGCGATGATTAAATATAACATATTGTAAGCCATGGACATGTTATTCTAAGCACCCACGACATCTAAGTCAATTTCACAAACTTTTAGTTTTTATTTTACCTTTACTATTTCTTTCCCTATGTAAAATCAGATATAGTTACTTAGCTGGAGGCTAGCCGTGCCCCGGATTAGGCAAACCCCCAGGTCTGCCTCTCCATCTGACGTAGCTTGCTTGGCTCTGATTGGCCAAGCAAGCAACAAAACATATGACTAGTCAGGTATTAGCTGGAGTGGGTGTGTAGATAAGTGGACAGTAAGGTACGCTGCATCATGGGATTTGTAGAAACTCCCCATTGCAGAGACACGAGGTTTGGGAAATATGAAGACCTGGACGAATGTTTATGATGCTTTGATGATTTCAGAGCCGTTCTTTTTACATCTAAAGCCATCGAATCTGGCTTTATATTTATAGCCGACTTGATCTTTTGTGCAGCTGTAAAAACCATCATTGGTCGCACATCTGTTTTAACAATCTGTGTGGCCGATAATGTATTTAATGGTTGCACGAACGATACAGCGATAGTTCATTAAGTTCGGCCACGCAATGAATCTTCCCTTGTAAAGCACTGCAAGCGAGCCCTGATCAGCTTGTTTGTTGCAGTAGTGCACCTTAATACTATAGCTCTTCACCCTGCAATATCTGGATATACAGATTCCTAAATTCTAACATCCTCACCTGTCCTTTCTTATTCACACCAATAATTCCAGAGGTAGGTTCATAAGGAGCTGTAACAAAGATGGTATCAGCGCTGATCCGGTTCATGTAAATGCAGGCACCAGACTCTAGATCATACAAGTGGATGTAGCCATATTTCGTGATTAGATAGATCACACCATGTTTAGCTCCGATCTATACACAAAGGCAAGGAGAAAAGGAGATGATAAATCCATAAAACATTTAAAAGGATCCTGTCACCCACCTTACCCCTGGATAAAGGTTCATATACTTACCCTCTCCTTCAAGTTCCGCCGCTAAGAAATAGCCGCCCGCTAAATATGAAATTGAGCAGAGATGAGTCCTATGTCGTCTATAGGAAATCACTGCTCCAGTGATTTCCTGTGGACATTGAACTCGGTGGCGATTTCTCTGTGGCGGGACCAGAAGAGGGGGGTAAGTATACGATCCTTTATTCTGGAGTAGGGTGGGATCTGACCTGGGTCTCTAATAAATTTTCACTTCAAAATGAATATAATCTTATTTTAAATGGAAGAAAATCGAAAATATGAAAGGTATTAACTGTGCTAGATGACAGGGGACTATAGAAGTGATCAGGATCCATTTATAAGGTGTAAGAAGAATGTTAGGCCGTTAATATTTCAATACCTGCATAGCCACAGGAAAGTCTGTCTGAGCTTCAGGAGGAAAGAAAACATCCACAGCTTTCTTTGCAAAGGGCTGGTTTCCATTGGCAGGCTGTCCGACCTCTATAATGTGCAGCTAGATGGAAACAGACAAAACCATGTTACAGGCATACATATATACAATATACAGGAAAATTTAAAGGCAACTGAATTAAAAAAATTTTTGGAAAACAATTGTTGAAATTTAATTTCAGTATTAGTTAGAAATGACAAGGGCTTCATTAAGTTCAGAAAAAGTGATATATATATATAGCATTATTTTTTCACTAGGTTTATGAGACAAGTGTTTACATTATTCCATGTAATAGATGGTGTACACATATACTAGCCCAACAAGGGGCCGTGCAAGGATGCAAATGAGCGCCGATCAGTGAGATTGATGCTCATATGCAGTGCCTTTACAAGGCACAATTTATCAAGCAGGCAGGCCACACAAACAAAGTCTGTATCGTTCACGTGGCCATTTAAAGAAGAGAAACTGACAGCACGGATATTCTATCCATGCTGCCAGTTCCCAGATGCCATCACATCAGCAGTGTATACTTACCATCAGCGCTGCTGTGATCCGGCATCTTCACCTTCTTCCTGACAGTATCACACATGGAGAACAAAATACTATAGAACTCCTCTTCATTGACTTGCCAGTCTTAATGTATTTGCAAAACAATTATCTAGTGAATGCAGTAGTTACCAGCCCCAGTGTCAAAATGGGGCAACAAAGTCTAAAACCAAGAAAGGTAACAGCATCCCACAGGTGCATCTGTGCCATGCTGGAGTAAATTCTATTTTTTCATTATATCCGCCTTTGTGGGATTCTGTGACCTTTCTTGGATTTAGTATCACACATGTGTCCTGCTCTCCCGATTCTCTATTCAGTGGCTGGCGAGCGGGTCGGGAGAAGGGCGCATGTGAAAATGCCAGGAAGAAAGTGAAGATGCCGGATCACAGTAGCGATTGATAGTAAGTATACACTGCTGATGGGCTGGCATCTGAAAACTGGCAGCAAAGACAGATGCATATCAGTGCTGTCAGTTTCCCTTTTGCAATCAGCGGCCCATTTTCTGTTTACACAGAAAGATATGCAGCCGATAATGATACATTTTTAAAGCCCCTATTCCACAGGCCGACTGACAGGAGCAAACAAGCACCATTAGCGCTCGTTTGCTCCTCGTTCCGCGCTCGCTGCCTCCGCTATGCCACGCGGCAGCAGTAAGCGGGTGAGCCCAGGGGGGAGCAGCCCGGGTGATCGCTGATCGTCCGGGCAGCCCATAGCATACAGCAGCGGTCTTCTGCCACTGCTCCTATTCCACAGAACAGCGGCTACATATCGTTGCTGTACCAGTCGTTTGTCTTTCGTTTTCAACATGAACGATGGCTGATCGTTGCCTTCTATTTCACGGGACGATTATTGGGCGTAACAGCCGGTAATTGTTCCCGCGCAGAAACACTTGAGAGAGAAGCAAAAAATCCCCCCCCCCCTCACTTACACACACACACACACAAAAATGTACTTAATTTTTTTGGCACAATGTGGAAAAGGAATTTCAACACATTTTTGCTAAGTGATTCCCAGCTGTTTTGCATTGACCTGCAGGTCACTCTGTGTTTCTTAGGAGTGGTTGATTTTAATACATATTAAAAAGAACTACTTTTGTTTCAGACTAACTTACCTTGCCACCTGCCTGACCACGGACAGCAAAGCAGAAAAGGGTTGAGGGTTTTGAATTTCTTTCGATTTTAAACTCAGCAAAAGCTGCAGCGTGGCCCTCTATTGGCTGCGAGACCTTCCTGTCCACAGAATACAGCTGCATTGCACCCACCACACGGTTTTGCTATAATAGAGTATAATGATGTGAATAAGAATTCAATGCACACAAAATGTTTATTCATCAATATAAAAAAGATTATATATATATATATATATATATATATATATATATATATATATTAAAGAAATTTACTGTACTCTACAAATATATCATGTTATATGAATAGACAAAGGCTAAGTGGAAACTAAACACATTTTACAAAACTGTAAAACCCAACTGATGTCAGAAAGTTATGATGATTTCTAATTTACTTCTACTTACTTATCAGTTGCTGTATGCCCCGCAAGAAGTGGTGTATTGTCAAGCTGCCACTTCTGCCTGTGACAGGAACTGCCCAGAGCAGGAGAGGTTTTCTATGGGGATTTGCTGCTGCTCTGGAGAGTTCCTGACATGGACAGAGGTGGCAGCAGAGAGCACTGTGTCAGACTGGAAAGAATACACCACTTCCTGCAGGGCATCCAGCAGCTGATAAGTACCGCAAGACTGGAGACTTTTAACCTGAAGTAAAATACTAATCTGTATAGCGTTATGACACCAGCAGATTTGAAAGAGAATACATTATTTGCTGGAGTCCCCCTTTAGGAAAATTACCTATTTTTAATTGTTTTATAGTTTAGTTTCAATACATTTAAAATAACTTACTCTCTTTATGATCATTGTGGACACTAGACTTCCTGTTCTGTATTGATCACTTTCCAGCAGTCTCCCCCTTATCACCACAGACAGGGTTCCAAAAAGTGACACGCTGAGGCACAGACCTCCATGGAATGACCTCTGCACAGGTCACAAAGCATACCTAGCAACCTCTCCCTTACAAGTGAATATGGACGGCTCCAAGATATATTTCTAATTTTATAGGCTTGTAAATTCTCACACAATCAGACGTCTACACCCAACTTATGTCTCTCTTCCTGAATCTTCCGAAGCAAAGATAAAGGAGGAGATGAATGTACACAAAGACAATACCTGAGCAGAGATGCCGATAAGAAGCAGCCACTTCTGCTGTTCATCCGCCCTGTAGTTAATGATCTGACAGCCAGCCAGACTTGCATGGCGATCAAACATCTTCTGTGGCTGAGAGTCTCCTTCCATGCTCCAATGGTAGACGGCAGTCTCAGTCACTAGGGCCACTGTGTTGACAGATATCCACTTCCAGAAGATAACCTCCTCAGACATGGTGTGAGCCTTCATCTTACTCTTCATCTCAATGTTAAAAATCTGGAGGGTTTTTCCAGCTGGAGAATGAAAAAAGCAGCAGAAACAATATAAGATCCCAGATTCAGGTTTAGAGCGAATGTACCGCCTCAATTTACATACCACCTTGTTGGTGTGGCTACTGCAAAGATATCTCCTTCCCCCAGGTGACACCGCTCTCTCTTTTCTCTAATGGTTCGTTTACACAGAGAGATTTATCTGGCAGATTATTGAAGCCAAAGCCAGAAATGGATTTGATAAGAGGATAAACTCTTACCTTTATGACCTATATTCTGCTTCTGGCTTTGGCTTTAATAATCTGTCAGATAATGTGTGAGTGTAAACACACCATAAGCCAGCCTCAATGAAAATGATGGGTAACTAGAGATGAGCGAACCTGGAGCATGCTCGAGTCGATCCGAACCCGAACTTTCGGCATTTGATTAGCGGTGGCTGCTGAACTTGGATAAAGCCCTAAGGCTATGTGGAAAACATGGATATAATCGTTGGCTGTATCCATGTTTTCCAGACAACCTTAGAGCTTTATCCAACTTCAGCAGCCCCAGCTAATCAAATACCGAACGTTCGGGTTCGGATCGACCCGAACCCGCTTCGCTCATCTCTATGGGTAACCTCAGGGAGATCAACCAGACCACCACGGAGACACCATCGCAGCAAAGAGCACGGGAACCAGTCGACCAATTTAGTAAACCACATCAGGCAAATTAGCGCAGTGGTGCCAATGAGATGGTATGTAAAGCTTCATACCGTCACTGAGGTGGTACATTTGCTTTAAAAAATATATATATATATTATATATATATTATTATTATTAATAATAATAATAACCTAAAACACTGAAAATAAGTGAAATGAGTAGGTAAATGATACATGACGATGAGCTAGCATAGAAGACAAATGAAATCCCTAAAACGCATTCCAATTTCAAAGTCTACGTTTGTTCTTTAAAAAAAATATCATCTGTTTGACAAAATAATAATTATAATAAAAAGAAGAAGTAACAAGCTAAAGTGAAAAGTTGCTGTGCATCTAAAAATTCATATAGTATAAGATCTGTTATAGAGAGGGGTGATGGTTGGAGGGTATATAGGGAAACATTTCAAGAAGATCACCTCTTTCCTGCAGACTACTCCCACATGGAGATCACATTTCTATTCCCCTCTTGTATGTATGGGCTGTCTTTTTTTAAAGGATCACCCCCTAGGCTGTTTCTAGAATAATTTTGGGTGGTATAAATATGTATGGTGGTTATACAGTTCCTACTAAATGCATCTTGTAAGCAATGCTTTACCCATCTGTATTATACTGTCTATGCACACACCAGAATTTATTACACAGCATGAAAGGTCTTGGTAAATCTGGAGCCTTCTTAAAGTGTAACTGTAATTTTTTTTTATTGCAGAAATCAGTAGTATAAGCGATTTTCTGTAATGGGTTTTATCAGCCAAAAAAGCATCTTTCTGTGCTCAAGAAGCAATTTCCCAGCCCCCCCCCCCCCCCCCCCCCGACTTCTTAGGCTGCATTCCCACGATCCCTCTGGAATGCATGTACCGGAGTCCCCCTGCGCCCGGACAGCATCTGTAATTAGATGCTGGGAGCGGGGGAGACTATATTCATAAGCGCCGCTCTGTAATGAAGCAGCCGCGCGGTGCTGTTACTACAGCGCGGCGCTTATGAATACAGTCTCCCCCGCTCCAAGCATCTAATTACAGATGCTGTCCGGGCGCGGGGGGACTCCGGTACATGCAGCCTTATCTGTGCATTATCAGGCAAACACATCTTCATTACAGAGAAGCCAGTGAAGACGGGTTCAGCTCTCTCCATTCTATCCTTATGGAGGGGGGAGGGGCTGAGGGAGATGAGGAAGCAGGAAGAGGTGACATGAAGGTCAGCTGTTTGTAGACTGTCTGGGCACCTAAAACATTGGATTCAGGGGTCAGTGCTTATCTATGAACTTACTGAGAGAAGATTGCAGGGTGTTGTGCTGTGCAAGACTGCTCCGTGCTCAGTCACTCCTAACAGCCCCTCCCCTCTCCATAGCCACATAATGGACACAGAAATCCTGCTTCTTCTGAAGTGAGGGGGGAGGCTGGGAGATTGCTTTTTCAGTCCAGAAGGAAACTCTTTTGGTTTATAAAACCTATTACAGAGTTTCTTAAAATCGCTTGAACTGTTGATATTTAATGTTTTTTTTTTGTTTTTTTTTTAAAAAAGACCCTGAAATGACAGTTACGCTTTAAGGCCCTATTCCACGTGGCGACTATGAGAAGCAAAGGAGCGCTATTAGCACTCGCATGCTCCCTGCTGACTGCCGCTGCTATCACTTGCGGCGGCAGCGAGCGGGTGAGTGCGAGAGGGGCCGCGGGGCTGCCCAGGTGATCGCTAGATCGTCCTGGCAGCCCATAGAGGATAGTGGCGGTCTGCCGACACCACTCCTACTTCACGGAGCTATGACAGCAGATCGCTGCTATCACAGTTGTTTGTTTCTAAACATGCTTGAAAGACAAACGACGCAACGATTAGCCAACATGAACGATGTTGGCTGAACGTTGCCTTCTATTTCACGGGATAATTATCGGCCGAACACGGCGAATAATAGTTTCGTAGAATAGGGCCTTTAACCTGTATGTCTAAGGGTCCATTTACACAGAAAGATTATCTGACAGATTATCTGCCAAAGATTTGAAGCCAAAGTCAGAAACAGACCATAAACAGAGATCAGGTCATAAAGGAAAGCCTGAGATTTCTCCTCTTTTCAAAACCATTCCTGGCTTTGGCTTCAAATCTTTAGCAGATAATCTGTCAGATAATCTTTCTGTGTAAATGGACCCTAATGCTAAGTTTACACAGAGCGATAATTCGCCCCATCGTACGATTAACGATTTCGAAGTAACGATTTTTTTTTTAACGATAAGCGTTTAGATGGAACGATATATCGTACAGAAAATTCGTTTTGCGATTGGTAAAGCCTATCTCGCACATAGATAAAATCAGTGAACGACTGTTTACACGGAACGATCTGCAAATTTTTTGCGACCGATCAACGACGATTTATTAACATGTTCAAAGATCAAAATGGACGATTTTTAGCTAATCGCTTGATCGTTAGCTGCGTTTACACGGAACAATTATCGCTCAATGCGATCGTTATCGCAAAAATTCGCCCGATAATCGTTCCGTGTAAATGTAGCATAAGGGCCATACTATGTGGGGTGGCTATTGGAGGAACGTGTAGACATCATCCCATATAATGCAGCCAGCAATCAGCCAACATACAAGCAAAGCCCCCGCTAATCAAATGCCGAACGTTCGGGTTCGGATGGACTCTAGCATGCTCAAGGTTCGCTCATCTCTAATCACTTGTCATTTATACACCACTTTGTCTATTATGGGACGTGCAGCCAAGTGATGGCAGCAAAAGGCACACATGATCCAGTGATTGTTCATACAGTTTCATCACATTAAGTTCATTAACTATTTGACCTCAGAATAACCCTCCTAGCATTACAAAGAAGCTAAAATGTTGCAGATACAGCTTGCCAGGGACTAGTTTACATCAGCTGTCTCAAAAGGGGGGAGGGAGGGACAGAGAAAGATCCACACACATTTTAGTTTTTTCAGCAGAAAGCAGCAGCTAAGAACTGGGAGAAGGAGACTGAATAGATAATAAGTATTGAAGAAATTGTTAGTCTCGCTATGGGCAGCAACATATAAAAAACATTATGTTTGAGTGGAATATCCCTTTAACCGCTTCCAGCTATTCTGTTGTGCAATAGGAAATTGGTCGTCGCCTTTGAATTATCATCTTAGATAATGTAATACTGTAGGTTATGTTCAGACCTCGTAAGAGACCGGCCGTTCCAGGACCCTGCCGGGTCACGGAACGTCTGGTCTCAGAAAAGATCATCCCGGCCGATACTGCACACAATGGAGCGTACGCACTGAATAGCGGCTGCAGAAAACTGACATGTCAAGTTTCTTGCGGCGTCGCTAGGGATCCCGGTTGGAGTGTATACTATGCAATCGGCAACAACGGCCGTAGTTTTTCGAAAATATACATAGTGTGAACATAGCCTAACACTATCTTTCTAAGATACTGGTAACCTGTCTTTCTGTCAGCCTGTTTTACCAATGTAAAGGTAATACACACACGCAACAAAGACCTGGCCAATGTCTTTATCTACTTAACTTCATGAAAGAATATTCTGGGTTTATTAAGTTCTGCATGTTCTATCTATTAATTCATATGACATATTTCTACTTGACTAACATGAACTTTAGCATTAAAGGGGTGGTCAGGGCATGCCGTCGCATCCACGCATCTGGCATGGAAAACTCTACAGCACGCTACACCCTGGCAATCATACCAACCAGCGTGCAGCCGCATCTCCCCATGCCTGATGTCTGATTAGTTAGGAGTATATGCCTGGACCCCCCTTTTAAAGGACATTACATGAAGCTTTAAAGGGAGGTCTCATGAATAAAGAAATACAATAATAATCCCATCAGCACTTCCCTGCAGGTCTTTGAAACATGAAAGGAATTTTCTACTAAAAAGCATTCAATGGAATTTGGCTCCATCCCAGGGAACAGCAGGCCAAAGAGAGATCCCAGAATGGAAGTAATGCAGCAAAATGACCCCGGCCAAAGCTCACCTGCTGTGTGACTCCATGCTAGAAGAAAACACAATGCATTCCCCTCCAAACTGGGACAAGGTCACTACCTAAGAACATTTAATATGGGGAAAAGTTAAAGATTGGTATAAAAGGCTGCAGCTACTTACCGACACAAGAAATAAAAGTTAAAGCATAGAGTCAGGTGTTTAAACATTATTATACCGTGATTCTTATGGCTCATGTCTACTAGAAAGATTAAGCCATGGGTTTTTGTGAATCACTTTCTGATCAGAGGAGCCCTAAAGCTTCCACTGAAATCAATGGGAACCTAAGAAAAGACCCTGCATCGCTGACCATGCCCCAGCACAGCACTACACGGGCGAGATTTCTGCCTGTCCGCACAATTACTAAGGCCTTACCCACATAATCAGGATTTTTTTCAGGTCCATAGATTCCCTCCACTATCCACCCGTACAATCCTCTAAAAGTTACGGATTGGGCATATGTAGTGCATCTGTATTTCTGTAACTACTTTTTTTTCCTCAACATGTCAATTATAACTCATCCATGTTTTTTTTTTTTTTAAATAGCCAATCTCATTGATATCTATGAAAGGATCCATTAAAAAAATCTAGGTCCGCACTAGGACATGTCCTTTTTTATTTCAGCATTGGTTTGCGTCCGTGTAGTCTACTGATCATGTGAATAGCCCACTAGACATCAGATCATGTGAATAACCCACTAGACATCAATGTGCACTAACTCTAATACAGAAATACAGATCCATAGATTACGGGAAGCGTGAATAAGAACTAAGGCTTGGTTTCCCCTTCTGGTACTAATTTTCCCTATTCTGGACAGCTTAAAAATAGTGTAGCATGCTCTTCTATCTAAAAAGAGAAACCTGACAGATCCATTTGTAGTCAAAAGGATCCCTGTGGATCTGTTACAAAATAAGAGTAATCGTTGTATCCATCCAACATAGTACTGACCCATCATGGTACCAGGAGACAGTGAGTCTACGCACCAACCAGTATTTGCATCACTATGTTTGTAGGAAATATGCTCCAGATGCCAGGTTGTAGATCGCTCAGCATGGCAGTGATGGGAGGACGGACTGATAGCCTGACTGGTGTCACGGGCTTTAATGACTTGCTGCACAGATCAGGTTCTTTTAAAAGCACCGTACAAGGAAAGCATAACATTAGGAGACATTTTAGGACCGTATTACACCCAATGAACAGTATAAACGAACTGCTAGATCGGTGGTCGCTTACTGAGCCTACTAGAAAGCTCGATAATCGTGCAGCATGGGCTGTAAATATATTTATATTGCTAGCTATGTCCACGCAGCCCTTGTCTTTAAATTGTACAATAATAAATGTCCACACTCTGCAGTGTTATTCTTGCTTCTGCTGTTGGAAGTTCCAGCGGTGTGGATCGGGCGGAAGAGAGAAGATCACCGTGGAGTGTGGACTGGTATGATAACATTATAATTATATATATAAAATATAATTATCACTCCATGAATAGGGCCCTTAGCTTCTAAAAATTCTGCAACTAAAAGTCAGTTCCATTCATCTGAATCTGGGTTATCTGCAACAGATGAATGAGATGGTCGTAGACCTTTCTGCAACCTGTGAATTTGCCCTGCCGATAGCCCCTATTGCGCACAGGGCGCTGAGGATGAAGGTATGTGTCTTACCCTCATTCTCGGCTAACGCTTTAGCTGTCCAGGCATAATGGGAATTGTTGGAGGACCACAGTTTGACACATATGGCCTAAGATATAAAAGTTCAACACCAAATCAAACAAAACACTAGAGGCCAGTGTTAACACTGCCGTACACAAGATGACCAATAAAGATATAGTAATCTCATTGTGGCTAAGGCTTATTTCTTCTGTCTTACCATTTTTAAATGTTGAAAGCGAATGTATCGTGTCATAGAGAGGCAGGAGTTTCCTCCCACTGGGGTGGGCCAGCCGGGGGTGCTGCTTGGTAAATGACAGGCGCCGCAGTTCAAAAAATGACCACAGCACCAGCTTACCCACATCAGCGCTGTTCTATTCACATGCTACACTTAAGGCGAAGGTACCTGATGGTACGTTCGCTTTAAAGGGGTACTCCGGGCTGGGGTTATTTTCAGTGTACGGCCGGGGAGGGGGTGGATATAGAAGCCGCCAGTCACTTACCTCACCGGTTCCAGTGCTGGGTCCCAGATAGCGCCACCCTGTTCTTCCGTCCCGCGGCCGCTTCCTGGTCTGAGCTACGGCTTGAGACGTGACGTCTCAAGCCACAGCTCAGACCAGGAAGGGGCAGCTGGATGGGACAACGGGGCGGTGCGATCCGGGACCAGACGCTGGAACCAGGGAGGTAAGTGACCGGCGGCTTCTATAGCCACCCACTCCCCGGCCGTACACTAAAAATAACCTCAGCTCGGAGTACCCCTTTAAGGTCATTTGAATATAGAAATCTACTACATTTTTGCGTTCTTTAAACTATCTTATAGACCATAAAAAATATACTGTTAGCTTAATTTAATCCACAATCATTGAAAGAAAAAAAGAAAGAAAGAAAAAAAAAAAAAAACACATTCCACTAGCATATTCAAGCTATCCACCCATACCCAGAGGAGCGACTCTCTTTGGCTAAAGCTGAGAAGATAAAGTAAAGTGCACAAACTTTCTAGTAGGGAGAAACTTAAAGTTATTGGGCCAACCAAAACAAATTAAAAAAAAATTAACAAAAAAAACTTCCCTTCTACTTCCTTGGAGGTCTTCCACAGATGTGGGTGGGGGCCAGAGCAGATGCCAGGATATTGTGCTATTATACACAAGCAGAGGAAAACCTTCACTTCATTTAAACCCATTCTTTAGGTCTTTCAGGAAACAGCTTTGCCCCCTTTAAAAACTTGCAACAAAACATGTCAAGCCTGATCTATAGGGGTCAGAGGCAGCTAACACTACAGGCTCAGATCATGCACCCAAGCTCTTCTTTCTTCTTTTAAAAGGGGAGATTCAGACAATATGTATGCATTCCGTCATTGCTGTGAATGGAGCGCCGTAATAAATGTATCTTCCGCACATCCTGACACAGAACACCAGGACAGGCTTCCTATAGCAACAATCCAAACTACAATTTACTTGGCTTAAACTGCACCAGAAAAGACGGAGGAGTACAGAATTTGTGCCACACTTATTATATGGTATAGATATTTTTAAAAAGGGTCCAGCGAGTTGTGATACGCCTGTACTAAAGAGAGACCAACAGAACACAAAGAGGGGTTATTCTCATCAATTCATCAGGTTCTACTCAGCATGAACATAACCAAAGGTCCCCACAAATAGAGTGTGTGTATATATATACATACACACACAGTAAGCTTTTACTGACTGACCCCTTTTTTCTCAGATAGA
Source organism: Dendropsophus ebraccatus (assembly GCF_027789765.1). Lineage (NCBI taxonomy): Eukaryota > Metazoa > Chordata > Amphibia > Anura > Hylidae > Dendropsophus > Dendropsophus ebraccatus. Next base: position 22,996,569 of record NC_091456.1, on the reverse strand, counting down.
GAGTATATTATATTATATTATATATATATATATATATATATATATATATATACATACACACACACACACATATATATATATATATATATATATATATATATATATATATATGTACACACACAGCCCTTGCTGCACAAATATTGAGACATGCAATAGACCTCAAAAAGCTTATCCGGAATATCGGGCTGCGTAATACGGTACTAAGTGTTTGTTTACACTGAGTAAATGGATTAGTAAGATCTATGTAAGATTTGGAGCAGAATGCAATGGTAATATGCCACACAGAATCCTCTCCAAAAATTCTATCAATTCTTAAAGCAGATTTGCTCATGGTTGCAGATTTGCTCAAATAACAAAGCCATATTTACATAATAAATATCCGTAATCGTCATCCCCAGCATCCTTCCTCCTCCTCCTCAGTATCCTTCTTAATCATCATCCCCAGCATCCTTCCTCCTCATCATCATCCCCAGCATCCTTCCTCATCATCATCATCCCCAGCATCCTTCCTCATCATCACCATCCCCAGCATCCTTCCTCATCATCACCATCCCCAGCATCCTTCCTCATCATCACCATCCCCAGCATCCTTCCTCATCACCATCCCCAGCATCCTTCCTCATCATCACCATCCCCAGCATCCTTCCTCATCATCACCATCCCCAGCATCCTTCCTCATCATCACCATCCCCAGCATCCTTCCTCATCATTACCATCCCCAGCATCCTTCCTCATCATCACCATCCCCAGCATCCTTCCTCATCATCATCCCCAGCATCCTTCCTCATCACCATCCCCAGCATCCTTCCTCATCACCATCCCCAGCATCCTTCCTCATCATTACCATCCCCAGCATCCTTCCTCATCATCACCATCCCCAGCATCCTTCCTCATCATCATCCCCAGCATCCTTCCTCCTCATCACCATCCCCAGCATCCTTCCTCATCATCACCATCCCCAGCATCCTTCCTCATCATCATCCCCAGCATCCTTCCTCATCACCATCCCCAGCATCCTTCCTCATCACCATCCCCAGCATCCTTCCTCATCATCACCATCCCCAGCATCCTTCGTCGTCATCATCATCATCCTCACTATCCTTCTCAATCATCATCCCAAGAATCCTTCCTCCTACTCATCATCCTCAGTATTCTTCTTAATCATCATCCCCAGCATCCTTCCTAATTATTATCATCGCCAGCATCATCATTCTCAGCATCCTTCCTCATCCTCAGTATCCTTCTTAATAATCATCCCTCATCACCCTCAGTATCCTTCCACATCATCATCATCCTCAGCATCCTTCCTCATCATCACCTTCAGCATCCTTCCTCGTCATCATCCTCTGTATCCTCCCTCATGATTATCCTCAGTATCCTTCTTAATCATCATCCCCAGCATCCTTCCTCATCATCACCCCCAGCATCCTTCCTCATCATCACCCTCAGAATCCTTCCTCATCATCACCTTCAGCATCCTTCCTCGTCATCATCCTCTGTATCCTCCCCCATGATTATCCTCAGTATCCTTCTTAATCATCATCCTCAGCATCCTTCCTCATCATCCTCAGCATCCCTCCTCATCATCACCCTCAGTATTCTTCCTAATCACCCTCAGTATTCTTCCTAATCACCCTCAGCATCCTTCCTCATCCCCAGCATTCTTCCTCATCATCACCCCCAGCATCCTTCCTCATCCCCAGCATCCTTCCTCGTCCCCAGCATCCTTCCTCATCATCACCCTCAGAATCCTTCCTCATCCCCAGCATCCTCCCTCATCACCCTCAGAATCCTTCCTCATCATCACCCTCAGCATCCTCCCTCATCCCCAGCATCCTCCCTCATCCCCAGCATCCTTCCTCATCATCACCCTCAGAATCCTTCCTGATCCCCAGCATCCTTCCTCATCATCATCATCCTCTTCCTCAATATCCATCATCATCCTCAATATTCATTGTCACCCTCAACACCTATCCTCAATGTTTATCTATGTAATTATTATTCACACTTCTGTCCCCGTAGACATTTTATGTCTTTTTCCATTCATCTATCAGACATCATGAACAACAGATTGATTAAAAAGGGGGAAAAAAAACACAATTGCAACATAATGTAATACAGTAACTGTTACATGAAAAATATGGTGATGTGAACAAAATATGTGGATATGTGGGTGTGAACAAACTTCCTGGCCAGAACTCTTTGGCAAAGAGAGGGAAAAGAAAAAAAAAAAGCATGGTGACACATGCTGAGACAGTATGGATGTTTATACACATCTACCAGCCTCATATGTTCTGCATTCATCATGACAGGAGCCAATAAGAACACAGATCACAGCAGATGTTTCCCAGGATTGGATTCCCTGCTGAGACTACTACTGCAGTCAACGACTTCAGCAGCAGGTTGGGGGTTAAGTATAATGCAAGTAAGTTATTATAAGGAAAGACAAGGGGGGTTGGGAATATCAACTGGGTGGAGCTGGTGGAGTCAGAAGAAATATATGTAACACTTGGCCGTCTGTCGGAGAGGATTCCAGGAATTCAGCTGGCAGTCTGGGATCCCTCAGCAGGAGGACGTACAGCGCATTCTGTTGCCGTTTGTTATGACTGAAGAATTGAATGATACATCTTAAACATTCATCCACATCGGCTCTTAGTGCACACACTGCAGAGCTTAACACGCATGGTTTCTTCATATAAGGGAGCTCTGTGTAGTGCTACACATCTGATTATCACTTCTTTCCCGAAGACACAACCCCTTTAAAGGGTTACTCCAGCCAAAATCTTTTTCTTTCAAATTAACTGGTGTCAGAAAGTTATATAGATTTGTAATTTACTTCATTAAAAAAAATCTCAAGCCTTCCAGTACTTATCAGCTGCTGTATGTCATGCAGGAAATGTTTTATTTTCAGTCTGAGGCAGTGCTCTCTGCTGACATCTCTGGCCCAGACAGGAACTCTATGAATCCGTATAGAAAACCTCCCCTGCTCTGAGTCTGGACAGTTTCTGTCTCGGCCAGAGATGTCAGCAGGGAGCACTGCGTCAGACTGAAAATGAAACAATATTTCCTACATGACATACAGAAGCTGATAAGTATGGGAAGACTTGAGATTTTTCAATAGAAGTAAAATTACAAATCTATTTAACTTTCTGAAACCAGTTGATCTGAAAGAAAAAGATTTTCGCTGGACAACCCCTTTAAGCTTGTATAAAGCCTGCTTGCTAAGCTTAGTGATACAATATGGTTATTACGATACAGTTTCAAAGAAGTGAGGGTAAAAACCAACATGCCAACCACCAAAAGAACAAATGGTAATCCTTTCTTTGTATTTATTGTTGTGTAAAAAAATAAAAATCTTAATTAACAATTTTGCTTAGTTTCTACTGTACAGCCTTGTGCTGTGTCCAGTTTGCAGTCAAACTCTCCTCAGGTGCCGCCATTTCTCGTCTCCTGAACAAACTTTATGGCCAATTTATGACTAGATCAAAGTTAACACTGACCTGGTCAGAAATCTACTTATGATATTAATCAGGAGCGGAGAAGTGGATGCACAAACAGCCAACAAGTTGGCTGGTAAAAGAACAAGGCAGTAGACAGTAGAAGAGAAAGTAAGCAAAATATTTAATACAGGCCTCTGGTTGGTCCTGATTTCATACGGAGATTCTTCTGCTGGATTCAGTATGGAAGAAAAATAAAAAGACTCTTCTCCATCACTTGCCTTTTTACACCGATAGGATAACCTAGAAGCATTGTTTCATGGCTTCTCCCTGCACTTGAGCTGTTAGTCAGGAGGAGGGCAAAACCAAGCATGACTGGAAGATGTTGAGTCCTCTAACCTATGACTCGTTTATGACCAGCGTTGTTTAAAGTTCCTGTTTTGCTTTATGCAGCATCGTGTATATCTCATAACTAGAGATGAGCAAACCGGGTTCGAGTCCATCCGAACCCGAATGATCGGCATTTGATTAGCGGGGGCTGCTGAACTTTGATAAAGCTCTAAGGTTGTCTGGAAAACATGGATACAGCCAATGACTATATCCATGTTTAGCACATAGCCTTAGGGCTTTATCCAACTTCAGCAGCCACCGCTAATCAAATGCCGAACGTTCGGGTTCGGATGGACTCGAGCATGCTCCAGGTTTGCTCATCTCTACTCATAACCACTTCAAAATGCTATTCTCACCTGTCAGGTCCTGGGGCCACTGTGTAAGGGGAGCAGGAAGGCTTTCTGATTTTCAAAGACACTTATCTTCTATCCACAGGACTACTGAATGGAGAGGGTGTGTGCAGACTCATCTCTCACTCTATCCAGAGTGATGTACTATGCTATCTTTCTGCACTTCGATAGGTAATAAAGAAGTAGCAATTGAGTCTGCATACTAATGCTCTTTACCCTCTGAGCCCAATTCTTGAGATTGTGGAGGGTCTATTCTCAGAGGTCTGGACCGGGTGAAGAAAAAAAGAGAAAATGGTTGACATTGGTTCCCCCCACCCCGTTTCCATGGAATTTTTGATTTTCGTACTAGAATATCTTACAGGGTCTGTTTGTTCTGTAGCGGTAGAGATCGCCATTATGGTGGGGAAGTATTACTTAGGCACTATGTAGTGGTATCACTAGTAATATATTTCTGTGTATGGGTTTCTCTGATCAGCAGCGGTATGGAGGCAATATGTTATCACTGTATGGTGGTAACTGTAAGGTACATTTAGAATTGCCTAAATCTGCTTATAATGCATGGAAGACAGTAATGTTTCTCCTGCATCCCTGCCAACCCCTTTACTACTATGTATACCTATGTATTGTTTATTTTCATTACTTGAGATTTCATACCCCTCCTTGGCCAAAAAAAAACTCTTAAAAATTCTTTGAGGAGTAGTTTTACATTGCCAAAAAAAAAAAGTACCAGGAACGCTTTAATACGAACAGCACATGGCTGAATTGATCAAACACCTAAATATCAAATCCATACATCCATTGAGGAGGAGGCAACAATAAGATACCTGGAGCGTCACATGCACGGGATGGGTCCTTTCAATTAGACTGGACTAGACTACTGAAGCGTTTTACAATACATGAACTGTCCAGTGGGTTACCTCCATGAATTTATGCTTAATGGAAACATTCATGGTGTCTTGATGATGCAATGCAGGTGGATATTGAATAAACCAGGGATGGGGGAACCTCCAGCCCTCCAGCTGTTGCAAAACAACAATTCCCATGATGACTGGACAGCCAGAGGCTGGGAGCCAAAGGTTCCCTATCCCCGGAATACACAATTATGATCCCCATCACAAAGGGCACAAATGGAATATTGTATAATGGAATGAGGAAATGTGGTTGGCTACAACATCTACAAATTGCTGTCCAAACAAGTAGTTCATTCTTACGGGTGTTACCTCACACAACGTCATGAGAGACAGGACACAGTAAAAACTCACCGTCTGTTTGAGAAGAGAAAGCAGAAGGAAAAGAAAACAAAAACAGAAAGCATAAGTAGAAAAAATGGAAAAGAAAGGGAAGCAGAAAATAGTAATAGCATATTAAATAGTAAGCAGCAGAAAGGATATGCAGTAGGGTCCCCCAACATGTGGCTCTCCAGCTGTTGTAAGACTACAACTCCCAGCATTCCCTCGCGGGTGATGGATGTTATAGCTTTGCAGCTACTGGAGAGCCCCAGGTACAGAGGATATGAGATAACAGTGTAATAAGCAGTAGAGGCCCAGTAATACGGTATAACACAGGACAGAGCCATTCACATAGAGCAGTCACAGAATGTGAAGGCCAGCAGTGCACTGTGAGGCAACAAAATGGCTGCTCCAGTCATGTGTAGGTGGTCAGCACGCTAACACAGAGAAGGAAAAGGAAGCAAGTGTTGTAAGAAGGTTCAAAAACACCCTGTAAGTAAAGAACGTTTATTACTTCAAAACCGTTCACTATCTCAACTGCAATATAATTGACCATGGTGCAACAACATAGGGAAGAGTTATAGAAGGAAACAGCAAAGGCCGCTACTGCAATGAAAAGTGCTGAATGATGTGTGACCAGGGACAACTATTCAGTCACTGAAGAGCATCAAGTAATATTCAGGCCACCTTCACGCGGCTGTAACCTTTTTTTTACGTCAGGAAACACTGACACAAATACTGAAACCATTAGCTGCAAAAAAGCCTACCGTAGTGGTGTCTTCCTTCGGTTCCTCCCTCTGTCTTCTGATGTCACTTATGTGCTGCAACGCTATGGGGAGAGGTAGTGGCTTCTTTTGGCCGGAGGTATAATGCTGCCTCTGGCCACAAGAGTGAATGAAAAGGTTGGGAACCAATGGCTCCTGACCTGGTCAATCAGAGTGTTGCATTTAACTGTATACCCCCTAGATACAGAACTCCGAACAGATTCAGGATGTGCAGCTGGAGTGGTCTAGGATTCTAGATTGCCCCATAGGGTTCTATGGGGCATTTGAGCTGGCATGTCATATTTCTCCTGAGCTATTTTTGTCACGGACTCCTTTCAGAAAAAATCCTGAAGATTAACTGTGCCCAAGTGAACCCTATGGGTCTGGAAATTATTAGGAAATCCAGGTAAATTTCATGGACGTGTGAAGGGGGCCTCCCCAACAACCATTGCTTTCTAGATCCTTCATCTGCCTGCTCAATCAAGACTAGTGTGTATTAACATTACTCTTGCAGGGTTTTTATCCCGCTACCGAAAATACAGGTAACAATAAAATACTAGGTAAGCAAATTGCAGATATACACTTACGTACCGACATGATGTTTTATAGCAAACAGCTGAGTTTTCAAATTCAAAGGAGAAGTTCGGCAATTTTGAAAATCCGTCAGGGGGGAATTTGATAATGAGTGGGTACTTCTGCCCGTGGAGAGCGGCGGGACCAGCCTCAGGCCACTGCTGGAAGGCATTTTCCCCAGAGTTGTGATGACCTCACAGCTTTGGTGAAAATGCTTGTCCTAGCCGCTTAGCCAATCAGTGACTAAGGGCCCTATTACACGGGACGATTATCGTGCGAAAAATCGTTTGAATTTAAACAATCTTTCTGTGTTATTGCAGGCAACGATCGAAAATTCGTTCGTATGTCGTTGATTGTTGATATAGCTCTGAACCTAAAATTATCGTTAATTGTTCGCTGTAATTCCACGTTCGTTCGCTCAAGTTCCGCATTTTTTCACTAATCGTTCAGTTGAATTGCACATTGTTCATTGTTTTTCTGGGATCAGAAGGAATAAACCATCATAGTAACGATCACAATAACGATCACAGTAACGATCGTAACTAACGATTATCATTTGGTGTAATATGGTGAACGATTTCAGGTTAACGATAAACAATCTTGTTTGCGATCGTTTATCGTTAGTCGTTGAAAATCGCTCAGTGTAATAGGACCCTAAAGCAGCATCTAACCCCAGTCACTGACTGGCTGAGTGGCCAGTCCATCAGCTGGGTCGTGATGTGTACAAACCGGAGACCCCAGAGATCCTGGAGCCCGGCGGGGGTCCTGAGGCCGGTCCTGCCACTCACCGCATGCACAGGGAGAGGTGGGTTTGTACTTGTTATTAAATTCTCCCTGCCAGCTGCAGGATTTTCGAAATCCCCCGACTTCTCCTTTAAGAAAACGTTAACATAATTGACTTGTTTTGTATTATAATGGTGGGGGGGGCGGACATTTTTCCCTATAGGTCTTTACTTTAAAAAAAAAAAAAAATAGCTTATTGTCCCTTCTACTTGTGTATTGTACCTTCACAAGTGAAGATCCATCAGAACAGCAGACTGACAAGTTTTCAGTCCTTATTGCTCTTGTCCTGAACAAACCTCTAAGCTGAATTCTGACTAAAGATGACCCTTGATTTGGCCATAAATCAGCTTACAGGATCATTCAGGAAGAGAGGTATGGGCTGGACACTGAGCCTTCACAGGCTTCTTTAATGGAACATCCTTCCAGACTAGACATATTATATGTGAAAACAAGGGAGGCAGAAGGGAAAGAAAGTAAAGACTTTAAAAAAAAAAAACATGGGAGCAATGTTTTTGAACAAATCGCAAAGCAAGAATTATAAAAAAAATTGTCTGCATAGGCTTTAAAGGGGTTATCCACCGCTACAAAAACATGGCCACTTTTCCCCCTACTGTTGTCTCCAGTTCAGGTGCAGTTTGCAATTAAGCTCCATTTACTTCAATGGAACTGAGTTTCAAAACCCCACCCAAACTGGAGACAACAGTAGGGGGAAGTGGCCATGTTTTTGTAGCGCTGGATAACCCCTTTAATGTTGATGTAATTTTGCAAGACGACATCAGTTTTACCTACAAAACTACATGGGACATTATCACTTAATAACCATACGGATTTGTAACAAATGCACGATTCTTCCACTGCCATAGTTAACACGTTCTGCGCTAGCTAGCTAAGTGTCCAGTCCTGATCTGCAAAAAAAGGGTTTCTGGGATCTAAAAAAAAAATCCTAAAAATAACTATACAAATAATAACTATTAATATAAAGTCTGACTCCCTGCCGAAAATATCACCTACTATATGTGTTAAACTATTAAAACTTCAAAAACTCTATACACTCTATATGATTTGAGTAAATGTCTAAAAACACTGAGTTGTTAAGAAAAATACTGCCCAAACAAAAAAAAGAAGAAAATTCTCACAATGTTGGCCTTCTGATAACATCAATGCCTTATTTGCATCCCCAGCAAGAATCTCAGGAATTCGGCACTGGAAGCCTTTAACAGCTGGAGTGCTGATCCTTCAGTCTTACAGCGGATGGTGCCTGAGAACACTAGAGCGCACAGTATTATGGACTCCAGCTCGCTTTCTTGAGCTCTTCAGAATCCGGATGATTGCGGCACAGATGCCTCTACTATTCGACATGTGCGCAATAATTCCAAAGACTTGTCTGCTATCGCACCTGCACTATATTCAGATGGACTTCATGCTAAAATAGAAGGTTCACAAATCTGTGATACCAGCATAGAAACATAGAAGATCAGCAGCAGAAAAAGACCACTGGGTCCATCTAGTCTGCCCTATTAGTATTTCCCTTATCATCTTAGGATAGATATATGTATATACCAGGCAGGTTTACATTAAGTTATTGTAGATTTATCTACCACCTCTGCTTATAGTTTGCTCCAAGTATCTACTACTTTTTCAGTAAAGTAATATTTTCTTACGTTGCTTCTGAACTTTCCCCCAACTAACCTCAAGTTTTTGTGTTTTCGAGTTCTTGAGTTCAGTTCTTTTCTAAAAACACTTCCTCCTTACCCTTTAGGCTGGGTTCACACTGCGTTTTTGCAATCCATTTAACGGATCAGTTATGATCCTTTTTTTATAGGAAGTCAATGGAAAAACGGATCAAAACGGATGCACACAACTGCATCCGTTTTTCATCCGTTTTTTTTTCAAAAAACAGATGAAAAAAAAAAACGGATTGCAAAAACGCAGTGTGAACCCAGCCTTAATCCTTTAAAATACTTAAAAGGTTTCAATCATGCCTTCCCTTATTTCCTCCAGACTATACAGAATCCTGATATGGTTTATGCCTCACACCCTCTACCATTTTTGTAGCCCGTCTTTGGACCCCTTCTATTTTATAAATATCCTTTTTGTAGGTGCGGTCTCCAGAACTGGACACAGTATTCCAGATGTGGCCTCACCAGAGCTCTATACAGCGGGATCACAATCTCCCTCTTCCTACTGGTTATACCTCTAGCTATACATGAAGCATCACTTCATCATGAAGCAAAAATTATCTGCAGAAAATCGTCACCATCCAGATGTTTCCTGGTATATAATGATTACATGGACTCACCTTTCAGAGCAATGACTTTAGAGGCTGGATTCATGATGGCACTTTCAGCAGATATTGGACGTCTTAATGGGGTGTTGGGATCGGCCATATCAATGATAACCACCTGCGCCTGTTCTCCAACCTTCTCCCGAATACAGATATACTTATCAGACTCCATGGTTAGGGTGCTGAAGCCTATGTTGGCCGGATTGATTCCCAGATTCTGAAGCTGAAAAAGTAGGGGAAAATAAAAACACAGTAAGTATATAGAACTATACGTAATATGATGCCCCCAGCTGTGTAATAGAATGGGGACCTAAATGGACATTATAGCAAAAGCAGCTACAGACAGGCTTCTGGTGTCTTAAAGGGGTAATCCGAAAGTATAGGAAACTAAACCAGCTGCAAGAATTAGTATAAAACATGAATCCCTTAGTGACCAATCTAATTTAGGCCATGTGGCCAAAACAGTTTTCTTCGTCTTTCAGCTAAGCCAGACTCTATTAGCAGAGAGATATCAGCAGTAACCGAGGGTAAGGGTACTATTCCACCGAACGATAATCTGACAAATCGGCCCTATCCGTCCGATTATCGTTCAGTGTAATCAAATGACAACGATCATCGGCTGATCGTTGATATAGGTTTAGACCTATAGTTGTCAGGCACCGACCGCACATTGCTACGTGTAATAGCGGTGCACGGTCGGCGACTGACGATTTGCAAAGTTCATACATTACCTAGCCATGGTCCAGGGCTCCTCCTGGGCTCTGCTTCTCCCTGGGCCCCGCTCGCTGCAGCTTCAGAGCGTCCTGTCTTAGCTGACAGGCCGCTCAACGAATCACAGGCCGGGACCGCCGCGGCCAGTGATTGGCTAAGCAGCCAGTCAACTAAGACAGGACACTCTAAAGCTGCAGCGAGCGGGACCCAGGAAGAAGCAGACCATGGAAAGGTAATGTATGTAGTTTAAGCAAGGCCTGCAACGACAGCGGCAACAGCGGCAACAGCGGTAATGCTGCGTTTACACAAAACGACAATTGGCCCGATCGTACGATTAACAATGTTGGAGTAACGATCAGCGTTTAGACGGATTGATACATCGTACGGAAAATTCGTTTTGCGATCGCTTAAGCCTATCTCACACATAGGTTAAATCGGCGAACGACTGTTTACACGGAACGATCTGTGAATTTTTGGTGAACGACGATTTGAGAACATGTTGTAAGATCAAAATGAACAATTTCTCGTTCGTCGATTGATCGTTCGCTGCGTTTACACGTACAATTATCGTTCAAATTCGATAATTATAGCGCAAATTCGCACGATAATCGTTACGTGTAAACGCAGCATAATAGGCCCAGTAAACGAGCGCCGATCTGGCAGATCTGCGCTCGTTTACAGTTATTATCGGGCCTTCATCAGGGCATGTAATAGTACCCTAAGTATAGACCTCTGGCTTTTTAAGGCACCTATCAGCACCCTGCAGTCACCTCAGAGCCCTGTGCCCAATAGGAAGCTATCAGAAGTTTAGATTCATCTAACCTACTGATAGTTCCCCTTTAAACCAACCATGACTCACCAAATAAAGGGAACAAATCACTTAAAAAACACCTGTAACGCTATGGGAATGTGCTGAAGCAGCACCCAGCACACTTCCCAAACATGCTTCTACACCCCCCGTCCCTGCAATGTACAAGCCGCAAACTTACTTTATAAGCTTGGCGCCCTGTATGTAAATTGCCCCCAAGTAGTCACGGTGAGCGGTGAGCATGCGGCAAGTAGTCACTGTCCCCTGGGCGTCCCGCAGCGGTAATCACGCCCCTCTGGGCGTGATTAACCTGCATATTTTTTGCGACGTCGCAGAGAGGCGCGCCGTCCCTGACGTCAGCACGCCTACATTCCTGCTGTGCTGCTCATGCGCACTACAGCGGGTCCGGTTCGCGTCGTACTGCGCAGGTGCAAAATAGCCTCAAACTCGTTGCCAGCAATAAGTTTGAGGCCTTCTGCACCTGTGCAGTTTTCGGCTTGTACATTGCAGGGACAGGGGGTGTAGAAGCATGTTTGGGAAGTGTGCTGGCTGCTGCTACAGCGCATTCCCATAGCGTTACAGGTGTTTTTTAAGTGATCGGTTCCCTTTAAATCCTCACTCCTCCAATGTCCCTATTTTTCTGACATGGAATATCGAGCTGTAGTAGTTGGGGTGCAGCACCTGTCTGAATTCAGGGAGCTGCATAAAATGTTTCACAGCCTATTAAGCATCAGCAAGAAAAAAAAAAAAAATCACAGCCTATTACTTGTTACTATCATCTCTCCCCTCTGTAAAGCCGCCAGGATAAAGAGACTTATCTTCATAGTATGTCACCCCCTTATTTGTCAGAGAGGACATCTGCCCCCTGACTCTCCGTTACACATCTAAGCAGACCACGTGTTCATCACTCTCCATGGCTTAGGCTGCCTTTACACAGAGATTTATGACAGATTTTGTAAGCCAAAGGAATGGATTTGATAAGAGGAGAAATCTCAGTCTTTCCTTTATGACCTGTTCTCTGTTTATAGTCTGTTCCTGGCTTTGGCTTCAAAAATCTGTGTGTGTAAAGGCACCATTATTGGCATCTGGATTGCACAGTTTTGGTCGGATGTATATGTGAAGCCGTGTGCATGTAGACTTGGCCAGGAGTAGTATTACGCATGAACTCATTGTGGGATTTTAATTTATAGTCAGTTTTGAGCACATAAGGTTCCGCTTGGCTCAGGCTTTTAGATATAAATGTGTTTTTATGCATTTTCATCAAAAACTGCAAGTAGCATTTGCATCTACTTTTAGAAAAAATATAGGTATGGGGAGGCAATATTATATTTATTTTATAATCTAGATCAATTTGTGCTTTTCAAATTGTCCTGTCAGCAAATTGGGTTTATGTGTTAAAGGGGTTGTCCAGCGAAAATCTTAGCCTTTCAGGTCAACTGGTATCAGAAAGTTAAATAGATTTATAATTTACTTCTATTAAAAAATCTCAAGTCTTCCCGCACTTATCAGCTGCTGTATGTCCCGCAGGAAATGTTTTATTTTCAGTCTGACACAGTGCTCTCTGCTGACACAGGAACGGTGTCTCAGTTTTATATGAATCCCCATAGAAAACCTCTCCTGCTCTGGATAGTTCCTGTCTCGGCCAGAGATGGCAGCATAGAGCACTGTGTCAGTCTGAAAATAAAACAACACTTCCTGTAGGACATACAGCAGCTAATAAGTGTGGGAAGACTTGGAATTTTTTTAATAGAAGTAAATTACAAATCTATAAAACTTTTTGACACCAGTTGATTTAAAAGAAAAAGATTTTCGCTGGACAACCCCTTTAAGCTTGTAAGTAGTCTTTAGTGAACTTGCCTAACTGTATGGGTTCAGCAACGTCCACCGAATAATTGGTATTTGACTCCCGGTGGCTGGAGAAGTTGAATGCCACCCTAGGGCTGCAAGGAAAACATGGATATGGCTTATGGCTGCACCTATGTTTTTCAGGACTCCCTATAGCAGAACCGAATGTCTCCAGATGCCGGGAGTCAAATGTTGAGTGTTTGTGTTTGGAGAATGTTGCTGAACCGAAACAGTTCAGCAAGTCCCTTCAAGTTCCAAATAATAATAATAATAATAATAATAATAATAATAATAAAAAGAATACCAATAATAATAAAAAGAATAAATAATATTCATAATGATAATAATATTAACATTAATAATAATAATTTTCATAGCATAAAGTACTTGTCATCCGATAGCCATATTCACTTCCTCACTAATACAGGGAATATTCTTTTTTATACATCATTTATACAATAACAATCCATCACAGGTTTCGCTCTAAATATAACACAATATGGCAATGCAAGTTGTGAGACTGCAATCCTCCCAGCGAGCATTGGGACGGCTTCCAACATGAATCATCCGCTGAATAAACTACTAACCTGAGGCTGCTTTTACAGAGGCAAACTGCTAGGAAAGGCAAGCAATGCAGGAAGCACGCAGGTTGTTTCGCGGAGAAAGCACTACAGCTAATACCTTGGGGGAAATGGAGTATTTTTTACTCTATTTTAAAAGTGCCGCTACAAAAGCGATGCGCTCCATCACCATTATTAGTTGTACAACAGAATAGCGGAGCAATGGTTACACTTGCACAAATTGTATAGAACTCTATCTATTCTATACGTTAAAAAGTACAAGGCTTTCTTTGCTGCAGTGAAAAGAGAATTTATTGTTATTGCCCAACAGCATAAGGGGTTGTGTCCTAAAGCTCTTCCCCAAGATATTGGTTTGCTTATATAGGAAGTTACGTGTCAAAGCCATAATTAAAGGGAAACTCGAAGCCGATTAGTATTTAACCTTCTGATCTCTCTCTCTCTATAGTGGATGGGGGGCTGAGGATGAAGGCAGCTTTCTTATCTTCATCCTCGAGGCCGTTTTAAGGATATCAGCAGTTTATTTAAAGTGTCACTGTTGTTTTTTGTAGAAATCAATAGTCCAGGCAATTTTAAGAAACGTTGTAATTGGGTTTATTAGGCAAATATGCCATTATCTGCATTCAAGCCTTTCCCCAGGTCCCCCCCCCCCTCCTCCTCTCTCTCATTCACTGCTCATCATCAGGAAATCTCAACTCTTTTACATCAGTCGGGCCCTGTGTAACTATGGAGGGGGGAGAGAGCAGAGAACAAAGGATTACACAGTGGGAGCTGTGTGAAAGCCGGTATTCAGAGGTCAGAGAGGTCAGTGCTGAATTCAGAGGAGATAGCCCGGCGATGTAGCTGTAAATTAACTCTTTGTTGTCCTGTTTTGGTGCCTCATCTCTCCATAGAAAACCATGAAGACAGGAGGGAGAGCTTTAAACTGCTTTTTTATGATAAAAATGCACTCTTTCAGCTATTAAACCCAATTACAAAGTTTCTTAAAATCGCCTGTACTATTGATTTCTGCAAAAAAATTGTAAACGACAGTGACACTTTAATATGCTAATTTCACCGTACTGGGGGCGGAGCTACAGTCCTCATTGCACTGATCTGCCCCCCCCCCCCCCCAAAAAAAAAAAAAAATAGGCAGATAGGTGCTCTGAGGGCAGTAGCCCCACCCCTGTAAAAAAAACTTACCTTCATCCTCAGCACCCGGTGCACTATAGGGACTTATCAGCAGGTCAGAGTATTCTAATTTTCTGCCACATTATGTAATCTTCATGATGCTTTGCTATGGTCCCATTCACATACATGTTGTAAATGCATGGTATGTTCCCATCAGCATTCTGTGAAAAGGGATGTGGTGAATCCAAGCAATGAAGAGGCATAGACCATACACACATTCATGTATTCAGTTAGTGACTATGTCGGGGTCATTTTCTGCATATATAAGACTTTAGATCCTAAAGCACAACAATGCACACTCTTAGATCTGAAAAAAAAAAAAAAAAAAAAACAACCTCATCCATGCTTGTCTGGGCAATTAATGTCTATGGGGTCTGTGTCTCTCCATGTGCGGATACACTGGCATCCCATAACGACATTATGCTGACAGATCTGTGCAATGGAGGCAAACCATGATGTGAAAATACCCTGTGTATCCTCACGGCCTAGATATAAGGGATATACAAAGCATTCACCATTCTCTGGGAGGTAGACAACCATGAAGAAGTCTATAGGAACAAGCAGCAAAGGTAGGGCCTATACCTACTAGGCATTTATGACGTATCCATAAGGCATGCCAAAAATGCTTAGCTATAGTGATAACATTATAGTGATCTGTAAATGCTTCCATTTAAAAATACTCAAGTCTTCCAGTACTTATCAGCTGCTGTATGTCCTGCAGGAAGTGGTGTATTCTCTTCAGTCTGACACAGTGCTCTCTGCTGCCACCTCTGTCCATGTCAGGAACTGTCCAGAGCAGGAGCAAATCCCCATAAAAAAACCTTTCCTGTTCTCCAGACTAGAAAGAATTAACCACTTCCTGCAGGACATACAGCAGCTGATAAGTATCAGAAGTTTAGTAGTTTTTTTGTTTTGTTTTTTTTTTTTTTTTTACAAATTACAAATCTTACAATATTACAAAACTTTTTGCCACCAGTTTATCTGAAAACTTTTTCCCCCTTAAGTCAAATATTTATGTTATACATATTTAATTTTTGGTGATATTTTTTTCCCCAAAAATTTTTTTATTTTACTTTCTGCATTCTACCACTAAGCTTAAAAATAAACTATAACGTCAGCCTCCCATACACTTTAGAGTATGAGTACTGATTTGGCCTTCAATCTAGCATGTATGGGGCCGTTGTGAACCGCCACCGACAGATGAAGTCAGTAGTTGCAAGGGGTTGATGGAAAGTCACAGTCAGCCCTTTTGTTCATAAAGAGATAAGCCGCAGAAAGCATGCTCTCGCTGCGGCTTACCCCTCCTCTCCCCATACACAAATATTGCATTTTGCCAACCACAGCCAGCAAGAAAAAGAGCTTGTGACCTGTTACTATACAGCCTCGCAGAACGAGACCTCGGAGCGGATGATGCAGATGGTCTGCGGGGAAAACAGTGATTACCGCAATCTTGAACAGTTATCCACAAGAGTTCCTTTCCCACTGGGACATGTACAAGAGACTGTCATGGGTTTCCAAATATAGAACGAAAATTCAGCCAGTGCTCTAAGGGAAGCCATAAGTACTCTGAGGAGATTGTGCTGCGGAGACTGCACAACCATTACTATTCAGGAGAAGATTCCAAAATATTCAGCTATAAAATTCAAATTTTTTTTTACTATTTCTACAAACCGTACGTACAGGGAAAAGCCTAAAGCCCCATTCACATAACTGCGGATCTGCCACTACAGATCTGTTGTAACCATCTGCATATGCACAGATCCATTGATTTGAATGGGTGATGGATCATGACCCCCAACACGCATCCGTAACAGTTATGGGTGTGTGTATGGGGCCACAAAAATCAATGGGTCCCCAACTGCAGATCAGCAATTGCAGACAGAGTATGGCATAAAGGAGAAGTCTGGCGATTTTTAAAATTCAGCAGCTAGCAGGGGGGGATTTGAATACAAGTACGAATTTACCTCTCCCTGCGCCCTCGTTGAGCAGCAGGACCTGCTACAGGACCCCCACTTGGCTCTGGGAACCCTGCTGCGGACACGTCATGACCCAGATGATAGATAGACCACTCCCTCAGTAGTGACCTCATCACAACTAGAGGGTAAATGCCTTCCGGCGGGGTCCCAAGGCCATTTCCGCCATTCACCGCAGGCACGAGGAGAGGTAAGTCCCCCTGCCAACTGCCAAATTTTAAAAATCGACAGACATCTCCTTTAAAGGGGACCTGTCCACCTGGCTGCCGGGGTGAAGTCTGCCCGACCCCACCGGTGGAGCCCTTTATACTTATCCCCCTCTCGAAGTCTCGTTCCCCATCCTGACGCTGAGAAATCCCTGTCAGAAGCCGTGCGCGTGCCCACCAGAGATGAGTCCCACGCCCATAGAGAATGACTTGTTCTGTGGCTCCCAGCATCTGGACGTCCCGCTCAGCCAATCAGCACGCTGCGGCAGGACAGCACACTGATTGGCTGAACAGGATGTCAGGACGCCAGAAGCTGCAGAAGCAGCCAGAGCGAGGACCGGGCAATGTATGCACCAGGCGGCTGTGTTTTAAAGGGGCTGCCACTTATATACTGGCAGCGGGATGATGATTCCGTTATGTGTGAGCCCACCCTTGGGGAGAGTTTTGATAAACCTGCCCCAACAAATACATATTTATTAGATACTGTGATGTCTGGTGTATCACTGAAGATATGGACAGCAGGCAGTCTATAAAAGAGGTTGTTACTGCAGTCATTGCTCCCATAAGCGGCACAGGACAATATGCTGCACGAGGACACAACCGTGGGAAGGATTTCTATCGATACTCAACATCTGCATTTTAAAACGGTTCCATCAAGAATGCACAACAAGCTGGAGCAAGAATCCCTCCAGACCAGAAAAGATATCCTATACTGGAATATATACAGATAATTCACCAGCAGCATTATATATGTCCTTCTCCTATCTCTATTTATTTGCCTATTAGGTCTATCAGTCTGTGCTGTAACATAACATACAGGGTATGCGGGGCCGACAAGGTGCACATGCGGCGCTCCAGACTAATACAAGAGTTATAATTCGCAGCCACATGACTAGTCAGTGTGACTATCACATGAAAGCACTTTGTCAGGTACACGCTCGGTACGGACACCCTTAGCGGCGGCCACATTAGTTGAAAGGGATTTAACATGAATGAAAAAATGTTCTGTTATTGCATGTTAACAAAAAGAAAAAAAGTAATAGAGTAAATTGAATATTTTGTCATTCTATCCTGTAAAGCATTATATTCTGCTGTTTACAATGCTCAGCAGCACACTATGAGGGTGGCCACGCTGCTCTGAACTTAAAGGGGCTGTCCAGCGAAAATCTTTTACTTTTAAATCCACTGGTTTTAAGAAAGTTATATAGATTTTTATTTTGCTTCTATTTAAAAATGTCAAGCCTTCCCATGTTTATCAGCCGCTGTATGTCCTGCAGGAAATGTTTTCTTTCTAGTCTGACACAGTGCTCTCTGCTGCCACCTCTGTCCATGCCAGGAACTGTCCAGTGCAGCAGCAAATTCCCATAGAAAACCTCTCCTGCTCTGGACATTTCCTGACATGGACAGAGGTGGCAGCAGAGAGCACTGTGTCAGACTGGAAAGAATACACCACTTCCTACAGGACATACAGTAGCTGATAAGTATGAGAAGAATGGAGCTTTTTAAATAGAAGTAAATTACAAATCTATAGAACTTTCTGAAACCAGATGATTTGAAAGAAACATTTTCACTGAACAACCCCTTTAAAATGGTAGTGTGGAGACTTTTTTCTTTCAAATCAACTGGTGAGAGAAACTTATATAGATTTGTAATTTAAAGTGTCACTGTCGTGAATTTTTTTTTTGCAGAAATCAATAGTCTAGGCGATTTTAAGAAACTTTGTAATTGGGTTTATTATCCGAAAAATGCATTTTTATCATGAAAAAGCAGTTTGAAGCTCTCCCCCCTGTCTTCATTGTTCTCCTATGGAGAGAGCTAAAGAAAAGACCAAAACAGGACAACAAAGAGTTAATCTACAAATCCCTCACGGGATATCTCCTGTGACAGTCACCAGTGACCTGTCTGAGCTCGGATTACAGCTGTCACCCAGCTCCGTGCCTGTAATCCTCTGTTATCTGCTTTCTGCTGCCGGCTAACTCCCTCCTTCCTCCTCCCCCCTCCCCTCTCCCTAGAACAGACAGGGTACGTCTCCTGCAACAAGTCACAATTTTCAGATTTTTCAGAGTGGATGAAAAAGAGGAAGGAGGGGGGGACCTGGGAAAAGGCTTTTTACATGCAGATAATGTCAGATTTGGCTAATAAACTCAATTACAAAGTTTCTTAAAATCGCCTGGACTATTGATTTCTGCAAAAAAAAATAAAAATACGACAGTGACTCTTTAACTTTATTTAAAGGGGAACTATCAGCAGGTTGGACATATCTATCCTGCTGGCAGCTCCATAGAGGGCACGGGGCGCTGAGGAGGAGGGTATGTGTTACCTTCATCCTCAGCACCATTCTTGTGCTGTTTAATCTGAAATCCTCTGCCAGGTAAGCAGTTAGGAGCACTGGGGGCGGAGCTAACCCTGATCCAGTCCATCCCCTGCATTGATTATCATTAGAAGGGGTGGGCCGCCAGTGCTCCCAGCAGCTTACCAGTCAGAGGATTTTCAAATAAACAGCATTGGACAGTGCTGAGGATGAAGGTAACAGACATAACCATCCTCAGCGCCCTTTGACCACTAAGGAGCTATTAGGGGATTAGATTTGTCTAACCCGCTGATAGTTCCCCTTTAAAAATATCAAGTCTTCCAGTACTTATCAACAGCTGTATGTCCGGCAGAAAGTACCCTCTGAAATGACAGATGCATATGAAATCAGCTGTCAATCTCGACTTAGCTTCCAGAGCCTGACATACAGCCTATCTTGCAGTCAGAGCTGCCATCTAGATTTAAAACGAGACCAAGATTGCAGATCTGCATGTTACCTACACTGTAGCATCTGTGCAGAGAGGAGAGGACGGGGGGGAAACAGACGGGCTGAAATGGGAGTCGAGAAGGTAAAAAAAAAAAAAAAAAACAGTCTCCAGTATGCCTCCTGTCTCTGTATGAGTGCATATCCCCCCAGGAAGGGCGTAACATGGAAATTTGCTCATGTTACCTAGCCCTCCCCCCAACTATCACAGGGCATAGCCACTCTTTGATTGTGACATTTTTTTTTCCTCAGCAGAAAAGTGAGCCGACGACACATCTAATCCTTCTTCTGCGCCAAAATCCTTTATGGTGCGTTCACACCTACAGGATCTGCAGCTGATTTTCTGCAGCAGATAGGTGTGAATGCACCCTTAAAGGGAAACTATTAGCAGATAGACATTCGCAGTGTGAGATCTGCTGCAATACAGTACATGTAAATGTTATGTTCTAGCAATCTTAGCCCCTTATTACAACCAGAAAATCCTCTCTAAGATACATTTAGTTTCCTCCATGTATCAGTAATAAAGTGGTGTTTTCTCTGTGGGAGAAGATTGAGTGTTTTTCTGAAGTGTGCTATGGCTGCAGCAGGCTGTATGTGTGTGTGCGCGCGCTATGGCTGCAGCAGACAGTATGTGTGTGTGTTTGTATGTGTGTGGGCACTATGGCTGCCGCAGGCCGTGTGCATCTGAGAGACAGAGGCCGAAAGGGTGCAGGAGATGGTGGGGACATATTAAAGAAGTCCTCTTTACCCATCCCCCTGCAGTGCAGCATTACAGCTCATGGTTCCCTGCCAGGCTCCAGATACTGTATTGTCACAGTCCCACTCAGAAATGCCCGCTCAGCCAATCAATGAGAGAGGCGGGACACAGCTTTAGTTCCTGTAGGGCCGCAATGATTCAGGAGCGTGGACGCTGGCAGAGTGCTGATAAATCTGGGCCTATGGCTGACCTTTATTTTACAGGTATCTGGCAGTGTTAGCAGTGTTTCTTTGTGTATAGTGAATATTAAGTTAGAAACATAGAAGATTGTCAACAGGAAAAGACCACCTGCTCCATCTAGTCTAGTTCTGACTAGTTCAGGACATGAAGGCTGGAGACTAGCTGCATCCACTGCACATACACACACATGAGACTTTGCTTCATATCTTTCCTCATTTCCTCAGAAGTTGCCCCAGAAATATGTAGGATATTAGGAAGAAAGGCAGATTTCCAACATTTCCTGCTGGCGCCTTTCTGTGACACGAACAGTCGTGAAAGATGCCGACCAATAGCAGAAATCTTAGTCTGTTGGGGATTAGAAAAAGAGGGCAGTTACTATCCTGCAAAAACAGCTCCACCCCGGTCTTCAGACTGTGTGAGGTATTACAATTTAGCTTCATTCACTTCAATGGAATTGAGCTGCAAAACCTTTACCCAAACGGAGGACAAGAGTGGTGCTTTATCTGGAAGAAAGCGGCCATGTCATTCTAAGCCTGGACAAACCCTTTAAATAGGCCACAGGAATTTTTATTTCCAAGGTGGCATCAAGCTGTAGCAAACGTATGCCATTTCCTTTAGTTAAAAGAAACACGTCATAAGATGATTACCTATTATTATGATAAAAAGGGGTACTCAGGGCTGGGGGGGTCTTTTTTGTCTATGGCCGGGGAGGAGGTGGATGAGGGCAATGACGTCCCCTTACCTCCCCGGTTCCAGCCCTGTGTCCCGGATCGCACCACTCCGGTCCACGCTGCCCCGCCGCTTTTAGGTCTCTGCAGGGCCTTGAGACGTGACGTTTCAAGTCCGCTCAGCCAGTCAGTGGCAGAGGCGGGATCCCGTGTCCGGGCAGCATGGACCAGATCCGGGACACAGCGTTGGAACCGCGGAGGTAAGGGGACGTCATTTCCCTCATCCACCTCCTCCCCGGCCATAGGCAAAAAAGCCCCCCCAGTCCGGAGTACCCCTTTTAAGTTTTTATGGTAAATATATTTAAATTATTCTGGAACACTCGCGGTGACCAAAGGATAGCCTTTCAATTACTTTTACTTGGAAAACCCCTTTACGGGTACAAACCCACACACCGTATACGCAGCGTAATTACTGCTGCGATATGCAGCAGATTAGATCTAAATAACTGAAGGGTACAAACACACACGGCGTATACGCTGCATATTTACTGCTGCGATACGCAGCAGATTAGATCGAAATAACTGAACACAGTATCAAATGTGCACCATCAAATCTGCTGCGTATCTGCTGCGTATACGGTGTGTGGGTTTGTACCCTAAGGGTACAAACACACACACCGTATACGCAGCTTATTTACTGCTGCGATACACAGCAGATACGATCTAAATAACTGAACACAGCATCAAATCTGAACCACCAAGTCTGCTGCAGATCTGCTGCGTATACGGTGTGTGTGTTTGTACCCTCAATGTAACTTTCTGTTATAGACTCAATAATAGAGCTGGGATACCATGAAGTCATTACTGGTGAGACTACAATTTTAACACCATGTCACACCCATGTTCACACTGCGTTTATGTAGTATTTCACGGCTATCCAGCTGCATCCCTTTCTGGTTGCTTCCCATTTGTATATGCTAATTTAACAGGACTCAATCGCATGGTCTGCAACGCTATAAGGTCCCGTTAAATTGGTGGACACCCACAGGCCTGAAGAGTCACAAACTGACTGTTCAGTGATACTGTACTTCTAGCACACAGCCACATGTATGGACAGCTTTACATTGACAAACGCACCACTACAGACCACTACAAGTACTGAAGCAAATAAAATTACTTGTACAAATCATGTGATCACAGCTACAATACAAGCCAAGTCTGATGACCGGATTATTGGCCCAGAAATACTAAGACTGTCTACTGCTTAGACCCTAAAATATAAGACTAAACACTGAAATATAGACTGATTGGCTGCTGTGGGCACTTTACACCAAAGCTCAGCTATCGGCTCTGGTAAAAGAAAGCTGAGCTGTGATTGGTTGCTGTGGGCAGTTTACACTATGTACCACTAGGCCGAGTCAATAAAGATGTCCATAGAACCTGATTGGTGCAAATTGTAACGGTGCTGTTTACTCTTCCCATTGCCTCTAGTTTGGTGCACTGGAGGCAGGCCCTGCCGCAACAGCGCACTGATATCTCCTCCCCTCAGTGACACGCCCCCTTCAGGGGAGGAGATATGGGTGCACTGGGCCCGTCTCAAGAGCACTAAACTAAGGGCCCTATTCCACGGGACAATTATAAGTCAACAATAAACGATCTCAAACGACCGCTATTGCGAACGACCTGAAATCATTCACCCAATTACACGGAACAATGATCATTATTTATGATCGCTCTTGCGGTTGTCTTGACGTCGCTATTGCGAACTAAATCTTATTCCATGCGAACGATTTGCGAACGAGCAACGATAAAAATAGATCCAGGTCTCATTAAGCGATCAACGATTTCTCGTTCGTCGTTTAATCGTTAACTGCTATTGAACCGATTATCGCTTCGTTCCGAACAATTTAACAATTGTACAAACGATAATCGCCCCGTGGAATAGGGCCCTTACACATATGCAGATAAACAAACCGAAGATCCCAGGAACTAGGCAGTGATAAGAGGAATGGAAAGGACCAATACAATGCGTACGGCGGCACCGATCAAGTTCTGTGAACGTCTTTAGTAACTCGAACTAGTGATACATTCACTTTGCAGAGTAAAGGAAAAGGCAGCTGGTTCTCAATGTGTTAACAAAAAAAGTAGTTAAAGGAAATCTGTCAGCATTCAGCCCTGACCGAGTTGCTGACAGTGTTGTGTAGGTGACAGCACACTAGGGGGCATAGTATCTCAGCTTTGGCTGTCCACAGAGCAGAAACTGCACAATCCTTACTGTAATTGAGAGTCAAAGAGGAGATGTGGCTCTGCGACCATCCTGCTGATCAGCCGGCTTCCTTCTAACTCACTGCAGCTCCTCCCCAGGTGTTAGAAAAAGCTGGAACCAGTCCTAGGAAACTACTCCTATTTTCCCAGGACAGGATCCAGCTTTTCCCAGCGCCCGGGGGAGCAGCACAGAGTGGCAGTGACTTAGAAGGCAGCCGGCTGATGAGCGGATTGCCGAGACACCGAAGCGCTTCTTTTCATTATTAGGCTGGGTTCACACTGTGTTTTTGCAATCCGTTTTTTGAAAAAAAAAAAACGGATACATTTGTGTGCATCCGTTTTGATCCGTTTTTCCATTGACTTCCATTGTAAAAAAAACGGATCAAAACGGATTGGTTTTTTTTGACGGACACAAAATGTAGCTGACACTACTTTTGTGTCCGTTAAAAAAAATAAGATCCGTTTTGATCCGTTTTTTTTACAGTGGAAGTCAATGGAAAAAACGGATGCACACAAATGCATCTGTTTTTTTCATCCGTTTTTTTTGCAAAAAAACGGATTGAAAAAAACGCAGTGTGAACCCAGCCTTACAGAAAATTCACTCATCTCTAGCTGGTGTTGTAGCTGTGAAGAGCGGCGCATGCGCACTGAGGGAATGTGCCGCTCTTCCCAGCTACAGCACCTGCGTGTGTTTAGGATGCTGGATGCAAGCAGCCCTTTACGCCAACAATTTTTTTTTTTTTAAACGGCACACGTTTCAAAGACCTCAAGGACCAGTTACCTTTTTGTCTTCTGTTTGGTGCATAGACTGTCTAGATTGAGTTTACACCACCTATTATTAAATCACAATTTTGGTGCATGGGGGGGCATGCAAAATATCTAAACATCTACTAAACGTGGGATACGTCATGTAAGAACATATTTTATGCAAATAGGAAATCTGCTCTATTCTCTTCTCTAAAGTCTCACAGGTATTGGCAAACTACTACAGACTTAAAGGAACATTCCAGTTTGTTTTTCTCTATTGGCTATATAGTGCATACTCACCATCACCAATCCATCGGTGCCATTAGACATTTTATTACTGTAACGGTCTCAGTCTGCCACAGAGAAAATCACAAAGAAAGTGGTCAGCTGACTTCTGTAAATTACAGAATGCCAACATCACCTACCAGACCCCTCCCCTCATGTGTATGCTGCTGCCCTACAGTATTTCTTTAAAAAAACATTAATACCATTCCTATGGCCAAAAAACCTTTATGGTGTCCTAAAAAAAAAAAAAAAATTGAGCGCCAGTTGTGTACTTCTAGCCCCACTGGCTACCTTCCAGCCTATTGCTGTATCCATGTTTATCAGGACTCCCTAGAGCGGGATCCAACTCTTGCAGCTACGGGAAATCAAACGCTGAGAACGCTGCCAAACGCAAACAGTTTAACAGGTCCGCTCAACACTACTCCTGTGCCCTAGCTGTAAAAAAGAAAAAAAAAAAGAAAGTTCTATAGAGTTAAACAAAATGTAAGCAATGTGGTTCAACTCTCCTGATTTATTAACTTCCATATTAGATGTGAACTTTACTTGGTGCCCCTCAAGTTAGTACAGATCACCATTAGTTACCTATGTCCTGATGAAGAGTATGAAGGTGACCTTTATTGTCACAACTGAGAGTGGCCGGCATAGCTCAGGGCCTTATTACATGGAACGATTATGGTGCGAAAAAGCATTATATTGTGCGTATACAGGCAACGATCAAACAACTAACAACAATTCATTCATGTGTCGCTGATCGCATCTTTTGAGCCAACCATAAAATCATTGTTAGGGTACATACACACTGGCCTTATCCGCAGCGGATATCTCGCCTCTTCCGATCCCTGCCCTGTACACTCTATAGGCAGACAAACTCTCAGCAGGATGGACATCTCACTGCGAGTTTGTCAGCAGCCCGCCGGAGCGTATACTTCACCTGGTCCCGCTCCGGCTTGCTTCGGGGGTTCCGGGCACGTCCTGCTCGGCCAATCAGTGCGCTGCATCGCCGCAGTGCACTGATTGACTGAGCAGGACGTGAAGACGTGGGGAGCCCCAAAGAACCCCCCCCCGCCGCCGGAGCTTATACATCACCTGGTCCCCGCTCCGGCGGCGGGGGGTTAACAGGGCGGGCTGCTGACAAACTCGCAGCAAGATGTCCATCCTGCTGCGCGTTTGTCTGCCCATATAGTGTACAGGGCAGGGATCCGCAGCGAGAAATCCGCTGCGGATACGCCCAGTGTGTTTGTACCCTAAGTCTTTCGGTGTCTGTACACATCATTCGCTGGGATCAGAAGGAGTAACTGAGTATATGAACAAGGGTAATTACAATAGTGACTAAGGGCCGTATTACACGGGACGATTATCGTGTGAAAAATCTCTATATTGTTTGAATTTAAACGATAATTGTTCTGTGTAATGGCAGGCAAACAATTGAAAAATCATTTGTATGTCATTGATTTAGATCTGAACCTAAAATTATCGTTAATCGTTCGCTGTAATTCCACATTCGTTCGCTCAAGTTCCGTGTAATAGAACCCTAACAAGTATTATCCCGGGTATTATGGTGAATGATTTCAGGTCGTTAGCAAAAGCGCTACAGTTTATCGTTAGAGAGAAAACGAAAAATCACTCCATTTAAGAGGACCCTGATACATCGCCAGCATTTTAGTTTATTCATTTATAAGGCAATGAACGCAATTTTTTCAGGTTTTCCTTATATTTGCCAGGCGGTAGTTTGATTTGTTGCAGTTTTTCTTTTAAAGGGGTTATCCAGCGCTACAAAAACATGGCCACTTTCCCCCTACTGTTGTCTCCAGTTTGGGTGGGGGTTTGAAACTCAGTTCCATTGAAGTAAATGGAGCTTAATTGCAAACCGCACCTGAACTGGAGACAACAGTAGGGGGAAAAGTGGCCATGTTTTTGTAGCGCTGCATAACCCCTTTAATCCTCTACCCTACTGCAGGCTAACACACATATTTACCATTGATGATCATTGCCCCGTGGCGCGGCTTTATTCCAGTCCTACGGCGCCATTCAGATCCCACTAGCAGCGATGTCACATTTCTTCTGACCTCTCTTCTTTCTACAGGGCTATAGAAGGCCGGAAGTCAGGGTCTCCAATACTTCTCTATGAAAGAAGCGGCAGAGATGTACTGGAGACCCCAACTTCCCGCCTCTTTACCTGCGGGCCAGCCAGTCAAGAAGTCACATGGGTACCAGCGGGATTTGAATAGCAGTGTAAGGGCCCTATTCCACCAGACGATTATCGTTCAGTTTATCAATAAATCGTTCGAATATAAACGATAATCGCTCGGTTGAAATGCAGTTAACGATTAACGACCGAACGAGAAATCGTCGATCGCTTTATAAGACCTGGACCAATTTTTATCGTTGCTCGTTCGCAAAACGTTAGCATTGAATAAGACATTGTTCGGTCGTTCATAGTAGATACGAACGCAATAGCGAAGAAAAAAAACTATCGCAAATACGATCATAAGTAACTATTATCGTTCCATGGAAATGAGTGAACGTTTTCAGGTCTTTCCCAATAGCGGTCGTTTGAGATTGTTAATCGTTAACGATAATGTGAACGATAATCGTCCATTGGAATAGGGCCCTAAGACCGGAATGAAGCCACACCGCAGGACACCAATCATCAATGGTAAGTATAGGTGCCTGTTCCTGACATGGACAGAGGTGGCAGCAGAGAGCACTGTGTCAGACTGAAAAGCCACCACTTCCTGCAGGACATACAGTAGCTGATAAGTACTGATTTTTTTTATAGAATTAAATTACAGATCTATTTAAATTTCTGAAACCTGTCAAGATTTGACAGAGAAAGATTTTTACTGGAGTACCCCTTTAACCATAGCCATAACCTAAAGCAGGGATGGGGAACCTTCGGCCCTCCAGCTGTTGCAAAACTACAACTCCTATCATGATGGGAGTTGTAGTTTTGCAACAGCTGGAGGGCCGAAGGTTCCCCATCCCTGACCTAAAGATCTCCCAATTTGTAAAATTACTCGAGATCGGTCTGAATCACAAAGCCGGCTGTCTTAATTGCACTCTTCTTCTTTTCCACCATATTGGTTTCCCATCGATCATCTGGTACGACATCCTGGCACACCTGGGACCTGTACATCCGATGCCCTAGGAGCAGAACCAGCTGACGCTGTCGGGTATATAGGTATATATGACTCAGCCCTCCGCCGCCATACACTTAGCATGGCACAGCACAGTCCTGACAGCCATCTGCTATCCCCCTGACCTTGCTGGGTAAGCTGTCCCCCATTACCCCAGACCAGCAGCAGCCTGCCATCCGTCAGCGCTCCGCACACAACAAGACGCCGGCACGGCCTATCCCCACAAGTGCACCAGTGTTTAAAAGGGGGGGTCTCGACACTTTCAGGGAAGATTGGGGGGGGGGTCACTTCCTGCTCTCTATTCATTATAGCGCATTCTTTTCATTTTCACGTTAACCTCTCCAGTGCTGGACGGAGGTTTTTTTCACCGCATCCAAATAGCTGGACACGCTGCGGTGACGAGGAGGAGGATGATGATGATGATGAAGAGGATCCCGGTGTAGGCCATATGATGAATGATCGCCCTGGTCCCTTCCGAGCCATCGCAGCCCTGATGACACCTCCGAAACGTGCGCCGGTACCCAGAGATGGAGGGGAGGGGGGACGCCCCTGCACGCTGCACCCCCTCCTTCCTCCTCACTGCTGGAAATCAATAACCCTAAGAAGAAGAAGAGGAGGAGGCGCAGGAGGGGGAAGCAGCGCTGCACATCTGCATCAGCCGCAGCATCACCAGGGGAACCACAAGTACCAGGCGGCTGCAATACATGACAAGGGATGCACCATGCCAGGCCCACAGCACTGGCACCACATAGGGGGGCACTAACCCCTCCCCTTATAGCAGCCATCAGTTAACCCCCTGCTGCCCTGAGCTCAGCCCCAAGGACATCTGCTGATTCACGTCCCCGCATCTCGTCCATTCCCCCACAATCCGTTATGCCCATGGCTGCCCAGCTCGCCTCAGTCCTCTCACCCCCCTTGTTCCCAGTTACCTGAAAGTGCTCCTGGAAGCGAATGGGCAAGATCTGCGCCATGGCTGCCAAGTCCGGCCTCGGGCTCCGAGCACAGCGCAAACCGTGTCCTAAGGAGACTCCGCCGGCGGCGCCCGGGACACACGGTATGACTGAGGTTTAAGCCGCGCAGGCGCACTGACAAGCCGGCTGCGCAGACTCAAAGATGGGCGCGCACTCAGGGGTGGGAGGTTGCCATGGCAGCGCTGAATGAGAGCTGGGGGGGGGGGTCCTCAAGGGCTTTGAGGCAATGTCTCCCCCTGCAGGATATGTGGAGAACATGGAGCATGGGATGTCATCATCTTCTCCATTACAGTGTTCGTGGAAAGGCCCAAGTCACATGTTATAGATAAAGGGGCACTCCAGCCAAAGGCTTTATATCTATAGTGAGCATAAATGGCTCCCCTAGTGTAACCAGATAATTCTCCCCAGGTTCTGTGCGTGTAACTAACAAGGACCATCCTCCCCATACACAGGAACAGAACAGCCATTAGTTCTTGTTTTCTCTATGGGAAGAGACCTCTGGCTGCGGCTCATCTCTCCAAGAACAAAGGGGACAGGCGGTGATATTCCAGTGACTTCCAATCTGTATAGTAGTAGAACTGCGACATTGCTTATGCAGATCCTGTTATGCTCTGTGGGAGTCAAGTAAACTACATAATGCAGCCCACTTGGCTGTTTTGGGCTTCCTGACCACCTCCAGGGAACATAGAGGCAAGAGGGTGGATACAGATACAGGTCCCACCATCTATCAGACATATTATATGACATAGTGCCTGTGGATTGGCCATAAATGTCACAAATTAGAATAATCCTTTTAGATAAGTGAATTATTTCACCTACTGTTATAAGAATTTCATTGCGTTAGAAAACTACTTGGGTGACTTTTAGAGATGAGAGAATCTCGAGCACACTCTGCATTTGATTACTGGTGGCTGAAGAAGGTGGATGCAGCCCTAGTGAGTCCTGGAAAACATGTATACACCCTATGGCTTCGGGCAGTCCTATGGACATGCGAATGAGGCTTAAAGGGGTATTCCACTCAAACATAACTTTTGATATGTTGCTGCCCATGGTGAGACTAACAATTGCTTCCATACTTCTTATTATATATTCTGTCTCCTTCCCCCAGTTCTGAGCAGCTGCTGCCTACTGAAGACACAAAAAACTGTGAGCTTTTCTCTCTGTCTCCCCCTCCTCCCCCTCCCTTCTGAGACGGCTGATCTAAATAAGTCCCTGACAGGCTTTATCGCCAACATTGTAGCTTCTTTGTAATGCTGGGGGGGGGGGGGGGGGGGGTTATTCTGAGGTCGAGTTGCTGATGAATAGTTTACATCATTTGTCTCAGAAGGGAGGGGGGAGGAGGGGGAGACAGAAAGGCTCACACACAGATATTTGTGTCTTCAGCAGAAAGCAGCAGCTCAGAACTGGGGGAAGAAGACTGAATAGGTAATAAAAAGTATAGAAGGAATTGTTAGTCTCCCCATGGGCAGCAGCATATCAAAAAGTCACGTTTGAGCGGAATACCCCTTTAAGGCTAGGTATACACATTAAATGAAGGTAAAATAATTTAGAGCTCAAAATATGGCCGTATTTTCACTATAATAATCACTTCATTGATGTCATTAGGAAATTGGTCAGCAGTGCACACACAGTTGAATTTTGCTTTTATTTAACTGTGTGTGAACCTAGCCTGAAGGTTTTGTACTCTATGAGGGGGATTTATGAAGACCAGCGTACTCGTATACCAGTCTTAACTTAGGCCCCACCCCCTCCCCACCGCCTTTTCCTGGCGCACGCCTCTTAGTGAATCCAGCTTGCCAGACGCCTGAATTGGCGCCCGGCGTACCAAATATAGATGTGTATATTTGTATCAGGATTTAGCGTAAATCGTGATAAATGAGGTGCGGGAGGAGGAGCAGCAGCAGCAGCTTTATTCTGGAGAAAATGAAGTTTAAAGGGGTGCTCCAGCGTGGGGGCACTTTTTTTTGGGGACCGGGGAGGAGGTGGCTGAAATAAAAGACGTCCACTTACCTCCCCGGTTCCAGCGGCGGGTCCCGCATCACGGCGCTCCGGTTCCCGGCCGCTTCCCCAAAAAAAAGTGCCCCCACGCTGGAGCACCCCTTTAATTCCCCCACACGCGGAAGAGACAGGCAGCTAGTCATCTGGGCAGCTTCCCGTCCGTGTCTAGTCACTGCTCTCTGCCTGTCATTGCGCTCAGTGGGGATGAGTGACAGGCAGAGAGGCGCCAGTAATGGGCCTCCATTGCAGGGTAGTTTCTAGGTCATTTTGGCAACAGAGCAAATCTTGATAGGCGCTTTTATCAAAATTTGAGTTACTAGGAAGGAGCCACAGTGTATATATTTTGGCATAGAGCGGTGTTGCACCCCTAGCAGATAATGTTCAACTGAATACCAAATCATTATACAGGGACTCACAGGTGTTGTCTTCTTTGATCTGCGGCGTCACTTTCCCTTTTCCTCTCCATTCGGCCCAGGCCTCCATGACGGTTTCTTGCAGCTACAATTCATCTCTCCAGAACCTGCCAGACAGACATCTCAGGCTCCGCACTTCCAGCAACTTCCTTCCCTTTTCCCACCCATAAGGTCCAAACTGTAGTAACTCTTTCTAGCTGTTTGGTGCAGTAACGTCAGCTGGAAGCTGTGTGACCTCCATTACACTGACATACAGGATACTGGGAGAGCTGGGTGACCTCCACTACCCTGACATACAGAATGCTGAAAGCTGTGTGACCTCCAATATACACTGACACACAGGATACTAGAAAAGCTGTGTGACCTCCATTATACACTGACATACAGGATGCTGGGAAAGCTGGGTGACCTCCATTACACTGACATACAGGATACTGGGAAAACCGTGTAACCTGCTTTATACACTGACATACAGGATGCTGTTAAAGCTGTGTGACCTCAATTACACTGACATACAGAATGCTGGGAAAGCTGTGTAACCTCCATTATATACTGACATACAGGATGCTGGGAAAGCTGGGTGACCTCCATTACACTAGCTGATGAAGGCCATAGGCCGAAACGCGTCCTCTCATGTATCTGCATTATTCACCTAAATAAAAGAAGCATTATTTAATTGTGAGTGCCGGGATTTATCTACTACATTGACTGGGACCCTCTCCTACCACGAGCACCACGTACTGTCCGGAGTGCCGTCTTCTACCTTGCTACCTCCATCACACTGACATACAGGATGCTGGAAAAGCTGTGTAACCTCCATTAAACACTGACATACAGGATGCTGGGAAAACTGGGTGAGCTCCACAACACTGACATACAGGATGCTGGGAAATCTGTGTGACCTCCATTATACACTGACATACAGGATGCTAGGAAAACTGGGTGACCTGAACTTTGGCGGGTGGGGCTTATCATTATGGGGGGAGGGGCTTATCTCTCTCTCTCTCTGTGCAGGATTCCCCCCACCAGCTACTCACCTCTCAGCCTGCTCTCCACAGATCCTCTTCTTGGTGAGTCCATCCTCTTCTGGCTTCCGATGCAGTCAGTCATAGTGAGATCACCTGCACAGGAAGCCCCTGTCTCTCTGCCCCAGCGCTGTTCCCTTCAGCTGTGCATGCGTCTTAAAGGCGTACACACAGCTAAAGGTTTGCCAGGGGATCTGGAACCTAGATTCCAGATGCCCGGGCAACCCCTAAGGATGCGGGGGGTGCGGGCCAGGTACTGTCGGGTGCGGCGGGGGGCCCCCTAGCTGTGGGCGCCCCGTGCGGTGACCCGGCTCACTCAGCCCTAGAAACGGCAATGCTCCATTGTGGTCAGAAATAACGTATATAGAATAGCATAAGATCTATATCTCTATAATCATCAAAGTAACAAGAAAACAAGAATAAGAAAAAGCATATAACAGGCACTAATCAGGAGCGGTGTTCTATGGGGATTTGCTCCTGCTCTGGACAGTTCCTGTCTCGGATAGAAGAGGCAGCAGAGAGCAATGTGTCTGACTAAAAAAAAGAATCCTTCACTTCCTGCAGGACATGCAGCAGCTGATAAGAACGGGAAGACTTGAGATTTTTAATTAGATTTTTTTAATTACAAGTAAATAACAAATTTATATAACTTTCTGATACCAGTTGAAATAAAGGAAAAGAAATTTTGTACCCCTTTCAATTTAAACTTGTTACCAGAATTGAATATAAATCTGC
This sequence comes from Dendropsophus ebraccatus, assembly GCF_027789765.1. NCBI lineage: Eukaryota > Metazoa > Chordata > Amphibia > Anura > Hylidae > Dendropsophus > Dendropsophus ebraccatus. The sequence goes on along the minus strand of NC_091456.1, from coordinate 22,963,493 downwards.
TCCGCCCCTCCGTTGGTATGACATTATGCTAATTTATAGATTTAACAACATTTTTCATTAGACTGACATCTCAATTTTTCATTAAGTAAAGTTCATAAAAAATTAAAAAGGGCAATAATTTTTTTTTTTCATCAGGTTTTTATTTTTTATTTTATTTTTTTTCCAGCCAGTCTTGTATGGCGTGCTGCTGTATTCTATACATAACATACCACAGATCCTCATAGATTGTGTACAGACAGACGCCATTGGTGCTAGTTTAAACAGAGCCTAATATGTGGATTTTTCAAATACCTGCAGCAGATTAAAAAAAAAAAAAAAAAAAAAAAAAAAAGCACAACGAATCCACCACTGCCCTGGGTGCATACACATGACGCTGCATTCAAGTAATTAAAGACATACATTAAAATAGGATAATGTCAACGCCATAGTGAGTTTTAGGGTCTGTGGCTTTTTTTTTTTTGTCAAAAAAAGTGCGTGTGAATACGGCCTCCAGCTGGTTTCATGCTCAGCATTTAGTTGTGGTTTCGCTGGTGACTTACCAGATGTAATTTTTTTTTGTACTGCCAGATGTTAGTTAAAAGGATTTAGAATGCTGAAGGTGGAAAAACACTTGTACAAAAAGACAAAAAGACAACTAAAAATGTTTGTGAAGATGTCACATAGAGCAGATACCTGGTGTGAAGGAGGCCTAAAGGGAGACTAAATAAGAAACTCCATATCTGGCTCAGACCTAAAACACAGTGGCAAATTGTATGGTGCCAATACCTACAGTAAACTTAAAAAAACTTTTTGCGTTTACAAATTCTTTCAGATCAACTGGTGTCAAAGTTATATAGATTTGTAATTTACTTCTATTGAAAATCTCCAGTCTTCTAGTACTTATCAGCTGCTGTATGTCCTGCAGGAAATGGTGTATTCTTCCCAGTCTGTCACAGTGCTCTCTGCTGCCACCTATGTCCAGAGCAGTAGTAAATTCTCATAGAATACCTCTGCTCTGGACAGTTTCTGACATGGACAGTGGTGGCAGCAGAGCGCACTGTGTCAGACTGGGAAGAATACACCACTTCCTGCAGGACATACAGCAGCTGATAAGTACTGGAAGACTGGAGATTAAAATAGAAGTATATTACAAATCTGTAGAACTTTTTGACGCCAGTTGATTTGAAAGAAAAAAAGTTCGCCGGGGTACCCCTTTCAGGTGTACCTGTCAATTCAAGATTTTTTGCCAATTTTCCCCTATGCAGACTCTAAAACTAGCCTTGGCTGAACCACTGAAAACCTTTTGCCACTATGTGCTCCGTCATTTGGCCAATGTTGCTAGAGCCTGAATACATGGCAGCTTTCTTCCAGAAAGAGCACTACTCTTGTCTCCAGTTCAAGTGGGGGTTTTGCAATTCAGTTCCATTGAAGTGCATGGAGCTTAAAGCAAATGTACCACTGATACATTGCTTTTGTGATTTTTACATGGATAGACTGGCACAGGCATGGGGATGCCGGTGCCGCGGTCCTTTTTTTGAACTGCGGCCAGGTTCCCGTGTACAGCGCCTGTCTATTACCTAGCACCGGCCAGGGTGAAGCATTGGAGGCAGGCCCACCCACCCCCAGTGTGACAATCGGCCCTCCCCTCTGTGATACGGCTCTATTGATTCTAATGGGGCCGCGTCATAAAGCGGAGGGGGTTTTGTCACAATGGGAACGGGCAGGCCTGCCTCCAGTGCTTCACAGTGGCTGGTGCTAGGTAATAGACAGGCACTGTACACGGGAACCTGGCCGCAGTTCAAAAAAAGGACCGCAGCACCGGCATCCCCGTGCCGGTGCCAGTCTATCCATCCATCCATGAGAGCGTTTTGCAAGAGGAGATCACAGTTTTTCAAAATTGTTACTTGGTTTAAGAGCTCCCTGTACTGGGTGGGAGGGGGAGCAGGGGAGGGGCATGGTCTGCATAGCGGGGTCTACAGCCCTGTACTCTGACCCAGGAAGTCTCCCTCACCTTCCAAATCATAGCAGATCCACTTCAGGCTGGGGCTTACATCAGGGGACAGGACTGTGGAGGTAATCTCTTCATAGCCGTAACCCCAGAGAGCGCTGCATTTATATGCCCACATATGTCCTGGCCATTCCTTTATGCTCCCTGCAGTCAGCCCTTGTGTTTCCCATCCTCTCCATAATGTGCCTGCACTTACACTCAGCTATACACACCACTGCTATAATGTGCCTGCACTAGGGATGGTCCAAACCGAGTTCGGTTCGGGTTCGTACGAACCCGAACTCTCGGTAATGATTCCCACTGTCTGCCCGCTCCGTGGAGAGGGTGGATACAGCGGAAGGACCGCCTGGAAAACTGGGATACAGCCATAGCCATAGGCTGTATCCCAGTTTCCCAGGCGGTCTTCCCACTGTATCCACAGGCTGCACGGAACGGGCAGACAGCGAGAATCTGATGCCGAGCGTTCGGGTTCATACGAACCCGAACCTCGGCAGTTTCGGACCATCCCTAGCCTGCACTTACACTCCGCCATTCACACTGCTGTATAGAAAGGTTTCTGTTACTGTCCTCCTGCACAGCTCTGTGATTCTCACTTCCTGATTGGTCCATGCTGAATACACCCCCTTCCCCACTGCTGTCATGTGACCACACAAACCTCTGACAGCAGCCCTGCTTCTCTAGCCTGTTGTACTACGCTACTGCATTATGGGGATCTGCAGTTCCATCCTGTATCTACCAACTGCTGCTGTTTCAGGTTTATGCACTTACAATACATTATACTTCATATGCTGATTGCTATACTGTACAGTGACTTATATTATGACACATCCAATCCAGCTTTCTAAATGTTTGTTTCACATGTTATTCAGAATAAAAAAAAGCATTTTTTGGAACCAATTGTCTGCATTTCAGTGATTTCTTATGGGAAAATTTGCTTTAGTTTGGAGTGATTTGGATTACAAGCGCAGTCCTGGAGTGAATTATGCTCGTAATCCAAGGCACCACTGTGTGTGTGTGTATATATATATATATGAAGCCCCAGTTTATACCCCTCTACCTGATAAGAACATCTGCAGGTGTATGGGACAGAAGAGGGAAAGTGACCCATTCAGGAAGGGATCGGGTAACCTGTGAAGATTTTTTCTTCTTTCCAAGGAATTCCACATTTCTGTGATCCTAACCCTGGATTGGCAGATGACTATGGGCCGATCATGGGTCAGGCATTAGGAGCTGAATTCCAGCTCAGGAAAAAAAAGATTGCTAAATCAAGCATGTTCCTTTACAAGAAAGGAGTGATTCATGTGAAATTCAGTCTGTTCCATGATTGCTGACTCAGCAAATGTTACCGGATTATAGCTTTTTCAGTGGAAATTTTTATGTGGCAATATGGATAAGTATGGTTACATCTTAGACTCCATTCACACGTTCAGTAGTTTTTCAGGACCGTATATGATGTCTGCAATCATCCGCGATCTTCGTCCACAATCTGCAAAAAATTCATTCGCAATGTATACATAATCCGTAATTTTTGCAGATTACCAAAGGAAAAAAGGTTTAATCCTTAAAGAGCTACGGATCTTCAAAAATTACGGAATTCTATAGGACAATGCGTGCCATACTAGAGAATCTGTAGTAGTAAAAATGATGGAAATGCTTCTGAAAAAGAAGATAGATAAAATAGAGAAGTTATCAAAAATTGGACTTAAAGGGGTACTCCACTCAAACAAAACTTTTCATATGTTGCTACCCATGGTGAGACTTACAATTCCTTCCATACTTGTTATTATCTATTTAGTCTTCTTCCCCCATTTCTGAGCTGCTGCTTTTTGCTAAAGACACAAAAATCTGTGTGCAAGCCTTTCCCTCTGTCTCCCCCTCCTCCCCTCTCCCTTCCGGGACACCTGATGTAAACAAGTTCCTGACAGGCTTAATCTGCAACATTGTAGCTTCTTTGTAATGCTGGGAGGGTTATACTGAGGTCAAGTTGCAGAGGAATTCACTTTGATTATTTCTTCTAACATTACTATAAAGCTACAAAGTTGCAGATAAAGCCTGTCAGGGACTTGTTTACATCAGCTGTCTCGGAAGGGAGAGGGGAGGAGGGGGAGATGGAGAGAAAAGCTCACACAGATTTTTGTGTTGTGTGAGCAGCAGCTCAGAACTGGGGGAATGTTCAGTGGATTTGTTGTTGGCTGAAGGATAGATATCAGAGGGTTGTTGTTAATGGTGTATATTCTGAGCAGAGACTGGTTACATGTGGTGTGCCACAAGGGTCTGTTCTGGGTCCTTTTCTTTTTAATATGTTTTTTAAATGAGATAGGAGAAGGTTTGGTAGGTAAGAATAGTGACATAGGAGAAGGTTTGGTAGGTAAGGATAGGGACAAAGGAGAAGGTTCGCTAGGTAAGGATAGTGACACAGGAGAAGGTTTGGTAGGTAAGGATAGTGACACAGGAGAAGGTTTGGTAGGTATAGATAGTGACATAGGAGAAGGGTTGGTAGGTACGGATAGTGACATAGGAGAAGGTTTGGTAGGTAAGGATAGTGATATAGGAGAAGGTTTGGTAGGTAAGGATAGTGACATAGGAGAAGGGTTGGTAGGTAAGGATAGTGACATAGGAGAAGGGTTGGTAGGTAAGGATAGTGACATAGGAGAAGGGTTGGTAGGTAAGGATAGTGACATAGGAGAAGGGTTGGTAGGTAAGGATAGTGACATAGCAGAGACTGGTTACATGTGGTGTGCCACAAGGGTCTGTTCTGGGTCCTTTTCTTTTTAATATGTTTTTTAAATGAGATAGGAGAAGGTTTGGTAGGTAAGGATAGGGACATAGGAGAAGGTTTGGTAGGTAAGGATAGGGACATAGGAGAAGGTTTGGTAGGTAAGGATAGTTACATAGGAGAAGGTTCGCTAGGTAAGGATAGTGATATAGGAGAAGGGTTGGTAGGTAAGGATAGTGATATAGGAGAAGGGTTGGTAGGTAAGGATAGTGACATAGGAGAAGGGTTGGTAGGTAAGGATAGTGACATAGGAGAAGGTTCGCTAGGTAAGGATAGTGACATAGGAGAAGGGTTGGTAGGTAAGGATAGTGATATAGGAGAAGGTTTGGTAGGTAAGGATAGTGACATAGGAGAAGGTTTGGCAGATAAAGATAGTGACATAGGAGAAGGGTTGGTAGGTAAGGTTAGTGACATAGGAGAAGGGTTGGTAGGTAAGGTTAGTGACATAGGAGAAGGTTTGGTAGGTAAGGATAGTGACATAGGAGAAGGTTTGGTAGGTAAGGATAGTGATATAGGAGAAGGTTTGGTAGGTAAGGATAGTGACATAGGAGAAGGTTTGGTAGGTAAGGATAGTGATATAGGAGAAGGTTTGGTAGGTAAGGATAGTGACATAGGAGAAGGTTTGGTAGGTAAGGATAGTGACATAGGAGAAGGGTTGGTAGGTAAGGATAGTGACATAGGAGAAGGGTTGGTAGGTAAGGATACTGACATAGGAGAAGGTTTGGTAGGTAAGTATAGTGATATAGGAGAAGGTTTTGTAGGTAAGGATAATGACGTAGGAGAAGGTTAGGTAGGTAAAGATGGTGACATAGGAGAAGGGTTGGTAGGTAACATTTGGCTGTTTGCTGATGACACAAGTGTGCAATAGGGTTGATATTCCTGGAGGTGTCAGTAATATGGAAAATGATTTAGTATTAGTAGATAAGTGATCCAAGCAATGGAAACTGCAGTTAAATGTTTCCACATGTAAAATAATGCACTTGAGGAGGAGGAATTTTCTATCTGAGTATCATATCATCAGTTCTGTGTTAGCAATGTAGTGACTGGAGTCGTGGATCCGCTGAACCACCGATAGCGATGACGTAGCCGCACCAGGGAGTGGAGTCTAAGGGGCTGCTGGTCCTCACCAGTGCCCACCACAGGGTGGGATGGACTTGCTGCGTCAGGCGACCCCCAGGTCGCTACCCCTGGCTAGGCTTGCTAACGGCGGCGGGCGAGGTGCAGCTGGAGACACCTGGGTAGACAGCAGGATAGGAGCAGGACTCACGGCTGGAAGCACGAACCGCAGAGACAGGAGCAGGAACCACGAGCAGGAACAACGGGCAGGAACAATGGAGAGCTAGAACCACACACTAAGGGAAGCATGCAGAGGCTCCAACAAAGCAGGGGCAGGACAGGTGCAAGTATTTATAGTGTAATGGTGATTGGTGCACTAATCAATTAGAGGGGCACAAGAAGCAGGAGCGCAGCGGGGTAAGGCACTCATACGAGCTGGAGACAGCGGCCCTTAACCTCAGCGTGTGGGGAGCACATGACGCAGTCGCGGTCCTGACAAGCAAAGACTTCAGAAGAGAAGGATTTAGGGGCAGTGATTTCTGACATCCTTACAACGGCTCTTGAGGGGCAGTTTGCATCACCCTGGAACAGCAAGTGACTTTCATCAAAACCTTACGCCAAATGCATAACACTCCACATATAAAGCTGAGTTCTGTACATTCTGCTTTCATGAAAAAGCAGAGTCCACGAAACCAACCATATATTACTTTGCAGGCTCCAACCATCTGAACAAATTTCTCTAATATTTAAATTCCACTAATACAAGTAAGTTCTGCTGAACCTCATGCACAGGACAATATTATGACTCTGTGTATACTGTATACAGTCTTTAAACCCTACTGTACGTAAGTATACCTTAGACGTCATACAGCAGTACAAGAGAGTTCTTCGTAAATTTCGTAAGACTCCAAAAGACCAAATGTTTGAGATCTTCTAGCAAACAATATCACCTGCATGTGAGGCCCAGCAGAGCACACCAACTCCAACTCCAACATCTAGTGTCAGAAAGTTATATAGATTTGTAACTTACGTCTATTTAAAAATCTCCAGTCTTCCCATACTTATTAGCTGCTGTATGTCCTGCAGCAAGTGGTATATTCTTTTCAGTCTGACACAGTGCTCTCTGCTGCCACCTCTGTCCATGTCAGGAACTGTCCAGAGAAGTAGCAAATCCTTGTAGAAAACCTCTCCTGCTCTGGACAGTTCCTGAAATGGAGGTGGCAGCAGAGAGCACTGTGTCAGACTGGGAAGAAAACGCCTCTTCCTGCAGGACATACCGCAGCTGATAAGTACTGGAAGACTAGAGATTTTTTAAATAGAAGTAAGTTACAAATCTGTATAATTTTCTGACAACAATTGATTTTTTTTGCTGGAGTATTCAGTATATATGCCAGGATATATGTTCATTTTGTAAAGTAGGCTACATTGAGCCACAGTGAAAATCATTCACTCCAAATGTAACAGACTTGGAATAGTGGCAGACTTTCCCATGGTTGGCCAGCCCTCCAGAATTCTCCATAGAATCGGCAGCAATTCTAATTCCAGAAGAACTTCCAAACAACTACATATGTCTATAGCTGTCATTGTACTTTGCTTCACAATAAGAACAAGAAAGAACCCCATGATTTGTGCAGTGAACCAGAAGATGCTTAGGGAGAAAATCCTTTCATCTATCTGTGAGCTGAAGGGCAACTGGGATACACGAAGAAACAAAGATCCAAGATCCAAAAGTTTACATCTGAAAGGCTGAGGAGAAGCAAAAAAAAGTTTCAGATTGGTCTAGTCAGCGTCCTGACCTGAACCCAACGGAGATGTGACAGGACCACAGGCGCTTCATGCACAATCACTCACCAATGTGTATGCATTAAAGGAGTTTGGGGAAAAAAGAATTGTGCCTGGCAAAGACTTATATTGGGTGTGTGGCTGAAATGATTGATGCTGAAGGTAGTGCGAACATTTATGAAGCTAAGACCATGTTCTCAAAAGCCGTCCATATTTTTATTTTTTTTAAGTTTAAAATTTTACTGTAATAAATAAAAGCTTAAAAACATAATAATAAAAACATAAAACATAAAAAATGAGTGTTGTGTGTCTAGTAGAGATGAGCGAACCGGGTTCAGGTTCGAGTCGATCCGAACCCGAACGTTCGGCATTTGATTAGCTGGGGCTGCTGAACTTGGATAAAGCTCTAAGGTTGTCTGGAAAACATGGATACAGCCAATGACTATATCCATGATTTCCACATAGCCTTAGGGCTTTATCCAAGTTCAGCAGCCACCGCTAATCAAATGCCGAAAGTTCCGGTTCGGATGGACTCGAGCAGGGCCGGCTCCAGGTTTTTGTGGGCCCTTGGTCGAGAGAGCCTCGGCGGGCCCCTTTGAATAGCAAATTATATGGCATCATTGTTAGAGGGTCTCTAGCTCTTGATTCTGTGTAGGGGATCAGCTGTGTTATATACTTATTACCCCCCCTCCTGTTTGAGTGTGTATATATCTATCTCTCGAGCACATATATACACACACTCATACAGTAGGAGGATAATAAGTATATAATACAATGCTGTATACCTACACAGAATGGAGAGATATATACACACTCATACAGAAGGATAAAAAGTATATACTACACTGCTGATTACCTTTTTCACCTCGGGGCACACCTACCAAATAAAGTTTGACAAAATAACAAAAAAAACAACAAACATAATTCGGTAACTCACAGGTGACGTCTTCTTTGATCTGATGCGATCGCTCTCCGTTTCCTCGCCATCCGGCCCAGACCACCATGATGATTTCTTCCAGCTACAATTCTTCTCTTCAGAACCTGTGAGACAAACATCTTAGGCTCCGCACATTTCCAGCAACTTCCTTCCCTTTTCCCCACCCATAGGCTCCTATACATTAGTAACTCCGCTGCTTGGTGTCATGTGCAGTAAAGTAAGAAGGTTTGTGTCCCCATGCTGTGCCCCCATATAGTAATAATGACCCCTGCCCTGTCCCATAGTAGATGACCCCTACCCTGTCCCATAGTAGATGACCCCTACCCTGTCCCATAGTAGATGGCCCCTGTCCCATAGTAGATGCCCCCTGCTCTGCCTTAACACAAAACAAAAAATCATACTCACCTAATCCAAGGGACGGTCCTCTTCTTTCTGGCTTCTCCCTTCTGCTAGCAGGGACGGATCCGCTAGCAGGCGCGATGACGTCATCGCTCTGCGCCTGCTGAGGGGATCACGTCCTGAAGCGCTGCGGAGGAAGGCCCAGCCCAGGACGTCATTGAGGACGTCGCATCCGCCCAGCAACGCCACACACCCCGGATGTCGCCAGCAACGCGGCCCGCCGCATCCCCCGTACTCACTGTCGGCACGACAGTGAGTACGGGGGATGCGGCGGGCCCCATTGCTGGCGATATCCAGTGGCTCATTGCTCGGGCAAGTGCCGGGGGGCCCCTTGAGAGGCTGTGGGCCCCGGCACTTGCCTGAGTACGCCACGTGCTGACGCCGGCCCTGGACTCGAGCATGCTCAAGGTTCGCTCATCTCTAGTGTCTAGCTTTAAAGGAGAAGTTCATGGTTTGTTGTTATGGCTGAACATAACAACAGACACTTTCCTTTCCTGTCTCCAGTGATGGGGGGCGCTGTCCTCCGCTCTGGTTCTCTGGTTACTTCCTGGTCTGAGTGGGACGTTATGTGTCAGGCCCGCTCAGCCAGTCAGCGGCTGTAGTGTCTGACTGCTCGGCCACTGACTGTCTGAGCGGGCCTGACACGCCACGTTCCGGGTCCCCACTCAGACCAGGAAGTGCCTGGGGGACCGCAGCAGAGGACAGGGCCCCCCATCGCTTGAGCCAGGGAGGTGAGTGTCTGTTGTTATCTTCAGCCACCTCCTCCACAGCTGGTTTTAAAAAACAATGGCAGACCATAAAGGCCTTCAAAAGGAACTGTTACATTTTAAAGTGAGTGATTTAGATATTTAGTTTAATTAAAGGGATTTTAAATTAGTTATAAAAATCTAAATTCATGGTCCAGGGTAAAAAAAACAAAAACAAACTAAAAAGTCTACTTACTCCTCAGCTTCCCCTTTGCCAAAAGTGCTGCAATGACGTTGCATAAATCTAATAAATCTCTGATGTTTCCATGGTAAAGAGTCCAGTCCAGTAACACCGCCCACTGGACTCCTTACCACAGAATGAGCAGAGATTTCAATCAACAAGTTAGAAGTTGTAATGAATCTTTTCTTCCTGCTCTATAACATGATGCTGATGATTGTCTTGGTGACCATTCCCTTTAAAGGACAAATGTATGCTAAGGGTGGGTTCACACTGAGAAATTCTCGCAGATTTTCAGACGGATTCCGCTGCAAAATGCGCACGGAATCCGCACAGAATTCTGCCCCTGAAGAATGAACCTTGCAAATGTACATTGGCTTTAATGGGCTTTCCGCGTATTTGTTCGCACAGCGGAATTTCCGTGCTGAAAATTCTGCCCTGGATCCGCTTTTCGCCTGAAGAATTGACATGTCAATTCTTTGGGCGGATTCCGCTAGAGGAGTCCTATAGAAGTCAATGGGGCTTTAATTCCGCTCCTATTCCGCTCCTATTCTGCCAGAGCTAAATAGGCGAGGAATTTCAAGCAGAAAACTTTCTGCTTCAATTCCTCGAGAATTCCTCAGTGTGAACCCAACCCAAGGGTACAAACACACTGGGCTTATCTGCAGCGGATTTCTCGCTGCGGATCCCTGCCCTGTACACTCTATGGCAGACAAACTCGCAGCAGGATGGACATCCCGCTGCGAGTATGTCCGCAGCCTGCCCCTTTAACCCCCCCCACTGCCGGAGCATATACATCACCTTCTCCACGCTCTGACAGGTGATGTATAGGCTCTGGCGGTGGGCTGCGGACATACTAACAGCGGGATCTCCATCCTGCTGAGAGTTTGTCTGCCCATAGAGTGTACAGGGCAGGGATCCGCAGCGAGAAATCTGCCGCAGATAAGCCCAGTTTGTACCCTAAGGGTAGGTTCAGACTACGGAATTCGCGTGGATAAAATCCGACGGATTCCGTTGCCTTTCCGCCGGCTCCATAGACACCATTCTATGGGCCGGCTGATTCCGCTAGCCGCTGAAAGAATTGATGTGTCAATTCTTTCGGCAGAATGCGGAATCCGCCCGTGCATAGAATGGTGTTTATGGCATGGGCGGAGACGCGCGCGGCCGTGAGCGCGTACAGGCAACAGAATTTGGCGGAATTTATCCACGAGAATTACGTAGTCTGAACCCGCCCTAAAGCTGTAAAATTTTTGGGAATTCTTCAGCTCGAATGGTATTGTAAAGTCAAGAATGCCAGTGTTACAATTATATGTGTTTATTCACCATCACTTCTCTTCAGAACTGGCCTAACATCATACAAGATAATAAAGGGTTAATAAGTCTGGCCTTAGCGGTACAGCTACTTGGTGATGGAAGGAAATGAAGGGTGTGGTATGGAGGCTCCTGGGGTCTCCTACTTCCCTTTAGCCCTATGCCTTCTGTAAAGGGTTGCTTTTGATTTTAGCGATTCCCCAGTGGATTTAATGGAATGTCTCCAATTTCCTCCGTACACTAGAAGCCTCCAGAGAAGAAGCTGCGTCTAAGCATGAACACCGGCGGGATACAGATCACTAACAAAAAGAGCCTGTGGTGCCCAGCACTGGCAGATGCTTTTACTTTTACAGCTCATACAGCTGTTTATGTGCATTTATAGCAATGCTCTGTGTGTTTAAGGTGACCTTGGGAATTGATATATATGATATGTGTCTATTTATTATGGAAAATGGTTCTACGTCAGATTTTTTTGAATTCCCAGTTATAGCATAGTTGCATTCAGCTGTTATGTTCGAAGTTTTTCGGAATTGTTCCTGGCAATATTTTATTTTTAGGAGGCAAATACTGTGCTGAATATTGTAGATTTGTGGAGGACCACTAGAACAGCATTGTGTGTGGTGGGTTCTTCCTTATCTCACGTCACCCAGTGATTGGTCGTGCTGGAACCCATGTTCTGGAGATATGTACAGGTCCCAGAAAAGAAAAAAAAGAAGACAACAACTATCACCTACTATCTGTAAAGACACAAAAATCTATGTGTGAGCTTTTCTCTCTGTCTCCCCCTCCTGAGACGACTGATGTAAACAAGTCCCTATCTGCAACTCTGTGTGGGGCCCAACCGCCAGGATGATGTTATGTCGGTGGTTGGAATACAACTCAGCCAATGGCGGTATAGTCGTGACACCAGTGCTAACCCAGCACACAGGTATGGTGTTGCACCTGCTTTTAGTTTTTTTGTGGCTGGCTGTATTGACTTCTAATGGAAGACAGAGGGAGACAGAGAGAAAAGCTCACATGTAGCTCACAATAATCACTTAGCAACTTGATCTTGGATTAACCCTCCTTGCATTACAAGTTGCAGATAAAGCGTGCCAGGGACAGAGAGAAAAGCTCTGTTTGGGTGTGGTTTTATATAGAAACATAGAAGATTGTCGGCAGAAAAAGACCACCTGGTCCATCTAGTCTGCTCTTTTAGTATTTCCCTTCTTATTATCTTAGGATAGATATATGTATATGCCAGGCAGGGTTATAGTTGTGCAGATGACCAATTGACATGCTCTTGGATCCCAAGATGACCCCACCTCCGCAAAAAATCACACTGCATTTTCCAATCTGTCCTTTGCATCAAGGTTTTCTTCAAGCTGAGAATGTTTGTTGGGATGAAACTTCTGACACTTCATGGGACATTATTTTTGGGAGGAAGTCGCTCTTGCCAACTTCCTGAGCTTTGAATTCTTATCTTATCTGTCCTTACTAGTCTCCTCAAATGTTCATATTCCTGGGGTGAAAAATCTGGGATGCTGAGTTCCTCAGATAAGAGGGGATGTTTTCAAATGCAAAATACTGATCAATAGATATTAGCGAATCTCAAGCACGCTCAGGTCTGTCCAAACCCAAGCGTACAGTGTTTGATTACTGATGACCCGAGAAGTTGGATGCAGCCCTGAGGATAGGGGTTGATATGGGCAGTTTACACCAGTTTCTATTTTACACATTCTGGACCAAAGTTTCTAAATTCCATGTGGTAACTTTGTAAGAGGAGGCAGCAAATAGACCTATCAGCTGCTAAGAGGTGGAACCTCTTTCTCCAGACATATGTGCACCTCGTATGACACTTATGTTGGTAAAGCAATCCTGTTGTCAGTGAAGGCTTACTACAGGAGCGTAGTACAAATACATAACGTGCACGTGGAATTTAAAGACTTTTGATGGACTTAACGCTATTTTTCACTTATGAAGTATTGTCCCAAGCTTTTCAGCAAGTGGCTTTTGTGCTTCTGTAATTTCTATCAGGTCACGTATGTGTTGCAGTGAAATGATAGAATCAGGGATTTGATCAAATCCCGGGAAATGATAAAATGACCGCGCCGTTCCATCATTTCCCTAGGGAATTGATCAAATCACTGACCCCTTTCAGGGAAATGATGGAATAAACTCTATAATTTCCCACTACGACATAGAATTTGCTTACTGTATCGCCTTTCTGCTCCCTGTTTGCCTCTGCCACCTCCGTTCTGCTCATTTCCCCTGCTACACGCCTCCTGCTCCCCTAGCCTGTCCGCTCTGCGTCTGCCATATGCCTGCTGGGAGGTGTGCCGCTCCTCATCCACCCCGCCCTGCGGCATGCCTCCTGCTCCCCTGGCATGACCGCTCTGCACCCCGACTGCCTCTGCCACCTCCCTGCTCCCCCAGCCTGTCCGCTCCGCGTCTGCCATATGCCTCCTGGGAGGTGTGCCGCTCTGCTCCCAGTCCACCCTGCCCTGCGGCAGGGAGCAGGAAACACCTTGTGTTTTGTGTAGTCTCCCACCTACCTTTCAGACTTGCCAGTAAATCTTGCGTCTTTTTGAGGGGGGGGGGGGGGGGGTTGCTTGGTGGTATTGGTCAGGTCTAGTTCCCATGGAATGTCACACAAATAAAGGGAGAGTGTACAAAATCGATGCAGATGTTACCCATGGTCAGGTCTGACCCCACAGCCCCAGTGTCCTGACCAATAAGCCACCTTACTGCTGCTGTGCTTAGTGCAACCAAAAGGCAAAGCATAACCGGAGACCGTCATCTTATTAGCTCAAAAACAAGACAAGAACACACTTGGCATGGTTAGTTTTAGTGTATTGCATAAATCCCCCAATCATCGGGGAGTACAGGCTGGTTGTTACAGTGAGGCATTACATTATGTATCCAGATGCATTGGTTTGTCCAAAACTCTTATTATTTCATTTATAGCTTTACATGGACCGGGACCCCAACTCATAAAGTACTTGTGCCTCCTCCTAAAAATCTGCCTGAACACCTGGGATTCATCTTTTCGCTCATCTCCATCACTGTAGGTCCCTCTTGAAACAGAAGAAATCTTTATTGAGATTACACAGACCTGGACATGTATCCTTGTAGGAATGTAATAATATAGATGACCTCTGGATTTTAAAGGAAATCTGTCAGTCAAGTTCCAAACTGCTGATACTGTAAGATAGCTGTTAGGACAAGGAGACATATGGCACCTTTCTTATATATATCTGTGCTTCCACGATATAGAGACATGCTTTCATTCTGTGACACAAGGAGTCAAGATCCTGATCTGCCAAAAGCGGGAATCTCTCCCCCTCCCTGCTTGATAGACATCTGGAGGCCGATTCCCCAGCAGGTATGGGAGAGGGAGTAAGGAGGTGTTACAGCTTGCTGCCCTTCAGGAGCTCGGGAAAGCTTCTGACTCTTACCACTTACTAAATAATAAAATAATTTTTCAGCATTCTGGAAGCACAGCTGGTTAGATGAAATGTACTAGGTGTTTCTGTGTTCTAACAGCTATCTTGTATCTCATTGTGAACTGCAGCTGACAGATTCCCTTTAAGGGTGCGTTCACACGTACAGGATCTGCAGCAGATTTGATGTTGCAGATTTAATGCAAAATATCTCTGGGCCATCAAATCTGCTGCAGATCCTTTACGTGTGAACGCACCCTAAGGCTATGTTCACACAGTGTACAGACAACAGCCTTTGTTTGGCACTGGATTGGATCTAGTTCAGGGGAGTGCTGGAAAAACCTTTCCTCATTTATTTATGGATGAAATATTATGGCTTCCACCAAGAGCAGTATGAGGCTATCTGAATAAGGAAAAATGTTGGGGTGCAGGAAATCTGTATCCATTCGGCAGGGTGAATCCATGTCAAAAACAGAGAAATATGGGCCAGAAATCTGCACATATGCATCCAATGCCACTGCTCCAGAATGGATCTTTTTTTTCTATGGGAGCATAGGGGGAAATTTATCAAACATGGTGTAAAGTGAAACTGTCTCAGTTGCCCCTAGCAACCAATCAGATTCCACCTTTCATCCCTCACAGACTCTTTGGAAAATGAAAGGTGGAATCTGATTGGTTGCTAGGGGCAACTGAGCCAGTTTCACTTTACACCATGTACTCTCCCCTATACTCTTGTGGGTTTAGGCACTTTTGTAAGACATTACAGTTGCGTCCGCTTTGCTTGTCAGTCTTTCTTCATTTATTATGTGTGTGATATTGACTATAGAGGCCTAGGTTTACACCTTTTTTTCCTTTCTATAGTTTTACTATTCATTACAGACAGGGAAAGGGAATGTTTGTCCCTCCAGCTGTTGCAAAACTACAATTCCCATCATGCCTGGACAGCCAAAGCTAAAGCCTTACCTGTCCAGGCATGATGGGAATTGTAGTTTTGCAACAGATGGAGAGCCAAAGGTTCCCAATGCCCAATTTGAGGGAAAATTATTATTATTTTAACTGCATAAAGCAAGCACATATGATCATACACACAGTAATAGCGCTACAAGAAAATGAGTTAATACTTTTGGTAAGCAGCAACTAGGAAAGGTTGAAAGGGTAACGTGTACACTGGTGAGGAGTACATTACAAGCTTGCATTGTATATATTATTTTACTTAAATAGAAAATTTAAAGGCAAATGTGCGAAAATCAAGCTAAAATAAACAGTGTGGATGTAAAATATTCACAGTATAAGTTTAAAGTGTCACTGTTTTTTTTTTTATGTTTTTTTGCTAAAATCAATAGTACAGACGATTTTAAGAAACTTAGGGTTCTATTACACGGAACGATAATCGGCCGATTATCGTTCCATGTACTAAAGACAACGATCAGGCGATGATCATTGTCATCGGCTGATCGTTGATATAGGTTCAGACCTATAATCGTCGGGCGCCGTCCGTGCACCGCTACATGTAATAGCGGTGCGCAGCCGATGCTGACGATTAGCAATGAAGAATACATACCTAATCCATGGTACAGGGTTCCTCTTCCTTAGAGCTTCTTACCGGGTCCCGTGCGCTCCGGCTTCTCAGCGGCCTGTGTCAGCTGACAGGCCCCTCAGCCAATCACAGTCCGGAACCGCCGCAGCCAGTGATTGGCCGAGTGGCCTGTCAGCAGAGACAAGCCGCTGTGAAGCTGAAGTGCGCGGACCCGGGGAGTAGTTAAGAAGAAGAGGAACCCTAGACCATGGATTAGGTATGTATGCAGTTTAAACAAAGGCTGCGAGGACATCGGTAACGATGTCCCTGCAGCCCTTGTTTAACGATTATCGGGCCGTGTAATAGGCCAAGTAAACGAGCAACGATCTAGCAGATCGCTGCTCGTTTACAGGTATTATCAGGCCCCCATCGGCCCGTGTAATACCACCCTTAGTAATTGGGTTTATTAGGCAAATATGCAATTATCTGCATTCAAAATCTTATCTGCATTAACTCTTTGTTGTCCTGTTTTGGTGCCTCATCTCCCTCAACCCCTCCCCTCTCCATAAGAGAACCATGAAGACAGGGGGGGGGGGGGGGGGGGAGAGCTTCAAACTGCTTTCTCATGATAAAAATGCATTTTACGGCTAATAAACCCAATTACAAAGTTTCTTAAAATCGCCTGGACTATTGAGTTCTGCAAAAAGAAATTAAACGACTGACGCTTTACGCACAATTAGTAAAATTAAAAAAAATATATAAAGAAACAAAAAGAGAAAAGGTTTAGGGTAAAGGGGTATTCTGCTTAAAATTAACTTTTAATATGTTGCTGCCTTGGTGAGAACATAATAAAAACAGCCTATTCTGTATGCACCACACCCCCCCAATGTCCTCCTATGTCATATTCAGGTCCCGGTTCAGCAATCCTGCCTCCATTTGCTAGACGGACTCGTCTGAGGGCCAGCTTAGCCAATCATTGGCCGCAGCACCATGCAGCAAATGTCAGATAATGATACTACTAATTCTTCTCAGGATTGCTTCATACAGCCTACATTTTCATGAACTGCTTTTAGCATGATTATCCCTGAAATAGAGGCAAGTATGAAATACCCGATCGGAGCATAATAGAAAACATGAGAAGCTTGGGATGGTTTGCTCTTTAACATGTTGGAAGAGTTTAAAACTAGGAGAGGACTCATGTGGATGGGAACATGTAACTTTTCACAGCTCGTCCCGGATCCTTTTGTCTGTGGTCCTGACGTTCAAGTCCATCTTGTCTATCTTTCCCGTCAGGCGGTCAAGTACGTCATCCTGTTCGTCAATCTCAGACTGTAACCCGAGAGCTAGATTTTTCAGACGGCCCAATCCTAGAGACATATCGTCTGTAAAATAAAGAAGTTGTGACTGGTTATAAGGATGGAGCTGGTTTTATTCTCCATTTACTTTATTGTACTGGTGTAATGTCACATATTGGTAATATAATGTGAGACTGCTATCCACATAGCTTTATGAAATTCACACGTTATGTAAATTTATCCAAATTGCGGGTAAAATTTGTGTCCATGGATTTCTATAGGGCTCTGTAGTTTTACAGATTTGCAATCCGTACATGCCCTAGTATGAGCCATAATTGTGGAACGGATTAGCCAATAGAAGTGTGTGTGTGTGTGTGTGTGTGTGTGTGTGTGGGGGGGGGGGGGGCGTATTTTCTTACAGATGTGACATTCGCAAAAAAAAATAAAAATAAAATACGGTTCTGCAGTAAAATGCAGATTCCCCAAGGAATGTCAGAGGCTGAAAGCAATCATGTGACCTTTTTAGGGGTTGGGCATTTTTTTAACCATTTCAACTAGACATGAGTAAATTTACAGTGGAAACCAAGCGAACCACTTTGTTAGCTCGACAATCGGCTCCAGGTGCCTGGAAAAGCTTGATCCAGTCCTTGGAGAAGTTTTCCAGGACTGGATCCAGCTTTTTCAGGCACCCGGAGTGGAGCCGCACAGACTTCAAAGGCAGCCGCCTGATAAGCCGAGTGTCGAGCTAACAAAGTGGTTCGCTTTGTTTCTACTTTAAATTTGCTCATCTCTCATTACAACTTTACTAACTAGACCAGTAAAATTTTTGCGGATTTACAAAAAATATAGATTGTGGATGCATTACCTGGATTCTTTTACGGATTGGGGGGCAGGGGTAAGATTGTGAACATTAATGTACGGCCCAGGTGAAAAAAAAAAAATCATTTAAAGTGACACTGTCACCCCCTATTTGCATTTTGACTGCTCTCCACAGGTGTAAAGGGTAAATGTTAGCTTTCATTACTTATTTTATATCACACCTCATGATGCTTGTTCTGGTAAAAATTCCTTTTTATCACCTGTGGATTGGTATAAGTGGGCAGGGCCACATGTGCCACAGCCCCGCCCCATCCGTGACATCATCTTCACATAGGCCCGCCCCCTCAGCAGCCACTGGTGTGGGACAATCTGGGGGGCGGCCGCCAACATATACCAATCCACAGGTGATAAAAACGACTTTTTACCAGAACAAGCACCATGAGGTGTAATATAAAATAAGTAATGAAAGCTGTAACATTTACCCTTTACACCTGTGGAGAGCAGTCCAAATGCAAAAAGGGGGTGACAGTGTCACTTTAACGTGTGAATGGGGCCTAAGGTTCTGTTCATATTTGCATTGGGTGCTCTATTGCATATGGTCGGATTTGACAGGAATAGTGGCACTTCATGAAGCCATGTTATTTTCCAGTCAAAATGATACCACAACAAAAAACTATAGAAACCACAACATTGAATGAAATAAAAAGCATGAGATGCACACATACAAAACACATTCCCTAATTCATACAACTGTCAAGGGATATCTTTGTCAGAGCAGCGTGGCAGACTGTTTTCCCTTTAGGGTACAAACAGTGGGCGAATCTGCAGCGGATCCCTGCCCTGTACGCTTAATGGCCGACAAACTCGCAGCAGGATGGACATCCCGCTGCGAGTTTGTCAGCAGCCCGCCCAGTTAACCCCCGGCTGTTGCCAGAGCATATACATCACCTGGTCTCTGTTCCGGCCTGCTTCAAGGCTCCCTGCATCTTCATGTCCCGCTGAGCCAATCACTGATTGGCCAAGCGGGACCTGCCGGGAACCCCCGAAGCAAGCCGGAGCGGGGACCAGGTGATGTATACGCTCTGACAGCAGCCAGGGGTTAACGGGGCGGGCTGCTGACAAACTCGCAGCAGGATGTCCATCCTGCTGTGAGTTTGTCTGCCACTGAGTGCACAGGGCAGGGATCCGCAGCAGGTCTCGCTGTGAAATCTCAGCGAAAAATCCGCTGCGGATTCGCCCAGTGTGTTTGTACCCTTAATGCTAGCTGTATATCCACACAGTGGCTTCTGACTATACAAAAACTCCAGAATACCTGCATATCCCTTACCGCTATTATGCCTATACATCCAGTCTAGTACAGCAGAATAAAAACTAAATTCCCTGACATAATTTAAAAAAACTACACTTACCTGTTCCTGTGCCCTTGTAGGCCAGCCTCACCACTCACTGACCCACAGCAGCCTCCTGCAGATCTGGTCCGGTGACGTCAAGTCCTGGCTTAGAAATGTTTGCTCAGCCAGTGAGTGACTGGGGCAGGATACCTCTGTAGTCAGTCACTGGATGAGCGGGTACTTCCCGCTGGGACGTAATGATGCAGGAAAACCGGAGAAACAGGAGACTTGCAGCTGTGGGTGAGCTGGTGACACTGTGGGGGCACAGGGAAGGGCAAGTATAAATTATATATTTCTCCAACCCCTGCTCTCCAGGGTTTTCAGATTCAGTCGGAGTTCTCCATTAAAGGGGTTGTCCAGTGAAAATCTTTTTATTTCAAATCGTCTGGTGTCAGAAAGTTATATAGATTTGTAATTTACTTCTATTAAAAAATCTAAAGTCTTCCCATACTTATTAGTTCCTATATGTCATGCAGGAAATGTTTTATTTTCAGTCTGACATTGTGCTCTCTGCTGACATCTCTGGCCGAGACAGGACTTGTCCAGTGCAGGACAGGTGTTCTGTGGGGATTCATAGAAAACCTAGACAGAGTTCCTGTCTCGGCCAGAGGTGGCAGCAGAGAGCAGTGTCAGACTGAAAATAAAACAACATTTCCTGCATGATATATAGTAGCTAATATGTGCGGGAGGACTTTAGATTTTTAAATAGAAGTAAAATTATAAATCTATATAACTTTCTGATATTAGTTGATTTGAAAGGAAAATATTTTCACTGGATAACCCCTTTAAGTTCAGGTCCTGGAAACATACTTAGTGACAAGCAAATGTCTTCTTTAGAAAGGGGGGATACTATAGAGTCCAGCTATTCTAACATAGGTATATATTGTCATCTTGTAGACTAACAGCTAGAAAAGTTGAGTTACCCAAATTATTGTCGATCTTCTTGTGGTAGTCCCTCAGAGCTGGGTTTACGTGTTGATACTCAGAACTTGTTGCACCTGAACCTCTGCTGGTGTCTAGATGGAAAAAAAAAAAAAAAAAAAAAAAAGGAAGTGCATGAGCCTACAAAGAAAACATCTAACATGCTAGAAGAATTACAGTGATCCAATTCATCCATAAATAGGATTAAACTCCTGCAGCAACAAAGACAAAACTGCACAGGGTGAGGATTTTTATGCGTTTGCTTTATTTCTATAAAATCACATACAATATATAACACAACTACTTAAATATTCTTAGATCAGACTCCAACAATGTGAGATCTTAAGACTAATCTCGCTGTATACTACTGCTGTCTGGAGTGGAACCAAGTGAAAGGAAGAGGACATACAGATGCAGATATTGCTTTGGTTGAATCTAGACTATAGATTTCCTAATCTTTTTACTAGGAAGGGGCAGAGGTTTAACCGACCACAATCCATTTGCCTGTACCAGCGTCCTATATAAATGTCAGGTGTAAAAATATGCTTCTCGTTCAGAAAACAACAACTATGGCTTCTGTAACCCATCCTATTATATGGTATACCTTTGTAACGGTGCACAATGAATGCAGCTATTAATCTATTCCAGCAGGAATGTTCATTAAAAAGTTCTAGAAAATGGAAAGAATTCTGGAACTGGATTCTATGGCCATGTTTTTCTAGAGGCTGCATCCAACTTCTGCTTTCAAGGGGTTTTCCAGCGCTACAAAAACATGGCCACCTTCTCCCCTCTCTTGTCTCCAGTTCAGGTGTGGTTTGCAATTAAGCTCCATTTACTTCAATGGAAGCGAGTTTGAAACCCCATCCAATCTGGAGACAAGAGAGGGGAGAAGTGGCCATGTTTTTAAAGCGCTGGATAACCCCTTTAAATGCAGAATGTTCAGGTTCGGACGAACATGGGTGTGCTGGAGGCTCGCTCTTCTCTAGTGAGAATGCTTCCCCTGCACTCCTAACTGCAGGTATGGATACCATCGACCATGGATATCTAGGCCCAGGTTGCTAGACAGTGTACTTCCAGCATAAACTCCAAAGCCTTACTTACCAACAGTGTCTCGTTTCAGCAAATTGGGATGTGTGGCTTCATACTGGTCTTCTTGTTCCTTGCTTTTTGACATGGCGTCCTGTAATCTGAACATAGATGATGATATTAACATATTATAAAAAAATTAGAACTACCAATGGAGTACTTATCTCAACGGACTGTTCAAGAATGGCCATGACCTTACAAAAACGTTCTCTGAACCTGAACGCTAGGGATTTGATTCCACGCGGCTGCAGAGTTTGGATGCAGCCCTAAGGCTGCCTGGAAAACATGGATACAGCCTATGGCTGGGTTCAAACACAGTATATTTCAGGCAGTATTTGGTCCTCATGTCAGGTCCTCATTGCAACCAAAACCAGGAGTGGATTGAAAACACAGAAAGACACATGATGTTGAAATTGAGTGGATGGCCGTCATTTAATGGCAAATATTTGCTATTATTTTAGAACAACGGCTGTTATATTGAAATAATGGCCGTTATTTACTGTTATATGGCGGCCATCCACTCAATTTCAACATTGTGTGAACAGATCCTTTCTGTGTTTTTAATCCACTCCTGGTTTTGGTTACTATAAGGACCAAAATACTGACAGAAATATACTGTGTGTGAACCCAGCCTATGGCTGTATCCAAGTGTTCCAGAACTCCCTAGGGTGGCATCCGAAGTCTACAGCCGCTGGTAATCAAATGCAGAGAGTTTGGGCTCGAAGAACTTTGCCGAACAAGAACAGTTTGACAGGTCTACTCAACACTAGTCATGACCCAGCTGTCTGTAGGCTTTCATTCCACTGCGGATACGTAAGCTGGCCCCTTTAAGCCCCTGTATGCTCCGGGCCAGGAGCTGCAGGCAGCGGGGAGTTAAAGGGGCCAGGTCACATACTGGCAGCGGAATAAAAATTCTGCTGGGGGTATGTGACCCATTCAACTTTACACTACCAGGATCCGCAGCGGATTTCGCTGCAAACTCGCAGTGTCAAATCCACTGCGGATCCGGTACGTGTGAAGCTACCCTTAAGCTGTTTAAAATTTAGGGGTGTTTGCACAACTTAACTACAGAACTGGGAACATTACAATGCGTACCTTTATTAAAGGGGCTTTCTGGCCAAAATAGACTGATGAGCTATCGATGGCAAAGCCACTGATAAACTTTACATTAAAAAAAAAAAATACTTTATAAAGTATTTTTAGAAAATAAAATCCAGTGTACCAGGTATGCAAATTAAATACAAGCCTATCACCATAAGTGCCCATTCTCGTCTCCATCATCCCAACCAATTTCCAAATATGTGTGTGTGTGGAGGGGGTGACAATCAAAAAAACATTTCAGCGTGTTCCATACTGTACAGTAATACTGCTACACTGCTTTGTTAAAAGGTCCTAACCTTCTAAGTAAGCAAGCTACTTTATTTAGTCAGTGTTTGGGTGTTCAGATCTCCACCAATCTCAAAACAGAGCTGGGAGAAGTGTCAGGCTAAGTGCTTCCCTCTCCAGCTCACTGCCTTTTCTGTGCAAGAGATATTCTCTATAATAAAGACAGTTTCCTGCAGGAAGACAAATTGCAGTGAGCCATGGAGTGAATGTCTCTGGGGCATGTCAAAAGTTTTTATTTCCAGGGACACTTTAAAACGCAATGCAAATGTGCATGTGTTCACTATGACCGCTTTAGGCTACGTTCACACGTAGCAAAACTAGCGGAATTCCGCGGCGGACAAAATGCAGTTAGCCTCCCTCTCATAATGGGAGTCTATGGAAGGCGCTCAGTGCTGCTCTCCCCAGGCTGAAGAATGAACATGTTCATTCCTTAGCGCGGAGAGACGCTGTGAGAACAGCAGCGCGCGCCTCCCATAGACTCCCATTATGAGAGAGAGTCTAATGGCATTCCGCGGCGGACAATTTTGTTACGTGTGAACGGGGCCTTAGCATGAGCAGACTACCTGGTGCACACTGCCACCAAATGCATTAAAGCAAGACTAGTTATTAAAAATTTCAAGTTAATACATAAAGGACTATTGATTTACTTGCTGCTAGCGGCGTAGGCTCCCTGCTCAGGCAGCGGGGCCTCTGCAGGCTTGGCTCTGAAGTAATTTGTGAAACCGCTGAAGATGCTCTTTATGCTATTGATATGCCGCTGACTGGTCTTCATGTCTTGTTCCATTTTGTCCACGAGTTTTTCTGAGCGCTTCAAAGCTTCGCCCTGGCGCATTAGTTCCTGGACAGAAAGAAAATAGAGGAAAAATATGATACATTATAAGGCATTGGAAAACTTAAAGGAGAAGTCAGGCAAATTTTTTTTTTTCATGCATTGTATTGCCCCCCAAAAGTTATACATATCACCAATATACACTTATTACGGGAAATGCTTATAAAGTGCTTTTTTCCCCTACACTTACTACTGCATCAAGGCTTCACTTCCTGGATAACATGGTGATGTCACTTCCGGGATAACAATGGTGATGTCACTTCCTGGATAACAATGGTGATGTCACTTCCTGGATAACAATGGTGATGTCACTTCCTGGATAAAAATGGTGATGTCACTTCCCGACTCCCAGAGCTGTGCGGGCTGTGGTTGCTGGAGAGGATGATGGCAGAGGGATGCTCAGTGTCCCTCCAGTGCCCTGTGTCCCACAGTGTCCCCCTGCCATTATCCTCTCCAGCAGCCACAGCCCGCACAGCTCTGGGAGTCGGGGCGTGACATCACCATGTTATCCAGGAAGTGACATCACCATGTTATCCAGGAAGTGACATCACCATTTTATCCAGGAAGTGAAGCCTTGATGCAGTAGTAAGTGCCAGTATCCTCAGCACCGCTTTTCTGTAATCCTTTTAATATGTTAAAGGGATTCTGTCAGCGTCCCAGCGATCATGGTACCTCTGTGTAATCTGACATGGAGACGATTTCTTGTAATCTCGACTTATTACCTATAAAAGGAGAGGAGTTGTGGTTCAGGGTTCATGCTGCGCTCTGACACACCTCACCACTGCTTCTATGCATGATCATTGCTGCTTAGCCTCCTGCGCATGGGCGGGGTCTTCCAAATTCACGCATGCGCTGTGCAAGTCCTGCCTTCTCAACCCATCCAGGTGCCATAGCTCGGAGAGCTGCTCAACATGCATGCGTCGCTCTGCCAGATTGAGAAGGATCAAACATAACTTAACAGACCCGACATGGAGAGAGAGGAGCGGCTGCACATCACACCTATGGCTGAGACTAATGCTGCTAAGCCTATTTTAAAAAACCAACTTCAGGATGTTGGAATATGAATTGATCAAGCCATATCGCCCCGTGTACCAACGTGCAAGTCTCCTGATTCACACGGGCCCCTACGCTAACTCCACGCCGCGTCATGGCCTCCCTTCCCTGCATGTGCACGCTTTGCGGGGTTGGCGGTTACTGACCGACACGGTGTGGAGTTAGCGTAGGGACCCGTGTGAACCAGGAGACCTGCACGTTGGTACACGGGGCGATATGGCTTGATCAATTCATATTCCAACATCCTGAAGTAGTTTTTTTAAAAATAGGCTTAACAGCATTAGTATCAGCCATAGGTGTGATGTGCAGCCGCTCCTCTCTCCATGTCAGATAACTTTACAGATGCTGCTGCCCATGGTGAGACAATTTAATGTATACTTATTACTACCCATTCATTCTACTTCCCCCAGTTCTGAGCTGCTGCTTTCTGCTGAAGCTATTCTGAGCTATTCTCTCAGTCTCCCTTCTGAGACTGTTGATGTAAAAAAGTCCTTCGCAGGCTGTATCTGCAACTTTGTAGCAACTCTGTAATCTTGGAGTTCATCAGCAACTTGGCCTCAGACTAACCCTCCCAGCATTACAAAGATGCAAATACAGCCTGCCAGGTCCAGGTACTGCCACAGTGTCACTTTAATAAGGCAGCTAGGTGCACTGGTGGCAGGACTACAGCACTTGGTGGACAAATCCTATGCCTGCTTACTCCTCTTTATGAAGACGGAGGGGCACTCTGCAGGGATTAGCGTCTGGAGTGACGTCACTACAGAGTGCCACCTGAAAATTCATTAAGAGGGGGGCGGGTGGATCAGTATATCACTGACTGATCAGTGATTTCCTATGGACGTCAGACTCATCAGCATTATGAGCATGACGACGAGTGGTGGGGATTTCTTGGCAACGCAAACTGCATTTGGAGCGTCACCCGGAGGAGAGGATAAGTATCAACAGCTTTATTAAGGGGTAGGGAGGGTTCTGCTCCGGTCTTCTGCGTAATCGATTTCCTTTAACATACGGTAGTTCTTGGTGGAGGATGGGAATGTTAGCCATGGAATTGATAACATACTGCACAGCACTTTATTGGCTGGTAAACATATTCTTCCACGCTGCCACCTAAACACATATGAATGCACTATAGGCGGCTTATACTACACGGAGAGTAGGTTCTGCTACATATGAGCACACACAGAGTTTCACTCAAGAGACTCATTTACAAGACTCTACTAAACCTACCAATGTGCTGGTAATCATTACTAACATGGCAGGAAGACGACTCCGCCCCCCCCTTTCTTTTCCTGAGAATGTGCTTACTGCTGCCGTCAGCAAAAACATCAGGACACACAGGGAGACCAACAACAATCCGCAGGTTAAAGGGGTTGTACACCAAAATTTTTTTTCTTTCAAATCAACTGCTACCATGAAGTGCCAGAGATTTGTAATTTACTTTTATTAAAAAAAACTCAAGCCTTCCAGTACTTATCAGCTGCTGTATGCCCAACAGGAAGTTGTATTATTTCCAGTCTGGAGAGCAGGAGAGGTTTTCTATGGGGATTTGC
Organism: Dendropsophus ebraccatus; assembly: GCF_027789765.1. NCBI lineage: Eukaryota > Metazoa > Chordata > Amphibia > Anura > Hylidae > Dendropsophus > Dendropsophus ebraccatus. Next base: position 22,937,053 of record NC_091456.1, on the reverse strand, counting down.
TACTGCTCTGGACAGTTTCTGACATGGACAGAGGAGGCAACAGAGAGCAGTGTGTCAGACAGGAAAGAAAACACCACTTCCTTGAAAATAAGACATAACGCATCTTTGGGAGCAAAAATTAATATAAGTCACTGTCTTATTTTCAGAGAAACATAGTAGTAAAATTCAAATGCAAAGAACATTTCCTCTTCAAGGAGTAAAACATTAGAAGCAGCCGGGAATCTTTTCTGCCAACTAGGATCCAGTAGACTCGTATTGCTACATTTTCAGATTTGGAGCTTTTTGATGTCATCTGTCCCAGTGCCCACGGAGTGCCTTGACCCGCTCCTGGACCCTGCTGACAGTCTTCATATCCCCCCTTCTGCCAGTGACAGGAATGGGACACCGCTGCAAACAAATGAATGGCTGAGTGGACCAAATTCTTTGGTCACGGTTCAGTCGGTTCATGGCGTACCCCAAAGCCAAGAGAAAGCAACATTTGGTGGGGTTCAAGAGCCCAGTGATGTGGCACAGTACGGGCACAAGGTCCAGTAAGTATACCAACTTCAATATGTTCCCCCCCCCTCCCCACACATACACACTGGACTTCTCCTTTAAGGGGCCATTCCCATGCACAGGATCTACACAGATTTGCTGCCGTGCTCCATCATTTCATTACATGGATATCCTGTAAGTGTGAATGGACCCTCAGTGAGATCCAGAGAGCAGAATGCAGCTTGAGATAAAGCAAACATTGTTATCGGCTCTAAGCCTGGATTGTAAGTCTTAAAGGGGTAGTCCACCAAAAAAAATTTTCTTTCAAATCAATTGGTGCCATGAAGTGCCAGAGATTTGTAATTCACTTCTATTAAAAAATCTTAAGTCTTCCAGTACTTATCAGCTGCTGTGTGTCCAGCAGGAAGTGGTGTTTTCTTTCCTGTCTGACAAAGTGCTCTCTGTTGCCTCCTTTGTCCTTGTCAGGAACTGTCCAGAGCAGTAGCAAATCCCCATAGAAAACCTCTCCTGCTCTCCAGACTAGAAATAATACAACTTCCTGTTGGGCATACAGCAGCTAATAAGTACTGGAAGGCTTGAGATTTTTTAATAGAAGTAAATTACAAATCTCTGGCACTTCATGGCAGCAGTTGATTTGAAAGAAAAAAAATTTGGGTGAACTACCCCTTTAAAGGGACCAATCACCACAATTTCGTGTTCCCAGTTACAATAATGATGTTATATAGCATGCTGCAGTATTTCGTAGCATATATGCTGCTAGTTTGGGTAATAAGAGAGAAAACCTGTCCCTATGTACGCTGCTGCCGTTACTAACGGTAGCACAGTCTGGTGACAGATCCACTGTAAGGGTGGGTTCACACAACAGATCCGCAGCGGATCTCTTCACTGTCACTTTCAATACGATTACATACTTGTAGTGAATTTGTCAGTTTTGAGAATGTAACAGGCAGCCCCCTTAACCCCCCAGAGCTCCCGGCGTCTGGCCACTCAGTGCCCCTCCGCAGCCACTGATTGGGACGTTCAGACACTGGGAGCCCCCAAAGCAAGCCAGAGGTAAATGCATGCACCGGGCTGCGGGGGGTTAAAGCGAATGTATCATCAGGTACCATCGCTTTAACATGACCCCCGGATAGATCGGTGCTGCAGTCCATTTTTCGAACCACGGCCCGATTTCAGTGTACGATGCTGTTCTATCCATGGGTACCGAGTCGTATAGAATGAATGGAGCCGCGTCATAAAGGGGCGGGGGATTCCTCCCACTGGGGGCGGGCCAGTCCGCCTACAGTGCTTCAGAACAGCGGCGTTATAATGGGAACTGGCCCGCGGTTCAAAAAAATGGACAGCGGTATCGGCTTCCCTGCCCGGCACCGATCTATCCGTGGTTCATGTTAAAGCGAATGTACCTGATGGTAAACTGACAAATCCACTGCAAGTATCTAATCGTATTGAAAGTGACAGTGAAGGGATCAGCTGCGGATCCATTATGTGTGAACCCACCCTAAAGGGATTATCCAGCCTGTATCGTATACGTGGCCTATCCTTCCAGTCACGTCAAGTCGTCAATATGAGCCCATCCACTAGAATGAGATAGCACTGTATTACTTTACAATGCAGCTACTAACAATAAGGACAGGCAGACACCCCATAGCCTAATGTTGGAAAAAAAAAAGAAAATTGCTAGTTACTATTAAATTTACTTTTCAGCATGAAAGCCCCCCCACCTCGCTGGCGTTCAGGTCGGCTACCCCCGTCACACATCAGCCGCTCTGCCTCTCATCTGCCTACAATAAATGGGGAGATGGTAATATAGAGGGAGATTTATCAAACATGGCGTAAAGTGAAACTGGCTCAGTTGCCCCTAGCAACCAATCAGATTCCACCTTTCATTTCTCACAGACTCTTTGGAAAATGAAAGGTGGAATCTGATTGGTTGCTAGGGGCAACTGAGCCAGTTTCACTTTACACCATGTTTGATAAATCTCCCCGATAATCTCTATGCACTGGTCTGGAAACATATCTGCAATGTACCAGGACGGCAGATCACACCAGTCCTGTTACAGGAGTATATACTATGGACATCTGGCTGCACCAGACTCCTCTCAGGTCACTGAAATGAATGGCACCAATGCTATATGCCGCAGTATATGTGGTGTAAGCCGTTCCTGGCAGGATGCGGACAGACACCTATAACGGGAACTATAAGCGCAGTGTGTTCCTAGTCATACGCTGATAAGAGTCACCTTCCTTAGGACGGCAAATAGCCAACCATGGGGCACTGAACAAATACATCACAAAGTGCATAAACAACCTCACTCTGCTAGTAACTGTGTAAGTGACGGTTAAACTGAAGTACAAAAGGATTTAAAGGGGTTTTCATGATTTTTTCCTGATGGTCCCCACAGGGATAACTAGATCAGCACATAGTATAACAGGTGATTCGGACGCAGTTGAGCAAGTGAACGGGCGTCAGCCTGTTTCGCGTGCTGACGTGCACGCTTCCTCTCAGCCCTCTGGCGTCCATTACATCCTGTATATACACAGTACAGGGAGGAGAGCGCCCCCTGCAGCCCCTTTTGTCCATTACATCCTGTATATACACAGTACAGGGAGGAGAGCGCCCTCTGCAGCCCCTTTTGTCCATTACATCCTGTATATACACAGTACAGGGAGGAGAGCGCCCTCTGCAGCCCCTGGCGTCCATTACATCCTGTATATACACAGTACAGGGTGGAGGAGAGCGCCCCCTGCAGCCCCTGGCGCCCATTACATCCTATATATACACAGTACAGGGAGGAGAGCGCCCCCTGCAGCCCCTGGCGTCCATTACATCCTGTATATACACAGTACAGGGTGGAGAGCGCCCCCTGCAGCCCCTGGCGTCCATTACATCCTGTATATACACAGTACAGGGAGGAGAGCGCCCCCTGCAGGCCCTGGCGCCCATTACATCCTATATATACAGTATACAGAGACCACTTACCTCCGCAGTCTCCACCCCGACCTTCTCGGACTCGTATATCAGGGCCACGGACCTTTTGCTGCTGTCCACCGTGTTCTGCGCCCTCCTCATCACTTCTTGCTGCAGAGACCTCGTCCTCTCCGCCTCCTCCCGTCTCTTCCGTTCGGCCGGGGACTCCTCGGGCTCCTCTTCACTGTTCCACTTACCAGGCTTGAAGTCATCGTCTTCATCCTCATCGAAGGGATTATAGCTCCTAGACATGATGGCGGATCTGTAGGGGGGGGGGGAGACAATGAGCACACAGCACGGCGCGGACCGGTACACGGACAACACACACACGGTACAACCACCTTACCGGTAAACAGCCGCACTACACGAGCCCCGCCCTCCCTGCTCACCTGACTCTGCTAACTCACTTCCGCCCTTCTGCTGACGTCACCAGTTTCCCTTTCGACAACTTCCGCCCTCACTGTTCCAACGACAACACGATCTATAGGTGGAATATACTCCAGCCCTGACTATTTATGGCTCCCCCTATCGGCTGTAGTTGTAACACAACATAACAATATACACATCCGCTTAGTGTATGGATACCGGAAGTAGCTGTAGTTTAAAAAAAAAAAAAAAAAAAAAATCTGCAGATAGTTGCCATGGTAATGAGGGCCGGTCGCCCTCTTGTTGCTTCTTCTTTACTGGTCATGTGACCCGGTCATGTTGAGGGGCTGACGTCATCTGACGGCTCCGGGAGGAACATGGCGGCCAAGGGGGGCAGCAGTAGCTCCCGGGGGTTTTATTTTAACACCGTGCTGTCCCTGGCCCGCTCCCTGGCAGTGCAGAGACCGGCGGCCCTGGAGAAGGTGAGGCGGGGGTGGCCGGGGCGCTGCGCAGGTGTATGGAGCTCTATGGGGAAGTTAGTGAGGGGAGCACCGGGGAGGGGCGGTAACCCTGTGTGTGCCGGCCTGGTTATAGGAGCTGTCACTCAGCGGGCGAGCTGTCACTGGGCAGCCCCATTCATTGCTTGGACTCCATACACATTTTACTACAGAATATTTCATAGCTTATTCCAATCCTAATGGACAATTATACTGGAGTTATGGCCCCTAAATACTTGGCATCAAGTGGTTGATGGGTGATTGTAGCTCTGAAGGATGAATGATTGTGAACGCTGCTCAGGACTGTGTGAGATGTGTTGGCCTGCCGCTATGTGTGGGGTAATCCCACGGTACAGGTGACTCACAAATCACTGGGGACAGGACGCGCTTTATCAAAAGGCCTTCCTCATCTGCCTCTGAGCGAAACGCGAAAGTTATACAGATTTGTATATTATTTCTCTTTAAAAAAAAAAAACTCCAGTCTTCCAGTACTTATCAGCTGCTGTATGTCCTGCAGGAAGTGGTGTATTCTTTTTAGTCTGACACAGTGCTCTCTGCTGCCACCTATGTAAGGGGGCATTCACATGTTCCATACACCTATAAATATGGACAATGTGCTTTGGAAATAGCGAATGATGATGCTGGGAGCCTGAAACTGTTTAAATGTTTGTGCTACTGTGCTGACATGCGTTGCCAGTACAGTAGCGTGAAGATTTTTGAAGCCTGATCCGTAGCACAAAACGTGTGAATGCCCTTTAAGGTGTCACTGGCATTATAACGTTCAAAATCTAAATCAACAGTAGATGGGATTATAAAGCAAGTTTGCAATATACATTCATTATTTTTTATGTTGTTATCCTGCTGTAAAACAAAGCTGTACTTACCAGAAATCCAGATTAAACACAGGAATTCCGGCCAGTACAGAGAGTGACGGCTCAAATTGTCCATCAGTCACATGACTGCCTTCTCTCTGTGAGCGCTCAGATGGCCTGGGATACACAGGACTACCTGTTTTCTGACTCTTTAAAAAAAAAAAAGTGAACACAGGAAGTGCCGTGTTCTCCATGATAAATAAAAAAAATAATCAATGTGACTTGCAAACTTGCTTTATATCACATCTACTGATGATTTAAGATTTTGAAAGTTATAACGACAGGGACACTTTAAGTGATGCCGTGTATTTACTTAAAGCAGTTGCTTTACAGCGTAAAGTATATAGGCTGTAAAATGCTTTTCTAATGTAGACTTACACATGTAATAAAACCATTGTAGCCATAATAACTAGTCACAAGTGGCTCTGGTAAAGTTTTTGATTAGTGGAAACAACTTTTTTTTTCATAGCATTTTCATTATTGGTCACCTCTTTGGCTAAACTAAAGGTTTTGCAATTTTACCAAGTTTTTTTGTGCGCCGGGTTCTTAAAGCACAAGTGCCATGAAAAACTTTTTCTCAGTAATTCTCAGTTATATAACTCTGTAATATGCTTCAATCACCTATCTGCCTCCCTTCCCTGTCTTTTCCCCCCTCCACCCCCCAGCAGGAAGTGTAAGAAACTCACACAGACCTAATGACTGTCGTCACCACGCTCTTCTCTCAGCTTCCTCTTGTGACGATGAGTCATCAGCAGGCGGGCTGCTCTAGCTCCTGTTACACCAGCCTCCCCCTCCCCTGCCTTGTCAGGTGACTCAGCTTGCTCAGCTCCGATTGGCTGAACAACTGCAAGCCATCTGAGTCATGTCACTTGCTTATCTTACCTAGTGACATGACTCCTTCACTCATTGAGTCCACTCGGCAGCAGGAGAGAGTATGAGGGGAGGGGGGAGGCTGCCAATGTGCTGGGAGTCAGTCGGAGAGAAGATGAGCAAGTGACATGACTCAGATGGCTTGCAGTTGTTCAGCCAATGGGAGCTGAGCAAGCTTAGTCACCTGACAAGGCAGGGGAGGGGGAGGCTGGTGTAACAGGAGCTAGAGCAGCCCTCCTGCTGATGACTCATCGTCACAAGAAGAAGCTGAGAGAAGAGCCTAGTGACGACAGTAATTAGGTATCTGTGAGTTTCTTAG